>NC_079290.1:14361199-14961199 GCF_023638135.1 Falco biarmicus
GAGCCAAGTTTGCACACTACGACATGTAGTGACTTTGGTGCAGGGCTGTGGTGTCTTAGAAATGGGGCATATCCTGGATCAGGAGCGAGAGTCAGAGTTGTTTCCTGCTCTTCTCCTTTTCACATGTTGATACCAGTTGGGTTAGACTGGCTTGTGGGGGATTTAGGGTTTGTTTTGTGCACAGAATTAATGGTGTTTTGTTCTGTCATGCTTTCACAGGCTTCCAGAGGGCTTCACGCAGCTTCGGAGCCTGGGCCATTTAGCCTTGAATGATGTGTCCCTGCAGAGCCTCCCCAATGACATTGGGAAGTGAGTATGCCTCCATTCCGCATAATGGGGAGGAGGGTTGGGGTGGGGACACTAGCAGGACTTGGAGGGAAAGAGCATGCCATCCCAGTTACAGTTTGCCACTGTACTGAACATACTGTGTGAGCACCTCTAAGCATTACTCTTGTAAAAGACAGCCTTTTTAAAAGGGTTCTTTTCCTGGTCTCAGCTGCTTCTCCTTCTCTGTGGTCTGTGGCACAGGCAAGGAGTGCATCCAGGCTTATCAAATCCTTTGTCTTTCCTTATTTTATGAGTGCCCGTTTGCCCCTTTCCAAACAGGTGTGGTTTGTCCGGTGATGTTGAAATGATTTATGCTGCTAGCAAATGGCCAAGGCAGAGCCCATGGGGCTTTGCCTGTGGGGTGCAGTGCCTCTCCCATGGGATTTGGCTTTCTACACGTGAGGGATTTTCTCTTTATGGATAGACAGTCCTGTATGTGATACCACGTTTCCTTGTCCTGAGCTTGGGCGCAGTGTTGTTTCCCCATGATTTTGCAATGAGCAGTCACCTTCATCAGAAGTCATTTAAGATCCTCTTTGTTTTTTTGTTTTCCGCTGTCATCTCCATTCATGTGTACACACATAGATGCATTTGTGCAGATCATGAGGGGTGGTCCCAAGGGAAGGGATATGAGCATCTCCTTGTACCCCTGAAGCCCTATTCAGTGAATCTGGCTTTCTCGCTCCCTTTTCTCTTGCAGTTTGGCAAACCTGGTGACTTTGGAGCTACGCGAGAACCTGCTGAAGACTCTCCCCACGTGAGTATCTGTTTGCTTCAGGAGTCCCCTGCCTGATTCCTCAGGGGCTTGTTTTGGTAGCACAGGCTCTAGCACTTTGCTTGGGAGGGCTCGAGGCTTTGCATAAATTAGCTGCATCGTGCTGGATTTCTGTAAATTGGGGTGAGGGGGGAGAGAGATGGTACAGGGCTTAAGAGCAGGGAAGGACGTTCAGAGTCTGTATTCAGCCTCTGCATCAGGATTGATTTGGAATGAACAGGGTTCTGTAAGAAAGCTGCTGGAAATGGTGAGAATAATTTTTCCTGGAGAGGTGGAAAAACAGAAAAATAGACTGATGTGGGTATAGGAAGAACTCTATACGTTGCAGTTCATAATTTGAAGAGCAGCAGAATACGGCTGAAGATACATTTTGCTTCTGACATCTCTGTTTTCTTGGGTATTCCTTCTGATTGTTCTGGCTGAGCAGTTTGTGGGAATTGGTGGGATAACTGGCTTTCTTGCAGCAGACAAAAAATAAGCCAGCAAGGGAGAAGATATAAGTCTTATTAAATGTTTCAGAGAGTTAGGGACAGAGATTAATTCCTGGCAGAGGATCTGCTTGGTACAGCTGATGCTATCAGGTGGATAGGATCTGGAGAACTCATGAGTCTGTGCAGTAATCTCTGGTTTGGCACCCATGAGAGTTGTTTCTTGAGTTTTCTAACCTACGTTAGCTCTGTCAGCTTGTTTTCTGCCTGCTTATCCATCCAACTGATGATTCCCCCAGTCTTCCTTGAATATATGTTGGAAGGGATTCTACCTGCCTTCTTTTTGAACAGCAGTGTCTTTTGGGCCCACACAAACTCCCCGGTTAATGTTTGAATCATGCAACTATTACCACCTTTCCTCATAGCTCTCTCACTGTTCATGGCAAGTATTCGGTTTGACTTACCTGACCTTTCTCCCCTTACTCTTCTGCTTTGTTTAAAAAAGAGGGCAGAGGAGGCATCAGATGGTACAGGGTTCAAGCAAGGCTTGAGAATGAGCAGTGAGGGCTTTAGTCTTGCTGCTTCTGTGATGGGCATGCCGCCCTCACTCTGAGATGTTGCTCTGACTCAGGTGCATGCTCTTTTCTTCCTGATGGTTATTTTCCTCTGGGAGCTGCAGAATATAAATGCAAGAAATGCTTTATATGACAGCAGTTACATCTGCTTGTAAAATTCATGTGTCAGCTTTGACCCTGAGGACAAGGCACTTCCAAAAAGGAGCTGAGAGAGTCTGCACTGGTCAGCAACCAGACTTCACATCTGGTGATTACACAGTGTAGAAGCACAGTTCAAATTAACACTGCCATCTTGTTCCTGATGCCAAAGTCACTGGATCTTTTCTGCACAAAAATTGTCAACATTAACACCCTGTTGCAGGAAGGCGCTATTAAGAGACCAGCTGAGGTGGCTGCACATGGAATATACTCACAAGGGAGAATGTGAGAATTAAAGCTCCTTATGCCAGGCTGAGAACAGGCATGCAGGAAGAGTTTGGGTCCTGGTGTCGGGACCCACTGCTGTCTGTTCTATGTGTTCCTGCAGACAGGTACCACCACTGCGATACACCATATAAACAAGGAAGGGCAACAGCTACATCCAAAGTTAGGCTTTCGTATTGCAGTGAAGAATGGTCCTAATGGCTTTTCACCATCTAGGAACCAGCAAGCATTCTGCAGTTTGAGAATTCAGTCTGTGACCAAACCCTTATGGTTTCTGGGATGATCTCCCGTGCCTGGTGTTCCCTTGTTTCCCTGTGTTAGATTTGTATGCCATCCAGCAACATACTTGTAGCACGCTATGAGTTTTTGGGGGTTTTCTCTGAAATATAAGTCCAGGTTTTTGATACCGTTCTGCAGTGCAGTTCCAGCTTCTTTCAATTTTTCCCCAATTTCCCAAATTCTACTTTCGGATGATTTCCAAAAGCAGAAAGAGGATCTTGAAGGCCAAGGCAATTTTCTTCAGATCTGTCAGTCAAATATGAGATTGAAATCAGTGGGCAAGAAAATTTCAGGGGTACTCTACTGAGGTCTGAAACTCTTATACTTAGTCTGGTTGCAAATTGTGCTCAAGAATGGCACTAAACAAGTCCAAGTGATCTTGCCAAAGAGTAGAATGACTTACCAAAATGGATGATGCTTTCAGTTTTCAAGGTTACTGAGCCCAGTAGGTAGATGGGCTTCAGTACTGTGGATTTGTGACTGCATAATGCATCAGTGTCTTTTTGATTTTTTGTTGTTGAGCTCCTTAAAAGATCCAGCTTGCAATGACCTTTACTTTTCAACACTAAATTTCATTGGTTAGTCTGCTGCTGCCAGCTGAGTTCTGAAACAGTTCATCTTGCACAGCTGATTTGTCACACCTCCTCTCTCCCGCGCAGATGGGATGCAGCTTGCCAGTGATTTGGGAAGGGTAGTTTTCGTTGATGTATTCTCATGCAGTAGTGGAGGGTGATCTATACTAAGGCATTTTGCAAGACCTTGTATATCAACATGGATTCCAGAGCTCACTTGGGAATTCAGACTGTGAAGGTGCGAAGGGACAGTCAAGGCTGTTTCACCCTTCAGAGAAGTCAAAGAGCAAATGTAGTCATTATGAGAGACTGCCATACAACAGAATCCTTTTGATGATCCAGTTGATAAACCTTGCTTGAGTTAATACAGTATCTCAAAATCCACCACTGCACAAGATGAGAACTGCTTTTCCTCTGTAGCCCAAATGTTTTTATAGCCTGGCCCAGGCAAGACATACCTCTTTTATTGCTTTCTCACAGATTTGCAGCCCCCAACTTCCTTAGTTTGGATGGCGTTGAGATATATAGCTCTATTTGCAGAGAAATATAGTCATTTCTGTGTTAGGACAGTTCCTTATGAAGGGAATAAAAATAACTGAAGACCATTCCGGCTGGGAAAGTGGGCAGGGCTGAGATGGCGGTTCTGCCCTAGTGTAAATTGAGAGACAGCAACACCTGTTTGGGGAAGTGGAAGCTGAGTTGATGGAGCAGGACTGAGCGCTGAGGACACATGAACAGCTGGGCCATGACAGAAGAACTGAATCCTGGTTTTGTGGGGTTGCAGCTGCAGCCTTTCATAGCACCAGGTCATGATGTGTGTGTGGGTGCTCGGGGCACATCTTTGGACCACCAGTGTTGACAGGCTTTGGTTCCTGTGCAGGCTTCTCACAGTATCTTGCCTAGTGGGCTTCTTGTCTGTACGTTTTGACCTCTTCTGAGATGTCGTGCCAGTGCTGTTTTTCCCCTTCTCTCAAACAACATGGGCATCCCATTTGGGGAAGCTGAGGCTGCTGAGTTTGTCATTCCTGCCTCTCCTTGCAGCTGTGCTCTCCTTGCCCCCCAAATATGTATTGTCCTCTGCTGACTCTCTTCTGTTATCTGTTAATCTGTGCGCAAGTCCCCATCTTTCCTACAAAAATGGGCAGCAGTGTTAAGGTGTGTCTTGTCATCTGTGTGTTTTTGCTCAAAGAGTATTTTATGGTGGGAGGGCGAGAAGGCAAATCGGTGACAGAGTGGAAGCTGTTGCTTTGGGACTGCTGGTACTACTGAACACGGTAACCTGGTGCAGGTGGTCCGGCCTGGGGGAAGGGTACCAGTTCCCTAAACTGTTTGGCTCAGAGGGACTATGAAAAAGATCAGGATTGCCCCATCTGTTTTAGGAGTTATTAAAAATTATGTAACTTGTGAGATATGTGTCCCAGATGCTAACCTTCTGTTCTTCTTTCTTGCTTGCTTTTTTTCCCACCCACCCCCTCTCTCTTCCCCTCTCTACTCCCTGGATCTTGCAGTTCACTCTCCTTCCTTGTCAAGTTAGAACAGTTGGATCTTGGTGGCAATGACCTGGAAGTACTGGTAGGTGAGGGATGGTGGGGAGGGAATATGGGTGGTTGGTAGGGGCCAACTCTGTACCTCTGTGGAAGCAAGTGGTTTTTCATCTGAAATGCAAAGAAATAGACCCGAAAGTTGTTTGGCAAGATTGTGATCTGCCCACCATGGCCTAGTCATTGTTCTCAGCATAATGTTCTCTTCACATATTGGCCCTTGTGTCTTACTTCTGACTGTCCTCATGCACAACTTGCTCTGCTCTTTCCAAGCACTTTTGCTCTGGGATGTTGATCTTGCTATCTAGCTGCCTTAAGGGTCTTTCCTTCCCAATGAGACTCTGGTACTTATGTGCTGCACTGCTTTTGTCTGTTCCTTTTCACTTCTGCTAGGCCAACTTTCTGCCTTTCTTATTTGATTTCTCTACTGCAAAGTGCAGGACTGTTCCATGTTGTTCCTGGCAGTGAAGTCAGCCAAGCATGGGGTGTGTGCCCTCTGGACTTGGGTGCCTCCATGGAGGACTTTGAGCATAAGCGTGCTGAGAGCCCGTGCAGTCTCGAAATTCAGCTTGTCTTCACAGTCAGTGACATCCAGTGATACTCTTTAATTTTGCAGCTATGGATTAAGCTGTCACTGAATCCTGCTTTTAATGTTCTGAAATGTTTTTTGGCAGAAACCCACCTAAATTGGGAAGCAAAGGACTTCGTGCAGCTTGCTATGCACAAGGCTGCAGCTTACTTGTGAGAACAGTTGTCTGACACTTGAACTGCTCTCCAGTGATGCATTAGCTCCAACCCCAAACGCTAATCAGCGTGTATGGTGGTTGTGGAGTGATGCTATGAACATGTCTAGCATTGCTGATGGTGCTGCTCTGTCATGTTGAGTTAGCCAGTGTTACCCAAATGTTTTTAGTCTCTGAGAGGCAGAAGAGGAGAAAGACTAGTTTCTTTCGTAAGGCCAGAATTCCAAAACCCTGTTTAGTTCTTGTCTTGCCTGCTACCAGACAGTCCTTGCTATTGTCTTCCATGTTTCCTGTGGGGACCTTCTGCAGACATTTCCAAACATATGTGCTGCTGTATTGTGGCACACCAGCACAATAGCTTTATAAACCATTTGGCAAATGGTTCTAGGAGGTGTGAAAGCAATAACAATGTCTAGCTTTGCAGAGGTGTGGTGTGATTTGTAGCATCCTTGAGCAGCTTCTCCCCTGTGGAAGGGACTGATGCTATTACTGTCCTGCTCTGTTACAGCCAGATACTCTGGGAGCGCTACCAAACCTGCGTGAGCTTTGGTTAGACCGCAACCAGCTCTCAGCCCTGCCTCCAGTAAGTACCTGTTCGGGCTTATTGATTCACCACTTTGCTCCCTTCCTCAGCTGCTACCTTGAGCCATACTGTCTCCTTTCTGATTCTAGGAGCTGGGCAATCTCCGCCGCTTGGTCTGTCTGGATGTGTCTGAGAACAAGCTGGAGCAGTTGCCCAATGAGGTCAGTGGGCTAGTAGCACTGACGGACTTGCTGCTGTCACAGAACCTGTTGGAATGCATCCCAGATGGGATTGGTGAGTATTGCGGGATGGAGAGCAGTGCAGGACTTCACTGCCCTGGCAGTGCTCCTGGTGGGGGGTCTTCAGGCAAGAGTGTGTGTAACAAGGTAGTAGGGTTTGATGGACGTAGTCGCAGTAGTTGAGTGCAGCAGCAGCAGGTGATACTAGTGAACAGAACTCTACAGGACGAGTTCAGGTTCTTGATCTGCATCATCATTAGGTGAAACCTGTGAACAAGCCCTGATGGGGAGGGAAGAAAGGTAGTGCCTGAACAGTGTCATTATCTCTGTGGCCTAGTTCACACCTAGCTTGTTGCCCTGGCCAGGTCAGCTGAAGCAGCTCTCCATCCTCAAGGTGGACCAGAATCGGCTGACAGAGGTGACAGAATCAATTGGGGACTGTGAAAATCTGTCAGAACTCATCTTGACAGAGAACATGCTGACAGTAAGTACACCAGCAGCCACCCTGCCTCTTCTGTGCTGTCCACGTGCCAGGGATCTTCTCCTGTCTTCTGGCTTCTGAGCTGCATTCCTGAGCGTGCTGCAGCTGCTCTCCCTTCAGCTGCTTTGATGCACGGTTTCACCTGGCTCGCAGGCTCTTGGGAAGACCCTGGTGGAAGCTGCTTTCTCTCAGTTCTTTTTCTCTGAAAAATTCTCTAGGATAGCTAGGATGCTGGTTCTAGGATAGCCAGTCCTGAAGCCCATCCAATCTGATGGGAGCAGGACTACATCAAAAACTGCATTTGGCAAGGGGTCATGGAGTAGTGTAATTTAGAATGGCCCTGCTCCAAACTGCTCACGATTTGATTGTTAAAACACAAGTACTGGGGATGGACAGATGAACAGGAGAAATATCTTGACCAGTGGTGTTCTGAGCGTGCTGTGCTGAGGTAAGAGTTGGCATATAACAGTTGGTGAACCTGAGAGAAAATCTGTCCCAAAGTTGTAATGACAACTTTATTGAAAATGTGTCTGTGTTAGGACAGAAGGCAGCTTTTTTCCCTGGACAGAAGGCTCTGTGCCTTTATGCCTTTATTCTGCTACTCTTATCTTTTGCAACAACTGAATCATCTCCTTCCTAGGCCTTACCAAAGTCCCTTGGCAAGCTGGCCAAGCTGACGAACCTGAACGTGGATCGGAACCGGCTGACATCCCTTCCAGCTGAGATTGGAGGCTGTGCCAATCTGAACGTGCTGTCCTTGCGAGACAACCGCCTGGCTCTCCTGCCACCAGAGCTTGCCAACACCACTGAGCTTCACGTCCTGGATGTGGCCGGGAACAGGTCAGCAGCAGGGAGGGTAAACAGGCTGGTAGGCATGTGGCTGAAGAGGCTGCTGGTGTGTTTTGGGAGACACTGGGTCTGTGCTGATCCCAGCATCCGCAGCTTGGAGAAGCCCAGACTGGCTGCTTAGGGCTCTGGAAAGAGGCGTGTGTGTCTCAAGCTTTGCCTGTTAAGCCCTTCTCCCTGTTATTTGAATACAGGGTAGAATTAATGCAGACGTGTGGGGACATTCTGCCATGTGTGAAATAAAGCTTAGGGGACATCCCTGATCCACTGTCTTCCTTCCTGCAGATTTTTTTAGTTTTGTGTCGTCAGCCCTCAGGTGATTGGTGTCAAAGCCTTGTTTGTGACGTGGACAACCCTATGGTGTGCCAATATCTGTGATCTGTTCTGAAAGATTCCTGCAGATTTTAGCTGCAGTTCTGTTAGCTGAGGCTGCTGTTTTTTTGTAGCAGTTGGAAGCTGACCAGAGCTTCTGTTTGGAACACTCTCTGTGTACTGGTCTGTGAAATCATAGGTTTTTTGCCCTCAAACCTCTCTTCAAAGTTCACCATTTTCACATTGTTGATAGAAGCTGTCCTCTGCCTAATTAGCAAACTGATGAGGGTGGGTTACCAGAGCCCAGTCTGTGGTGGCGGCAGAGCCACAGGGCACAAGCCAGCTGCTTCAGTGTGGTAAGAGTTGAGGGATCCTGCAGTGACTTGGCGCTGTCCTTCTCCAGTGTAGCCGAAGCAGTCTGGAGCTGAGTTGAAGCTCCTTTGTTACCAAGTAAGTTTAACCAGCAGTTCTTTTCTTTTGCAGACTGCAGAACTTGCCTTTTGCCTTGACAAATCTTAACTTGAAAGCCCTGTGGCTGGCAGAGAATCAGTCCCAGCCCATGCTCAAATTCCAAACAGAGGATGATGAGAAGACAGGAGAAAAAGTTCTCACTTGTTACCTGCTTCCCCAGCAGCCCTCTCCTAGCCTAGGTAAGAAACCGCATTATGAGCACTGTCTGCAGTACCATATTCTCTGAAGAGTGCTTGGGAAAGAGGCCTTGCACCTTCCTCTCTACTTGGTTGGACTGTTTTTCGTTACTGTGATACCTGTAGCAGACCTAGGCTCCTGGATGGCTGGTGGCAACTTTACAAGGCAGAGGTGGTTAAAACTGAGAAATTGCTTCTCTGCCAGGTGGTAAAGAAGCTGCAGCCTAGTCTTCAGAGTCTTCTGCTTTGGTCTGTTGACCAGGTAGTTGTCTGTGAGGTTTGCTTACTATCACAATGGTATTCTTGTGTCAATACTTCCAATTTGTGCCTTAATCCTACCTTTTCCTTAGTTCTTGGGTAAGAAGTGCTGGAACTGAACCATTCAGGTGCTTTTGTAGAAGCTGCTGTAGGTCTGGTAGGAGACGTACAAGAGGTGATAAAATCTGGAGGTTACACCCTTTGTCCTCAAGGCCTCTGTGGTTTGATGCCGTGGGTGAATACAACAGAGGTGCCCTAATGGGTTGAGAACTGTCTTTCATCCAAGCCTACAACCTTGCTCATTCAGAAAGTAGCTCCTACTGTGTTATCTTTCTCCCCAGAGAATCTTTTGCAGAACAGTGTGGAGGAGAGCTGGACGGACACCAATTTAAACAGAGTCAGCGTGATTCAGTTCCTAGATGAACCCAAAGTAGATGATGAAGAGGAGTCTGGAGCTGAGAGACGGGTAAGAAGAAGAGTTTCTGGAAGCTTATTAGTTCCCTATGGAGACACTGGCACAACCTAAACTTTTTTCCTAAGATGGGGAGCCACTATGGTGTTCGTGTTTCACCCTGTAATACTGCTGCAGGCATGTACTGTATTTTTGCAGTCTGAAGGGCATTTGGTGCCCTGAGGAGACAAGCCAGGTACAAAAGAGAGTTCCCTGAGAGCCTCTGTGCAGATTTACATTTTGACAGCTGTCCCATGGGAGCTGAGTTGTGACTGCTAACCTGCCCGTGGAGCATTTGGGTAGTCGCGAGATGCTAATAGTCAAGAGTCCTGTCAGGACTGGATTTTAGTTAATCCCCCCTCAGTGGGGAGAGCTGCACAGCCAAACTCGAGGCTGGCAATCTCCACCACCCCAAGCCATGGAGCCAGGTGCAAGCCCATGCTGTGGAGTGTCCTGTTACTAAAGTAGCTATGCATTGTAGACAGGCACCCTCCAAAACTATGGAAGATTATTTTTCTTTAATTGCAGATGCAAAGGACAGGATAAAAGTTTCAGTTTTCAGTGAGTACTCTGTTTAAATCTTCTGCAGGCATTTCCCCCCTCCTCCCCCCTTTTTTAGTTTGTGGACAGAGATTCTCTTGAGATCTGAATCCTTCTAGTAAATTGTATTTGCATCTGTCCTTGCAGCATGCATATGCTGCTGGTGTTTGGAGGGTTTTGTGGGGTTTTTTTGATTGCTTTTACCATTGTTACTAATTCTAGAATACTGGTTTTCTTGACTCTCAGCTGGGATGGAATTAGTGAAGCATCACAAATGCTGGTAGTATATGGGCTTGTCAGACATACTAAGAAACACCAGAGGGATTAAGAAGATACTCCACATGTGTGTTCCCTTAGGGGTTTCTGTGTTGATGATTTTGCATTTATTAGGCCTGAAGCATGATTTAAAACCTCCCATCTCTAATTCCCCCCCCCCAGTCCCTTTATCAGATGGAGAGCAGGCTAATGTCTTGAGAGTGAGCTCTAAGAAGTTTTCTCTGCCTCTCTTTTCTTTCCTCTTCTCAGCTACAGGCTATAGTAGTGGAGAGGCCCTGATCAGATCCTGCAATGTGACATTTAGGTTATGTCCAGCTGGGGCTCTGACACTCTGATAAAACATGTTATTTGAGGTAGTTCAATCTTGAGGCATGGCACATGCTGCTCTGACTGTTGAACCTCCTGCGTGTTTTTCTTCGGTAGGGCTTACAGCGCAGAGCAACCCCTCATCCCAGTGAGCTGAAGGTTATGAAGAAAGTGATTGAAGTTCGGCGCAACGAGGTACATGCTGCAAAGCCTGACACGAACCTGAATTCTCCTAACTCAGATGTGAGTGCTCTTCACTAAGAGATGGATAACTATTGAGAACGTGTAGCAGGCTTGGGGAGTTGGGGGGACAGCATGCATAAGCTGGGCAGAAAGAGCTTGCTTTTAGGAAAGGTTGGAAGGAACTGAGCATGGATTGCCTGGATTCCAAGGGCTGGAAATCTGCCTTGTGGTGTCAGCTGGGGCCACTGTGGTAGAGCAGGAGATGCAACCAGGAGACAGAGAACAATATAAGGGGAACTGTGTGCGTTGGTGCCACTTTTGTCATAACGCAGGGAGGATGAAAATAAGAGGGAGAAGAAAAGGCAGCTGTGATATTCCTAGTAAAGAATAATGGGAATGGAGTGCTTGGAGGAGGCATCTTTGCTGCCCAGGTGTGATGCTAAGAATAAATGCCTGTACAGATGGTGGAACAGGGGTGGGACCTAGGTGAGATGCAGCAGGCTTGTCAGGGAAAGCAGCAGGGAGCCTCAAGAAAAAGCTGGTTCTGTTGGTAGATCATATCCCGGCTTTCTCCAGTCACACTACATTGCTCTGTCTGCTGCTTTGGTTTCCTCTTGACTTTTACGATCATCTTCTCAGGAGAAGAGGCTGAGCGCCATGTCAAATCGCAGCGAGGACTCCCACCTTTCCAACAGCACTGCCTCTGCTGACTTTAGGGGAGAGGAGCAGGCAGAAGAGGGAGAGAGAAGCTGGCCAAATGGGCAGGTGCCTGAGATGCGGGAGCTGGAGAAGGAGGTGAAGCCCAGAGCTGAAGAGGAGCATAAGGAAGTTGCTGACCAAGAGGAGGATGATGTGGAAGTGGAATACAATGAGGTAGGAGCCTAGGAACTGCAGCAGGGTCATGATAAAAAGTGGAAGGACTTAAAAAGTTTCAGAGAAAATGGTAAATGGAGGTACGGAGTGTGATTCGGGCATCACTGGAGGCAGATACAGGCTGTGGAAGCCAAGTGGAAGTAGAGATTCAGGCAGCCTGTGGGAGCTGGGTCCATGGGTGACTAGGAAGGACAGTGTGGGAGCTAGACAGGGACTATGCAGAAAATCAGAGTTACAGGTTTGAGTGCCCTCAATCCCTGGAGCTGACAGAAGATGCATCTGAGTGAAAGGGTTGATATGGAAGAAGGCAAGCATGGTAGAATTTTAACGTGTATTCCTGCATCGTGTTTAGCACAAAAGCAGCAGCACTGGCTTTGCCTGTGTTGGTAGTGGGGGGACAGCAGGTTTCTGCACTGCCTCCACATATGTCTGTTACCTGAGGTTCACAACCTTTCTGGGGCTTTGCTCTTGTAGCCCACTGTACACTTTGCTGAGGACACACTAATACGGAGTGAGGGTGAGGATGAAGATGAAGAGCGACCATTCCCAGTGGAGAAACAAAGGCTTATCCGCAAGGACACGCCCCACTATAAGAAACACTTCAAGATAACTAAACTGCCCAAGCCAGAGGCAGTGGTGGCCCTCCTTCAGGGGCTGAACAGTGATGGAGTCCCCAAAGAGGAAGAGGAGTTAGGAGGCTGCAATAACAACACAGAGCCCGAGGATCAAGAAGAAGCATGGGATGAGGATGACAAAAAGAATGGAGCTTTATCTGCTCAGCCCTCAGTGAAGGTAAGGTCTTGTGGGGAGGGGGGAAGGTCAGAGGGGTGCCAGACCTCCCTTCTGCCACTTTGAATTACCAAACAGGTTGATGTGATACCAATGAAAACATTGGCAAGATGTTCCAGCACTTCAGGAGAGACATGCTGAGGGTGGGAGAGCTGCAATCCATTCTGGGGCTCATATTGTCCAAGAGCTGTGCCATGTTGTTTATGTCTGACTCCTTGCGCTGTATCCAGATTCTTGCACCCTCCCTATTATGTGTGATGATGTGTTCTGTGCTGCAAGAACAGTTCTTTTGTCCCATCACTGACAGGTTCTTCCATTCCTTTCAGTCGCCTCCTTGCTTGCTGGTTGTTTCACCTCATTTGCAACAGGATGAGCTTTATCCCTGGATGGATCTAATCTCAGGCTTACGTTCAGGCTGCTTACACTTGTTTTTCTGCCACGGTGCTTCCTGGAGAGGAGCGGGTAGAGAGAGCAGAGAGAAGTGTGCCCTTCCCGTTGGTTACACAACTGTGTCTGCCCCAGCACAGATGCAGTCTGGGGTGTGCATTGGGATTCAGGGGAATTTTTGTTCTCAAGTTTTGCCATTACCATGGGGCCACGATGGGCCTTTTTGTTTTTGATGGGGGCTGGTGAGATAGGAGGTCCTTGGGTCTACTCAGCTGAATTACCCTGTTTGGTTAGGGACACGCAGAGATTCTTGTTCGAGGAGGATCCTCACAGGATGGAATAGGAGTACACTGGTGAGAGACCCTGCATGAGGTTAGACCAGTTCTTACTGAAGTTGGTGCGATGGTTTTGTGAGGTGTATTTGGTAGGCAGGGTTCGGGGTGTGGCTGAATCTCCATCATAGTTTGACACCAGCAAATCTCATGGGTGAGATGTGAGTCTCTGAACTGGTGGAGATGCTGGAGTAAAATCTGTTCTTGCTGTTACCACACACACTCCAAACTGTTGGGATTGTTTCCACCCCACGCTGGAGTTCAGATTGCTCAGAGGAAGGTTCTTGCACTCAGGTTTGTTTCAGAGCCTTTGTCTCAGTGGATGTTTGCCTTGCTGTATCTGAGCTGCTACAGCTCATCCCTTGTTCCTAGGGATGAGTCATATAGTTTCCTTGCTGTTTGTGAAGCTCTTTGAAATGAAAAGGAGTTGCTGCTGCTTGCAAGAATGTGTGAAGCCATCTTGAGTCCCTTTCATCCAAGACCTGTCATATGGGGAAATGCCCTCGCCCAAAAGCTTATTTAGTCAGGGACTCAAAGCTGACCCATTGGCAAAGCCTGCAGAGTCTGTGTAGGTGTTGAGACCACAGGTTTGGTGTTTCTATCGGAAAGTTACTTTTGTTATCGGCTAAGCCTTCTGCTTGGAAGTCACAGTTTTCCTTTTTGTGGGGCTGGGTTGGATGCCTGCTTCATGAAGGCAGATTTATTAGCTTACCTCCTGAGTTGTCTTCCAGAAGTGGGAACGTGGGGAGCAGTGTCCCTGTACAGTGGAGTTTCAAGTAAGAGGTGCTGCATACATGCATTGAAGAAGGAGGTAGGACGGGGTGTGCAGGAGGCTGAATCCTTAAATCAGGGGTGTTCTTGTAAAGACAGTTGGTTTTCAAGAGGAATTCTAAGGTTTCCTGCTTTTGGGAGCAGGTTCCCTGAGTGTCTGGCAGGATGTGCTGTTCCACTGGAGGTTCTTCCCTTTGCAGGAGGGACCAGTGCAGTGTGATTTGGGATTGCTTTGTTCCTGTGCAGCAGCTGGATGGCACCAGAGGTCCCTTTGTGCTTTTATCCTGTGGTGTTTAATCCCTCCTTCTTCACTGAATGACTTGGTACAGAGGGAGTAAAATCAGCTAATAGTGTTCAGCTTGTGAGCTTCATGGTCACAGCCTCAGAGTGCCAACACAGACAAAATAACGGCCTTAAAGATGCAGCTTCCAGTTAGCTGGGCCAAAGAGCACTGACACTCTGCATGTTGTGAGCCCCCGGAGCAGCCCTGTCGCTGGTTCTCGCTGGTAGGTGGTAATCAGGAGTGGTGTGAGTGGGGTCCACTCTGGTGCTGTGCGGCCAGACCTGTCGGAGTGGCGTGCGTTTGTGTGTTGGGTGGTGGTGGTAGTGGTGGCGGGTTTGGTTTATGCTCCACTAATCCGCATGCCTCTTTGCTGGTTCCTGTCCTAACAGGGGGTGTCGTTTGATCAAGCCAATAATCTGCTGATTGAACCTGCTCGCATTGAGGAGGAAGAGGTCTGTACCATTCCTACTGTTCTCTCTCTGCCAAAAATCATTCAGTCTGCTTGATTTGCTTCCCAGGCTCACCCATTGTTGTAGGGGAAACTGATCTCTCTGGGTCAAGTGGCTTCTGGACCTGACTGATCACAAACACAATGATTGTTTCCTCCCTTTGCTTTCACCTCCTTTCCCTACTTTTCCATACCTGAGGTGAGAATGGCTGCTGCAGATCAGGAGTGAGATGGAAGAAATGTAAAAAAACAAACAAACAAAGGGAGCTGAAGTGGAAAGTGCAGTTCCTATTTGCTATGCACTGAGGAAAGAGAAAGTGGAAGAAAATAAAGGTATATTTCCAGGGGTGGTGGGTAACCCTGAAGGAATGGAAGCCTCAGGAATCTGCTGAGTGCTGTGTATGACCCTTTGGGAGAGGGAGGAGGATCTAACTCACACTGTGCCATTCCATGAGAAAGGTGGACTGAAGGTAATGACTCATGCATCTCCCCCTGTCGAATCCCCTCAAGTCTTCACGCGTAGCACTTTGGGATGTCAGAAGGAGGCAGGTGGCACTAGAAGGTCCGTAAAGCACATGTGTGATGTTCTGTACCCAAGTTTAAAGTCTTGCTGCCTTAGCTCATCCTCTGATTACGATTAACTTCCTGAATTTGTTTCCAGGTTTTCAGTATGCTTGCCTGATCCTTTGGGTCAGTGGGCTTTCTGCAGGCAATGTTTCCAAGGAACTGTTGGAAGCAGAGTGCCACCAGCAAAGAGGCAGAAACTGTTGTGTCAGAACCAGTGGCTTGCATGAAGGTTTCTTCCCTTAGGACAGTGCAGTGGTACCGGACCCATGAGAGTGCTGGCCTGGTTGTCTCTGTGAACTTGGCTCTTCCTAATCCCTCACGTGTAAAATGGAGGATTTTGTTCCTTGGTTTTGGAGTAAGACTTTCTGGGGGGAAGATAAATCTTTTCCACTTCAGGCAAAACATGAGCTGGCTCAGATGCAGTCCACTTTTAGTGTGTCCTGAAGATTTGTCCATCTTCACTCTAGATCACAGAGAAGTGTAATATTTCCTGTGTTTCTGTTTGCATAGCTCTTCTGTCAGTCAGAGGCAAAAGTGAGTATAGTCAGGTGCTTCCTGATCCCTCATTTAGGAAATCACTGCTCTTGGTCCTTCTTTCCAGCTGTTAGATGTTGTGTTGCATTTGCAGAGTTTTCTTGCTCCTGAAGGTGCATGGGCCCAGGAAACCTCAGTCTTGTATCAGGAAACAGTCTGCCTTTGTCTTCCTCGGCTCCTGCCTGTGCTCTGCCCACATCTAATGGAAGTGCCTAGAACTTCTCTGTGGTGGCTGGTGAAGGTAGCTGGTTAGAGGCCCCAGGTCTGCTCTGTTGTCTCTTTTGTGCAGATCTCTTCCCTCACTGTAAAGAGCAATGTGGTAGTGTAGCTCCAAGGACAAGCGTACCAGAGATCTACCAGGTGTGTGGTGGTAGCTGAAGTCGCCCCAGAGCAGACCAGCTTTGGGAAGCCATTGATTGTCCTACAGCTCTGGGGGAGTGCTCAGCTCAGTGGATGGTTGCTGACCTCTCCGGTCAGTGATACTCTTATCATTTTAGTGGAATCACGTTGGCCACCTACCAGGACAGCAGCTCGTGTGGAAGATTCAGTCTCCAGAAACACCGGAGAGAGTGAACTGTGGGACTCGAGCTGAACTGGGGCCCTGTGCAGCTGGGACTCCTCACTCACACCGAGAGGGCTGCCTTTGCCGCCTTTCCTAGCACATCGACTGTGAAAAGCATGTGCCCCTTGGTGATTAGGTGGAGGACAACAGGAGAAATATTCAGGACCTTAAAGACTTCTTAACATCCGAGTAGAGAATTAATTAGCTTTGGAAGTGACCAGTCCCAGAAACAGCATGTACCTGCTGTTTCCAGGGATGATTTCATGTCCTTCGTGTCCTTGAGAAGAGCCTGTGATAGCTAAACCAGCAGGCTGATGAAATGGAGCAAGAGTGGGGAGCCTGGTGCCCCTTGAGCAGCGCAGTTTAAGTTCATAATGCTGCTGTCACATTCCTTGTATAATTTCATACAGCTCTCGGAGAGAAGGAAGTACTGATTGTTCTTTGAGCCTAAACCATACTCCGGAGCCAAAGACTAAACATGTCAGAGTAGAGGTGGAGACATCTGCCTAACTTCTGTCAGCACCCTGCCATCAGGATGTTGGGAGCTTGGTGCTATGCATGCAGCTGGTACTTCCAAAGCTCCTTTAGCTGTTAGTGCCAATGGGAGTCTACTACAGTGAAAGAAATAATTTTGTTCAAGCACATGGTATCTTATGTGGCTATCAGGGTTCCACCGCTGACTCTGTTCCCAATGTTTTGTCTTGGTCTCCATCTGCACTGCAGAAATGGCTGTATCTGGGTTGTAGAAGGCTTTTGGAAGAGAAGCATACCGAGCTGCTATTTGAAGGCGCGAGGTTGCACCTGAAGTCTGTCTGTTTTCTGATAATTGTTGAAGGAATAGTCCAGAAAGAGCTGCTGTGCAGATTGAAGATAATAGTGGAAAGAAGGTCCTGAATTCTGTTTAAGTGACCAATGCTTCTTTGTCTGCAGTAATAGCTGATGGCATCCTTCTGCGTTTGCCGTCTTCTGCAGAGCACCTGAAAATTTCTAAGTCATGAAGGGCTCTGCACTGGCAAAACTTGTGCTGACTGAGGAGCTTCCCAGGTGTTTGCTTCTCCCGTGATGCACAAGGCTGTCTAGGAAGGATACACTGCTAATTTCCCTCCCTAGGAGAAAGCTAGGCTGATCTTAGATGCTCGAAGTGCCTTCACTTCCTTGCCGGAGGGTGGGAAAGATCCCGTCAGCTGCTTCTGCTCAGATGTCCTGCCCTGTCGCTCTGGAGTCAGAAGCGAGTCGAGTCTTCTCCATAAAGGAGTCTTGTCATGTGGAAATAGCTCAGAAATACTACTGTTTGTGTCTGAATGCAGGCCTCGTACTTGGCACCACAATTACCGTTCACCAGAGGCAGCCTCTGACAGCACAGCTGGGTCCTGAAGCATCCAGTGTTAAGGGGATTCAGCTTTGAAAAGGTTGGCCCACTTAGTGCGTAGCATCGTGATGCCCTGCCGTCATCAGCGCTTCTGTTCATCTCAGTGCTGCTGCTGTGATGCTTTACACTTGGACCCCTGCACCTTGGTCTGGTTTTATTATTTACTGGGTGAGACCACGTACTCATCAGGACATTGTCAGGTTTAGAATTCTTATGCAGCACATTTGACTTTCCCGCAATGTGACCTGTAAGTTCTAAACCCTGAAAAGATTAAATAAAACTCTCTTGTATAATGCAAGAAAGATCGTGTCACCTGGATTTGCTCAGCTGGCTTGACTAGAATATAGTTTCTGACAGGGTGGAGTTCTCTCAAAGTTATGAGAAGGTACAACACCCTGCTTTCTCTCATTTAATTTTTTTAAATGACGAAAGTTCCCACTGAGCAAGGAAAAAATATGCCGTATTTTCTGTTTGAATTTGTCTGACTTTTGATTTATTGCCATAGGAATGTTTTAATGACCTTTTCCTCCTGGGTTGAAGGGCCCTTAGCGTTCTTTCCTATGCTGTGGCCCTCCAGCAGTTTGGAGGTAGGGATTGTAATCTCGTTTTGTAGATGTACAGCTTTGCATGCAAGTCTATAAAGGCACAGTTTGAATACGGTTCACCTACAAAGTGACAGAGATAACTTGTGTGATTGTTGCTTATTCATCATGCAAATTTTATCTGATCTGAAGCTTTCTTAAGGACCAAGCAGCAAACTGTGGAGTGATTTTTTACACAAATGCAGAACTATCAGCAGTTTCCTGCTCTAAGAGTGTGGCACAATCATCTGGTTTTGCTTTCTCGAACAGGAAGCAATGGAGTAGTGTGTTTAACAGAGAGGGAAGATACCATGTTTAAATGAAACACTCCACTGTGAATCTGATTTTCTATTTTGAAATAGGAAAACACAATGCATATAATAGATACGGGTCTTGCTGCTTAGGATGAGGATTATACAAAAAAATTAGGCATTAAAATAACCCCTGTAGGAATTAATGTGGCTTAAGCATTTGGATGCCTTTAAATGCCTTATTGGAAGCTCAACAGTATTTTCTGACTCTGTCAATAGAAGAGAAAGCTATATCCTGGAATAATTTTGAGGCTTTGTGATGGAAGACAGTCACCAGCTTGGATCTAGGAACAGAAATGAGGCAAGACTGGGATAAGTTGCCATTTCTGGAAGACATACTTTAGCCAAAAAAAGTGCTGTTCAATTCAGGAGCAATGAGTTAAATTTACAATAAAGATAACTTAGATTATTTGAAAGAAATCCTGAACTCGTGTCTCCTACCACCACTAGCAATGAGATAACATATTTCATAAGTCTGTCAAACTTTTTGTTAAATATAGATTATTTTCTCCTGTTACTTGACATGTGTGCACACATTCAGGTTCCTCCTACTGGGAGAAACCGAAAACTTCTCCAGATTTCTGCTTCTTGAATGATTAAAAAAATTACTTTCAAGCTGAGCTTGCATTTGTTAATTCATTGTTTTCATTATTTTAGCTTGGGAAAAAAACCCTCTTTCCTGCTATCTGACCCTTTGGTCTGCTTGTCCATGGTATATTTTTATGGACGTCAGTCCCAACTCCTAGCCTTCATTTTGGTAGATTAAAGAAACCAAATTCTTCTAGTGTTTTCTTGTAAGACAGATTTCCATTCCCTGTCTTTCTCACTGCTTTTTCATTCACCTGTTCTACTTGAATTCAGGTTGGTTGACTGTGGACAACATGTCAGAATGTATTCAGACTTCAGTTCACCAAATTCTGTAGTTTTTCTTCCACTTCAAATGTGATAGTTTCTGTTCACGGATGGGAGTTCTCGTCAGCTACCTAGCTTTTTGTTCCTGCATTCTCATCATCAAGGTCCTCCAGACTGTTGGGGTACTTGGATGTCTCTGCTTGTATGTTCTGAAATGAGTGATGCCAGGTTTAGTGCAAGAGTTTTCCATTTATCTCACTGTCACCTCGGACAAACACTCTCCTACTATGCTGTGTGCCCTTAGCAGCACAAAGTTGAAACAGATTTTGGAAGACAGTTGTAAATTCTCCAGTCCTTTCAATCTTTTAATTGTATATTAAATGATGGGCTAAAATGGACCTTTAGAACAGCAAAAAATTATTGGGCTGAGGGGAGTTTGTAAGTGAAATTTTGTAGTCAGAATGATGCAAAATGAATGACTATACCAATGATTTTACCACACACAAAGAATCAGTAAGAATAGGAATAAAAACTCTTTACTGCTGAAGAGAGGAAGAAAGATAACGTGTTTGTGTCACTCATGCCAGCTGAATCCGCAGGACTTCCATGTCTAGGGTTTTGTCCCATTTCCAGTTCTGGGAATGGTTGAAGGCCTGGTAGCTTTGCCCAGTACTCAGATTGCTTATCTAAGAAGTTGAATGTTTTACTTCCCACAGGGACTCTGTCCTGTTGCATTCCGTAGTTGAGCCAGCCTGGTTCCTTTCAGGATCCTCTCTTTTGCTGTTGTCATTTACATGCCTGTGAGAAACCCGAGTGGCCATTGTGATGAGGAGGAAGTACTAGCTTCTTAAATCCCTATTTCTGGAATTCATTAGTGAAAGAACTAATCATAGAATCATAAAACAGACCAGGCTGGAAGGGAGTGAGAATGGTCCAGCCTTTTGTGGGAGAGGGAGCCTCGATGAGATACCTAGCACCCTGACCAATCTCATCTTGAAAACCTCCACTGCTGGGGACTCTACCATGTCCCTGGGGAGTTTGTTCCAGTGAATGGCTGTTCTCACTGTAAACGTTTTTTTTCTTACCTCAAGATGAAATCATATGTCTATAGACACACACATACATAAATAGGACTATTCATATCTATCTATAATCATTTGGGTTGGAAAAGACCTTTAAGATTGTCAAGTCCAACCGTGATATATCATGATATATGATTCATACCTATAGCTATGTATTCACATCTATATATATTCATACCAAGATTAATCATATCTGGATGAACCTAGTTTTTTATTTATAGTTCAGAAGTCATTTAATATTTTTAAAAATGCATCATTTCTTCATCCTCACTTAATGAAATGTTCACTGTCTTGGAATATCTGGGGAAGGGGATCTGCAGGAGTACACCAGAGCATTTAGCATTGTAGGTCGCCTGTCCTGTCTGCTTAATGCTGCTGTCAGTCACTTTGGCTCGCAAACTTTTATTGTTTGGTGCTGTCTCTGATTAGTACTAAACTGGGGGGAGAGGTGTTTAGTAAGAAGACAGCAAAGTGTTTGACGACTCTGATATGTACCCTACTACCTTTGCCTTGCAAGTGTCCATCCCCTTGGTAACTAAAAATCCCATCTGAACAGAGGAAGAAATAACATCAGAGCCAGAAAATCTTCTGCTCATGCCTAGCAGGCTGCTCGTCTGCCAGGGCAAGAGCTTTCCTTCGTGTTCCTTTTTCCGTTGTTCGTTTTTAATTTAGTTCTCGATAGCTCATGCAGTAATCTCCCACCTTCCATTTGGTCACTGATATTTTCAGCCTATCCCCTTGTCCTCACAAGTTACTGCTTACTGAAGCCAGACAGATTTAACTCTTCTAATCTTTCCTCGTGAGTCAGTGCCTCTGGCTGCTGGACTCCCGTGTGTCTCTTGCATTTTTGTGCTATGCAAGTACCTTCTCTTTTGCTGAGGTGTTCCTGGAAGGACACACAGTTGAGTGTGATGCCTATGAAAAGACGTCTGTAATGGTGGATGCGAGGGGTTTTCTTTGGGGATTGGAAACCACAGACTTTAGCAAGACATGGTGATCTTTTCGCTCGTATTTTCCCAGTTCCTTGCAATCTGTAGTTTAGGATTTCTGGACTGTTCATACCTTTGTACTAGACACAGTGGAGCTTCTGTCTATGAAATTGTCTGATCTCTCCAATCCCTTTCGTACATTGTAGTTCCACAGTATTTAGTGGCAATAAATTACATAATTTACTTGTGCTTTATATTAAGAAGCTTTTTTTTTAAAGCCTGCTGCTGAAATTTCAGTGGGTATCCCTAATTCCTTTGCTGTTACAAACATGGACTAATTGATCATTTCCTGTAAAGTTATTAACTGTATGAAAAGATAAAGATGTCTGTACCCCCCCTTCTCTTATTTGAAGGCTTCTAGCCTCCCTTCATATGGAACTATTAAAATTTTTACTGTCAGTGATTTGGAATAAGATCAGACCTTATACAGTTCTTGGCAGAACCCTCCTTCTTGGTTCTTCACTGATGACTAGTACTTGACCTCTGCTGATTCTTAGCTTGTGTAATATAAACCTAAAACCAGCATCCTATGATGTCAGTAAAATGTCTTGTGATAACAATTTTTGAGTTTTACAAAAGTCTGCTTATTAAATCTTTGCTATTACTTTATCATCCAGGTTTAGAGTCTTGTCAAAGAATGAAATCGAAGTGTGTGTGTTTTTTGAGACGCCTAATTTTCACAAAATTCAGCTGTTCTGCATGGATGCTGTTTCTGTGTGCCTGCTAAGAGGCATGCATGTTCTTCACTTTTCTGGAATTGGTGCTAGGGTGACAAGCTGATAGTTATAGGCATCATCCTGTGTAATCTCTTAGTCTAACAGCACAACGTAAATGCTGTTGTAGGGTATCATGATTCCAGAATTTTATAAATGTATCAGAGATGTTGGTCAGTTGTTCAGCTTTTGGGTACAAGTTATCCAGTCCTTTCAACTTTTAAAATGGTTATTCCTTGTTGAGGATATTAAATCAATTCTTCAGCTGCTGTTGGAGTGAAGTGTGATTCGTCACCTTCATGTGATGCAGGTACATCATCGTGCTTCTGTCCAAACACAAATCAGAAGTATCTATTGCATGTTTGCATTTTCTGTGTCACTGTTGACAATCCAGGCTCATTTAAAGTTTCAAGTGAAGTAAATGGAGGGATTAGACACCTAGATGCATCCAGAGGTGTAGCAAGTTGCACAAGGTGTCTGTCCATGCAGAAACTTGCCGTTTTCTGGAAATTAAGCCCTTAAACCCCCACTCCCTTGGGTATGCCTGGAGAAACAACTTGGTCTTTCAGCAGGATCTGTGGTAGAACGGCTCCATGCTTTGGCAGTTGAATCCTGTGAATGTCTAGTTTGCTGCCTCTGTGTCTGCTGTGCCCCTGCCAAGAGCAAGTTGCAAAAATCCTCAGCTGGCAGTTCCAAGGCACAGCACTGAATGCTGTTTCAAGTCTCTTGGGCAATACTTCGCTATCCCTGGCTGCTACTGAATAGCAAGCCAGTCCACGTGTGCAACATTTTTAGTTTCTGCAGAATGGTATGTTTATTCCCAGCAAGCTGGAAAGTCTCTCTGGATCAAGTGAATCTGTTAAAAGGTAGTATATTAAAAATGTATGAAAAATAGCTGGAGGTGGAATCAGTCCTTGTTTGAGTGTGTTCCCTGGCATCGTATAGGCAGAAACACAGGAGGTTCTAAGGTGAGGAGAGGAGCGGAGAGGGAGATATAAATGCTTCCTTGGCTTGTGCTTTGGTGCCATCGATGATAAATGGATTTTCCCCTAGCCTCCAGTGGGAGTTCAGGGGGATGACAACTCTTAGGCTGAAATGGCAGCTTTTTTTCAATTTTCTCACTCTTCTCTTTCCCCAGTAATGCTTTTCTGTGGAGGGCATCAATGCCTGTCTGTCTGGGAGGAACTGGGAAGAAACACTGGAGATGTTGCCCACTTAATGAAAGCTTGCCCCTTCTGCAAAGAAAAGAGCCAGAGTCATCTGGGCAGTGTGTCTGAGATGAGCTGTTGCTGTGCAGTGGGTGGATCCTGCAAGAAGAGCAAAATACCTAGGAAAGTCACTGGCAGGAGCTATTGTAGGGGTGGAAGCTGTGCTGTCCATGCTGTTAGGGCAGCTGTTTGCCATGTGTCCAGAGCATCAGTCTAGACGTCATGGAAGTCAAAGCAGCTCTGAAGCAGCCTTAGGACAGATGTGCTTTCAGGAAGAAATAACTGACTGGTTTAGTGCAAAAGGCAGTGTCTGGGCTGTAATGTGAAATACTGAATATAAAACTGAAAGGCTGTTACAGGTTACTGAGTCCAGTTCCTTCTTTCTCAGGTTCATATTCATGTCATTTATTCTTTTCATAGATTTCAAACAAACATTCACCAGTTCAGTTTCTTACCTGTTTTTATGGGAGAACTAATTTGCTTTGCCAGTTTGAAATCTTCTTTCTAGCCTAAACAGATTTATGTCCAGCACAAGACCATTTGCTGTTGTTCTGGCAGTGTCTTTAAGCTTAATTAGGTCTGTTTCCTCCTAAACTAAAAAACAAAAAAAAAAGGTGTTTTGCTTTTTAGGTGTATATCAATAGACATAAGGTTCTTAGCCCTTAGTCCAGTTGACTTTTCTGGCAGATTTCCCCATATTTTCAGTCTGGTTTCTATGAATTTGTGAAATCCTTGGGTTTTGCTGTTTATCCTTCAGTTAGTTTACACAATCAACTTACTGCACAACTGAAAGTGACTTTTTGTAACCAGTGACATTGTATATTCCTTGTTCATTCTCAAAAATAGCAATCCTGTCCTATTGATCATCAGCTATCTTGGAAATACCTGGATCCTGTTGTTAGAGCACTCTCTAGTTTCTTGTCTGGAGATCTAGTTTTCCATCATCTTTAGAAGCTTTTGTGTTGACAATAGATACAACTCTTTAAACCATTACTAAAATCCAGTGAGACTGGAAGAAAAAAAAAGTGGTATTTGTAGTTAGATCCTAATAGACCTCTTTACACAAGAAGTGTTAGTCTGATCTACAACTGGTTTTCAAGTGTGCTATCAATGACACGCAGTGCTAGCTCACAACTTTACCACATTCCTCTGAATAATGAGGTAATGAATATTCTTTATATTCTGAATAATGAGGTAGTGAATGAAATGAAATAATCCTCACCTGAATAATCCTTGTCTTTCAATACTTGGATTTTACTCAGTCTCTAGGTCTTGCGCTGGAGACTATGTTACTGCTGGTCTGTCTAGAATCAGGGGTTTCCTTGTGAAGACCCCAGCAGCTTTCAGCTACCCTCTTGGCTGGGCACCAAAGGAGATGGCCAGGAGCCCCATTTTAGTTCTGCATTTCCTGTGGTGGTTTTTTGGTTCTGTTTTAGACTTAGCAGAATGTGAAACCCCACAGGCTGTTGCTTCTGTCATCGTAGAAAGTGAAGAAAGATTTGAAGGGAGGGGCTAAGGAAAGCAAGTTTCCTGCTTCTTTTGCTGCCCACGCTGTGGCCTGACCTAGGCCAAGCAGACCTGATGTTGAAGCTAGACACCTCTGCAGCAGCCGCTCTCTGTTCTGGACTTGTTTCCAGAGAAGTGATGTCTGGAGGACAGCAAATTTGGTTCTCTCCAGGAGCCTTTGTACATTTCTGTCACTTACCTCACCAGCTCCTTGGTCCTTGGCTGTGACAGATCCCTGAGAGAGGCCTATCTGTCCCATTCCTTTCCCTGTATCCTACCACATACTCCCTGTCTTCCTTCTTACATCTGGGGTGACATTAACAGTTTATGTTGGTGTCCTGAATAATAAGCAATTTCAGTTCAAGTTTGACCAAAAGTTTTGCTATTGGAAGTGGGCATAATTTGGTATGTAGAGGGGGATATAGGAAGGAGAAGAGATTTCTGGATTGCACAGCCACAGTCTTGAGCCTGCCTGTGCAGATGGGAGAAGAGGAAGGAGCTGGGTGGACAAAGCAAATGGCTTTTCTGGAATCACACATCGATTTCTGTTGATAGAGCAAAGCCAAGTATCTGTCCAAGGTATTCTGGAAGAGATGCCATTCTTGTTACTGCACGCTATGTTGGGGTGACCCTTAATCTCTCAGCAGTTGTATGGAATTACACCCCAAAGGGAGCCATGTGGTGGAGCTGGGCTGTGATGTGAACACTATCCCTGTTTCTTTATCCAGTCCCATCCCACTGCTGTTCAGTTTACTTTGTGGTGAACATCTCATTCCAATGTGTTCATTACAGGCAAACTGACTTTCAGTCTTGGGATATGGGTCAGAACTCAACTGTGAAAAAGGATTTGTTTGTTGAAATGTATCATGACTTCGGTGCCTTTGAGGCATGGATACCACAGCTTACACAAATATTTGAGTGGGTGCATGCAGATAAAGTTTATACTCTTGTGCTTATTCTTTAAGTAGTCATCCCTTGCTCTTCAAGATGTTTTGGGTATTTTCCCAATCTGCACTGACCTGTAACCTGTGTCAATTCTACTTCCAGTTGACACTGACTATCGTGCGGCAGACAGGGGGGCTGGGCATCAGCATCGCAGGGGGCAAGGGCTCCACCCCCTATAAGGGCGATGATGAGGTAAGACCCTGGACTGTGTAGTTATTGAAGGCACCCGCTTGCAGGGACTAGTCTCTGTAGCTGGAGGTTGGATGTCTGTGTGTATCAGCTTTGTGGCTGGTTTGGGCTTGCAGAGCAAGGTGGGAGCAGCCCGAAGCAGGAAGCTGGCAGGGCTGAGCAGGCTCTTGCCTCTGGAGCACAACTGACTGCAGAGAGCAGCAATGAGAGCAGCTGTTTCTTCCCCATCTGTGTCCTGATGCGCAGGGCTCACAAGGCAAAGAGTATGGGGTTGTTTTCCACGCGTGCCGTGGCATCAGCTGTGTTACGCTCTCGTCCCCCTGGAAAAAGATTGAAGTGTCATTCCCTTTTCCCCTTTCGCACCTGTGAGGTAGCCCTGCCGTGGGATATCTTTCCCCTGTCTACCAGCTCCTGAATGGGGTGATGTGGCTGTCCTGTGCCCACATCTAGGGTACGGGATTAGCCAGGGACTTCCCCTTTCCCTTAAGCTGAATGGGGTGGAGTGGTCTCTTTACTCTTTAGAGGGTTGAGGAACGGGCTCCACCTCTTCTAACGAGTAGTTTTGTTTCCAGGGCATCTTTATTTCCCGCGTGTCAGAAGAGGGTCCTGCAGCTCGTGCAGGGGTTCGTGTTGGGGACAAGCTTCTGGAGGTAAGAACCTAGCAACTGTGAAGAAGTAAATGCTTCTAATGACTTGAGAGTGGAGGGAGAGTATGGTTTGGTATTTATTTGTATTGTGCTAGTGTGTAGGCCAAATTAAACTCCAGGAGCCATACAAAAGCAAACCAAAATTCCCTTGACTGATAGAGTTTAATTAATGTTAATGTTTAATTAATATTACTGTTAATCTTTTGCTGCTTTAGAAGGACAGAAATTGCTCCTGTGTTCACTGTCCCTCAACTCTGAAGCGTTCTGTAACCCAGGTGGGAAGAAGCACGCAGCAGTGTGTGCCCATGTCCGCAACAGGCTGAGCAGCCAGTCTCTACACATCTGCTTTCCCTCTGTGGGGCAAAAGTGGACCTTGTAAGATAACTTCTTAATCAGGGAGCCAGCCATATGCCATACTTGCCTGTCCTCAAATTATTTAAAAATGTGATGAATCATACAGGATTGAGGTGTACTTGAGGAAGGGCCTGCAGGAAAGCTGGCGAGGGACTTTGTACAAGGGCTTGTAGTGATAGGACAAGGGGGAATGGCTTTAAACTAAAATATGGCAGAATTAGGTTAGATATTACAAAGAAATGCTTTACTGTGAGGGTGGCGAGGTGCTGGCAGAGGCTGCCCAGAGCAGCTGTGGGTGCCCCATCCCTGGGAGCTCAAGGCCAGGCTGGACGGGGCTGGGAGCAATCTGGTCTGCTGGGAGGTGTCCCTGCCCGTGGCCAGGGGTGGGACTGGATGATCTTTAAGGTCCCTTCCAACCCAAACCATTCTGTGAAGGATTGATGGCATTATGGAGGGAACAGGTGTCACTACAGTGCTGGACAGAGATCAAAGGAATAAGTGGTCTGTGTTTGTGTGATCTGATGTGGTGTCTCGGTATCTCATGCACTCCTACTCTCTGCAGCCTACATATTGGCTATGGAGGCCAAAGCATTTGCCTAAGTAGATGTTCCAGTCTTTCTCACCACTTACTTGGCTGCCATTGACCGTGGCAGAAGTCAAATAAAGTCCTATGCGATTCTGTAATTAGATGTTTTTGTATTGCCTTATGAGAAAAAACTTGATTCTGGAGTTTCAGAAGTTACCTAGTTCACTTCTGCAATTATCATAGGATTGTCTTGATTTTTAAGTTTAAGTCCAAAATGGAATATGCACTTCATCTAGCCTGGTCTCTTGTATGTTTTAGGGTCTTAAGTGTCACTGAGCATCCTTGAGCTGCACGTGTGATACTGCATTTTGCTGCAGAATGACTTCCATAAGGGAGTCAGCTCTTGAAGATTGAAAGATGGACAATTATTTCCTTTCCCAGCAGTTAAATTTATGGCACCCTACTGTTTCATGTGAAGCGGATCCTTCTTCAGTTACAGCTTTGGGAAAACACTAATGTTTTTTCACTTCCCATGATGCCCATTTATCTGTGCCTCTTGCAAAAGTGATGAACCCTCGCAACATAACTCAAACACATTTGTCATATTCCTTCTGAAAGACCGTGTTATGTCCACAAGTAAGGCATGGCTGAGGCACATCAGACTCAGGTTCTGTTCTCATTGGCTCTAATTTGTGAGGAATACCTCTTTACCCCTAGAGCAGGGATATGGAGCTTTGCTCAGTAATGAAGGCCATGATGGGAAGAAACCCTAAATGCCGTGAAGCGGAGGAAATATATTTGAATATCTAGTTTTCAGGCAGAGCGGCAGGCAGATCTTTCCTGTAAGTGTGTGTTAATATGAAATGAAGTAGCTGCTATGGAAAGAAGACTCTTCGTCTTCATGGGCCCCCACTTTGCATTTTCTCAGTCTTGTGATGAAGGAATTTTTTACTGAAATCAGGGAAGCAAGAGTGGAGGGAATCAGGTTGCTTCCCTGAGAGCTGCAGAACCTGGTGTCCTCCCTGCAAGTACTTCACTAGTTTTGCATGGAGGGGGAGGAAATAATAGAATCGTAGAATCATTCCATTGAAAAGACCTTTCAGATCATTGAGTCCAGCTGTTAACCTAGCACTGCCAAGCCCACCACTAAACCATGTCTCCAGGTGCCACATACATGTGTTTTTAAAATACCTCTTGGGATGCTGTCTAAACCACTTTCCTGGGCAGCCTGTTCCAGTGCTTGACAACCCTTTTGGTGAAGAAATTTTTCCTGAAATCCAATCTAAACCTCCCCTGGCGCAACTGGAGGCCATTGCCTCTTGTCCTATTGCTTGTTACTTGGGAAGAAGAGACCAACCCCACCTCGCTACAACCTTCCTGCAGGTTGTTGTAGGGAGCGATAAGGTCTCCCCTGAGACGCCGCCTCTCCAGGCTGAGCACCCCCAGTTCCCTTAGCTGCTCCTCTTAGGACCTGTGCTCCAGCCCCTTCCCCAGCTCTGTTGCCCATCTCTGAACACACTCCAGCACCTCAATGTCTGACTTGCACTGAGGGGTCTAAAACTGAACCCAGGATTCTAAGTGTGGCCTCACCAGTGCCGAGTACAGGGGGACAACTGCTTCCCTAGTCCTGCTGGCCACGCTATTTCTGATACAAGGCAGGATGCTGTTGGCCGCCTGGGCACACTGCTGGCTATATTCAGCTGGCCACAGACCAGCCCCCCCAGGCCCTTTCCCACTGTCCAGCTTCCCAGCCACTCTTCTCACAGCCTGTAGCGCTGCCTGGGGCTGCTGTGACCCACGGGCAGGACTCGGCATTTAGCCCGGTTGAACCTCATACAGCTGGCCTTAACCCATCGGTCCGACCTGCCCAGATCCTTCTGTAGAGCCTTCCTGCCCTCCAGCACATCAGTGCTCCCACCCAGCTTGGTGTCATCTGCAAACTGCCTGAGGGTGCACTCGATCCCCTTGTCCAGATCATCGATAAAAGATACTGAACAGAACCGGCCCCAGCACGGAGCCCTGGGGAACGCCACGTGTGACCAGCCGCCAGCGGGATGTCACTCCATTCCCCACCACCTCTGGGCCTGGCCACCCAGCCAGCTTCTAACCCAGTGCAGAGCACACCTGGCCCAGCCACGAGCAGCCAGTTTCTCCAGGAGATGCTGTGGGAGATGGTGTCAAAGGCTCTACTGAAGTCTAGGTGGACAACATCCACAGCCTTTCCCTCATCCACTAAGCGGGTCACCTTGTCATAGAGGGAGATGAGGTCAGTCAAGCAGGCCCTGCCTTTCATAACCCCATGCTGGCTGGGCCTGGTCCCCTGGTTGTTCTGTACATGATGCGTGATGACCCTCAAGATAATCTGCTCCATAGCCTTCCCCAGCACCGAGGTCAGGCTGACAGGCCTGCGTGTGTCAGTGTATGAGGAGGTAGATGTCCTTATTGAAGGGAAACAGGAGCTCACTGGTGGGGTAGAACTCCTCTGAAATGAGCCTTTACTGTGCTTGGCAGAGGCTGCCCTGGCCTGGGAGCCTCCTGTGCTGTGTGAGTGCAGGGAAACTCCCTTGCAGGCAGCAGGTGAGATCTGGGTACCCCTATGGGAACAAGGTGTCAACCCAGCTCTCTAGGGGATGAGCTGTGCTTCCTTTGGGCTGGAGCCATCTGTGCAGCTGTTTGAAAGAAGTCCGCATGGAGGTAAGCGTGCCTGGTTCTGTCTGTCCCCAGGTGAACGGCGTGTCCTTGCACTCTGCTGAGCATCACGTGGCGGTGGAAGCTCTGCGTGGATCGGGAAGCTCTGTCTCCATGACAGTTCTGCGGGAGCGGATGGTGGAACCAGAGAATGCCATCACTGTCACACCGCTGCGCCCTGAGGATGACTACAGCCCTCGTGAAAGGCGAGGTGGTCTACGCTTCCCAGAGCGACCCGAGGGGGCACCTCCTACAGAGAGATACTCCACCTGTCTCATGCGCAATGAGAAGGGTCTGGGCTTCAGCATTGCTGGTGGCAAAGGCTCGACACCCTACCGGGCTGGTGACACGGTCAGTAACAATTCCATGGGAAGGAAGATGCTTAATCCCCATGTTTCAGAACTACTTGGGGAGCAGCACGGGGGTCTTCCTTACCCATGGGCATGCATCATGGCAGCATGGCCTTGGGCTGGTGGGCCAGGCGGGCTCTGAGCACCAGAATCTGCTCTTAAATTGGGGAAGGAGAGAAGTTTAGAGGGAGGTGGAGCTGGGGCTCACAGTCCCTGCTAGTGACATTTAATCTTGCTACTGTCCTCTTGACACATATTCTGGGCTCCCAGCCACATGAAGGCTTTGCTGCAGCTGGAGGTTTTGCAGGTGGCTGTAGGAGCAGAAGAGGGGTTGTGTGGAGTGAGAAACGAATGGGAAGTGCCAGGGCAGGGGAGGGGTCTGTGAAGGGGGAAGGGCTGAGACCTGCCTGGTGTCCGGGAACTATTCTGGAAAGCCAAGGCCTGGTGAGGGGAAGCCCAGGCTGCTCTGACTCTTCTGCCTGTGTTTCAGGGGATTTTTATCTCACGGATTGCAGAGGGTGGTGCAGCCCATCGGGACGGGATCCTGCACGTAGGAGATCGGGTCATCTCGGTGAGTGTGGGTGTGCAGGGAAGAGGGTCTGACTCAGCTCCCTGCCCTTCCTTGTTCAGGGACTGCTTTTCTGTCATTGAAGGTGGATTTTGGGGGTCCTTCTTTCGGTTCCTGGGCCTTCTGGGAGAGCATTTAATCTTGGTAGTTCTACCCCTGCCCGTGACTTGTAGTGGGTGCGGTTAATGCAGTTAATGCCTCCCCTTTCCACAAGTGCTGCGTGTGAGTGCTTCCCCACAGGAATGGCATGTGGCAGTCCAGGCTGTGCTGGAGGGGGATGATAAGATGGCACTGCCTTAGCCTGGTGTCCCTCCAGGGCCTCGTAGGACAGCCTTGGTGGCCTTTGCCGCAGCACAGTGTGTGGGGAGGGAACCCCTTTGGGGCACAGCTGACGGGCTCTCCGTGGAGAGCAGGGTGGCAGGGGTCAGCATAGGCTGAAGCGGAGGGAGGCTGCCTGAGGGTGGTGTGGAGCTGGGCAGGGTGTACTGCAGTGCTTCCCCTGCTTTCATTTGAAACTCCGACCCCGGGTTCCTTTCCTGTTTGTGTCGGTGGTATGGATCTCACTGTTGCCTCTAACCCCAAGTCTCTCTGCCTAATGCATCACATGCTCCCCCTCCTGCGGGGAGAGTCTGCTGAGTCTCCTGACCCTCTTCCCAAGCTCGCATGCTGCCTCCAAGTGAAAGCTCCTGCATCCTGGTGCTGGTGGTGGGTTTCTGATCCAGCTGTTGTGGTAAGAGCACGTGTTACCACAGAGCTGGCGTGAGTAAACACTGATACAGCCTTGTCAGTGCTGGCTTCTGTCTGCTCTATCCCTAGGCTGGGGGCTGTGTTGTATTTGCTCTGGCACAAAATTTTAGTGGAGCTCTAGCCCAGGTCTGACATTCGTATCTTGGCAGGAGACTTGAACTGGTACAGCATCTCTCCCTCGTTGCTGGTGCTCCCCTCTCCTCCCAAAATCAAGCCCTGACCCTGATTGTTGCCAGGCAACCTAAATTATTCTGGTTTTATTCATCTTTTGATGCTCCACTGGTACAGAGGCATGACTGAGAGGCATAATTGCGGGCACACAGCTTATCATGTATTGATTTTCTCTACCTGTGGCAAGAAGGAGACATGAGATCTCAGAAATAGAGTCAGGTCAAATCTGTCCCCACCCCACATTAGCAGCTCTATTTATATCCGTGGGCAGCTTCATAGGAAAAGCAGATCTAATTCTCTACTAATAGCTTGCAGTGTCTTCAGACTGCAGTGTATGGGCTCAGGGCTTACAGAACTCAGGGCCTATGTCAGATGATAATGTGGACGAAGGCCTTGCTGTCGTCAGTGCAATGATGAGTGCAGTGTTCCTGCATAGGTAGGAAGTAGGTCGGTGCTCTCAAGCATGGTCCTCTGCTCTCGAGGTTGTTACCCGCGCTGAAGTGTGTGTTAGTCATAAAAGGTTTGGTGCTGATCATCACTTGCAGCTCAAATCTTGTGCTCAGTTATGCTGAAAGCAGGAACAAATTACTGTCTTCTAGGAGAACACTTACCTAGTCTGGACTATTTATGTAACTTCTGTGCCTTCCTGCGAGTTGCCTGGCTGTCGCCTCTCCAACAGCCATGCCTTCTGGCAGCAGTTGCCATCCTGCCTTTCCTGCTTGTGGAGTTCGCTGCTAAGTATGATATCCACACAGTGGTAGTGTTACATCCTGAAGCCTCTCGTATCTTCTTGGTGATATTTATCCTTGAGAATATCTGCGTGCTGTAAAAGATGTGTGAGCAGTGGTGTGAGTTCTGCTGTATCTCTGGCAAAAGCTGGTGCTAGATTGGAGCTGTGGGGCTGCCTTGGCTCAGTGATACTGGTTGTTGAGAGAGTGTCTGTTCACTCCAAAGCAGTGCCCGCAGAGCAACCTGTAAATTTCCTCTTTACCGCAACTCTTTTGAAGCAGCGGTTGCCCATTTTTATGGGAAAGTTTTTCAGGATGTGGTGTTTCCTGGAATGGGCAGGTTGCATGTGTTCCCCTGTAATCTGCATGGGGAAAGCAGGAGGGCCCTTGTTGGGACACAGAGGTGGTTTCATAGGTCCAGCAGGCAGAAGCCCATTTCCAGAAACATAGTCTCCTAGTCATGCCTCAGTTCTCGCTTTGCCAAAGAATCTTTGTTTTCTTAGGAAAAGAAATACAGCACAGCTTCATACTCTTCCCTTGTACTCTAAATCGTCCTGGACTTCCCTGCAGGGGGAGGACTGGGATAGCTCCTTTTACTTTCTTAAGGGAGCTTTGAGTACATGGACTGAAGAGCCCAGCCGAGATCTCTCTCCAAAGTTAACACCCCACAAAACTCACCAGTGATTGTCTACTAACTCTCCAGCTTTCCCCATATTGTAGTGTATCTTGAGAGTCATCACAGGCGTCGTGAGAGTGATTTTGGTAGTGGAAAATACGGAGCAGGCAACTGCAAGGTGGGGGAGCGTTGGAGAGTTCAAATCGTGGGATGGGGATCTAGTAGGGAGGGTGCAGGACTGGGAGCAGTGGCTAAGGGCCGCTAGTTTTTTTGGGATAGGACTGGGAGTAGACTGAAGAAAACTCATTCTGGGCGAGGTTTGTAGTACAGTACTGTAGTACAGTAGAGGCTACAGTAGTAGCACCAGGCGACACGTCGGGTCCTAATGACAGCAGTCTGATCACTAAGAAATTTGCCGGAGTAATACAGCTCCCTGGCACACAGGAAAATGTGTGGCTCTGGGAGAGGTTAGATGACACTTGTGCCCTTCCTCTGGGCACTTTGATAGCTGCTGCACTGGCTGGCCTTGTTCTTTTGCTAAGCAGAGACATAGCAATAAAGGCCACTGAAAGCTGTCCAAAAGCTGGGAAGGCATCATGATTGCCAGGTAATGGAGAAGTTAATGAGTAAAATGCCATCAAAGGCTGTTACATATCATGTACCTCTCACTCGGGGAGTTCCTGTGTCCCTGCTCACTAGTCCAGGGAAGTACCACTGTATACTTTCGGTATACATCTTGGCAGTGGCAGAAAAATAAGAGGGGAATGCGTGAAGTCAAGAGTGCATGCTGCTCCAGCAGGTCTGTCTGTGGAATATGTTGGGCCTTGATCTGGTGATAAAAACCGAAGGGCCACGCCTCTTCCGCATGTCATCTTTGTTAAAAATTGGTGTATCTGGCAGATGGGAGGACCCAAGGGGATCCTCCCTTCCCAGTCCACTGGACACAAGGCTGCTGCTTTTCCCCATTCCCAGGTTCCAGCCATCAGGAAGGCTAAGTGCAGATTCCACTTAACTGGCTGGCCACAGGTTTACACAGGCAAGAAGGGGTCAGTACCTTTACAGCTGCGTGCATAAACACAAACAGTCCTCATAGGGCATGAACAATGCAGCCAGTTTAACTCTGTTCTTACCCTCTGGCTAATGAGATTTAAGGTTTGCTAGTGGAACATGCACATACACTCCCTCACTCAGCTCACATAAATATTCGTGTTTGCAGGTCTCTTCAGTCTCTGGCCCAAGCGGCAAGCTCTTCAAGGCTCTTTGGTGAGACCAGGAGCCTTTTATCTGGTTTCTGGGCCAGCTGTTGGGTATTTGCGTGTTTTGGATTACTATTTGCTGGCTGGTCTGACTTGAATTTTGCTAGTAGATCTTGCACGCTTACCCAGAATACAGAGGAAACTCACCCAGTTAATACAAACAGAGTTTGGTAAAAAGATAGAGCAGGTGGTACTCTTTTTTTTTTTTTTTTTGCATCCTTTTTTTTGGTAAAAAGATGGTGAACTGGCACAGGGCTTGGCCAGACAAGCACACTGACCAGCAGCCTGCTTGCCTGTTATCAGCCTCTTTTTACTTTCCACCCTCTCCATTTCCCCATGCTTGTTCCTCCTCTCTCCTTATCCACTGCCCTTTCCCACCCGTGATCCTTTAATAAGTTTTGCACGTTCCCACAGTGCCCCTTAAAACTTCCTGTAGCAAGTTTGCTCTTTCCTTTGAGAGCTGTTCTGATAACCCACGATAATCTTGATTTCCTCTGCAAATTGATTACCAAGTTTTTGGTTGCATTTCTTTAATTGTTACCATTTCAATGATTCCTTTAATGATCCATCTATAAGTGTCTTGAGTCTTGTCTCTGTTATCTGCATTTAATTAAGGTTTGTGCACCTGTGTGTTTAATTCATTATCTTTCTTGCTTATTGCCTTGTCTTTTATGCTCAGCAGCCATTACCCAGCTACCTTTACATCCTTCCTCTTCCTGCATGCATGTGCAGGCTGGCATGCCTTCGCAGCCTTCTGTTTGTTCTCTATGGTTGGTGCCAAAGGTGTCCCTTTGGGGACAATACTTTGAGTAGAGAGGATGCTGCGGGGCCGAGAGTTTGCTGTTTGTGTCCAGCACAGGACAGGGCTGTCTTGCCTGTCGTCTTCCATGTCATACGGAGCACAGCACCGTTGGCTCTGGATGGGATGGGGCAGGTTGGGTGAGGGTGATGGTGGTGTTTATGGAGGTTCTGGACGAAGTCTTGACAGACTGTGTGCAGTCAGCTTTGTCCAGAAACTGCTTTCTTGGAAGGTACTGGGAAGTACTATATTATTTCAAGGAATCAGCCAGTGAGGAATTGGGCTACACAATTCAGTTGCTGTTACAAAGTCATGTTATTATTTTGTAAGCTGATCAAACTCCGTCTTAACAGCTGTTCTTTTCATGTCCTCATTGTTAATTTTGGAAAGCTTTTCCAGAACCTAAGAACTAGAAACTTTTTCATTTTCAGCTTCAGCTTTTTCATGGCAAGTGTCATCCTTTTGGCAGTGTTCTTCTAGCTTAGCTCTCCTCTCAGTATTCCATCCCTCATACATTAATGGAGAACAGTCACATCTTTTCTGGTCCTTTGAGTTTCTAGGCAAGCTGTTTTAAATCTTTAATTTTGTAGGAAAGGCTCTCTGTTTCCCTGCCTGTCATAGCAGCTTTTTTTCTGCGCATCTTGTTAACTTATGTTAGATAATTTTTGTGTATGTGAAGGATGAGAATAGTGTAGTTTTTCAGATGAGTTCTCCTCAATGCTTTGTACGAATGACATTGTTTCTTCCCTGTGCGTACTAGAAGTGCCTCTTTGTCTGAAGCATTATATCTTTCACTGATTCCACAAGACAACTGTAGTTGTATTCTTGAGATTAATTTGGCATAGCATATTGGATGTTTTCTTGTCCAAAAGAATTCTAGCTTTCTTTTTGTGTCAGTCAGTCAGTCACTGTGGACTAACAGTCTCTTTCTCAGTGCTTCCAAGTCTTTTTATACCTGGCATACACTTTTTATGGCTTAAAACTGACATCTTCCCTAGACTGCTGTAACCTTGCCCAGCATGGGTGGACAGTAACCCTGTGGCCGGTGACAGGTCCTGTTACACATCAGGTCATGCTCTTCAGTGCCTGTGTCTGGGCTTTGAGAGTGATTGATAAGGGCAAATGGCCTAGTGCAAAGGCAGCTGGTGCTATGACACATTTATGTGCCATGGCATCACTTCTGGCAATCACTGTGTTGTCGTCTTCCCATATTGGATCTGTTCCTGTAGTGCAACCTCTTGGGCTTCTTTTGTCGTGACCCAGTAGGAAAGCTGGAATGCAAAGCCCAGAAGGAATGGCAGGTACTTTCCTGGTAATGCGTGAGCCGCAGTATCATCTGGGCAATAGCTAGGTTTGTAGTGCTCCAGGAGGTGGGGCATCGTACTTAGCTTTCATGGTCCCCTGGAATGTTGCTGATGCTGTTAGGGCTTGGAGGTATACAGAAAAGGTGCGAAAGGGGCTGGTAAGTCTAGGAAGAAGATTCTGGTCAGGTGGGAATGAACAGGTTCAGTGTCCCTTTGCCAGATAGGAAGGACTGAGAATTGCTTTGGGGAACAGACTTTCGAGGCGGGGCAGTGTTCCAGCAGAATGGGGTCCCTTAGAGTGCTTGGCTAAGTGCTTAAAATGACAGGGTGTACTCGGGTGATGGTCTGACGCTGAGTTTGCGGGTTGTTCTAGATCAATGGGGTAGACATGACAGAAGCCAGGCATGATCAGGCAGTAGCGCTGCTTACCGCATCCTCCCCCACCATCGTGCTGCTGGTAGAGAGAGAGGGTGTAGAGCAGCTCAGCGAGGGAGACTCGCCAGGCGTGTCACGAGTGCGCATGCACTCCCCACCACCGCCTCCCAGCCATGGGGAGAGCCCACCGGAGGAGACACCTTCGCTGCAAAGGAACCATCTGTCTAAAGGCCTGGAGGATCAGTATCCCATTGAGGTGAGTCTGTCTGTCGGAATATGGGGTAGTGTCATCTTGGGTGGTTTTCATTTGAAAAATTGCTAGTCTGATGAGGGCTGTTCCACTGTGTTAACTGTGGTGTTGAGAAGTAATGGGGAATCCCCTTGTTCTGTGGGTGCTTACCTTGTGCTCACTCAAGTAAAACATCCCTCACTCCATGTTTTTCAGTGTTTGTAGTCCTTATGTGGTATCCCTTATTCCCTTTGACTCTGCTTCTTGTTCCCTCAAGGAAATTCACCTTGTAAAAGCAGGTGGTCCCCTGGGACTCAGCATCGTAGGAGGCAGTGACCATTCAAGCCATCCATTTGGGATTCATGAACCAGGTGTCTTCATTTCAAAGGTAGAGTCCTGTGTGAGCAGCCTAGCAGTGGACACTCCTGAGCTGTTTAATTATTGGGGTTAAGATGAAAGATTTTGATGCAAGAGTCTAAGAAGTACAGAATAAATTAAAGAGAAAAGAAAAAGGGATGGGAGAAGGATGCGTACATATGTAAAGAGTTAGCCTATACTAGACATACTGCTGCTGTTGTAGAAACGTAAATGGCACATAAAAGCCTGCAAACCTGTCTAATTCATGCTGAACTGTTTGGGGAGAGTTAGCTTTTGAAATTGCTGAGCTTATGTTAGCTTTTAATGAATCCTGGAAAGACGCAGGCATTTTGGAAAACCAGTCATGACTCTGAAAGTGTTAGTGTGATGAGTGTGTTACTGCAAGGAAAAACAGACACACTCTTCTGCATTCAGGCCAGTGTCCTGTGGGCCACTGCCCTCTTTCCAGTAGTGGCATTAGCTGACGCTATTTAGAGACAGCACAAAAACCAGCCACTTGCTGCAGGTCATTCCCTTTGTAGTCCCACACATCCACACTTACTGGATTAGGGGTGAGAGAGAGGACATCCCTGCCTAGCTCTTTCTGCATCCACACGTCTCTTGTCCCTTGGGCATACTGAATCTGTCTCTTCCAACACTTATGCCTGCAAGTCCCAGAACATCATTACCTGTCACCTGAAGAAGCACTCTTTGATCTGCTCTAAACCAGTGTCCCACTGGTTACACTGTGGGACATGCTCCTCCATTCTGGTATTGTCAGTTTGGTAAACAGAAGTCCTGTATTCAGCTTACTCACCACCTTCAGTGTTGTAAACCTCACTCATTCTCCTTCCTCAGCTTTCTCTCCAAACTTGAGAGTTGTGGCCTTTGTTTCCCCTTGCAAGGTGCTGCTTCATCCCCTCATTGTTGCCTTTCTCCAGACCTCCTCTAATCCAGCTACGTCCTTCTCAAGATGTAGCGTCACAGGATCATTCAAGTTGGAAGGGACCTGCAGAGGTTATTTGATCTCACTGAAAGCATGGGGCCAGCCTGTATCAGCTTGTTGAGAGCCTTGTCTAGTCAAGTTCTGAGTATCTTCAGAGATGGAGATCTCACAGCCTCTCTGGACTTCTCTTCCACTGTTTAACTACTATTATGGTGTATGTTTTTTTCCTAATATCTAGACAGAATTTTCCTTGTTCCAACCTGGATCCGGTGCCTCTCTCCCTATACCACTGTGTGCCTTTGAGAAGAGCCTGGCATCTGTTTTCTCTGTACCGTTGTGTTAGGTAGTTGAAGACAACGGCAACATCCCCTTTAGCTTCCCATTCTCAACAATGAAAACCCCCAGGTCTCTGCCTCTCTTTGTACAATGTATTCTCAACACCCCTGTTCATGTTCTTGGCCCTCTGCTCCACTCATTCCACTTTATCAGTGTCTGCCTTGTGCTCTAGATGCAACACCACAAGCACTCTTCAGTGAAGAATGATCATTTCCCTTGGCTGGCTACACCCTCCACTGCTGCAAGGGTTGCAAGGGCATACTGCTGCCTTAGCTGCCTTTCAGAGCATACTGGATCCAAGCCTCTGGCTAGCAACAAGCCTCTGAAACAGCATGTCTTGTTTGACAGATGTGTGCCTCTGTCCCTTGCAGAAGCGGTTTGCAGTAGGTTTAACCTGATGCTTCCTGTTGGTGCCGACGTGTTCATTCTGGGATTGCTTCAGTGCCTCCTTTTGTGTGGTTTGTTTCTCCTCATCTGCTACAAGGCACTATACCTTGTAAAATTTCAGGTGCGTGACCGTAGTGAGAAGGACTCTTCACTGTGTTGCCAGCAGACTCAAGCTCCCAGCCTTCTCCAGCTTGGGAGCCTCTGCTGTTTGTTTAAGCATAGCCTGTAGCTGACCCTTCTGTACAACATTGGATTGGGACTGTTCTCTCTGCAGTGTTTCTGCAAAGAGCCTGTTGCTCTCCTGTTCATTTTCACTGATGCTATGCAGTATGCTCACCTCATCCTGTAGCTTCTTCACCTGCTAGCTTGGCACCATGATCAGAGCCCACCTTCCACTGGTGAGAGCACCACCAGCCCCAGGGAGAGGTCCCAGGCACTCCCTGTAGCCCAAGACCCTGAAAGCTTTATCCTTCCTTCTGGAAGTGCCAGGGATAGCGCCAAGGATACTCTGACTGGTGTTGGAGACCTTACCCTGTGGCCTGTCACCATCATCCTTGCATAGTCCTCGGTGCAGTTTCTGGGTCCCCATCTGCTCTGCCTTTTTTGGAACAGAGAACTGAACAGTCCTGGAGATGTACGTGATTCTGTCTGTCTTCATCTCAGTACCCTTTCTGATGATGCCCAAAGTTTTGTTGGCTTTTTTTTGTCTCTTCCTGCATGCAGAGCCCATAATTTCAGAGAACATGTGAGTGTCTCTAGGAACTTGCCTGAGTTACTGTTTCTGAGTTCAGTGTTGTGTGTGCATGGTTCAAGGTGTTTTTCCATAGACTCGTTGTCTGTGCTGAAGCTCATGTCTTTTTAATGCGTTTTCTTCACCCCTTTTGAAGTTCCCCACCACCAGGGTGGTGTCTGGCTGCTCAAACCAGCACAATATCATCTGCAGATTTGGAGATTTCACTGTTCACTACCTTTTTCAGGTTACAAGTGGATGTGCTGAATAACACCAGTCCTGTACCAACCCCTCAGGCACCCTACCAGTGAATCTTCTGTGTCCTGAGCAGCAGCTGTCCAGCCCTGCCCTTTGTTTCCTCTCCTTTAACCAGCTTTCATTAAAGTGGCCTTTCCTCCCGTCTAGTGGACACAGCTTCTCTGATAGACTTTGCATCAGACCTTGTCAAGAACCATTCGGAAGTGGAGAAGTTACATCTACCAGATTGCTTCCTTCATGTGTTCATTGTTTCTCTCGCAGTGCTTCAGCAGGTCAATGAGGCAGGATTTGCTTATCCACATGCTCACAGATCTTTGCCTTTGTTCACTCTATTGTTTTACCAGGAATAGAAGTTAGGTTTCTTGGTTAGTAACTCTGTAGCTCTCAAGATCTCCTCTAGAGCACTTCTTGAGGACTGGAGGTGTACTCACACTGTCAGTGCTGGTACAGTGGCTGTTTGTAATGGTAGATGATGCACTTCCAGCAACAGCCCTGCAGTTTAACATTTGAGTTTCTCAGTTCTTGTGAGAAAGCTGTCTTCTGGTTACAGTCACAGGCTAAGTCATGGGAAAGCTGACACGGGAGTGGTTCGGATGAAAATGATAATATGAGGATATAAGAGTATATCGAATGGCACTTTAAAGCAAATCTTACTTCATTCTTTGCCAGGGTTCACAGATAACGTTACCTCTTGGGTTGCAGAGAAAGAAGTCAAAACAGGCCTCAGAGGATGTTGGAGGATAGCCTAGGGACACAATCGGTGTCTCTCCAAGGAGAGAGGGAATTTCCTTCTCTAGTTGTAATATTAATGATCCTTTGCAGGTCATTCCCCGTGGACTGGCATCTCGCAGTGGGCTCCGTGTAGGGGACAGGATCCTGGAGGTAAATAGTATTGACCTGCGCCATGCTACCCACCAGGAAGCAGTGAATGCCCTGCTCTCTAACACCCAGGAGCTGACTATGTTAGTAAGGCGAGATCCGCCACCACCTGGCATGCAGGTAGGTTCTGAGTAAGAGAACGGGGCGGGGAATCACACTTCTCTTTATAGAAGGATCACTTTTCAAGGCAATTCCTTACCTGGTTGGAAGTCTGGAACTAGAGTGCAAATTAACCTTCTGGTTGAAATTTCCTTCCCTTTGGGCAGAATCCAAATATATATCTCTTGTAAGTATCTATCCAGTTGAGGACTGTGGAGGGCCTCTTGGCATGCCCATGGTGATACTGTGATCAGAGAATTATCAGTTTTCATGAAGACCAGACCTGAACAGGGGACAGAAATACAGAAAAGGGCAGAAGACTCATCAAAAGTCTGTGTCAAATGGGTGAAAGGCCTAATTCGGGTCCTTTTCAGGGTATTTAGAATATGGCCAGCTACTAGGAGTGTTTCTTCAACAGCTCCTGTCTGAACATGACCCAGAAACAAGGAGACCTTTTCTGTGTTTACAGGAAATATGCATTGAAAAGGCTCCAGGAGAAAAGCTGGGCATCAGCATCCGGGGTGGAGCAAAAGGTCATGCTGGAAACCCATTTGATCCCACTGATGAAGGCATCTTCATTTCTAAGGTACCAGACCACTAACTCTGCAGCTTGGTTGCATGCAAGGACTGCTGGGGAAAAGGGTGATCCCTGTGGAATTTGTCTGATACGCTGTCTCCACTTTTCACTGGGTACATCAATTCTCCTCCATCCACTGAAGGAGGCACATCTGTTTCCTTTCATATTTCTTCCTCTGCAACAGCCGCATTTCTTCTTTCATTTCCTAGGTTTGCTTTTATTTTGCCTTGTGCTTCTTGCCTTTTTTTGTATAACATGAACCTATGCATCTTTCCTCTTCTCCTTCATTCCTGTTGCTTCCCCCAGATGCTTGTGGCCTTCCTGCCCACTCAAGCATGCATGCTCTTCTCTCCTTCCATCAAAAACATTATGAATTGCTCCCCTTTCCTCCTGTGCCATGCAACGTGTATGTAATTTTGTTCTCTTTCCTTTGCAAATGACTGCTTGCGGGCATATGTATTTGTCATGTCACTTTTCCCCAAGAAGTAATGCATATTTTCTTTTCAACAATATACTGTGTATAAGCTTATGCTCCTTAGTGAAACATTTTGTCTCTTCTTTCTTGTTAGCAACAGAGCATAGTGATAAATGGTGTAATTTTTGGTCTTCATGCTGACCAAAGGGGCTTTGGATGTTCACGTTAGTGTCACTGGCTCCCTTTTCAGCTAGTATGGTAGGGCAGAAACTCTGCTCTAGCTCTAGAGGTCTTAATAATACTTGCTGGATGGTGGGCACTCCATAGTTGCCAGTTGCAGTAACCATTCCTAATAATGGGCTACTTCCAAAGGAAGGGAGTGGTCAGCAATTGTTATTACAAGTTATTACTTGATACGACTTCTTTACCTGAGTTTTAAAGTTAAAAGAGTAAAATCAGTCTATCAAAGTAATAGCTGGACGTTCAACTGCAATACTTCTAATAGCAGTAAAACAAAATCTAAGATTATTGTAACTTACTTTTTTAAAAAGTAACTTTAATTATTGTAACTGATTATTTTTAATGATTAAGGTAGGGGGTTTTTATCTTCTTCAGTGTTACAGTGTTTAGGAGTTTGGAAGGCTTACAGTTCAGCCCTGTTGCAGGATTCGTTTACCCCTTTCCCTCCTGCCTTTTTTTAAAAAATAGTAGTTATTTTAACCTGTGGAGAACCAAAGCACTGAACTTTTCTGCTGTTCCTTCAACTGTGTTACTTCAGCTTGATCTCTCTTATCTGTCCTAACCAGAGTGTCTTTCCTGCTTCTGTTATTTTGTCTGTATATTCCCAATAACTGAGAGATAAGGTAGTGCTTTTTCTTCTCCCTCCTCTTTGGATGTCTGATTGCTACCTTCTTTCTCCTTAGTTTTTCTTAATTTGCATTTCCATTGAGTCCCTTAATTGTAGTTTTTTAAAAAAATTGTAATCGAGTTCTTCCTTTTTAAAACCTTCTTGATGAAATGTTACAAGTTGAATACCGTGGGAAGTATAAATTATATCTACAATTTGAAATTAATGATCTGTCTCAACGGGGATAGCTCAGTGCCCCTCAGTGACATATCAATAATATAGATGACAGTTGGCGTTAAGGACATTTTTCTACATTAACTTCACCTCCTCCCATTATTTCTGGGTGTTCTACTGTCACACTTATGCACTTGCTCTCCCTGGAAAAGAAATTGTGAGTACTCGGTCTTTTTCCATTCGGCTGCATGTGCCCACTTTTGTGCATGCACACGCGCTCACACACACTTAAATGTTTTCCTTTACAGGCCTGAAGAAATTCTGTGTAGGCATGCATGGCTGCTTTACCTCCCCCCAAATATAAAAAAATAAATATAAATGCATGCAGCATTTTTTCTTCTATTTACAGGTACTTTATTAAACATGTATCTGTTTTTTCTCTAAAACAGCTCTCATAAATCCAACAAACACCTATGCCTTTCGTTTGTTTTGGGTTTTTTTGCCTCTCTGATCCCAGTAATATGTGGTGTGCAGTAGTCCTTTCTTTTTTTCTTTCCTCTGATGTTACCTGTGCCTCCATCGTCCCTTGACAACCAGTCATGCATGTCCTTGCATTTCCCACACCCAGCAACCACCTTTGTGCACCATTGTGTGCTCCTTATTCTCTTGTCATAGATTGATAGGCTTTGCTTGAGATCCCTGACATCGACATTCTTTCTGCAAAGCCGTTGTGTAGCACTGGTCATAATTCTCTTTGTAAAGCTTAGTTATATTGGTTCTTTGGCTTTAAGAGTGGGCCTTTGAACTGAAGCCGTTCATTTGTCTGTGGTGTTCCCAGCGAGGTCGTTACAAATACCAAATGTATTTAGGTCCTAGCTTGACTGTGTGTACGTCCCCTGTTGTTTCAAGCTTCTTGTTTTCCCATTAGAAAAAGTAATGTCCATTTGGTGATTCTGTTCATTTCGCTAAGGCACTTTGAGTTGTAGCCTGTATTTCTGTCTGGTTCCCGATAGTAACTTCTATCACTATTGTTCAATTTTTTTCTCACTTCCCCAGCTTGCGTATTTCTCCCGAGCCTCATGTTTGCATGTGTTTGGGTTTGGGGATTTTTTTTTTTCCTTTTCTTTCACTTTGTACCCGCAGCAAGTCCTGCAGTCTCTTTTTCCCACTCTGGAGTGGGAAAAAAATATGAATAGAACTCCTTGCCTTTATTGCCTTTGTTCTGGTGGCAAAGCATGCACTTTCATTCTCTCCTCAAACGTACATGGATGCTTGCACTCTGTAAGACAAACTCTGGCTTTCATGTGCCTTATCAATATGCTGCATGTAGTTGCTTCCCCTCGTAGCGGCTTGTGTACATCAGGCAAGTATGAGTTCTTGTGACTTGCTGAGGAAAGAAAATAGGAGTTAAACATTATTTCTGCGAAAGAGAGGATGGAAAATGGCAGACAGGCGTCATTTGTTATGCCTGTCTCTACCCCAAAGACAGGGAAAAAGTCTTTATGCCTCATTTATCTTAATCCACAAAAATTATCCCTATGCTTGCATTTTCTGTGTTTCCCAACAAAAAATTATTACACTTTCCTTTCTGTGAAGATAAATCATAGATGCAAGAGCTTTCTTTCTCACCTGCTTCATTGATAAAACAAAAGCAGTTTCTTTCCTTGGGACGACACATTTCAAATACAGATTCTTTATATCTCCCATAAGATATTTCTTCTGTATCTGTTTCCTCTACCAAATTGTACATGTTCTTCCTTTCCTTTCTGTAACTACATGTAAATACTTCCAGATGCCTTCCCTGACGTGTAGCTGCAGCCTTTTCTCCCTGTTTCCTTCGTATGCTGTCCTCTCTCATTACTTCTTCCTGATGGTCCCCATGCTCTCTGATCTTCTCTTACCTCCTTAGGTGATATCTTGATTCCCCCCATTTGTTACAGGTGAGCTCCTCAGGGGCTGCGGCCCGAGATGGCCGTCTGAAGGTGGGAATGCGGATCCTGGAGGTGAATCACCAGAGTTTGCTGGGAATGACGCATACAGAAGCAGTACAGATACTCCGAAGTGTGGGTGATGCGCTCCTTGTGCTAGTGTGTGATGGCTTTGATCCCAAGGCTGCAGCTGCGATTGAGGTGAGAACTGAAGTGCAGGGTGCCCTCACAGTGACCAGTACCACAAAGATCCCGCTTCTTTCTTCACAGAAGATCGCTAGATTATTCCAATCTTTTGCTGTAGAATTTTTTTTTTTTTGAGGTCCCAGATTTCAGAGTCTGGTCTCCCGCTGTATGAGCTGGAGGTGGTTGCCAGTTCATAAAAGCAAGTCGCTAAAGACTGTCTCTTTTCTGCTGTTTTCAGAACTGTTTCACAACATCACTGCACTGGTTAGAAATGTAGCTTTTCAAATTTTCAGGCTAATTTTCTCCAGGCTATTTATGTGTATATTTTCTTGTGCCAATGTTACATTTAAAGTAAATTGTCTTTTTATTGGTATTTGCCTTTCCCCACAAGCAAACACTTACCCATAGCAGTCCTGTGCTTTCTCAGCCTTTTTTCTTCAAGGCTTAGCAAGTAAGCTTTTTTATTCTCCACAAGAATATGTACCTGATCCTTTGTCAGCTTATCCCCTCTCTGTACCAATTGCAGTTTAAACTCATCTTCCTTAGATCTCAAGTGCCTTGGATAATTGACAGCTGAAACAAGGTTTCAGGTTGTGAAAGAGTTCTGACTTGCCTAGGATCATCTTGGTGCTCCGTATCTGGGAGACCGGGAATATGGAATTTTTTGTATGACACACTGTAGGCTTCCACCATGTATTACTGCCTTTTTGCTTTGCAGATGTCCCCAGGAATTATTGCAAACCCTTTTGCTGCTGGTATTGGGCGCAAGAATAGCCTGGAAAGTATCTCTTCCATTGATCGGGATTTAAGCCCTGAAGAACTGGAGATCCTACAGAAGGTGGGTATGCTGGGAGAATGTTATGGAGTGGAAAAAGTTTCTGAAAATCTCTTGTGTCTCCCTTGGTGCATGGAATCTGCAGAATTATGGGTAGTGGACTTCCTTTTTATGGGATCAGCAGGTCCCAGCACTTTTATCAGGAGTGCGCTAGGATGGGACTGTGAAATCTTCATGAGGTTACAGGTGCTCCGAGTGGGGAGAGAGCACTGAGTGAAGTGGCTCTAACTTTGGTCTCTCCTAGGAGATGGAAATGGTGAGAGAAGCAACTCAGTGGGAAAGAGAAGAAATGGAGAAAGTGGTGAGAGATTTTTCATGTAGCAGAATCTGTTCTTGACAGTGGTTCTGCCAAGCCTGTGAGCCTTAAGGAGAATGCCACAAATTATCTCTACCCAGCTGTTAATGCCATGGGGGGCTTTGGGCCTTCTCTCTTCATAGCACACCATTCAGTGATGCTAGCTGCTTTTTGGCTTTGCCATACCTTCCTATGTACCTTTTTGGTGGTACTCTTCTGTTATTTACAGAGTTCGTCTTTCTCTTACCTGCTGGTACCTCCTGGCCAAGCTGAAACTTTGAGAAAAATGGCTTATTACCTTGAAAGTCCCACATTTAATCAGTTCTCTCTATAGAGCACTCCATGACCTGACAGAGCTTTTATGAGCAAAGATGAGAACACACTGCTCAGAGCTGCCCTGAATTGAAGAAGTGGCAATGTTCATCAATTGCAAGTTTGTGCTCCTCAGTTCAGATGATGTTTTTCCTGATGCGGTATAAGAACTTAGTATTTCTGCCCACTGTTTCAGCCTTTCACAGAAAAAGATTAGCAGAGTCGAGCCCCTCGAGGACTTGGGTTTTCTAGTTGTCCCACTTAAAACTGTAATTTATGCAGTCAAACTCTTTCGGAAGATGAGGGAAAACAGAATTCTTCAGTATTGTCAGTTAGGAGTCTGCTCTCCTGGCAGATAACTACTATGTGCACATTTTGAGGGTGTTTCTTCAGGTTTCCAATTTAGATATACCTAATATTTCTCTAGGTTCTTTCTGTAGTTGGAAACACAGCTTTTTTTTTACATTTGCTACCCCACAAGAGTGTTAGATGTGTTGGCAATTCTGGATGGAGGTGATCTTTATAATTTAGTTAACGCTTGAGATTTTGCTTGTTTTGGGAAAAACAATTAAGGTTTTAGATGGGCAGTGAACAAGAAGATGGCTGTATGACCTTTAAGGCATGCGATGGGAGGGAGGGGAGAGGGAGAAGACCGGCATGGCTGAACAGAGTGATTTGACTGGGACTCAGGGGAAAAAGAAGAATTTACCACCTTTGGAAGAGCCTCTGGAGGACTATAAGGATGTCGCAAATTTATGCAGGGCGAAGATTAGAGAGGCGAAAGCCCAGCTAGAACTCCGGCTGCCCACTGCTGTAAAAGATAACAAAAAAATGTTTTTACAAATGTTTTTACAAATGCATTAGGAACAAAAGGAGGGCCAAGGAGAATCTCCATCTTTTATTGGATGCAGCAGGGAACATTGCCACCAAGGATGAGGAAAAGGCTGAGGTACTTCATGCTTTCTTTGCGTCAGTCTTTAATAGGAAGACCAGCTTCTTTCTGGGTACTCAGCCCCCTGAGCTGGAGAACAGGGACAAGGAGGAGAAGAATGAAGTCCCCACAGTCCAGTAGGAAACAGTGACCTGCAGCTCCACTTAGACACGCACAAATCTATGCAGCCGGATAGGATCTGCCCAAGGGCACTGAGGGAGCTGGCAGAGGAGCTTGCCCAGCCGCTCTCCATCATTTAGCAGCAGTCCTGGCAAACCGGAGAGGTCCCAGAACACTGGAGGTTAGCCAGTGTGGTGCCCATCTACAAAAAGGGCTGGAAGGAGATCGGGGGAACTGCAGGCCTGTCAGCCTGACCTCGGTGCTGGGGAAGGCTATGGAGCAGATTATCTTGAGGGCCATCACGCATCATGTACAGAACAACCAGGGGACCAGGCCCAGCCAGCATGGGGTTATGAAAGGCAGGGCCTGCTTGACTGACCTCATCTCCCTCTATGACAAGGTGACCCGCTTAGTGGATGAGGGAAAGGCTGTGGATGTTGTCCACCTAGACTTCAGTAAAGCCTTTGACACCATCTCCCACAGCATCTCCTGGAGAAACTGGCTGCTCGTGGCTGGGACGGGTGTGCTCTGCACTGGGTTAGAAGCTGGCTGGGTGGCCAGGCCCAGAGGTGGTGGGGAATGGAGTGACATCCCGCTGGCGGCTGGTCACACGTGGCGTTCCCCAGGGCTCCGTGCTGGGGCCGGTTCTGTTCAGTATCTTTTATCGATGATCTGGACAAGGGGATCGAGTGCACCCTCAGGCAGTTTGCAGATGACACCAAGCTGGGTGGGAGCACTGATGTGCTGGAGGGCAGGAAGGCTCTACAGAAGGATCTGGGCAGGTCGGACCGATGGGTTGAGGCCAGCTGTATGAGGTTCAACCGGGCTAAATGCCGAGTCCTGCCCGTGGGTCACAGCAGCCCCAGGCAGCGCTACAGGCTGTGAGAAGAGTGGCTGGGAAGCTGGACAGTGGGAAAGGGCCTGGGGGGGCTGGTCTGTGGCCAGCTGAATATAGCCAGCAGTGTGCCCAGGCGGCCAACAGCATCCTGGCTTGTATCAGAAATAGCGTGGCCAGCAGGACTAGGGAAGCAGTTGTCCCCCTGTACTCGGCACTGGTGAGGCCACACCTAGAATCCTGGGTTCAGTTTTAGACCCCTCAGTGCAAGTCAGACATTGAGGTGCTGGAGTGTGTTCAGAGATGGGCAACAGAGCTGGGGAAGGGGCTGGAGCACAGGTCCTAAGAGGAGCAGCTAAGGGAACTGGGGGTGCTCAGCCTGGAGAGGCGGCGGCTCAGGGGAGACCTTATCGCTCCCTACAACAACCTGCAGGAAGGTTGTAGCGAGGTGGGGTTGGTCTCTTCTTCCCAAGTAACAAGCAATAGGACAAGAGGCAATGGCCTCCAGTTGCGCCAGGGGAGGTTTAGATTGGATTTCAGGAAAAATTTCTTCACCAAAAGGGTTGTCAAGCACTGGAACAGGCTGCCCGCGGAGGTGGTTGAGTCATCATCCGAGGAGCTATTTAAAAGATGAGTAGATAGGGCACTTGGAGACATGGTTCAGTGTTGGACTGTGCAGTGCTGGGTTAATGGTTGGACTTGATCTGAAAGGTCTTTTCCAACCTAAATGACTCTATGATACATGTACTCACTAAACATACATATATTATATAATCCTACTCTGCCTTCTGTCACTGATTGCAGCGGGCTATGCAGAACATGATTCTATGAAACACTGGGGTGGAGAGACGAAAGGGGTTTGATGTGTTGCACACTCCCTTTGGAAGCTTTGCTTTAGCTTTGCTGGCCTACAGCTTAGGTTGATACTTGCATGTGCAGGAAAAAAGGCAAGGAATTTCTGTCCTAAGTATCTCAAGGTGTTCTGATATTGTTTGAGATCTACAATTAGATGGAAATTCTTGCAGTGGAATGACCTTCAGAATAATTTTCAACCTGGTCTAGTGGAAGGTGTCCCTGCTCATTGCAGGGGCGTTGAACTAAATGACCGTTCAAGGTTCCTTCTAACCCAAACTATTCTATTCCTGTGAACAATTCAAGTAGGAACGGACCTCTACAGGTCGCTTGGTTCAGCTCATAGGAGAGCCAATTTAGATCAGATTTAGTTTTTTTCTATAAAATGTCTTGTTCCTTGCCTAGGAAAGAACTGAAAGTGGTTTGTTGTGGTTTCAGGAAACCTGATTTGGTGGTGTTACTGTTACAGCAAAGGGTATTCCTACTGCTTTTGTATTGGTAGTGTATGAATGTGGATAGTCTCTGGAGTTCAGGTACTGTGAGTCATCATCAGCATTTCTAACACCTGGATAAACCAAGAACAAGTAATTGTAGAATCATAGAATGGTTTGTGTTGGAAGGGGCTGTGAAAGATCATCTCATTCCAACCTCCTGCCATGGGCAGGGACACCTCCCACCAGACCAGGCTGCTCCGAGCCCCATCCAGCCTGGCCTTGAGCACTGCCAGGGATGGGACATCCACAGCTGCTCTGGGCAACCTGTTCTGGTGTCTCACCACCCTCACAGTAAAGAAGTTCTTTGTGATATCTAATCTAAACCTATCCTCTTTCAGCTTAAAAACATCACCCCTTGTCCTATCACTGCATGCCCTCATATAAAGTCCCTCTCCAGCTTTCTTGTAGCCCCCCTTTAGGTACTGGGAGGTGCTGTAAGGTCCCTCAAGCCTTCTCTTCTCCAGGCTGAACAACCCCAACTCTCTCAGCCTGTCCCCATAGGAGAGGTGCTCCAGCTCCCTGAACTTCTTCGTGGCCTCCTGTGGATTTGCTCCAACAGGTCCATGTCAGTCTTATGCTGGGGGCCACAGAGCTGGATGCAGCGCTCCAGGTGGGGTCTCACCAGAGCAGAGTAGAGGGAGAGGATCACCTTCCTCGACTTGCTGGCCTTCAAACCATGCTGCTCTGTCTAAGCAGATTGCATTAGTTCAGTCTTAGGTAGATAAAGCCTTTTCTAAAATTGATGCTGAGATTATTTAAAAATACCCCAGAGACTTTGTCAAAAAAAAAAAAAAAAAAACAAACAAAAAAAAACCAACAGAAAAACCTTTATGATTGTTGATTTAGTCTTGGCCATATCTCATTTTAAAAAGTGCTGATGGTATTATGGTAGCTTTTTAGGAAAACTTCAACTTGAAATTTCATTAAAACAGTTAATTTAAAAGAAGAAAACTAAGCAATAACTAGTCATTCAGCCATCAGCAACATTTCAAAACAAAGGTGGGTACATTCTAACAAATGTCATTAGTCTTCCTGGAGGCTGAACAATACACAGTAATTGTGGTTCGTCTTTCTTGGATGTTTTACATATGACAGATTTTTTTAAATCAATGTTCTGAGGTTGCAGTGATGTGTATTTAAGGACTTCTAAGGTCTTTATTTCTATATATTGCCCTCTGTCTCACTATAGTGTGGCTTAGTATAATTACAATGTTGTCTGTCCCAACCTCTGAAGAGCCAAGAACTCTGCCTGTAGCCTGGTGATAAGCAGAGACCAAGACTCCCCTCCAGAATTGCCTGTGCCTTTGAAAGTTCTCACATTTTTTGATGCCAGTTCTGTTGGGCTACTAGGAGGAGGGTAGCAGTGGATACTACAGACTCCTCTGACTTACTGGGATTCCTGAGAGCCTGAGTCTCAAAAGCAAAGACATGTTTTTCTGCTGTTGCCTTTCAGTGTGACCTTGAAACTGGGTTTCTGTTTCTAATACTGGTTTTGATGATTAATTTTACACTAGTGATGGAGCCGGCACTCTGTGGTAGCCACTGTGATGCTGTAGAAAGTTGCCACCTCAGTGCCAGAGCCTTCAGTGTTTCATGTTCAGTTTTGCACAAGAGTGATAGAGATCAAACGTGTCTCATTACAGTAAAGTTGTGAACTGAAGAAATGGGAAGAATTTTGGCTTTGCTATACTCGCCCATTAGTCCTGTAGAGGTTTTCATATACCACTGTTGCAGTCACTGCATACATCTTTCAAGTTCAGTTCTTTGTTAATTCAGTTTCCCATAGAAATATTAGTAACTGCAAATCTCCATGGGCTGTTCCATGGTGCATTTTCTTTGTCTCAACTCCGTAGCTGTAGTTATTTTTCTAGTCTTAATTCAGAGGTTCCCCAGGCTCCCCAGATGTTGTCAGAAATGAACTTTGAACATTCCACACCTCCATCTGGGCTGGCTGGTGCTCTTGTCTCTTCAGTTTGAGACCTCAGGGAAGGATCATGTACAAGATTAGTGTCAGCTTGAACACTCACCTTACAGATAACACTTAAGCATAGCCAGATTCAGAATAGACTTTAGCTTAAATATCCCTAAATATCTCTTTGGGTCTTGAGATCCTCCAGAGCATTAAGTGTCTTCTCATGTTGCTCATTATTGTCTGGAGATAGGGGTGTGTGATGTGGGACATTGATTTTTTTGCTAGTGGTAATGCACAGAAGCTTTGGAAGAGAAAGGACCTAGGTGCTTATCAGAACTTTGAGTTAGCTCCCTCTGTATTTCTCAGATGCCTTCCACCTCCCATCCTTCCAGCCTTGGGACTACTGGACCATCTGGTTGCTGCTGTTTGGGAGGAGCAGTCAGGAGGGTTGCAACGTGCAATAGAACAAAAGAATGATGCTGCTTTTGTCCAGAGCCCTCACTCTGCAGCATAGGTGCTGTGCAAAAAGTCACAAAAGTACAAATGCACAGAAATCATTCTTTTAAGACAAGTAACATGTTATTACCTTCCTCTTGCAGCTTGGAAGCAAGCCCATAGCTGGGGCTTGTGAGATTAGTCACTGGTCAACTCTTACAACATTCCTGTGCTGTGCTGAATGACTGAGAGCTGACCTGCTGATTTTAAGCCCTGCCTTATGCTTGTAGTTTCTGTCTTGATATATAGTCTTTTGGCTGCGACGCTATTAACAAGCATGTGATTTTTTTAGGTCTTTTTCCTTAGTGACAGCTAGGCCTGGGCTCTGTAGATATGTTTTTCCATTCCCTTCCAGCCTCTCCAGCCTGTCCTCTGTCAAGATGTCTCTTCTAGCAATAAGCAATCTTTTGCCTTCCCTTGGTGATGGTGTAGCTTGTGCTTGGTGGGGGCTTGAGCTTCCTTCGCTTTTCCCTAGGATTGACCCTGCTGAGGATCTTAGAGACGTCTGCTCTCTTCCCCTCGTGTCGTGGCACCCTGTCTTGTGTTGTACAGGGTGTCTATTCCCATCTGTTTGCTGGCCATAATTGAGGTTATGCAGAATTCCAGCTCCTCTTTCTCCAGGCCCAACGTATGTGCTGGGTTTCTGCTTGCTCTGTCCTGGTGCCAACCCTGTTCGTGCTCCTTTGTCCCCCCTCTGGAGTTACTGCCCAGCATGGTGCTGACTTCTTTCCCTCTCTCTTTGCCTGTGCTACTTGGATGCTGCTCTGACTCTGTCCTGTCTCATGGAAGGAGTGGATGCGTAGGGAGCGGGAGGCAGCCACACAGCAACTTGAGGAGGAGGCAGAGGTGAGGAGCATGGTGGGAGGGTTGGAGAGTCACAGAAAAGGGATGCAACTGGACTTGAAGGCCGGAGAAATTGCTAGAAGTGCACATTCCCCATAACTTACGTTCTCCACCCCCACCCTCTGCACCCCCACCCCCACCCCCCAAAAAAAGAAAAAAGACTTGGGTATAGGAGAAGATACCAGAAATTAAGAAATCTGTAATGTGATTGAGGAAGGAATGGTGGAAAACAGTGGCTAGAATTAGAAAGGCAGACAGAAACACAAATGCAAAGCGAAATCAAATGAAATTATACAATGAGTGTGAGTTAAGGTTGAGAAAAGATACCGTAGAGGAATTGTACATTTGCACTGCCAGATGTCTCCAAATTCAGACTGGAAGCCTTTCTGGATGCTATTTGGACAAAACTGGTATGTATGTCATGTTCTCCGCCCCCCCTACAAGGGAGTGGACATGTACAGGTGGGGGCAGGAGGAGTGGTGGGGATCTGTGCACTAGTGGGTGACCAAGGGCCCAGAGCAACGTGTTCCCTGCAGGATTTCTCAGGCCCGCCCTCTGTCATGGATCCCCATGGTTGCGTTTGGAACAATTCCAGGTTCATTTTCAGGCAGTGGGGAACTTTCAGCAGTTTGGAGATAAGGCCTTGCTTATTACTAGGGGTGGTGTCCTTTTAATTGCTCTTTCTAGTTGATTTAGTTGACTGCGGGCCTGATCTCTTCCTGGTGTTTGTGTTTTTTTGCTCTTCCCCTTGCCCCTCTCCAGAATATCACCAGTGAGCCTTTGAGACTGGACTATCGGACCCTGGCTGCTTTGCCCAGCAGTGGCTTACAGAGAGTCAATCGCACTGTAAGTGAGGGGCTGTTGAGGTGTGGGTCCATGCGTGGGGGAAGCCGTGGTTCTGTCACTGCCCTCTCCTTGTGCCCTGGTGTGAGAGATGACAGTGCTCTCTGCAGAGGAAAACTGGGAGGCAGAACTGTGGTAGCCTTTGACACTGGAACAGGAGGTAGCCACAAAAGAAAGATTAGAGTATGGAAATAAGGAGAGCAGAAAGCCAGGTCGCTTTCCATTTTGGAAAGGGAGGCAGCCTGCATAATTGCCAAGGCACAGGAGCGTCTTGAACAAGGCAGAAAGAACAGCCCAGCAGGAAAGAAGGGTACAGTGAATTTGTCATGGAAGGAAGCAACTCCTGAAAGCTGCAGAGGAGGGAGGGGAAAGTCCTTCCTGGCACAGAAGATGACAATGTTGCGTGCACAGCTAAGTTGTAAATTCATTGTGGAATGGTGTTTGGAGAGGAGGAGGGATGCAGCGTGCTGATACCAAAAGTATTGACAGAAAGTCAAGATCCAGCTAGGACTGCAAAAGTCGAAGTGGCAGTGATTACATATCATGACTTAGCCCTGATAAGGGATTCTCCTGCCCGTGACCTGCATTTCAGTCCCTGATAAGTAGTGGCAGCTCAGCCAAGAGAAAATCCAGGTTTCACAAACTTCACAGATTACAAAGTCTCTCCTGTGTTGTTTAAAATCTCACCTCACCTCTCCATCTTTGCTTCCTTTGTTCGTGTTTTATCTTCCTTGCATCGTACCTGTTCCACCGCGTTTCTGCCTGCTCCTTCACACACATCTTCAGTCTTCACCTCCATTCCTTTCCTACTTTTGCAGCAAGACGACTCTGTGCTGTCATCATCAGATTCTGCATTCCCATTCTGTCTTTTCAGAATCATCTCTTTTACCTTTACTGCTTCCACTTCATTCCATCCAGACAGGTCTTCTCTTCTATTAATCTGTCCTCTTGTTGACTTCAGGTCCTCTTGCTCTTCCGCTTTCATGCTGATCAAAGCCCTGCTTTGTCCCCAGCTTTGTCTCGTTTTGTTCCTCCCCATACTCCCCAGCTTTTGGCTTTTCTCTCCCGGCTATTCACACAGAAAAGTGTTACCAGGAAAAGATTTAATGTATTTTTAGCCTGTCTTAGCGTAACTTAGTAGATGGAAACAGGGGGAGAGCCAGCCCCATGCAAGCAGCTGCCTCTTTGCTGGACAGCCCTAGTGTCGTCCAGAGCAGAGCAGCATTTGAGAACTTGTGCCTTAGCAGCCCGTGTCAGCCCAGGAACGCCTGGCACTGGAATGTGGGGCTGAACACGCTGGAATGCTGGGGTGTATGGGCAGCATCTATAAATGTCCCATTTCAGGGGAAGGGCCAATTGGTGCCCATGTTTATCTTTTTCCAGCTGTCATTTGCCCAGCCCTGTCTTAGCTGTGTTTGAAAACGTGTGTCTGCCTAGATCATGAGTACAGGGAGATACGGGCTTCAAGGACAGCAGGGTTCTGGTGTTCCCTCAGGAGCTGCACCTAGCCTGTTTGGTGGCTGCCTGGAAGACTCACACACAGATCGGTCCAGCCAGCAGAAAAGCACGCAGTTCAATTAACAGATTATTAATTCAGATCTCCAGACACTCTTGAGTGGATTAAGATGACTAATGCTATTGCCCAGTTCCTGTATTATTTTTTTTTTCTTTCTTTCCTGTCTCTAGGCCAGCTTGCTCATTACATACATTCTCCTTTAAACAGTGTCTACATATCTTTTGCTGCCATATAGTTCCCTGCAAGGGAGTTGTAAGGCCTGCCTGCTGTTCTTCACACTGTTGAGCAGGAGGACGTGCAGACCTCTTGTCACGACTGCTGTAGATTGTGGGTGGAATTTGTCATGAGGATTCCCCAAGAATTGCCCCTAAAGAAGGGGGCAGATGGTTGTCTGTCTTGGATTAATCTGTATTGCTGCACATTGGTCCTTTTGCGAGCAAGATTTAACAGAGGCTTACTGAGATGCAAGCTTGTTTTATTTGTATACTTTTAAAACCCCAACTGAAAAATTCTGGTTGAAAGCTGCACGAGAACACTCATCTCAGTGATGCCCTCTGGCTATGCTGGCTTCCCAGTACCTTGATGTCTGCAGAGTTCCCAGTGCGCTGCCATGTCTGGATACTGCCATCACAGTAATAAAAGAGCTATTATAGTCTGTCTTCTGCATAGCACAGGCTTGAAAACCATCCCCATGAATGACTGCATCTAGCCACAGCAAAACATTTCCAATCCAGTGTTGCCTTCTAGACTATAAGAAGTGAAGATTTTACATCTGTCATTAGCATGTCACCATGGTTAATTAGTTAACAATCTGTACTTTCTAGTCTGAATCTGTTTCTCATCAATTTCTTGCCCTTGATTCTTTCTCTGTTCTTGTTCATTAGATTTAAAATTAGATTTGTTTCAGTGTCTGGGGCAAAGTGATGGATCAGAACTGCAAATGCATTTCTTCTGTATTTGCCTTGGAGGATGCAGGGTAAAACATGATTGTCCTCTCTGCTAGACCGGGGAGTGACGGAGGCAAGGCTGGGAGAAGCACACTGCATTGCCAAAATCTTCGCTTGCCCAAAATAGTAATTGTTGCTTGTCTGATAAAAATAGCCCACTGTGAAGTAGAGGGAGCGAGGCATCCTGCACTGGAATATACACTGCTGCAGCAGAAGCACTGGAGATTAAAGCGTGGGGGAGATGAAGCTAAGTTCCAGTCATGTCCATGAACAAAATAGGGATTGAGGCTCCCTGTGGACTATCGGACTTCATGTAGTCTTGGTGGGATGCCCATCTCTACAGTACCCTAAAAGTGTTGTTTAATTTTTCCCTTTCTGCAAAGCAAGGTAGGCCTTGGTGGTGGGATTCACCTGGAACCTGGCTTGGTCAGTGTTCGTGCTCTTCTGCATGACAAGGGAAAGTGGCCGTGGTGTTGAAGGGGCCTGGCTGTAGGGTGGACAAACCCACTCTGCAGTGGTGGATCGCTGGTAGCAGTTTAATTACAGCATCCCCAATGAACAAACAGTGTTCATGAAAGTTCTTTTTGCCTGGCATAACTTTATGTGCACTAGAGCTTTTGCTAGTGTAGTTTATGGCACTCAAGGAAAAGAAGGTTGGAATTTGTGGTGTGTGGGGTTTTTTTACGCTGGGGATTTTTGGTAGGGTTTTTTTACGTTGGAAAGTCAAATAGCTACAATAGCAAAATTTCCAAGGGTAGCACAGGCTTCGCTGTCTGAGGAAATACGATATGGGCCAGGGCTCTGCCAGCCACTGCTTTAGGTTAGGCTGGGGTTGAGGGGTTAGGGGAGGGCCTCAGAAATTCCTGAGCCTCTCAGCTGCCATTGTAGTCACCAGCCCACCCAGCCCTTGAGAGCTATTTTTGTGAATGCTGCCATGACACAGGAGTTGGAGAATGTGCTCTGAGCAGAAGAGGTCTTTCTGCTCCCTGGCAGGCACTTGGATAGAAGGAGATTTGATCATTGCTCTCTGATTATCTCTGCTTCCCTGAAGAAGGCTTTGGCCGGGGTAACAAACTCTATTTTTTAGTATTAGAAGAGGAAAGGTCAGTGCTTCATTTTGGATGGGTGCAGTTGAGCCTAGGCAGAACTGGAGCCCTGTTTCAGTCCTGCGTTCAGTAAGAGTGCACAGAGGGATCTGTGCTCTGTTAGCTGTTATTTAGCTCCCTGTTACTTCTTGGTGTGTATTTTGATGAAGTGGGGCCGTAAAGCATCTTTGTCTGTGCAGGTGTGATGGGAAGGCAGGGGGTAGAAGATATGGTGATAACTGTGTAACTGTATGGAAATGGATTGGAGCGAGGGGAGAGGTGTTACGGGGCGTGACATGACAGTGCTGGAACTAGTTGAAAGCATGCTGGGGTGAGACAGTTGGTGTTTGGCTGTGTGGTGGTGGAGTTGAGTTGAGGATGTGCTGCAGTGAGATGGGAGAGGATGTGTGCTCACGCGGGTTTGGGCAGTCAGTGTTGCTAGAGAGCAGCAGTGTTAGTGGTGAGCTGCTGGAGTGCAGGCTGGAATGTGTATGAGAGCTGGCAAAGTGCAGGGAGCACGGTTGTGCCTGTCAGCTACTTGGTGGATGTGGTGCATGCTGACAGCAAGGTCCTCTCTTGGAACTAGTATTCAGGATCGCAAGATAGGTGGTAGAGTAGAAGAGAGGGAAGGGATGGTGGTGTGGGCGTTAGTAGTGGAATTCTTCTTTCCCCTGTCCTTCAGCATCAGCAGCTGCTCTGTGTTTTCTCCTTCCTCTCCTTTACTCCATTCTCCTTATTTCTTTCTGATCCTTTTGTTTTCCTCTCAGCTTGTTCAGTATAATAAGGCCAGCTCCAGAACGGAGGGCGACTGCGCTATGCTGTCCCTGCCAGTGGCGCAGGACAGCCGGGATCCATACCCAGAAACAGCTGCAGGCCTGACCATCGGAAGCGTGGCCAGCCTTCCTCGGGATCCCGCACCACCTGACAAGTGCACGAGCGGGGCAGAACAGCCCCAGCTAGACAAGCAGGATCCCACGGGTTGCCCCTTGTCCCGGGACCAGATGCCAAAGACGCCAGAGCAAGAGTGTCTGATCGACTCTCAGCCGATCCTCTTCAGTGAGAACCCCTTTGTGGTGGCTAACCGCAGGGGGAAGGCAGCAGGCAAGGCTTGCCTGGGGGGCCCGCCCCTGGGCTATGGCAGGGGGGGAGTGCTGAAGACCAACCTTTACTCCAAGGCAAGCGGTCCCACGGCATGCTGTGTGTGGCATGCAATCACGCAGTGAAGGCCACCTGCCTTCTACTAAACCTCCGCGCATGCACCGGACCCCAGATGCCGGCCAGCACGAGGCCTGTGCGGCGGGGGCTGGTCCCACCTAACACATGTGCTTCTCCAGCGTTGCGTGCGGAGGCTGTCAGTCGCTGACGGTCGGTGAATTGTCTTCCAGCCACTAATGCACCCCAGCCATTGCCGAGTGTGCATGCTGCTGAGCCCCTCTTTGAGGGGAGGCAGTGACGTCAGGCCCGACTTTCCTGGTGTCTCTCTGGGTGGGCAAGAGCCAGGCTAGGAGCAGCCGTGTTCCCTGTCCGCTGTGGTCGTGAGCGGGGAGCTGACGGGGCTTGTAGGAGAGCGGCAGCGGTGTCACGCTTCTCTGGGCCTCAACAAACAGCTGCTTTTAGACTTCGGAAAACCAAGAGGCGGTACAGCTGACGTAGTTCATCTACAGCCCAGGAGCATGCTGTTCTTTGAAGCGACACATTTCAGTATATCTAGACTTCCAGATTTCAAGGGAGAGCTTTGCTTTATGCTGTGGGAAATCTGTATTGAACTTTCTCACGGTCGCACAGGAAGCCTGTGGCAGAGCAAGGGCTGGACCCAAAAGCTGGGGTGATCGGCACCACACCGCTCTCCCCTTCCTCCTTTCTCAGCCTTTTGGGAGGTCTGAGAAGCAAAAGAGCTGCTAACAAACAGACACGCACACACACAGAGAAGAAAAAACCAACCAACAAACAAAAAAACACCCAGCTGTAGTTCTCTTAGATGTTTTTAGCCTAGTTCCTTGGTGAGAACTTTTTTTCTACAGATGTGTAGGCAGATAAAAGCATAAAGCAAGGCATGTAGTTGAATCTCTATAACCTCTCAGTATATTAAAAGTCAAAGGCTGGTTTGGATGTTACAGATAGCCAGCTTTAGAGTTCAAAAGATCAAAAAAGCGGCGGTCACAAAGCACTGACCCTTTTTGCAGGCAGACTTTATGCCAGATCAGCTAGCATCACTCCGGAGGCAGGTGTCACAGTTAGCTGGAGCTAATCTAATTCCACCTTGCTGTCAGAAGGGACCGGTTCCTCCCGCCTCTGCACGTTCTCCTGTGTGCTGACACCAGAACTGCAGCACTCATGTGTCAGCTGGGTTAGGGAGCTGAAGCCCCTGAAAAAGTGTGTTGTAGATCAGCTCCTTCCTTGGGGTTGGTGCATGTGCAGGCACACGAGGGGATTTGGATAGTCGTAGCTGGAAGCAAGGTAAGCAAGAGCACTCTTTGCAGCGTTTCCATCTTTAGGCATCTACAGTACTTTTTTAAACCGTGTTCCTTAATCCTGTGGACAGGCTGTAGGTAATTACTGGGGCTCTGCTCTCTGGTTCTGCCTGTTGGGGCTGGCTGTAGGCTGGCGCAGCCTGAGCGTTGGTGATGCTATTTTCCTGTGGAAGGGGCAAGAGCCCTGTCTTAACTCTGCTCTGGGCTACTCCTGAAGGTCTTACCGGTACAGCAACAGCCATGGATGTGGCTGGGGATGAAGCTTGTCTCCTTTTAGTTGGGAGTGGCTTTTTTTGCTTGGTGTCTGTACAACGGGAGATTTGCCTAGGCTGTCGTCCAGTCTGTTGAGGGCTAAAGAGAAGCTGGGGGGTGAACCGGGGAGGATTCCCAGGGATGTCTTACAGGGCAGAAGGCTTTAACCAGATTCAGTTGGCCTTGCAGGGCATTTGGATATGGTCTCCGTTCCAGTGTTTAATGTCGTTCCCTTGCTGTTTCTAGCACTTCTTGCAAGTTTCTGCCATGTGATGGCTCCTTTTGGGCCCAATGCTAACTCTGCTATCTCGCGGCAAGGTGGCCCATAGCTGGCCTCAGGCTGGGTGTTGGTGGTCTCCCTGGCCTCCTGGTCATATGGCTAAGGGAGGGGCATGGAAGTTGCTGCTGCACAGTAACTGTTTAGCTTTGTCTTCTCTCTTTCAGGCTCCTGCTGGCGAGTCTGGGACAGGAAATTCCAGGCGTGAAACGCCCTATTCTCCTAGTAATCAGCAGGTGAGACTGCCCCCCGGACAGGCAATACGGGGAAAAGGCCGGGAGGCATGCGTCCAGGGCAAGCAGGCAGAAAGGCAGAGGAAGCTGGGTATGATTTCCATCCTTGAGTGTGATACCTTTGAGATGGAGGGGTATCCGTCACAGCAGGCAGCTAGAGAACTAGGGGAAGAAGTCTGCTCTTTCACAATGTCTCAGAGACCCGGGAGTATAATTAGCTAGTCATAAACTCAGTGGGAAGTTATTGCTCTGAGGGGTAACTTAATTTGTGGGGTAGTAAGCAGGGGAGTACCTAGGCTGACTGCAGAATGGTGGTTGTCTGTCTCTCTTGAGAATGGCCTCACCAGTGCTTTGTACATTTAATTCTGGCAATCGGTATGTCAGAAGAAATGGAAAATTCAGGATCTGGAGAATCATTTCGAGTCTGTAAACCCGTGCTACTCAGTCTCCCGAAGAGATCCCTAGTTCTGTTTGTGACACTGCCAGCGAGCCACATCAACTGTTTGGAAGAAAATCAAAGGATCCTGCAGCAGACAGTTATAGGTTAGCCTACCCTTAGGGAATGATTTTCTAAAGCTCTTCGGTTAGAGGCCAGCTTTCACCCTGAAAATGAGAAGTTTCTTTATTTGTTGTAACTTTTGATATTTTTTTTAATTATTTTTTTTGTCAGCATTACTTATTCTTACTAGCCGTTCTTATATCAAATCTCATCTTTTCTTTTAAATCTTGCTAAGGCTTTGATCTCAGTTTTCACCCTGTGGCAGTAGGTTTCACAAGGTAGTTGAGCCTTTTGAAGTTAAATACTCTTAAATGGATTTTTTAGATTTTCCCTTCATAGTCATTACATGTTATTGTTTTTTATATTAGCGTACTGGATTGAACTGAAAATTGTACTTTGTACTCCATCTTTAGTTGTTTTGTGTCTGTTGCATTCCTTTTGGAGTGGAACTGCTCTCCAACTATTTGGTCCCACTATGGCACTTACCTGATCTTTACCTGAGTCATTTCAGTTCTCTAAGCTGGACAAAAGCGGTCTGCTTTTTTGCTAGGTCAGTTCAGCTTAGTGAGATGAATTGCATCATCTTGGGGTGACGTGACATTTAACACAACTCAGGAGAAGGGCCGGGACCGTGTGGCTGGGAGCAGTGAGCAGGTCAGTGGAGTTGTAGTGAGCAACAGTTCACTCCATCTTCTGTTACTTCCTTGGCCTATCTTGCATCTCCCTCAGTTCTTAGATCCTTTGAAACTGAGTGACCACCACAGTAGGATTATAAGATACTATTAATTTCAGTGCTTCCTCTTCTAGCTGCATATGTTTGTTTATTTGCTTTTCTGACAGCAGTTGCATACTGATTGGAGGTTTATTTTGGGGTGTTTGTAAGTTTTCCTTTTTACCACAAGTGCGCGTTTTCTTTGAGATTTTTTTTTTTCTATCTAGAAGGAAGTGGTGTGGCGATGATACTCCTCATTCTACAGCAGAAGGAGATCTAGAGATAAATTTGCTCTGTCTGTATCCTCAGCTGTCAGTTGAAAAAGAAGCTCAAATCCCAAAGGGTGGCCATGTAGCTGCTCATAGAATGATTTAGGATGAAAGGTCTCATCTAAGACCATACTCAGAGGAGGTCCAATTAGATCAGGTTACTCAGGGCCATGTCTGGTGAAATTTGGAACACCTAGAGATGGAAAGTCTGCGTCTTTTCTAGGCGCCAGCTCCAATAATTGACTACTATCATTGTGAATTTTTTTTTTTTTTCCTCCAAACTTGTGTTTGGATAGAGTGTCCCCTGTTCCAGTTTGTCATAGGCAACTTTCATAGTACCCCAATGCTTTTGTTTATCAGTGTTCTGGCATTGGAGGCAAATGTCCTTGCCACTAGCTACCCTCTGGCTGTAATGCCATCTGCTCTTCTAACTCGGGATGGGCTTGCTCAATGCTAAATTGTTTGTCTTCAGAGTCTACTGGTTTGTCATTATCCAGCTCCTGTGGCAACAGTGACCTCTTTGTCTTCTCAAGCAGTCATCGACCTGACAGTGGGAACTTTCCAGGTGAAACCGTTCACTCTCTCCTGTGTAGGCTCTGAGAAGAATAAACAAGGTCTCACTAATGCATTTTATGGAGTTAAGAGCACCCCAGAAGCATTTTTGCAGATGCATCTGTTTGCCTTTCCAATTTTAAGTTGAATGTCTCAAATTCCCAGTTACGTAGACTTGCTGTAATTTGTAGTCTGTTCTGTCACTTCAGGTTTTTTGTGTCATGAATTCTCTGTAGCTTCAGCAATGTATTGAATAATCTATACAGCTTTTTCTTGGTTTTCTCTGTTATCTCTCTGTTCGGAGATGCATATGCCATGAGAGATCCTATTAATTTCTTGAAGCATTTGTAGCCAATTTCATGACTTTGTCCTTTATTTTAGTCTTTTAAGGCCTTCAGCAGGTTTGCTCGCTGCTTTCAGTTCTGAGATCTAGTCTGTGTGTCAATTTTGATAACCTTTTCCTTACTTGGTCTGTGGCTGTTATGAATTAGTGACTCTGGCAGTTGTTCTTGAAGATGCCTTGGTGCCGCAATGCTGAGCGTCTTGCTAGTGGCGTTCTCAACCCTGCATTCTGTACCTGAGCTTTCTGTCATATTTACATGATTTAATACTTTCTGGATTAGAGCCTTCCACATCAGTCTCCTGCGTGTCAGGTAAGGTTGTATCTGGTAGATTTAGTTCTCTGTGGACAGTGAATGTTATACAAAATGGAACAGATCCAACACGTAATACTGGAGGACACAATCGCTAGCCTTGTGGCTTGTACATTTTCTAGGAGTTCAGGAGACTTGACCTCCAGGTTGTTGCTCCACATTAGAGGTTCCAGAGAATTGTGTATCTTAATTCTCTGCCACCATCTATTTTAAATGTAAATTCTTTGCTTTTGACATCTTGTAGTCCAGCCAGAATGTATAGCCTTATTTCAGAGCTCTCAGAGAATTACTGGGCGAAGCTGAATCCTTTGTCCTGAGGCTGACGTCGCGATGGTCTTGCCTGGCCTTGACTTCTGCAAGCTTCTGATGGGGGAGGAAGCAGGCAGGGGGAGGATGGAGGTTTGTGGTGGATCAGTCTGTGCGTGCCAAGGAGGGCAGAGGGGCTTTCTCCACAGCAGAGAGCAGGGAGCTGTGTGGGGACACTGACAGCTCTGGGTAGCTAGTCTCTGTGCTGGGAAAGGTGCTTGTCTCAGCCTGTCACGCAGAAAACCCAGTCTCTTCGTTTTCTCTCCCGTTCTCTCCCCTGATGATCCTCCCTGGCATTACCCCTCTCCAGACGCCTGCAGCCCCTCGGCCTGCTCACCTGTCAGGCAGGGAGACCCGCTTTGTAAGTGCCCCTTGGTGTGCAGTGTGCGCTGCTGCTCCATGCTGCTCTCACCCAGCACCGCTGCTCCTCGTCCCTTCCTCCAGCTCTGCCTTCCCCAGTTCTTGGGCTTGGTGTGCACTGAGGGCTTGCTGCAGAGAGCAGCACCCAGGACGGCCAGGCCAAGGCATGAGAGGCTGTTGTTCCCCGCTAGCCACTGCTGAGATGGCATCTGTGAACGCTTCCTGGCAGAGAGGCTGTGGTGCTGATGGCTTTGCTCAGGCTCAGTAGCAAGCGCAGAGGGCAGGGGATGTAAACAAGGGCCAGGACCAGCTGAGCTGGAGCAGAGAGGGGGAGGATGGGGGGTCCGTGCGCAGAGGTGTGCAGGGGGAGTGGTGAGTGCCTTCTCACACAGCAGAGGAGCTGGGAGAAGCTCTCGCGGGTGGGCTCTGGACTGCTCCCCACATGCAGAAAGTATGGCAGGGCTTAGTGTGGGACTTGGGGCCTTTTGCTCATTACAGGGCGGGCAGCGGGGCAGGGGAGGAGTTGAGTTTTGTGTTCATTCTTTTGTGGAGCAGGGTAAACTAAAGGCTTCCTGTATGGACTCCAGATTTACACCTGTGTTTCTGTTTTCAGGCTTCCATTAACTTCATTACATCACAGGATGACAGCAAATCAGTAAGTACATCCACCGTGAGACCTTATTGTAGTGTCCCTATGCAGTCTCCAGCGCATAGAGCTTGCCTCTTCTGTGTGTGCTCACTTCCAGCCCTGCAAGCCTCACTGCTGGCTCTTATTCTGTCTTCTTCGGTCCTCCACTTATACCTGAAGTTTGTACAAATGCACTGTCTTAAAAATTGTCAGTTTGAAAACTTGATGCAAGTGTTTTTGCGGGTTTTATTCCTGTTTACCCTTACAACTTTCACTTGTGCAGTTCTTGCTGGCTTACTCAATTCCTGCTTCTACTCTTTTTAGTATTAGATGTTCACTTTCACCCAGCATCTAGCAGTGATGACATATAGGTCAAATCTCCGACTCTTGTCTCTGCTCTTCTATCTGCATTTCTAACTGGAGCCCTAGCTGGCTCTCAGTTCATTTTCATCCCCAGCTTTTGCCAATACCCATTCCTGGCTGATGTTTTGCTACTGTGTCTTCTGTTCATGATGCTTATGTTCTCCAAGCTTTGACATACTCATGCCATACCCCTCTGACCCTTGCAGTTGCTACTTGTATGCCAGATTCTTCCTTTGTCTCCTGGCCTTCTCTGCAACCCATTGGTCCTGTTGTGATCGTGACTTGTCTGAATCTCTTTGCCTGTCCAAAATACTTGCACTAGAGGCATTGTTCGGTGTATGCTTTAGTAGCTCTCCCAGTAATAAGCAGTAAGCAGCACAGCTGAGGAATTGAGCTCAGATGCATGAATTTGTCTTATTCACCTGCATGGCAGAGACATCTAGCTGCCCTAACTGCTCATTTCTCTTCTCTCTCTCCCCACACCCTTCCTGTGCCTTTCCCCCTGTTATGTGGTATTGACACAAGCAGACCAAGCCAGGCGTCATTCAGCCTCTTTCCCGAGTGCGACAAAATGCTGCCTCACGTAATTCGGAGGACGGGGACAGCCCCAACCCCTTCCAACAACCTGAGCTGTGCTTCAATATCCAGAACTCTGTAAGTGGCCTGCAGTTCCTTCTTGCTAAGCTATGTCTATTTAGGTTGCTATAGTGCGGCTGTTTCTGGTGGGTAGGCTGAACTCTCCCTCCCAGAGTGGATTTTGTAGTTTAAAGACCACACGCCGTAGCCAAGGCTGGTCTTGTTTATGCATCAGTCTGGATGCCCTGGGTAAGAACCCTTCACAAGTAGAGTCACAGACAGTGCATCCCATTTATTTTTTGAACATAGATGAACCTCGCCAGCCTGCCTTGTGTCTGTCTTCATTTACCCATTCAAAGAGTTAGTGTTGTTGCTGAAATCCCCAGAGCAGTTACAGTTTTAGGTCCTTATTTAGGTGTTGCATTCTGTTGAGCCATAAATCTTTTGGAACCTTTGTCTATCAACGTCATGCATCTTGGAACAAGAACCAATGCCATCTTGCTGATAATAAGTTTTATGATTTGCAAAATGATTGGTTTTGAAAGATGAATATTCCCTGGGCTGTATGTTGATGGGAGAGAAAGATGCAGGTATTTTAGTCTTTGTCATGACAGAAGCCTTGCATACCCGCAGTATAGTCCTTCTCTTTTTATTGGAGATTATATGACATGGTACCAAATTAGAGACCTGATTTGCAGACAAACAGCTATATGTAATCCATGTATTTGGCCAAGATTCACACATTTTACAATCTCTTCTGGTCTTGGATGTGCTGTTTTTTAGCCTGTGCAGAAGGGAACATCATCAAACAACATCATTTAGCCTCCATCCAGGACAATGAAAAAACACAAACACCTAAAACTGAGTTAGTACAGTTAGAGGGATTGAAGGAATGAAGCAACTAAAGGGGATTTGTGGAGGTTTCATTTTCCCCCTACTCCCATTAATTTTTGTGATGCTTTGAGCAGATTATCCCAACTCTTTTTTCCTGCCAGAATGTGATAGGAGAGGTCACAGGGAAGATAGATAGCAAAAGACCAGCAAAGACAAGTGGTGAGCAGTAGGAGGGTCCTTTTAGATCTTATCAGATGTTTCTGAGTAAGTGGAATTCTGTGGAAGGAAAATTTGAGATCAAAAGCAGGTCTTCTCCAGATTATAGATCCCTGAATGGGTTGCCACTTTGGTTTAGGAGATGGTGACCATTAGCCTTGAAGTACGAAGTACACACTGGTTGTTTTCTAAACAGAAGTACAATAGCCACTGTAAAAAAAAAAAAGAGAATAATGGTTCCCCTCCCATGAAGAAGGCCCCTGTAGTCAGAAATGCCAGATAAATCCAGGGCTTGTCTTCTAATTTTCTAATAAACTAAATGTGGCTTGTTCAATCCAAAGTGTAGGGGTCAGAGTCAACTGTATAGGCTGTCTTATTCCAGCCCTGAAAGCCCACTGATGCAAGTAGGCATGTGCTAGTTGAATTGGGTGGAAATCCTTAAGGACTGTGACAACAACATGGCCCCTTGGCCAAGAGATCCGTCACAAAATTCTAGTCCAAGTCAGTGAGGACCTGTACCACCAGAAGTATCATTCCTCCTCCATCCAAGAAATAAAACAGGGCTGTGATTCATGTGCTGCTGAGTATAACATGTATGCAACGTGCTGCTCATGTTTCTGCCTGAGGCTGCAGGAGCTGTCCCTTACGTATTCCACTCTTCAGGCTTTGCAGGCTGAGAGTTGTGCTGTGTTTCCGCCATGTTTGGGTTTTTGTAACATCTGTGGTTATCTTTACCTTCTGTCTTTGTCCCTGTAGCAAAAGCCACCTTCACCACCCTCTCCTGACGAGATCCCCATCAATGTCAAGCAAGCATACAAGACCTTTGCAGCAGTGCCCTTGTCACACCCTTTGCTTGAGACACAGGTAACTAATGCTGGCTGGGGGGGGGGGGGGGTGGGGCGGTGTGTTACACAGCTGTACAAACGCAAGACTGAGTATCGCAGGCAAGCGAGGGAAGTATGCGGATAGGAAGGAGGTAGTGATTTGTTTCCTCCAAATAAAGCTGTCTTGAAGGAGGGATGTGTTGAGGTCCCCTTGGAAGCTGGAGTCTTATTGATGCTGTGGATGGTCACCCTGCAGAATCCTGTCCATAAACATATCAGTTCCTGAAAGCTCATGGAATTCCATGTCACTGTTACTCTCCCCGAACGTTAGGATGCTGTTGCATAGCCATGCTGTTCTGATATTAAAGAAACTCTAAACATCCAGGGCCAGGCTAAACCTGCCTGAGGAATTTTTTTATCAGATTTTGATCTTGAACTTCATTGGAACTATCCAAGTTCTCCCCTCCGTTGTATTTGAATCATGGAACCGTTCAGGCTAGGTGAGGCCTCTGGAGGTCATCTGCCTCGGTCCTCCATGCAAAACAGGGCAACCTTGGAAGTTGTATGAGGTTGCTCAGGCCCAGTCCACTTGAGTTCTGAATTTCAAAAAATAGACATTCTGAGATCAGTGTGGGCAGTCTCTTCCAGTGTATGACCATCTTTGCTGTGAAGAGTTTTTTTCTGTATGTTTTATCAGAATTTCTTTTACCGCAACTTGTGTCTGTTGCCTCTCATCCTTTTGCTGTGCATCTCCAAGAAGTCTGACCCTGTGCTCTGTAAACCACCCCTCCCCCCCCCGGAAGTTGAATACAAGAATTAGGTCCCTCTCTCCTGAGCTTCTTCTTTTCCAGGCTGAACAAGCACAGCCTTCTGAGCCTCTTTTCAACTGTCATGTCCAGCAGCCCCCTAAATCATTTTGATGGTCTTCCACTTGACATGCTGCCATTTGTTAGTGGCATTCTTGTACTGGGGAGCCCCAGACTGGGCACACTGCTTTTCTAAGTGCTGAACAGAGAGGAAGGATTGCTTCCCTGGACATGCTGGCTCCACTCCAGCAGCCCAGTATGTGGCCAGCGCTTACTCTGCAAAGGCATTGTCCTGACCCATGTTCAGCATGCTGTTGAGACATCACCCATGCTGTCCTCCCTGCCTGTCCTTCCTGAAGAGCTTGTATCCGTGCATGGGAGCACTCCAGTTATGCGAGATCTGTGGAGCGATCTGTTTATAGACAGTCATGCTGTCACTTTATTTACTAGACTGAAGAAGCAGAACACTGTCCCCTTTGACACCTCATGTTTGGAAAGCCCCTCTGTTCTCTAAATTGTCTTACTGCTTTCCTTTTTGCTGGCTCTTGTCTGAATTCTTGCTGGCACATCTTGGATGCAAACAAGAGATCCTTTTTCACAGATTTCTTTCTACTGTGTTATTGTTTCTTTCTTTTTTTCTTTCTTTCTGCATCTTAATTGACAATACCTTTCCTTACATGTCAATAGATCATGCTCACCTTTTTAATTATCACACTATACTGGGAGCTATGGCTATTCCTGCAGTGGCTTGTGACAGCAACTTTGTGTTTTATCTAAGCTAATCCTGTCCTCCCACTGTCTACCTTGTCTTGTGTTGGTGCTCATCTAGCCACACACTGATCTGGTTTGCTAAATTAACATTGGTCACAAGTCTTACTTGAGTGTTTGTAGGGTTGATTTTTGGTCATTTTAGCTTTTTAGACTGATTTACTCAGAGTGGGATGACTGTCAGTAGAAGCTCAGAGTTGTTGTTGGCCAGGTCCAGGATGAGGAGGAAGTGGAACCTGTCTCTGTTGGCACCTGTGGCCTACCAGATGACCTAAGTTGATGAGTCAGGTTGTATCTTGTACGCAGATCATTTCTCCAGCTTCATAGTCTCTAGCTGGTGTATCCTGGTTTAAGGAACAACTACTGATCCTGAAGTAGATGACTTTGTATTTTGCAGTATTAAATTAAATTCTTTTAATCCTCTTCAAATCAACCTGTCATTCCAGGATGATGTTCCAAACTATTTTGAATTTTGACAATGCTAGTCCCCATTCAATGGAGTGGGATGAATGACATAATTTGCAGAGGTCTCAGACAAGTCTGCATTTCTGTGAATCTCTAGGCTGGTCTTTGCCATTCACAAGTTTTATTCACACCTTCCTGGTTTCCAGGTCAAATTTGGCAGTGAAAATGTTAAGCTAGGTTGGTCACAAAACTGATCTTCGAAATCTCAGACAAATCTATACATTCTCTTTGTTTCAGAAGTTATTTATAAAGGAGGATATAAGATTAATCTTCATTGCACCTGTTCCATTTTAATCTCTTCTATTTATTTTTGTTTTAATTATATTCATACGTGAATATTTCTGTTGATATTGAGCAGACTGATAGCTCTGCTGCTGAAATTTTTTTCTCTGCTTCTTGATTTTAAGGATATATTAGCTATTTTTTAGACATGAACTGCCACCCAATTAAACAAGCAAATTAAAAATCCATGCTTGTCAGACTTGCCATTTCACAAGTCATTTCATTCAGAACTGTTGAACAGTGATTATCTTGTTCCTGCAGGTGAGTATATTGAGCTCTTAGGCTTTCTTCTGTGTTAGCAGCAATAATTTCTATTTGCAGACATTTGCATCTTAGCTAGAGTCTTTCTTTTTTCTTCTTCCCTTCTCTGTTATTGTGCTCCTTACTTAGGAAAAATTAAAACTTTCTGTTAGTTTTTGGAGTGCATTTGAATAAAGTTGAAATTGAGAGTAGTCACTACTTGCTCTCTTCTCATGGTTCCTTTTCATTTGTATAATTAAAAAACTTTCATATTTTTAATAGCTTTTTGGCAGTTCTCATTTTACCCTTACTGATTTCTGGTTCACAGGTGGATTTTGTGAATCAGTTTCTTTTTCTGCCCCTTTAGTTCTACTCATCCAGTGTTCTGTTATTTATTCTGGTAAATATGAACTTCTTTCCTTCCTGACAGTGTTTTCGCTTCTTAGAAATACATTTTTGATAGTTGCATCTTTGATTTAAAGAAAGTCTAAACCACTAAGCCTCCTGCATCTTAAGCTAAGCCCCCTACTCCAGTTCTTCACCTAGTTCCCCATGTTTTTGAGTTTCTGCCCTTTTAAAAGTTGTCAGCATTTGTTTCTGTTTAGCCCTCAATTTATCCTAAGTCCTTATTACTCACGAATGCTAAGCCTAAAGTGTCATAGTCTTGGTTTAATTCTGGGACTGTTCTGTGAATCAGTCCATCAGCTAATGTCTGGAACTGCTGCTGTTTATGTGCCATTGGTGACACTTGGCAGGAGGGCAGGGGTGGTGGTAGAAAATTTTCTTTTTAGAACGTGCCCATTTCTCTGTATTCTTAGGAATTGCCTGGTCAGACCAGCACAGAGAATCCCAAAACTGCCCTGGAGGTGAGTTGTGGTGGCTGGAGCTGGAAGTAGGATGGGGACTCACAGAGGATTCAGGCTTTCATGGCTGCGGATGTGGAGACAGGATCACAGCGTGGGCACACAGGGGGAGGGCTGGGGAGGAGGAAGAGGGTGTGGAGCACGTGGCTGGGGTGGAGCGCGGGGCATGTGCTGGGGGTGATGTGGGGAGAGAGGTTTGGCTCGGTCGCTCTGTGTGGACAGTACTGGTGTGGCTCTTCCAGGTGGCCACGCACAGCCCCAGTGGGTTGCACAGCCCTGAGCAGAGATCCTTCCGCGAGAGGCAGAAGTATTTTGAAATTGAGGTGAAGCAACAGCAGATGGATAAGCCTCCCAAGCGTGTCTCCCTGGTAGGAGAGGATGACCTGAAGAAAATGAAAGAGGAAGAAGGTATGCTGGAATCTGCCCAAGGATATTTTCCCTGTTAAGTGAATCCTTTCTCTTTGGGAGGCATGAGAGTTGTTTTTAAAATGTTTAATAAAAAAGGCTATGCAGCATTACCACTTTGCAGTTATGGTAGACAGGTCAGAATAGAATAGACTGTTTCAGCTGAAGGGACCTACAGTGATCATCTAGTCCAACCGCCTGACCAGTTCAGGGCTGACCAAAAGTAAAGCGTGCTATTAACAGCATTGTCAAATGCCTCTTGAACACTGACAGGCTTGGGGCATCGACCGCCTCTCTAGGAAGCCCGTTCCACGGTTTGACCACCCTCTTGCTAAAGAAGTGCTTGCTAATGTCCAGTCTGAACCTTCCCTGACGCAACTTTGAACCATTTCCAGGCATCCTGGTCCTGGCTCCCAGGGGAAGAGATCATAGAATCGTTTAGGTTGGAAAAGACCTTTAAGATCATCCAAGTCCAACCACTAAGATCAGCACCTCCCTCTCCACATCCCCTCCTCAGGAAGCTGCAGAGAGCAATGAGGTCGTCTTTCAGCCTCCTTCTCTCCAAACCAGACAAACCCAGAGTTCTTAGCCGCTCCTCACAGGACTTGCCATCCTGCCCTGTCACCAGCTTTGTTGCCCTCCTCTGGACACATTCAAGGACCTCAGTGTCCAAGTGGAGACAAGTGGCATTTCTCAGGGGTCTGTATCAGGACCAGTGCTGTTTAATACCTTTGTGGGCAACATGGATGATGGGATTGAGTGTGGCCCCAGCAAGCCTGCTGACAACACTGAGCTGTGTGGTGCTGTCGACATGCTGAGGGAAGGAATGCCATCCAGAGGAACCATGACAGGCTTGAGAGGTGGGCGTGTGTGAACCTCATGAAGTTCAGCAAGGCCAAGTGCAAGGTCCTGCACCTGGGTCAGGGCAACCCCCAGTATCAGTACAGGCTGGGCAGAGAATGGGTTGGGAGCAGCCCTGTGGAGAAGAAATTGGGGGTGCTGGTGGATGACAAGCTCAACAGCACCTGGCAATGTGCGCTCGCAGCCCAGAAGGCCAGCCCTACCCAGCGTGGCCAGCAGGGCGAGGGCGGGGATCCTCTCCCTCTGCTCTGCTCTCATGAGACCCCAGCATAAGACTGACATGGACCTGTTGGAGTGAATACAGAGAAGGCCACGAAGATGCTCAGGGAGCTGCAGCACCTCTCCTATGGGGACCGGCTGAGAGAGCTGGGGTTGTTCAGCCTGGAGCAGAGAAGGCTCCAGGGAGATGTTACAGCAGCTTCCAGTACCTAAAGGGGGGGTACAGGCAAGCTGGAGAGGGGCTTCTTATGAGGGCCTGTAGCGATAGAACAAGGAGGAATGGTTTTAAACTGAAAGAGAGGAGATTTAGATTAGATGTAAGGAAGACATTCTTTACGGTGAGGGTGGTGAGACGCTGGCACAGGCTTCCCAGAGCAGCTGTGGGTGCCCCATCCCTGGCAGTGCTCAAGGGGCTTGGAGCAACCTGGTCTGGTGGGAGGTGTCCCTGCCCACAGCGGGGGGTTGGAACTACATGGTCTTTAAAGGTCCCTTCCAACCCAAAGCGTTCTGTGATTGTATGATGACCTTCACATCCTTCTCTGGTGGGGCCCAGCACTGCACACAGTACTAAAGGTGAGCCCGCACCAGCGCTGAATACAGCAGGATAATCCCCTGTTTTGACTGGCTGGTTCTGCTGTGTTTGATGCCCCCCGGCATGCAGGTTGCCCTCTTGCTGCCAGCGCACGCTGCTGGCTCCTGCTGCCAGCCGGCACCCCCGGATCCCGTTCTGCAGGGCTGCTCCCCAGACGTTCCTCTCGCCATTTATACTTGTGCCTGGCATTACTTTGTCACATATGTGGAATCCAATGTTTGTGCTTGTTAGATTTTATGCTATTCATGATTGCCCAGTCCCTCTGCAAGGCCTCATGTCCCTTAGGAAAGTCAGCAGCACCTCCCGGTTTAGTATCATCAGCAGACTTGCTCATGGGGCATTCAACTCCTGCATCCAGATGGTTGAGAAAAATATTCAACAGAGCTGGCCCTAGAATTGAGCCCTGAAGAACACTGGTTGCCTGCAAAGTGTTCTCTTGCCTTGCAGAGAGCAGCCTGGTCCCTTTTGTCCCCGATTCTCTTGTGAGCTATGTCTGCCTGCCTGAGGGTTCCCCCGCTCTGCTTCCAAGGGTGGAGACCCATCACCACCATTCCAGGCTTTGGTCCCTCCCAGAAGCGCGCAGGAAGATCAGTCTCAACACATGTATGCAGATTTCTAGGGCTGCCCACTCTTGGGAATGGGGTAAAAGAGTACACACAATTTATACTTTGAGGATGAGGACATTCAGCATGATGAACTGTCGGAAATCTGTTCCGTAGAGCATCCAGGAAGAGCATTCAGTGAATTAGGAAGGAGGGACTGAGGGACGGGTGTAGAGTTTGTTGCATCTGAACCATTAGTGGAGTGGAGGAGAAACAAAGGCACCCGTGGAGAGGGTATGGAGTTAAACCACCACAAACTTGCAGGGACAGCAAGCGTAAGGACCTGCCCGAGGTTGCAGCTTTGTGGGTGTTTCGCGAGTGCTTTTGTGGTATGAGTCTTGCCTTGTTTTGGCAGCTCGAAAACTGCAACAGAAACGTACCCTTCTATTGGAGGAAGAGGCAGAAGAGGATGAGATGGTAAAACAGGTGCCTGAGATGAGCATGCAGTCCAGTGTCATCATTGAAGGAGTTGAGTACAAGATCGAGAGACTAAACGGAAGGAATGTCCAGGCTCCAGCAACTCGGTAAGACAAGATTTGTAGCTCGGTACCACCCACATGTCAGAGGTGTCCCGGTATCAATAATTTTCAGGCAGGACAGCTTGGCAGTATTTCTTCTTTGGCATAGAAATGGGCAGGCTTTTCCAGCTCGCTCTTTCAGAAGAACATCTCCTTCAGCTGTGCACTTGGGTATGTAGGGATGTTGATTTTCAAAGACAGCTGATTCAGGATAAGCCCTGATGCTGAACCTACATCTGGGTTTTTTTAGGCTTTTGTTTCCCGGGTTCTCCTGGACTTGTCCTCCAGGTTGCCTTGATGTTCTTTTTCTAATTCTGAGGCATAGGTTGCAGGAGAATAAAGCTGAAGCTGTCCTTATCTGACTCTCTCTCCTGAGTCTTTGGTACAGACTTCTTCTCTTTACAAACACTTTTACTGTTAGTCTTACAGTAGCTGAAAACACTTACCCTGTCATTTTGAATCTCATTTCTCTCCATTGTTTCTGTCCAGTCTCTGCTGAGGAACTTCTCACATAATGAGTGCATTGAGACTTTCCACCTCCTGTGCTGACAGGGCAGCCCTAAGGAAGGACAGCAGCCAAACACAAACCAGCTGCTTGGGTTGATGTGAGGGGCTACTCGTCCCTGCTGTTTTCATATTGAAGTGAAGTTAGAGAACAGTAAGGCTGGATCCATCAGCTAACTTCCAGTTGCTTATTATTTATGCTTGAATAAAGGGGGTGCAGTGGAGTTGACTGAATTTGCGTTTCTTGAAATATTTTTTTGTCATGCTAGAACAGAAACTGAAATTTAATCAGAATCAACTAGAGCAGTAAAAATAAGGACTTGGAGCCGTGATAAACTTTCTCACTGCTGACTGAGCCACAGTAACTGTGTGTGTTCTTAACCCATGGAAAACAGGCTTGTGAGTCCTCCTTTCATTACATATCAAACCGAGCAGTGTCTGCATGTGCACAACTTGAGTGGGGATGGTAACTACAGCTCAGATGACCTAAAGTTTGCAGCAGTTCGGTTATGAGCACAAAGCCTCAGTGTGTCAAGCAGTTGCGCATAGAGAGGCTGCAATGAGAATCACTGTCCTGAGGTCACTCAGGATTTGTCCCTATCCCAGATGCGCATTCACTTCCCACCCAGGAGGGTCTTCCTTTGTTAACATTCATGCGTATCAGACATCAGCAAAGGGAAAAGCTGGAAACAGCCAGGTTGCCCATCAGGTAATGGCAGCTGGAAAGAGCCAGGCTAGAACTGCAAGAACTTGGCAGCAAACACATTTGAAGCGTGTGTGCGTGTGTTAGGGGATGGTTAACCTCCAAAATGTAGAACATGAGTTCTGATGTTAGCATGAACATTTATGAAATCAACAAGGAAATGCTTGCAGTGATGGAGAAGCAGCTGTTGAGCAAAATCATTAAGGGTTGTGTCTTCAAACTGAACTAGTTGTTGCTTTCTGGGGCTTGGATCTGTTCCAAACCTTTCTTGCGTCTGCCACCCTGTGCTGTTAGCTGACGTGCTTGTTTTGCTCTAGGCCCTTTGAGGTCAATGAGAACAACAGTTCACAGAGGAATTCACTGGAAGAGGGAATCAAGCCTGAACAGAGAACCAACTCCATGTCTGGGTAGGTGGATCAGGCATGTTCTTTGCCTAGGAGCTGACAGGTGATGGAGCAGACGGCTTCTCCTTTTTAGCAGACATAGTGTGTAAGAGGAAGTTTTTTGTGGAGAAGGGGAAACTGTGATAGGAACCAACTTCTTAGGAGAAACTGACCTGTTTTATGTGTCCTTCCAATTTCCCCCAGTGATGTCCTTGGATTTGATACTTAACAGTTGACTGAGGGTGTCGGTCCTTGCCTTTTGATGTTGAAGACAGGCAGATAAAGAGTTGTGGTGGACCAGACCAGCGTACCTTTCACTGTTTCTCTCTCTGCCCAGGTTGAGTCCATTATATCTTGGAGCAGGGGATCCAGTGGCACCTGTGCGGACAGCCAAAGCTGAACGGCGGCACCAGGAGCGATTGCGAATGCAGAGTCCCGAGCTGCTGAGCGGTCAAGAGAAGGAGCTTTCTCCAGCAGAACGTCGTGCTTTGGAGGCAGAGAAACGAGCGATGTGGAGGGCAGCACGGTGAGGCAGAAGAACCTTCGCTGTTCACTAGGCTAGTTCAGGAAAAGGGGACCTGCTGCATGTCTTTTGGATTAAGTGGTATTAAAACAGGGAACAAATAAGCCTTCCCGAGTCAGGTGTTTAGGGGAGGTTATATAGTTCTGTTCAAACAGTGCAAAGCATCTGCCGCTTGGCTGAGCTCATCTGCTTCTGACAGCTACATGGGTGAGGTGTCTCTTGTCTTTCAACAGCTCTTGCACAATCATGAAGACAGTGGAGTTTTATTAAAAAACCTAACTTAAACACCTTCATGTGACAGTGAATGTATTCCTTCCCTCTCAGCACACAGCTTCCCACCTCCTTTGTACCACGTGAAAAAGATGGTATTTATTGAAGCTGCAAGGTGACTTACTAAAAATGAAAAATGGAAAGAGTATTTCACGTACTGGGAAACTTGCCAAGGCCAAGAAATTAGCAAAACGAGGGCATTCTTATCCACACAAGCTGTTTCGTCAGCTATTAAGAGTGATTAAAAGTTGTTTTGAAAGATAGAGAACTTTCTATCTCAGAACTTAAGACCTGAAGCTAGTCCAGGCATTTACTATGTCATATAATTCCTTCCAAAAATTAGTCGAGCTGCTTCTATAACTAATTATAGTTTTCTTCCCATAATGTTTCTGTAGGAGGCATTCAAAGGACAATCTGAAACAGTCTCTTTTGGGGTTTGAATGAGAGCTTTTAGAGGAACAGGGTTGCTAGTGACTCATCCATGCCAGCCTCCTAGATATGACGCTGGAGGGATTACCGTGAGTTGTGATATCGCTTGGCAATTCCAGTGTTTGTGCTTAGACGTGGATGATAATGGTGCTGTTGTCTTCTGGGGAGGCTCTGAGGATGAAGAAATACACAGTGGAATCCTCAGTGAGAGCTGACTAATTATATCCAGGGCTTTGAGATACAAAGACTCATTGTTACTTGATAATGTATCAGACCTCCTTAGGGTTTATTTAGAGCTGGACTAATGTTCCTAGTACCAGGGCTTTTGCCCTTCAAAAAAAACTTTCTTGATATGCTCCAGCTCTTTGCCTTGGATGAATCCTTTGCCTGGTCTGTCTCAGCTGGAAATTTTCTTCTGACATGCTGCCTCCGTTTCACTGCACAGCCCTGTAATGTCAGAAAGCTGAACAGGTCACCGGAAAGCCTGTTTGTTATATGGAACCCTGATTTGGAAAAGATTGATTTCTGTCATCTTGTAGCACGTTTGTTAGACCTTTGAAGCTGGCCCTGCTTTAAACAGTTTTTGGATCAGATGACCTCCAGAGGTCCCTTCCAACCTGAATTAGTCTGTGAGTCTATACTTAGTAATCTCTCCTTCCCCAGCTCCCTGCTAACGGGGCTGTCTGCATACAGGCAGAGTGGTGAGTCAGGGTGGCAACAGTGTGTGCTCTGGCAGGATTGTTTCCACCCTGTACTATTGTAGTACTCTGTACTACATGCTTCAAAGACTGTGGGATTCTGTCCCCTGCTCTGATTCACTCAGTGTTCCACTGTATTTGGCATCCGACGCCTGTTCTAGTGGATGCTGTTTCCATGGTTTCTGTCACAACTTCTTAAGTGGCATCATTTGCAAATGGAAGTTCTGTGTCTTTATGTTAAGCCAGGAGCAACCCTTTTAAAAAAATAGAAGTGGAAGAGAATTTGTAAACAATGCCTGCCAAAACAGACGCATTGCCCTTGTGTTACAGGGCTAGAAGCTGCGTAGGTGTTGTGGAGCCAAGTGTGTGCTTACAAACGATCACGCAGAAGAGGCTGTCTGGGATTGAGATGATGAGATCCAAATTCTTGCTCTGGCATATTCTTTCTTACGACGTTGGACAGATGACCAAGGCCCTCTGTGCTGCAAATGCGTGGAGAGAGGGCTGTAATAGCACTCCTCTGTCTCACAGTAAAGCAACGAGCGTTGACTAAATAAAAAACTGACTGTCAGTATGGTGCTGCTTAAGCACCACAGTGTCATCAGGGGTAGACACCTTGCACAGAGTTGCTGCACAGTCTTTGCACCTATAGAAGTTCCACTGTTGTATTTGATCCAAGAAAACAGAAGTTGTCTGTCAGGCTTCTCCTCCTGAAAGCCAGCATCGCTGTGCTTGGAGAGGCAGTACGGACTGATCTGTCATCCCTTCCCCATTAAATACGCAGGATTTTCTCTCCCACGTGCCTCCACTTCCCATGCATATTTCCTCATACGATGGGGCAGGCTTTATGAGGTAATGTCAGCTCTGATTCCTCCTAAGCATTAATGTATCCAAGGAATAGGAGCTTTGTTAGAGATGAGTGTAGGAAGGAGAACTATGATGTTGTCTGCACAAACCTTTGAAAGCAAAGCCATTCATTGCAAGGACATTGCTCTTGTCGCAGAATGTACACCACTTGCCTCAGGACATTGTGTTCTTCTGTGAACTTGTTACTGTTGCCAGCAGGTAAAGAAATCCTGAAAAATGCTGGGGGAAGGGGCCAGGATTCTTTCAGATGATCGCACGATTTGCTCCTTTAACATTACTGGTTTTGGGTTAGCTAGGATTTTGCTGAAATTGCTTAGGGCACAGTAAAAGTTCTACATTACACTGTAGAGGAGTTAATGAGTGTTGAGGATGGTGGTTTTGTCCACTATGGGCAGGAAAGAGATCTCTGCGTTCCAAACCTTCAGTCTCATCTCTTCTAAGCATGTTTTCTTCATGGAAAATTAACTAGTGAAGGGAGAGCCTTTTAGAGGTAAGAATATATGAGAAGGAGAAGCTACTTGCACCTGTCTTGCTTTTCAGTTAGCAGATACATGTGACTGGTTTTAAGTTCTGCAGACCAGGTCCTCGCCTCCGCTTCGCTTCTGATACCAAGGTGTAGCTTTTTATTCAGTTCTTAAAGAAGTGCTTGGCTGATCCTCGGGTAGGGTTAAGGCCTTGCTTATTTTTGCATTGGCAGGGATCAGTCAGTCACCATGATATGTTCCTTTTGTAAGACAAGGACGGACTGTTCCCTCCTACCACAGATCTCTCAGGATGATCTGGTCTTCTCAGGATCCCTCTTCTGTAACTGCTAGACCAGGCACAGTGACATGATGGCAGCCAGGGCTCAGATCTTATTTCCAGAGGCCCCCCAGGCAGCACTGTGTGTGCTGTGTGGGAGAGAGGACTGGATGGCCCTGCACATGGCGCTGCAGCCTCACTAACCTGTATTTTCTTTAAATGCATGCCACTGATTTTATTACTTTCTTTCTAATCTTCTATCTTCTGCTTCTTTCCAGTTCTCTGATCTGTGTGCTGTCACTCGTGACCCCATCAGTTTTGCACCTTCTTGGGCTTTCCTTTTTCTCCCTGTGTCATCAGTGCTCTGCCAGGACATGTGATGCGCCCCCCCCTTTCCCACCCCCACCCCCCCAGCACACACCCCTGTGCTCTGTTGAAATAAACACACTGGGACCCATGCTACATAAGTGTTCTGGGCACACACAACCGCTGGCATTCGTGCCATAGGAGGAGTGTGGTTAAGAAGGTACAGGCATATACCGAGGGGGGCAGGTATCCAGCAAGGGCTATAGGCATCTTGGCAGTTCTCTACCATGAACATGCTATTTTACAGATGCCCTCACCTCTTCAACTGCATGTGTTCCAGGGCCTGTGGCAAATAGACCTTTTGTAATGTGCTTGTCCGTTTTTTTTCCCCTTTTCTGGTGGTCAAACAAGGCGCATGCTAACAGGTGGTCAGATGTATGTATGCAAATGTACACTAAGAGACTCTCAAACGTGTGCACGCACACTCATACCCTGTACTCCCTCAGTTTGTTTCACACGTACACACATACACACTTCTTTGTAACTACCTCCTGGGCCTTTTCCATTGGTCTGCTGGATGTTTCTAGTCCTCTCCTCCTAGCCTGCGAGGAGGGCAGTCTCTAGATGCTGAGGCTCTGACAGCCTGTGCTTTGGGCACATCATCCCAGATTGCCCTCTGGAGGTTCCTGCTTCGGCAGCAGTTGGTGTTGGACAGGATCAGATATAGGAGCCTGTTTTAATCAAGGCGACCCCTATATCAGACCCGTATTTCTCCTTGCCAGGGTATGTTCCTGTATCTGTTTCTTTCTTTCCCTGCGCTTGTCTGCTGCGATGTTCATCACCATCATCTCCTCTTCCTCCTCTTCTTCCTCCTCCTCCTCCTCCTCCTCCTCCTCCTCCTCAGATCCTCAGCTCTTGAAGACAGTATTAAACAGTACGAGCAGGATCTGGCCAGGAAGCTGTACCAGTCCCGACAACGGGCACCTGCTCCCGGGGCCAGGCCAGCTCAGATGTCTAGTCCAATGCAGAGTCACGCCTCAAGAATCCCTGGGTCAGGAGGCCAATCCAGGTGTGCACAGCCCCCTCCCTGCCAGCTGCATGCTTAACAGTCCTGTCTGTATCCCTGCATCCTAACGCAGTGCTCCCAGCTGTGCCCTGCTAGGGGTAGGGAGGAGATGTTAGTGGTTGCTGGTGTTCATTTCCCTGAGGTCCCACAGACTACCGGCAGTTGTCTCAATGAGAACAAGGGGGGATGTTGGGTCTGTTTGGGAGAAGGGAGCGGACATTTCTGAGTGCTGAGCCGGCTTTCTCTGAGCTATTGCACAGTCTCCTGATGGCTGAAGAGGGTTAAGAGGCAACACACTGAAAGCACAGAGGAGAACAAAGCTCTGAGAACTGATCCTACTCATTTGAGCCCCTGCGGTTCTTTTCCCGGCTTGGGTTGCTCTCCCATCGTATATGGCACCTCTGGAAAGGCCTGCAGCTTCTCAGTGCGTTGATGCTTAGCTCTAGGCTCTGTCTGTTCAACACACGTGATGGCATGTGTGTTTCAGGATGACAGCAAGCCAAGCGGTTCTCCTCTCCTGCTTTGAAAGTCTGTCTGCCTCAGGGAACCGAGGGTGCTTATTTTTGCCTTTCTGCACTCAGCCCATTGACTGTAATCTGGCTGCTGGGCACAGAAGGCGGCATGATCTCTTATCAAGAAGGCAAAGTCTGATGTCTTCTCCCTCCCTCGTTTCTGAGGCAGGATGAAATCACTTGAACAGGATGCTCTTAAAGCCCAAATGGTTATTGCCAAGTCCAAGGAGGGGAAAAAACGCAGCACACTGGAGCAGCTGGCAGAGTCACCTTCACCTGTTCCTACCCCATCACCAACACCACTGGAAGGTACTGTATAGCTGCCTCTATCTCCGAGGAAAAAAGTTAGTGCTTCCCTAGCTTAACTTGCTTGAAAGCAGACCTGTTGAAAGCAATTTCCTTCTTCAGCCTAGACTGGAAGGTCCTTTGGGGCATATGACATCTCTCAGCATAGGATATGGTATGAACCATACCTCACATCTGCCGTATGGTTCCAGGGAACCAGGGCAGAAAAAAATAAAACCAGCATCGTGACTTTTTTTTTTTTAAAAAAAAAAAAAAAAAGAGGAAAGAGGCATTTGTTCTGAGAAAGCAGTTTCTTTCCTGAGCATACTCTTTTATCACACTGTCATGGTTTAACCACTGAAACCAGGACACTTGGGACACACATTTAAATGCTGCTAAATGGGAGGGACAGATTCAGGGAAGTGTTGCGTATAACACAGCTAGTCACTAAATACTGCTGTTCTGTCCTCTTTTGCAGATTGCAGTCCCAGAAACGTCACTTCACCGGGAAGGCTGGTATGACATAATTCTGCTTGCTTTTGTTATCTTGCCTATAATCCTGGGATTTCTCAGTTACTCGGCTTGGGTGTGGACTGTGCATCTGGGCTGTGGGATCCTGGTCTTAAGCCAGGTCTGGCTGTCTGACAGATGGGACTGTGAAGGGGCCACAGTGGATGGAACTATGGCATACGCATTGATGGAGGCGCCCCCCCCCTTTTTTGCAACTACGATGTGACATCTGTTTTCTGTTTCCCTGTTTTATTATTTCATCCTTTTCTTAGTTCTTCATCTCCCTATTCAGAAAGCTTTTGACTTCAGCAACTTTGGCCCCTTGTTTCCTCAACATCGTGAATCTGACAAGTGAAGCTGAAATCAGCATTTTCCTTTTTCTAAGCACTGTATAAATGCAACAGGACATTTTGCAGGGAACTGTCAAAATTGGTAAGACAGACAAACAGAAGAGTGGAGGCGGCTACACAGAGAGGGGACCTGGTTTTGCCCAAGGTCACACAATACAGCCAGCGCTAGATTGAAATCCTGACTGTGCTACAGCCATCAGGAATCTTGTCACAAATTTTCCCATGGAAAAAGGTTTCCTACCTAACTTGGTGTGCATATGCATTTCACCAGAGCACATAATGTTTTCTCTGTAACCTGGAACCCCTGTCCTGGCACCAGAACAGCTAAAAAGACATTTTGGCAGAGACGCCCCATTTTCAGAGGCTGTATCCAGCCACTCTTGGCACTGAGAATGATGCTTTGCTTCTACTTTTATCTCTGCATAGATTGCTCAGCTTGCTACTGGTTTTCCATCCATTTCTCTCCCCTTACTCTCTCTTCTCTGTTTCTTCTCTTTTGCTGTCCCTTCTAGTCCATATCTGAAAAGAAGTTTGACTACCGGGAATTTGCTGCTATTCCTTCCTCCAAACCTGTTTATGAAATCCAGGTATAAACTGCATGCTGCACCATCTCGTTAGATTGGTTAGGGCTTGGTTTGGTGGAAGTGCCTGCACATGAATGATGACCTTCAGAGCAGAGGTTGAATGATTTGAGGAAGTCATCTCTCAAAGGCCCTGGCTGTCTGGGGGCAATGACAACCGGCCATGCTGTATAACTGAGGGTTTACTGGGGACTTCAGTCAAGAGAAATTGTAAAAAAGTTGGTCCAGATGGTTTTAAAATTAATGACAAAAGCTTTGCAAATGTAAAGCAGCTACATCTTCACTTTAATTGATCCTGAAACATTTTTAAGTGAAAGATGGGAACTAAAAGGGAGGAAAAAACTATAGAAAATGATTGCCAACAGATTGCAAAGTGGAGCAAATGTTAACTTCAAACTGGAATGTATCCAGCATCCTGTCCGAGAAGCAGCTGTGGTGACAATTCTCGTATGTTGTAACTCTGCTGTAGAGGAACTGTGAAGTAATCACGTGGTAAGAGGACCCCGAGTTCCAAGGGTGAGCACCATGGTGAGGTGGTTTTCCTTCCTAAAAGAACCTCCTTTTATTTACCCTGTTTTGTCATAGAATCACAGTTGAGGTAGGAAGAGACCTCTGGAGGTCATCTTGTCCAGCCGCACTGCTCAAGCGTGGCCACCTAGCATCAGTTGTCCAGGACTATGAACTGCCTTTCTTGTATTGTCTGGGTTAGTCATGAACTGATTGCGTTTGTGACACGTGATTTTGAGCAGATACTGTATGTCTGTAACTTTTATTTTTTTACATTTTTATTTTTTTAGTTCTTTGGGCTTTGTTTTTTGTTTTGTATAGACAATTAAGCAGATACCTGCAGTTAGGTTTGTGTTGTGTGTGGAGAGCTAGCAAGTACTGATGTGTTGAGCTTTAACTTGGTGTCGTGACACAAAGATCCCAGGTCCAAGGTGTCATCCCCAAAGCCAGGCAGACTTTAGCAGAGCTGCAGTTTGAGGATTCTCAGGCAGTTGTACATTATTTGATGCGTATTCTTGGTTGCCTCTTCTTTCACTGGTGGTATCGCTAAACCCTTGGTAGTCATCATTTTCACTAAGAATCCCTTCCCTTTTGGGCTGTGCACCTGTCCATGTTCTGTACCGAGGGAGCTGGAGGGCTGGCCACTCAAACCCCAGTGGCAGCTCTGGACTAGCTCAGTTTCTCCAAGCCTCTACTGAGGCCACAGTGCAGCACTGTGTCTTCACGCAGCTGAGAAGGTGCCTCCAAAGGAGGCTACAGCTCCAAATCATCTGGCAGTTCCTCTGGACCTCTCTCAGCAGTGCAGTAATTAAAAGACTGTATTTCTTCCTGGCCATAGTTGCACGACTGCGTCACTCACTTTGGATCGGTGCAGTGCTAGTCTGGCTGAGCTGTGTTCCTCAGCGATGCGTGCCGGAGTCATCACAGCCCCCTGTGCTCTGCTGTCTGCTGTTTGTGAAGAGCATGACTTCTACTATATGTTTACTTTATTTCTAAAGCACTAATTTTGCTGAGAATCTCCCCCTCTTTCTCGCCTCCTCCAATTTTGCTGCTTGCACAAAATAGGCAAGTTTATATGGAAATGAGGGCTTCTTGCACCCTCGCAGCCGTGAAACTTCCCTAATGCTTTCCGTCTAAGTGTATAGAGCCGCCACACTTTATCCTACAACTAAAGAAAAATTAAGCTACTCCTCACTTGTGCTCTTGAGCTGAGCAAGACGACCCCTAAAAGACAGATTTTGATCAGTAGTGGCCAGAACTTTCAGATGAGTTTGGCAGCGTTAAACTTGCTGAATACTGAGCTCTTCTGAAACCCTATCCTTGCGTTTGTGTAGCTCGGAGAAATGTTCGGCTCAGCGTAAGTATTGTGTGCAAACTGAGAAAGAATAGTGCAGGTAACAAATGGAGCCGCTTTCGAAGCAAACAGAATACCCCAACAGAAGTGTTTGATCTTTCTGTCCTTGAAGCACTGTCTACAGCTAGATGAAATTCTCTTATGTTGGCAAAACATGTGCAGCTTGGCACATTTACGCCTGTCCCCAGAGTAGTGCTGGTGTTCAAGCCACCTCAAGTTTGTGACCATGAGCAAAGTCGTTTTCTCATGGTGTTGCCACTCTGGTCTGATGAGCTGCAGACAGCTCTGGCTGTTGGAGTGGCCTTCATTTTGCGAAGGCTTTAAAATTTGCAGGAGCTGGTGGAGTTTCATGGTTTCACTTAGCCATTTCTCCAAAGCTGTCTCTGCCATCCATTGGAATGTAACTGCTTCCTGTCCCACTTCAGTTCTCTCTACACACCTGAATATAAAGAAGAACGTTGATTTTGCCTAAGAAGCTAGGCCTGCAAACTGTGCAGATGGAGAATTAGGATCCAGGACTCTCAAGGAAATGTAGCTCATGTCTTTGCTCTCCGCCCATGTTTCTACTCATTTTCTATAGTCTTTACGCTTGCTGCCTTTCGTGTCGCTTCCTACCCTCTCCTCCCTAGCCATACACAAGGAAAAGGAGGAGAGCTGTGATGGGCAGCCACACACCTCATCCTGCAGTTCAGGCGGTGGGCTGCTTGGCTTCAGCGCAGAGGATTAATGTTGTAATCGTGTGCATTTACTGAGGGTCATGCCCTGGCTGCTGTATCACCAGTGCCTTTGGGGCGAAAGGTTCTCTGAAGTGTTTTGGAAGGCTGGAGGTGTGGAATTACCTGGCACTAGTGTTACAGAGGTGGATGCTCATGTCTTCTGTTCTTTTGCAGTCACCTGATGCAGCTGATGATCTCAGACACATAGATGACAGAAATAACTCAGGTAAGCTCATGGTTATCTTGGTACTACTTGCTTCCTGCCACAGTTCTAGAGGGTTCCCCTTTGTCTGCTTGTGGAATCAACCCTGAGGACTTGAACTTCTTGCTTCTTGAATGAATGTCCTATTTTGTCCATTCTAGAATGAAACCTCCAAACTTGCCACATTCAGTTTTGGGTAGGATATTTGCATTGTGCTTTAGCGATGGCTAATTTGCTGAGAATGGTGTGTAACAAGCATGCCTCGTTTTCTTCTGGTTTTGTGTTCTGGAATAAAGAGTGCTGGTAGAATGTGGATGGGAATTTTTGGCCTCTGTCCCCTGCTTTAAGTGGGTAACATCCATTGCTGAGGGTCTGCCTTGTGCCCCCTTGGCTAGAGCAAAGAACCTCGCTGCGTGCAGCAGGCACCTGCAAATAAATTCATCCTGGTTTAAGACTCGAGAGCATTTGGGTGCTTGAGAGTACCCACGCGACTCTCCAAGTCTGTGCTCGTGGATCTGCGTACGTGGTTACCTAAATAAAAAGTCGTTAAAGCTGTGACTGCTGTGGCTCTTCAGGCTGTCCTAACTACGGGATGTGTTTCTGTCCCCAGCTATAATAGACAGGCTCAGACTCTCTCTCACTTCATTCTAGGTGGCTGTAGTAGTAGTGTGGAGCAGGGCCGGCCTGCGCCTTCGTAGTACTTCTCTTGCCTTCAGCAGTTGATGCTGGTTTTCTTCTACCTGTTTGCAGCTATTTTTTCCCCGCTTTAATTTTACGCAAGGAAAATTTATCTCTTACCTTGGTAAATCTCTCTGAGAAAGGCTGCACTCCAGACAGCTGATCCATGTGGGGGCCATTTCTAGAAGGAGGTTCTGCTACACAGATACTCAAGAAAAACTTCCTTGCAGAGAACAACAGCTGTTCCTCATCGCTTGGAGTAAACCTCTCAGCCCTGGATATTTTCTTGAGGCGGTCCCTTCAGTCAGCGTACATAACTAGGAGGGCACTGAAGGGTTGGGAAATAATCAGAAATTTCTTAGGGGCTTCAGACCTCGCAGTTGCCTGGCATTGCTCTTTGTTGCCCTCAAACAGAATAAAAGCCATATCAAGAGTGTGATGCTCTATCAAGAGTTTCTTAACCCAGTCCTTAATCCTTAATTCACCACTGCATGAGGCTGTGATGTGTGTGAGGCACCAAAAAACTGCAGGCTTTCCAAAATCGGTTTGGAAGGATAGCAGCTGAGGATGCAACTAAGCTCTTTGGGTATGGGACAAAGCTCTCAAGTGTTTTTTTTAGATTCCCCACCCCCTCTGCCCAGCCTCATTCTTCCAGGCAGTGTAGCATTCCAGCCAACATACAGGCTTTTATTTTTTACATAGATTCTGGCAAGTTAGAAAATCTGTATGAGGAATTTAAAAGATCCTTTTCTTGCATCGGTTCCAGCTTCCTGCTAGGCTTGGTTTTGTCTCTTTTCAGATACCCTTCTCCGAATATGTGGAGAAAATAGTTGGAATAAAATACCTGGGAAAATACTTGACTATTAGAGTGCTTTTTACTCCTATTTTTCTTCAGTGTAGAAGGAAGAGGAAAGGAAACCATTTACCAAAGATCAAAGGAGTATATGCTGAACTCGTTCAAAACAGCACCGTGTGTGCATTCCCCTCCCACTCCGACAGCTTCATTTGCAACTCCCAGCATTTCAGGCACCACTTTGACGTATCCTATCAGGCCTTTCACTGCTGTGTGTATTTAATACAGCTTTAAAGAGATCTGATTGCTATGATTAGTGACACCTTTTCTCTGTACACCTCTACACACACTGGGATTTTAATCAGAATTATCCTTGGTCATGGATTTATGGCTTTTTTTGATCATAGGGTAAACTCATAAGCAATTCCTAAATTTTATGCTAGAAGAGCATTATAACAGAAACTCCAAGGTTATCTTACTGCTGACTGCTGGAAAGCATTAGCAACTCTCTCTTCTGAACATCTTGTCAAAGCACACCATTTTCTTTTGTCCGTTGCAGATGAGCTCTAAGAATCTTTGCATTCTCAGGTCTGACTTACAGAATCACAGAATGGTTTGGGCTGGAAGGGACCTTAAAGACCATCCAGTTCCAACCCCCCTGCCACGGGCAGGGACACCTCCCAGCAGACCAGGCTGCTCCCAGCCCCGTCCAGCCTGGCCTTGAGCTCCCAGGGATGGGGCACCCACAGCGGCTCTGGGCAGCCTGTGGCAGTGCCTCGCCACCCTCACAGTAAAGAATTTCTTTGTAATATCTAATCTAAATCTACCGTCTTTTAGTTTAAAGACTCAATGACTTCATGGTCATCATCTTTTAAATGTGTTTAAAAACATTTATTCCAAGGTTTGCAAGAGGCCATGAATTTATTGAACTTCATAATAACATTTTTAGGGCGGCACCATGGGATGTGTTTGCTTTATGACATAACTTTTTCAGTTCACTTTGATTTAGAGTCTTTCCTATCTTGTAGCCATCAGGTTGCAGAAATACACACTTGATAATTTTGTATTGCACTTACTACTGGGTACCTGCTTATGGTATGTAAGAAACTACTTCTGTCCTCACAGTCTTTGTCCACTTGGGATGTCTAATATCTACAGCAATTCATACAGGAGAAGTATCTTTTAGTCCTACACTGGACTAATTAGTACTGTATAATTACTGAGTCTAGGACTCAGCTCAGCAGCTCATGTACACGTAGGAATGAAAGATTATCTCTCCACCTTCTCATACCGTTGATTTATCCCCATCCAGCCTTTTTAGTCACCTCTCCAAAGACTTGCATCCACCCTTTTGTTCTCCAGACTTCCATTTTAGAGATTCTTTCCCACCAAAATGCCGAAATTTCACAAAATTAGAATCTCTAGATTTATACTAGTTGCAATGCCTGTGCTCTCTTCCAGTGTTTTCTGATTTCTCTCATGGGACAGGAGGCCTGTACTGGCTCAGAATACACCAGTATCCTGTCTGGCGGGAAGTGAGTTCTTTGGGAAAGACTATAAGAAATAAAGAAAATGAGCTTGCAGAGACGCATATTCTCAATTTTCTGTAATCACCTATTAAGTAGGGGTGTCTTGAGCCAGGTATTGTATCTAGATCATCAGTGGAATGATCCTCTGTAACACTATCCTAATTCTTTTTTAATCTTTCTTGATGCTTTGTGGCATTGGGTTCCACAATTACTGTAATTCTGTTTCATGATAATTTCCTTGGGTTTTCTGGGATGCAGTGAGTATCTGTGTCTTACTGATTCTTTCTGTACCATTTATGTAGGCCAGTACCATATCATACTGGTTATCTTTCTTCCAGGCTGAAGAATCCTAGTTCTTCTTTGTGAGAATCATTCTGCTACCCACTCTGGACCCTTTTTATTTCATCCTTGCCATTTTTAAGTAGAGAAGTAGAACGGGGCTGCATGCAGTATTGCAGGTGCAGGTATATGATGAGTTTATGCAGTGGCAGAAGGTGCTGTGTACCTTCTCCCATCTTTTCCGATATTTAATCCTCCAAAGTGAAATGGTATTGTTGAGAAGTGTGCCGGTGTTTTCAGAAAGCTCCCCCTAATGACTGCAGAACCATAATCTTATTTTAAGGATGCTGCATTTTATATGCAATTGGGATTATATTACTTTTACTGATCTTAAGTATCATCCAGTAGTGTACAAATAAACTTGCTAGGTCAGCACGAGGTTCTGGCTAGTCTGATATTGTGTCTGATGTGAGCCACTGGGAATGCCAAGAAAAAAACATACAAGAAGAAAAGCATAAAGTGATTCCTCCCAGAATACTACAGGCTGCAACAATCTGCGGTTTGGTGCTTTCTGAGCCAGAAGTCTTCAATTTTGGAATTGTTTCTTTCTTTCTTGAATCTGTTCACATTTGCAGTAAATTTCACCTTCCACACCACTGCCCGGTTAACTCTGTAAAATCCTAGTACCCTTTTTTTGTAGTTGAGTTTCATTTGACTGCCCTGATATACAGCTTGGTATCGTCAGCAGGTTTTCTCAATACAGTGTTCATCACTTCTGCTCTTTCTTGTTAGCTACCAAATACTGACCCTAATACAGACAGCCGCTCTATGATGTGATAGCAGGTCATATCTTCCTATGCTTTTCCTGTGTTTAAACTACTTACCCACTGAAGGACATGCTGCCTTATCCCTTGGCAGCTTGTTTTCAGTAAGAGCTTTGGCTGAGGAACAATCAAAACATTTTTAAAAGTTGTGTGGTGTGTTGAGATCACTTGACTTGCATGTTTGCTTGCTCCTTTGGTAAATTCTAGTCTAAGAGGGTCTAAAAGGAATGACTTCCCTCTAAGCCATATTTCCTCCCCCAGCCCCCCAGTCTGGATTTTGATCTGCATGTGCCCATGCTTTTCTTTTGTACCCGTTTGCCTTGTTTGGAAGTCAGTCATCTGTTTACCAATCCCACTACCCTTTCAAGGTGTGAGATCAGTCACACACATTTATTTGTTTCTAAGACCTTTTCAAACCGCGGGTTAATGCTGGGGTTAATAGTTCAGGAAACATTCTGAACCGTAACGACTACTCGCACTTGGGTACTGTGACGAGGGGGACGTTGCATCTTGGAGTCTGGCTCTAGAGCAGAGGGTGGGCCACTGGGTACAGCTCAGCAGACTTTGCACCTTTGATCTGATGTATCTTCATAGATTTCTGTATTTGAGGTCCTGTGCTATGTTCAGAGATTTTAGAGAGGCTTCCCAGGAGGCAGTTTGCACTCGAAGGGAAAAATCTGTGGTTTTGTGGAACTTCTTACACAAGTATCTCACAGCAGTTGCTCCAGCCAAATTATGGCAAAGGGCAGATGTTCCAGGCGTATGTCAGAGCACGTCAGATAAGCTCTACCAGCTCCTTTCAGGAGAGTGAGGAGCCACCGTAACAGCAGTGTGCTTTAGGTACAGAACACATCCTAAAAGACCAAGTTAACTGAGAGTCTGCCCTGCCAGAGGATCTTTCCTGGAAAGTTCTTTCAGCAAGGAGCCCAAGTCACAGTCTTAAATTTACAGAAAGGACTTTGTCGTGTGACTTCAGCATTAAGCAAGGCCAGAATGCTCACGTCTCTCATTGGCTGTGGCATTACCATACTAGTGGTCACACTGCTCTTCAGTGCATGCTGCTCTACTGAAACCAGTGAAATGGTTTGGAGCACTGGCTGACACCTGGGTCCTTTCAGTATGCTTGATTTTTTTCCTAAGGCTTGGCACTTTCAATAATTTTCAGTGAATCGTGGGTATTAGGGACAAGTATCTTCCCACGTATGTGACTTCCTTCCCAGAAGCCACAGTAGTCGCTACCTGAGCTACAGATCACCTAAAAGTCCTGGCCGTGGGATTACTGTAAATCACCAAGACTTTAGCGGTGTCTCAAATTCGGCACCCTTACGTCAGAATTAACTGGATCAGCTATATACTTAACACTGGCTCTTAAAAACTTAACTTCTCTTGTCTACACAGTTCCCCAGGAGCAGGACGGGCAGCCAGAGGAAGAGGACATGTTAGTAACGCGTGATTCATCAACACCGACTTCATCAGCACTTGAAGAAATGGCCCTGTACAGCAGCAAACGCAAACTCCGACACAGCCGGCGCAGTTTGGAGGCTGCTGTCCCTACGTAGAAGATCTGATGCACCTGGGCGATGGAATAGCCCAGCACAGGCTTTTTGAGCTTCCTGTGCTCCGGGGATAGCACTGGACTGCCCACACTGCTGCCTCCTGGACTCTGGATGGGAACTGAGCACCCCGGGGAGCATTGTGGTCAACTAACTTCCTTCAAGGCTGTGAACCGCCCTCTTTTCTCACCCAATAATGCACTGGGGCATGTCCTAAACAAGATGGGACAATACTAGACTTACTGATGGCAAATTGAGAGGAGGTGTGGGTAGGACAGTGGGCAGCTGCAGCTTGTTAGCCTGTAAATATTGTGTGTGGGGGAAGGGTAGGACAGGGAGAACATATGAGTGTGAGAGTGTGTTGGGCTCCAGCTGTTATTTCCTCAACTTGGATTTTTTAGTGGTTAATGTGGGAGCTTCTACTCTGGTATGAATTAGAAGGAAGGTCCAGCCTGCCTTTGCTCCTATTTAATTTCCATTCTTTTGCCAAAAAGCATCTCCTTCCACCTCCCACACCATGTCACCTCACTTTCTTTTGGGAGTATGTGGAAATGGGTAGCTTGGAGGCAAAACAAAGCAAAACAAAACAAAACAAAAAAAAATTTCAGCGAAGTGCCTCCCTCTGACACTGACACCTGTGTGCTCAAGCAAAGACGACTGGATAAGCAGGAGCCTGTGCCAGCTCTGTGCCACTTGCCTCTGTGAGCGCAGCAATCTATCCCACGTAGCAAACTGCTCCTGCCAGTATTTAGTGCTGTTCTGGGGGACAGGTACCTACCCGGATTTACACGTAACTGCGTGGATCCCTCGCACGCGGTGTGACCCACTCTGCAAGCACACTGCACGGAGTGTCAGAGGAGGCCAGGTATCTGTCTTCTGTCAGCACCACGGCTGAATTGGTGAACCAGGGCAGAAACAAGAAAGGAGCCGAACAGCTGTAGCAAGAGTCTAGCAGTGTGCATGTGTGACAGCAGTAGAGAGCAGAATAGTTGGGGATTAGGATATGGTGGCAGAGATAGGAGGTGTAAACAGCAGATAAGATAGTGGGTTAGGATTCAGGAAATGGGCAAGGGTAGGAAGTGGCGATGCTGGGGTCAGGTTAGGAGTCATGGGGTCTTACAGGTAGGAGGATACTAGCGGGTGAGTCCACTGTGTTGCCCGCTAGCTGTGAAATGAAATGTGACGTTACGGGGGTGCGCAGTGTGGGGCTTTCAAGGAGCGCCGGCCAGGCAGGGAGCACAATGAAGTAGGGTGGGTCTGGCCTATACCTTGCAATAACTACGCAATTCTACTCTTTGCCAACTTGTTGGCTTCAGACCCCTTTCCATGTAGAACAGGGAAGATACATGCTTGCCCATGCAAGAGGAGAAAAAGAAAATGAAAAAGGAGCAGGGGTGTGATTCCTGGTGTCCATGAGTGGAACAAGGGCTGTGAACAGATTCTGTATCAAGTGAGCTCTGCAGATGTGGAGGAGACAGATGCTGCTTATCGCTCTGAAATCAGTCTCTGCTGCCCACTACTGAAGTAAAACATCCCTTTTCTTCTTTTTTTTCTGTTCTTTCTTTTCTTTCTTTCTTTTTTTTTTTTTTTTTTTTTTTAATGCCTCTAGTAAGGAGAAAGGCATCTGAGCTTGGCAGTAATCTGATCTGTCTACCCTGATAACATTGGTGCTCTCTGCTGAACCCCTCCAGCAGTAAGACCAGAGTTGGACCTTAAGCCTTTCAGTGACTCAAAGTGGCTTGGGAGTGACAGGCACTTCTGCTTGTATATTTGCTGAATGAAAGAACTGGATGCCGTTTCTTTTAGTTGAGAATCTCCCTTCATGCCAAAATCCAGTGGATCATTTTAACTGACTTCATATGTTTTAATTTTACAGAGCTTTGAAGGGGGAACTCTGATAATCTCAAACTGCAGCTAAGGCTGCTTCCATCATCAGCAATTTGAGCTTTTCCTTTTTAAATCTGATTTTAGCATTTGCTTTTTAACAACAGCAATTTTGGAAACAATCCTGGATTGGTTTTGGTGACTAACTTGTGATTCTTTTTTTCTTTCCCTTTGCGGTACCTGGTGCCAGGCTCTGGGTTCTCTCCCATTCTCTTCTGAGAGACTCTGAGGGAAAATTAGCGCATCAAGACTGTAACTAGTGAAATTTGTACAACCAAAGAAATCTATTTTGTGGTTCAAGGATAATAAAGTTTACTTTACATTTTAGAACCTTTAGTTGATGTGGTTTAGCCCTGTGTGAAGCCTGCAATTTCTGTATCAGCACTTTGGTTCCTCTGACATACAGTCACCCTGTAATGTAGGAGGCATACTAGTGATTTTCCTGCTTTTGTGTGCAGAAATCCCTGATCACCTAAATCACTGACAGCTGCAGGAACATCAAGATGAGCACATGCTACTCTTGTAAATTTGGTAGAGAGCTGGCATCTGTGCTGAACAGGGAGGAAGAGAACCTAAACCAGCAGCTGTTAGCTTCATCTCTATGTAGGTTGGAAGGGACTCCTTATTTTGGAAGTGGCAGATTCTCTCTTGGGGTGGGGAGGGAGAGGAGGAGAGGTTTCTGTTCCAGAGAAGCTATAATAGTGGGGAAAGGAAACAGGGGCAAACAAGTGAGATGATATCTGTGGGATACGTGCTTTAGTTATCACACTCATCACTGACACCTATTTAAAAAACAGTGCCCAGCTTAATGGCATACAGGGGAGGGAGGTAAAGTCAAGGATGAGGAAAAAAAACCTACAAGGTGCTGTCCAGTGTTACAAGCTTTAAGACCGTACTGATGTTAACTACAGAGACACTCTGAATTCCGTCCGTACCAGGGGCCGATTGGGCACGAAATGTACCTCCACGCTGTTGGTGCCGGTGCGCTCCGTGCCCGAGCCTGCCAGTAAAGGCTGCCCAATGTGATGCTACTGACTGTGGCAGTGAGGACTGGTCCCTTCTGCTACTGCTGAGCTCTGTGGTGCCTGCTGCCTCATGGGTGTGGGCGAGTTGATGGAGTGCCAGCCCTAAGGCTTTGGCTCCAGTTTGACCAGTTGCCAGGGGTGCATGGGGGAGTGTGTCTGTGTGTGTGAAGGAACACCTGGACGCAGGCAGTAGGTGGCTGGCACAGGAGTAGCCTGGAAGCAATGCAGAGCCTGGGCCCTGCTCATCAGCCGATATAATACAGAACACAGGGATAGGAGCAAGAGCTTAAGCCTCTTGGCTTTCTTCACTTGGCTCTGCTTAAAGAAAAATAAACACTAGTTTGTTTACATGATTAAAGTTTTTAAAAATACAGTTGAACTGGTAAAAAACTAACACATTTCATGTAGCCCAAACAAGTTCTCCTTAGTGTGGATCAATGAATGGCCACCAGGATATGCCAGCACAGAGAAAAACGGCCTCAGTGGGAAGAGGGCAGAATTCCTCTTTCTAGAGGCAGTGTCATGCTAGACCTTGCCCTCACTCTCCATCCTGTGCAACCGTTGACTTGCAGGTACAGCTGGAAAAGAGACCCTGGCACACCGCATGGTACCGCAGGAACAGTCTTGTCTTAGTCCAGCTTGGAGGGGTCAAGAGTCTTAAGTGTTGACGTACACAAACTCCTACAATAGATTTCACAGGTCCTCCCCTATAAAATGGAATTTTTTACAAATGGTTTTAATCGCTCTTCCCTCCCCCCCCCCCCCGCTTAGATTGTTATATGTATATACACATCTGTGCTTATTTATTACCTAAGACAACGGAGCCATGATTTGGACATGTGCAATAGTTACCACTTTACAAAAGTAAACATTTTCATGAACGTTGGCATCCTTGTAAGATTTGAAGCAGGTCATTAGCATAATTTTCCTCAGGCAAGAGTACATAGTTACATACGCATCTCCTAAAAATGCCAGCCTGAAAGCCTCCCCTAACCCACCCACCCATTGCATATACACTGGTGGGTGGGCAATCCCCACCCATTTATCTGCAACTGAGATTTCCCAAAAGTGTCTGTGTTACTGGCCCCAGTTCCAGCTGGGGTATGGACAGGAGGACAGAGATTGTTGCCGTGATGGAAGGTGGCCCAGAAGTCTTTAACAGCAAGCGTATTCAGAAGAGCTTCAGAACTAGAGAATCTGTCCAGCTGCTTTGCTTTTTAAATGACAAACCTGCTGATGAGAAGCAAAGGAGTAGGGCCTAATTCCAAATGCTCTACTAGATGCAGGTCCAGAAAAGGTGTTCATGCAAGAGTGTCTGATATATGATAGCTACTCAAAGTATTCACAGAGCTAGCACACAATCACCTCCAGTAAGATGCTGCAGTTGGAGTAAAGGCTGCGAAAGACAACCAAAAAATAATTTTCAGAACTTAACAGCTCTCCTTGCTTTTTAGGTGTGCTGGAAGGATGCTCTTATGTCATCATCATTAACTTAGGAAATTTATTTAGGGTGGAGATTCTACTATAAATAGGAACAAAAAACTATCTCCATTTTTTAGTGATAATGCAAAGATCTTCAAGGCTGCACAAATAGAGAATAGAGTACAACTGGTTAGGTAGAAGGTTGGCAAGAAAGAATCTTGCCGCTAAATGCATTTGTATAGCACCAGTAAATCAAAGGCGTGCTACTGGGAGTGTGGAGGGGAAGTAAATGTCATATTGGGACATAGCTCTAGGTGCAAACTTGCAAGACATGAAATAAAACTCCGTAACACTGATTTTTGGGCATCGTAGTTTTACTGGAGATTACCATATAGCCGACAACTGTATCTTGTTAAAAGCAAATGGAAAAGAGCAAATTACAGTGAAATGCTGAAGACGGGAACAGGAAAGTACTACAGCAAGCCAAATAAAAAGCACAGTAATGCATCTAAAAAAATGTAAAAAGCAGCTTGTTAAGGTGGCACAGGTGCATAGACTATGATGTTACCTGGTTTGTGACACTATCTGGTTTGGGGCATGTGTGAGCATGAAAGACTAGGACAAGAATTAGGATAAGTAATAAACACCCAGGTACACAGGAAAAGGAGGAGGAGATGGATGACGATGATAATAATGATACTTGAGAAGCATTGTAGGATTGTGTAAAACTTAGAATGGACTGTCGGGGAAGGGCCAAAGGTGCAAAAAGAAGAAGGAGGGCTCAAGGTGTATCAGACAAGAATGGGAAAACAGAAAGGGGAGCACAGAGGATAAAAAGGGCTGGTCTCGTGTGGCCAGCCGTTTGTATTGTTCTTGCCTGTGTGGCTGCTGCTGGCGAGTATGTGGTGCCTGGAAAGGTACTCCCCAGGCTGCGTTTCTCTGTGGGTGTTTGGCTGTGTCTCTCTGCGTGCACTGAGGATATGCTTGCAGCCTTGCTGCTGTTTGGATATGGGCCCAAAGGATCACAAAACCAGCTGGTTCTAGCAGGGTGGGCCCTCAAGCCTGCAGAATTCAGCTTCCCTTTAACAAATGGCCCTACAGGCAGTAATAACTAATCCAAAGACAGTAACTGCAGAAAATCTATGCAACAATTTAAACTTAGTAAAAGCAAAATCAGATAGCATGGAGAAGAGCTACTTTCCTAAACCTGTCCCAAAGCAGAGCATTACTACTCTGGACTGGTCTCATTGAATCTGCACTCTTACCTAACTGAGTAAGATGTCCTAGAGACCTTCTACAGAAAGCTAGTAACAAATCAAAAACTGTAAACTCAACAGCAGTAAAGATGACAGTGCCCTTCTACAAAGGGTAGTCCCAGCAAGAGTAGTTTATGGCATTTACATAGACGATAGATTCAAATACTTTTCCACAGAAATGGGGGGGAGGGAACATCAACCCACAGTCCCACAATTACAGAAGACATAGTAATGAAATCTTAGCCATCAAGGGCCTAGCTCTAAAATCTAACTTTCAAAGAAGTATACATGAGCAAAGATGGAAACAAGTAATCAGGAGCTTTAAAGCCACCTGAAATTTGGCATAACTACAAATCCTGAATCCTCACATCCAGTGAGCAGGGGCAGGGGGGAAGAAGAAGTTTTACACAAGGGATAACTCAAGCAGATGGGAAGGAATCTAAGTGCTAGTCATGGACTAAGGCTGCTTTTTTTATTGTTATTCACAAGTTACTTTTCAGGTCCTGCTAAATGCAAGTTTTCTTCATTTCAGGATTAAGTCCTGTCTTGCATTGGTAAACAAGGTGAGGGATGGACTCCTCCCCTGTTATTTCCCTCCATATATAATGGTAGGCAGATGCCCTGAATACTTACAGGATTCTCTTCAACCATTGTCTGCTAACAGATATAAGGTACTGTCACGGAAGCTGCAGATCACACCAGATTTACCCATGTGGAGTCAGCTCTGAGAAACCTGCAATTTAGAAACACCAGAGGATGGAGGATATTGTTTTTCAGAACTGCCCACCTGCCACCAGCTGCTTCTGGAGACAATGTGCTGAACTTTATGAACCTGTGGGTTTCACTCAGTACCACTTTTGCTGCTGCTCCTTGTGGTTTTAGTGACATACATCGTAGGTGAAGTGGTGAGAATTCCCAATGATTATGCATTGTAGGATGCCATAACCGGCACTGCCACTCTGCTGCCACTGTAGCTCGGCTTGCCCATCTCAGGGCCCTAGGCAAAGTCACTTTACACTGTTTGAGTACCACGTGTTCTTAAAAGTAGTGTCTTGACACCTCAGGAAAGCTGCAGCTTGTCCAAACGAATAATAATCAATGGCCGACTGCATATGGATAAGAAGTAGACACTGTCTTGCCAAGAAAAACTGAACTACCCACCCCAACCAGACATAAAGTGTCCTGTACCGAAGTCTGTAACAGGCTCAAAAAGCCTTCATGCCTAATGGAGACCTGGCGTCACAAAGATGCAGCCCTTTCTGGTAACAGCAAGTAAATGTCACCCTCCCCGCTGTAAAGGGGCAATTCTTTATTTTCTGCACAGACACCTCCTGCCCCCACCCCAAGCTTATTCCCTTTGAGTTTTCCTCTACTTTTCTCTTTGGGCTGCATGGTAACCAAAGCACAAACTAATTTCACACCTTGTACCAAAGCCAAGTGAGGATTTAATAAGGGTGTAATTAAAGCAGTAGTTTAAATCAATCTATTTCACTTTGAGCTGAAAGCAGTCTATAAATAAACATTCATATAATTAGTAACCATATCTTATCTGAGATAGCACTAGCCAAACATTAGGCTGTAATAGCATACTGCTATAGGACGGTGCCTCAACGTGTAATCTTATCTCAAGTTTCATACCTATAAGAAATCTAGAATAGAACATTTACTCTTATAAATGATAGATCTTTTCTCCCACCTCTTCTACTGTGCTATACAAAAGGCCTTCCTTATTGGGGTTGCTTGAAAGGTAGGCTGTCAGAGGTTTGGAAATTTTTTTTTTTTATTATATTTTTTTTTTTTTTTTTACCTTTTTCTGTCCATCCCAGAGGTCTGCTCTTCTCTAGTAGCGTTGTTACAACCTTCCTGCTCAATGCAAGCTTGATGGGACTTCTCACCGTATACAGCTATAGACTCCAAACTCACTGTCCACTCAAATGGATTTTGTCTCCCAGCATCTTCAGTAGCACACCATGTGTCTCCTGATCACATCTCTGTGCAGGAACTAGAATTCCGCATGCCATGCAGAACAGCAACAATGAGGCTCTATGCACCATACTGCAACACCACATTGCACTCCTGCTCTTGCAGCTGCTGCATTCCTGTAGCAAGACAATTAATGATTCTTGGAAGGCACGATGGAAGGGCTGGACTCATGATTTTTGAAGATTTGAGAAATGAGAGGATGATGTAATTCAAATAGTAAATGTTGCACAAAATGTTGAGTTTGAAGAAAAAGATACTCAAGAACTTATGGAACTGAATGAGGAAGAGTTAAGGAAAATTAATTAGAACAATTTGCTGAAGAGCAGTAAATATAGAGATAGAAGACTGAAAAGCATCGATAATGGAACCACAGACACAAGTATTTATGGGAGCAGCAGGAAGTTTAGTGAAGGAAGCTGGAAAACATACTCATTTTCCATTCAAACAGTTAGCTCCCAGATTTAATTTATGCGAATCTACAAACTTGCTTAAGAACACGTCCATCAGTTGTAAAGGGGAACTACTGTAGTAACATTTTGGTCAGAAGAATTAAACTATCATGAATGGAAATACTCAGGTTCTTCTCTGCTGTTTTGCAGGTGTAACTGTAATCTTTCCACAGGACTTGAAAAAATGTACATTAAAAAAAAAAATACAGCTCAGAATGACCTCTACCGACAGAGAGATAAACTGCCATCCGTACCGTTCAATGGATGGAATTCAGCCGAGGCTGCGTTAAGGAAGCTATGGAGCTTTTCCCAGATTTAAAAATGGATCATCTCCTACCTTGCCCAAGGCCTGCTCCAGCTGTCAAGATTTAGTTTAGCACAGAAATAGAGCTTGAACAGACATGTGGTTTAGTCTAAACCTTTTCAGCTTTTACACAACACATTCAGAACTTTGATTACTAGGAAAAAAAAAAAAAAAAAAAAAAAAGAGTCTTTAGGGGAGAATATTCTTGTCATGAGAAACCCACCATAAAAAAAACCACTTGAGGAGAAGCATACATAAATACAGAAGGAGAAAGGTAACGGTGAGTCATTTGGGCTAATTTATTGAATGCCTTAAAACATATTAGAGAAAAACTACTGGATTAGTATCACACCAAATCAAAAATAAAACTTGTTTTAATGGAAGAAATCACAAAAAAATCTCTCTGTATACCCATGTAAAGTGATAGGTATTACTAGTTAGCATTGTCAGAAGGTGGGAAATACTAACTGATACAAAGCAATAGTTGAAATTTATGGAACAGTAGTCTTCCCCCCCCCCCCAAAAAAAAAAAAAAAAGGGGGGGGGTAAGTCTAAAAAAAAAAATCAGGAGCAGGGAGCTCGCTCAGCCTTTCCTCATGTGTGAGGTGCTCCAGTCCTTTCATCATCCTTGTGGTCCTTCACTGCACTGTCTCCAGCATGTCCATGTCTTTCTCATGCTGAGGAGCCCAGAACTGGACACAGCACTCCGGGTGTGGCCTCACCAGTGCCGAGCAGCTGGGAGGGCTCACTTCCTTCAGCCTGCTGCCGACACTCCGAATGCAGCCGATACCATTCACAGCATGAGCATGTCGCTGCCTTGCGTTCAACTTGGTGTGCACCAGTAGCCCCGAGTCTTTTTCTGCAGAGGGGCTTTCCAGCTGGTTGTTCTCCAGCACATACTGGTCCATGAGGTTAGTCCATCCCGGGTGCAGGACTTTAAACTCCCCCTTGTTGAACTGCAAGAGGTTCCTGTTGGCCCATTTCATCCAGGTCCCTCTGGATGGCAGCATGACACTGGTGTACCAGCCACTCCTCTCAGCTTGGTGTGGCCTTCCAGCTTGCAGATCATTGCTGAAGATGTTGAACAAGGCTGTGCCCAGGATTGACCCTGAGGTACAGCACTAGTTACTGATCTCCATCACACTGCTCATCACCCTCTGGACCTGGCAGTTCAGCCAGTTTCCAGTCCACCACCCTCTATGTTCACCCAGCCCATACTTCGTCAGCTTTGCTATGAGGATCTAACGGGAGACTGTATCAAAGGCCAGACTGAAGGCTGGGTAGACAATATAACACAAATGCCCCCAGACAGTTAACTAAGTCATCGTATTTATTAAAGCAACTGGCTAAAGAAAAGCAAAAATTGAGCAAAAGTGTGCTAGGCTGTATTAATAGAAGTAACAGAAGTCCAAGCATGATTCAGTTAAATGTTATGACACCAGATGTTGATCTCAAATTCACCGATTGTAAATTGCTCTAGACTGTAGGAGGAGACACCCTCTCATGTGGCAATACCTGAATTTGTGTATCTTAAGCTGAAACCTTTTATTAATCTTATAGCCTCAAGAAAAAAAATATAGGTAAATTCAAAAAGGCAGGCGGACAGGTAGTATGTTACCCACAGTCAGGGGACACTGGTAACAGCAACAATTCCTACCAGTTACTGACCCAGGCACAGGGACAGCCCCAGTGCTACTGTCAGAAGCAATTGCATAGGCTTTATTAACAGTGTGGTCTCTCACTCTCACCACAATCAGTGATAATCTAAATAGATTAGATATACAAGCTCCTTTGATATCATAGCCAAGTCTTTCCTGCTGAGGTTTCTTAGAGCAACAGATCTACACTTCATTTTTTTAAAAAAATTACTTGGTAACAAATCCCCTTCTTAGCATACACACTAGAGCAACAGCTCTGGATCGTAAAGACTCTCAGCTGCTTCATTCCCTTAGTTTTCACTTTACAAGCAGTTCTTGCACTCCATGATATCCAGCTGAGAATGATTTATTCATTGGTATAGCAAAAGTGATTTTCAGAGCCCCTGCATGTGACCAGCACAAAAAAAAAAAGTGTGGTCTGGCACAACTTTGCATTCTTTTTTCATATTAACCATTTTTCCACTCTCTGAGAGGACAGGCAGAAGCAAGCAAAGATGCCTCTGGCCATTTCCCAGAGAAGAAACAACATTTACAAGAGCCAAAGTTATTTAATTTTGCTTGTTTTGGAAGAAAAAAAAAAATCCAACCAACCAGAAACAAGAGTTTTAGAAGGTCTTTGGTGGATACTGACGTTCCCAGGGCACAAGCAAGGTAACCAATAGACTTTCCTATGCAGATGTTTGCTTATATTGGCTTCCTCTTCTAAATAACTCCCAAGTATCATAAATAACCATCTCACTAATGTTGTAGAAACTGAAGTAAATGACGGGGTAATTGTTATCTGGCCAATGAAGTCTGAGAACTACAGAACCTTCTTTTGGGAGAAATGGGACAGGAGTGGAAGATATATTCCCCTTTTCTCTGCTCCTTCCAATACCTCTCAGAGGGAGACTGTGCAAGAGTGATCACAGAGACAGGGGTCTGGAAATTGCACCAGGCTCTCATAATGAAATGAGGCAAGAAAGACAAAAAACAGAGGTAAAAGTAATGATTCAAGGGACTTATTTCATTCTTTCAGTCACATTTCTTCTAACACTTTGTTTAATTTTGTTTTAAACATGTCTCAAACAAATAAATGGCTCGTTTTCTAGCAAAGCCTGCAAGCCTTTATCTGGGTTAGCTCCACTCCAATTCAGCAAATTTTTCTTTTTAAATTCCCATGATGCTAAATCAGAAATCACTGCAATAAACAAAGAGAAACAGGATAGAAAGAGCCAGGGGTTGGGAAGAACAGGAGATTTGCAACTCAACTTTGTGGAAAAAACAGTTTCCTCTCTCTGCTACATCTACCACAGTCAAACAGGCATTAAATTTTGAATATACACAGAAAGAATCTCAAGGACAAAGGTCTGAGTTCATCCATCCTAATTTAGGGTGGGAAGCTACAAGTGTAGAAATATTTCAAAGCTCCTTATGTTTCAAGTTATCCTTTCTATTAATTTGTCCAATAAATGGTAGGACCACTACCTACAAACCTGTATGATTTCTAATATGCAAATTGTAGTTATTATAAATCAAATTATTCAGTATAAATTAAATGGAAGAATAAATTTTACAAATCTATAAATAAGCCTAAGGAAACACACTGTCTCCGAGTTCCTCAGTCCAACTGACTTGAATATCAAAGCAGCTCTTCTTCAAAACAGAAGTGCTAACACTATGGCAAATCTGTTCCCCAATCAAACAAGAAAACTATACAAAGTTAATAAGTTAGTTTCTAAATCTAACTGTATGAATAGTTCTCAGGAAAGCTATTGGGAAATAGCAGAATTTACAAGAACTTAAAAAGAAACTGCTCAAAGTAAGCTATGCATATAGAAGGTCAAAAAGAGCAAACACAAAGTGATGAAAACTCACCCCACCCCAAACATTGCAAAGAGTAACTCAAGAAATAAAATCTTGGTCTCAGCTTTTCAAGGGGGTGGGGGGGGGAGAGGGAGCAGAGAAAGGCAGCTGGTGGGAATGAGAAATACGAAATGGAATTACCTTGTTGAAGGTATAGAAAAATTCAAGAATCCTGTTATTCCCAAGGAGATTCTGCATAATTCCTACCCCAGAATTTGGAAGGGACAGCACACTAAACCACAAATCCAATTGTAAAAAATATTTTACTAAATCTTTCCAGTGCAGTGTTACAGCATAAGTTGCTTCAGCCTGCTTACTCACCTCTAGTCCTCTTCTGAATATCATGTTTTTTCCCCCCTTACAGTTCTGGAATTTTATCATAGTACCTCTTGAGTGGCACAATAATCCTGGCCCCTGTTTAAGTCTTATGATGCTACATCCCCACTCTGGAGAACTCCCCTCTTCCCCAAAACAGTTTCCTGCTTTTCCTTCAAGCAAGCCAATAAATACCTTTCTCCCCTTTACCATGTGGTTATCACCCTTCGGCATCTCGCTGCACTGGGCTACTCAGTGTCAGTTCCAACAAAGAAAGAGGCACTAGGCTGAGAGCCAAGGAGCCTGGCTTATGTTACCGGCGTTCACCATATTCCTTTGTGACTATCTCATCATCTCTTCAGCCAACAACTTTATCCGAAGCATAGCTGCAATATTTAATTACTGCAGAACGCTGATCTCATTTTACTCCTTTATTTCATCTTGCATACAAAGTTCAGCTAAACCAATGGAAAAAAAAGTACAGAAATTGAGATAATAGAGAAAGGCCTCATCCCCTGCCTTTCCTCCTCTAAATACAAGACACTCAGTGCTTTCTTTACCAGTTGATCAGGTTTTCTTTTAACTGTTATTGCTTTTGGGAAGGATGCTAAAGGCCATCTGACCTGGTTTATATAAAGAAAACAACTGTGGTGCAGGAAACTGGCTGACAAAACAGTACCAAAGTAGGAAGAGAATTGCTAAATTTCCATACTAGCTCCTATATCTATTCTTTCTTCATTTAAATGTATAATACCCTTTTTATTCTACATCATATGCTGAATTTTCTGTGCTAGAATATAATTAAATACATCTTCTGTTCAAAGTATAATGCATCTTTTAGAAGTTTTCCTGAGCACAAATTAGCAGCCTGTTGACACCACCAGAAATGTCTCCAAACCAAAAGAGTATAAAAGCCTAGAATTCTAATGGTATTTGAAGACTTCTACCCTATGCCTCAAGTGTTCTGCCCCTCACATTATAGCCCAAGTCATACTTGCGTTCCCACAGAATCCAAAGTCTATGGAGGTGTGTAAACGTAGCCTCGCACGCTGTTTCACTTCACCTTGTCAACTGTGCTTGGAACCAAGTGGCCCACAAGCTTTTGCGTTCTCCAGATACCAGATGCCTCCAGCAAAGAGCAAGCCCTGTGTGTTGTCGACAGAAGAGAGTTAACCGAGTGCAATATATTAAAAAAATCCTAGGGGGAAAGCCATACTCTAGACTAGAGAAGAAAGGAAAAAGCTGCCAAGGTCCCCACTCTAAGAAAAACTCTTTCAAGCCCCAAATCTAGCGATCAGTTTAAAAGCGAGTGTTTTAGCAAAATGTACTACCCAAGCCTCTCAGAGCATGACTTCCCTACACCACTTCAGAGGTGTACATTCATATATGACCTGTGCATATGACATGCACAAGACACACAATGTGCATGGCTGTTGCTGGGCTGTACACCACTACTCCCATGGTCTGCATGGGGGATAAGGAGGGGCACTGGTGGCTTTCTGTTGCTGGCAAGGGCAGGTGGCGGGGACCAGCTGGCCGCAACAGCACGGCCAGACACCGACAGGCTGGGACATGGGGACTGGCTGGCCAGTGGGCTCAGGGCAGGCAAGAAGATGCCAGGGCCAGACCATAAACATGCCCCAGCAGCGAGGGACAGGAGCTGAGCTACAGCAGCCCACCACACACCCAGAGCATGGAAGTGCCTGTCACAGTGTGAGCTGCGGACAACGACACCAGAGCGTTTCAGTAAGCCTAAATGCAAGTTACATCTCTATGAAGGACAAAGGCACATCTGCTGTAAAGGTACAGTGTTCCCTAAAGCTTACCGAAAAGCCTGGGGGGAGTGTCCACAGCCAAAAAAAAAAAAAAAAAAAAAAAGAATTTAATAAGATGGCTGGATGAGCAACTGAGTGTTTATACACACCAAGGCTCCAAGAAACAGCTCTGCAACAGACCCGAGGAGCTACACAGTTGGAAGCTGAAGTTCCAGACAACAAAATTCCAGACAACAAAAAGGTGCAGATCTTCAACTACAAAACCTGTTTACCTGCATTTTTGCTGAATTCTCAATTATTTAATAACTTTAAACCAACATTCTTCTAAAATATGTATCCACTGCTAAGTGATGCTGTTTCTCTTGTCTTTTCACAGAAGACAGAAGAGACACTCAGTACATCTTCTTCCGACTTTAAAATCTGTTTGTCTTCTCTAAAAGCTACGATATTGATTTGTATAAAAAAAGTTTAGATTCAAAATGAAAATACAATTTTTGTAACTGAAAGATAGACACTCTGCCACATGGGAGCAGAAATGAGGGTTGGGCACTGGAGATCTGTTCCTCCTGACTTTTTCACGTGGGGAGACTTAACTGGCCAGGCCAAGCAGATGTATGTTTTCTCTTCATCAGGTCATGCTGGATGTTCAGCCATGCTGAACTTGGATGCAACCCTGTCTGCACTGGGGAGTTACCAGTCTGCTCGCAGATTAAGGCCAAATTATCTGATCACAGGAACCTTCGTTCTTTAGGTCACCTCCTGCATTTTTCCCCAGAGGGAAAGGGTGGCAGTAGTATCTGAATACTCTGCCAAGGCAAAAAAAAAAAAAAAAAAAAAAGCTACAACAAAAAAACCCCCATGCTTGTACACAGAAAGTGCTGCTGTACAAAAGACACTGACAATAGTGATTATTCCTCTTTTATTCTCCATCTAGCCCATTAATTTAAGGCAGTTTTCATTAAAAAAAAAATCCCACTTATAAGCATAATAGTGTTACTATGCAAAACTACATTCATGTTCTCGCTGCCATAATTCCATTCAGATGTTGTTCCTGCTTGTTACAATAATGTTGGGTTTCTCCAGTGTCACACTTTGGGGGTGGTGTTTTTTACAATAAAAATAACTATGAAGAGCTGGGAGGGGCATGAAACAGGCAACCTTCTGAAGAGAGTTCTTCACTATCTGCCAGCAAAGTAAGGTTGAGGAATCAAAGGCCTGAGACATAAGAATTCTTCAGGGATACACAGAGCACGCATTCACTGCATAAGAAATAAGTTCAGTGCTAAGGGCCAGTTAGTACCTGTGACTTCTTGATACTGAGTTGGAATAAAAACGGGAAGTTCTTGTTAAACAACTTCAGACTAGATAGATAGAAGGGAGAAAGCAAAGCTGCACTTAACCCAGATAATCTAATATATACAAATAAAGCACCTGGAACAGATCAAAACCAGAAGTGGCAGACAGGATTAGTCACCAATGTTAAAGTCAACAGGAGCATTCACCATATTCTCTTCCATTATAAGAGAGTCCAGGGAACCTGCAGTGCTAAAGTAAGCGACTCAAAGAACAAGATGAGTTACTACTCCAGGTCCCAGGTCACCTTGTCTTGTCTCTTGTTTATGGCACCTTTGGGGCAGATAACATCTCTGTTCCTTGTATAGTGTCAGTGATCGCAGAGGGCCAACGGCTCTTCAGCGTTTGGAGAGCCAGGGGCCAAGGGGGATAATACCATCTCACTACCCAGGGCTTGGTCCTGCAATGCCCAGGCAATGGGAGCAGGGCAGGCCCAGTGACAATGGCAGACAAGGTCAGCTGAGGGTCCAAAGTGCCACGCAAGCTTGTGGTGACAAGGCAGGCCCGAGGTCAATCCATTGGTCAGGGTCTGTTACAGCACTAGCAAACTAGTAGGCTGCGACAAGGCTTTTACTATCACATACCAGGTTAACTTGAATAAGTAGTTAGCACACCTTACCTCGGCACAGCCACCAATCCTCCACAAGGTTTCAACAGTTCGTGCTCTTCAGGCCAGTCCACCCTGCTTCTTGCCTCTACTGCATCCTCCTCCTTGTCTCTCCTACCCCCACAGCACTCTCTGCTTCTTCCAGGTCTTTCTTCAGTGACTGCTCCTCTTCCCTACCCCTTAGAGTTATTTAGCTACTTAGCAGGAACCAGCCACACCTGCACCTTACCCACATCAGCCAACCCACCGCCCCTGGAGCCAGCCCACAGCTGTATATTATCAATGTTAATCAACCTGTCTTCATCCCTCTGTAATTCCTCTGCAAGGGTCAGGTCCAGTGATGGTGACCAGGGTCAGACACAGCTGATATCTGGGCCAGGTCCACATGACGATGCAGGTGTGAGCTCAAGCTGGGCGGTCAGCCATGGGTTGGGGCCAAGACGCGGATGGCTGCTGCTGGGCTGCACATCAGTACTCACATGGTGTAGCTCAGGCAGGACAGAAGGCCCAGGTCTGACCTGAAATGAAGATCCTGGGGCTATCGGTATGGGTATGGATAAAGGTCATAGGAGAGTCTGGTGAGAGCCATTAAGGCCCACCCCTACACCTAGGGCCCCGATATTTACGCTGGATGTTCACATTCAGCCCCCTCTTCCTCTGTTTCTCCTCTGGATTTTGTACAAAAATGTCCTTCCCAACTGAGAATTATCCCGTTATCACTGCTCTCCATATATAAAATGATGAGATTTGTGAGGTTCAGATTCTAAGTCGGATATGGATATGTTTAAATAGTTTTAGGGGAAATGAAAAAGGTATGAAGGAAAGCAACGAAGCATGATGCAACCTGTAGAGCAGGATCGCGCACCACCTAGAGATACAAACTAGTTGAATGCACTTTGCTCAGGGCGAAACACAAGTGCCTTCTGCAGGTCACCTTTGGTTACTGTTTCAGAAAACAAAAGTCCAAAACAAGGGAACTGTAGGGCCTATTCCATCCTACCCTCTAAAACACTGACAATCGCCAAATTTCCCTTCTTTCCAGCTTCTGTTCCAGGAAAACTGTTAATTCCTCACAGCTAGAGACATCCTACTAGCCAGCGTATTGCTGTAGCAGGCTAGTGGCAGCTGTCCTTTCTAAAGAATAAACACTAACCTCTTGGCTGGTCTGAGCAATGGAACGGATAATAGCTTCAAACAAGAACCAAGACAAATCATAAAGAAAAACTGATCGGACAACTTAGTAACAGCAGTGCTATGAACAGAACTAATGCCTTTCCAGTTTGTACTTCCCTCCTAACTTGCTAACACGTTTTTGGTCAGGTGGTAGACAAAACAGAGAACTGCTAGGTTCCCTGAAGCCTGAGAGGCATCATAAGGGAGTGAGGTCACGATAAAAGACAAGCTCCTGTCAGGCCAGATTTTCACGCTGCAACCCAGCCTGAAAGAAGTCACTGATAAGAATGGTTCTGAACAACTGGCTTCCTGGCCACGGATTTAACCTTGAGCAGTTAGAGGCAGCAGTCCATCCAAGCACAGGCAGTCATTTTCTTCCAGTCCACTGTGATTTCCAAAGAAGGATGAACGCTACTACCCTAGGGGCAGGTGCTGATGTCTTTCTTCTCAAGTATTTTGGTCAAGTTCATCTGTGTGTTAACACCAACAAAAATCTAGAATTGGACTGAGGACAAGACGGCCTTGGACACGCATTCCCATGTTACAATACGTTTCTTTCTCCTCTTGCCAGTTGTGCTAACACACTAGTTTGCAGAGCCATTATGTGAACTGGATCAGGAAGCAATTTCCAAATTTTAGAAAGTTTTAAACCAAAATTTCATTTAACAGGGTTTAAGATGAAGTGGCAGATGTAAGGTGCAGGTGTTAGACACAAAACAAAATGAAATACAAGATGCAATCCAGTAAAAAACAATACAGAGCATCTTTTTTATTTATTGATTTATTCTTTATTATTCCTAAAGCCAGTAACATTTTTCATGGAACCATCCTACTTTAATCAGCTTCCTCAAATTCTGGATGAATTCTTTCTGTCTCTCAAACTGTTACTCTGGTCTGGGTTTCCTGCATTGATTTACAGCTTATGTTGGCATCTCAGCTATTCAAATTATTCTTTGTTTTCAGTATACTCCCCATCCCTGGTAAGCCTATGTGCTGTAGTGATAACCAGAAATCAAAGTTTTGTGGCTTCATGGACTCTTTAATTGTATGGATCATTTGCATAAGACAGTGTTTTAATCTAATTAATTTTACAACACAGGTAACTTAACCAAAATGACTTGATGCCACAGCATCAGTTTTGTTCATGCATCTGCCACTGCTGCTGTTATTTAACTCACGGAGGTGAACATGTGTGCAATTTACTATGCATACTTACACCTTTGCAGATGCGAAGCCTGAAGGTCCCTAAGCATTTCCTAAAAAGGAAAAAAGAGTCACTTTGCCAAATGGGCACAAACTTTTAAAATCTACGTGTCAATTCTGTGGCACTTCACAAATTCGTGCCATATCCTCCTAAATGCTGCTGGGGTTCACAGAAACACTCCAGCACAAGCCTGATCAAAAACTTTGTGTGCTGTGCTGCTTCCCTAAAACAGCAACGCAGCAAAGCTCTCCCAGCTGTTGCACAGCTGCTTTTCCCGCTTCTCAAATTTGTTATCACACAGGTGCTACCAGCGTCGCTGATGGGCTCTGCTTTGGCCAGTGGTGGGTCCATCTTGGAGCAGTCTGCAACTGGCTCTGTCTGACACTGGGCCAGCGCCTGGTGCCTTCCGACAGAAGCCAGCCCTGTAGCCCCTCAGCTACCAAAACCCTGCCCCGTAAGCCAACATACCGTTACTGATCACCACAGGTCTGTGCTATGTGTTGGGTTCCGCCTCATATACCACCAAGTCGCAACAGAACCAGACAAAATTCTCTAGGCTACAGTAGCAAGCGCTCTTGGACTGGTGTGAGCAGAATGGAGTGGCCTGTCCACCTTTTCAAGGTGTCCACTTGTTAGTGTCCTTTGGTGCTTACTCTTAGAGCGCTGAAGTCTTAACAGCTGTAGCAACTGCTACAATCTGAAATGAGGTTCACTCACTTTGTTTTATCCCCCTGTTGCATCATGTCATTGACCCAGATTATAACCAATCTGGGGCAGCAAATGTCTCTTTCTACTGGCTCTCTGAAGGCGATTAGCATAAAAGAGCCCTGCTGAAGACATTGGTTACGAACAGTAATTACTCAGTTGCATTACTAAACTAATCCAGTGTAACAATGCATACGTACATTACAATTAATAAAAAAAGCAAACAAAATTTACAAATCAATGCAATGACTGAGGATTCTTTAAAAATAACCACTATTATCTTGGAAATAATATAGAAAAATAAACACAACCAACCTTAAGAATAAGAAAGTAGTAAAACTTCATTACTTATGACCGATTGGAAAGATGCAGGTAATACCATCATGCTACAGTGTGATGATGAAGGCCTTTGCAGACCATTAGGAACGCCCTTCTTGCAATCAGCCATTCTAGATAATTTTCACTCACGAGTGCCACGGAAACTGGCTCAGGAAGTGTCAAACCTACTCAGATAAAGTTTATAGACCTTGGAATAGCACTATAATTTTGGTGATATATTTGTGTGTACAGCGATAGTGAACCTGAAAGTAAAACGAAGTGTTCAGTTTGATAATCAGATTTTTAAGTTAGTTTTGAAAAGCTGGAACAAAAAAGGTCCACAAATACAGTCTAAAGGGTAGGGGGAAACAGAAAACAAGCCATTTTAAGATGTTCACTTTATTTAATAAATGAAAGAGAAGACTGAAAAGTGATGTGTTTATTTTAGATACATTACTGAGAAATACTTTAGTCAAACATAGGTTATCAGACTCAACGCAAAATTAACTAGATTAAATTCAATGTATAGTATGACATAGAAGGCTGAGACAGAGAAGCGATGGAGTTCGACTACAAACTCTGTGAAGCCCATTGCACTGGGATTTTCCTCAAGTAACAAATACCCAAGAAGAATAATTCAAATAGGACCTTGCCTGCTAATAGAATCTGGAGCCAACATTTACAGGGATTTTAAGTTCCTTTACAGAGCATTTAAGACTGTATTACAAATCATTATTATTTATGGAATAAAAGGTTTGTAAAGCCACACACTGAAACCCTGTAGAAAATTTTGTGAAACAGTCCAGATTTGACTTTTTGGGGCATTTCAACAATTTATACTTAAATATCATACAGGGAAAAGCCCCAAACTCACATGAAGTCTTGCTTTCCTTACAGTCATGTTTGGTTCAACTCCTTTTGAATCTCTTCTTTAGACTAGGAGTGCTATTTATCCAATCTAAATTTAGGTGTCTATACCCAAGATAGATGGTTTGGCTCCCTCTGTACCCAGTGAGGTTTAGCCGCCAGTTCATCTTTCCGGCCTTGAAGGTCTGAAAATTGCATCCACAGACATATTGACAAGCTCTCCAAAGACTATGCAATTAGTATGGGATGACTTGCCCAGATGTTGACATCTACGTAGCAGTCACCAACGTTCAGTCTGATAAATTCCACCTTAAATACCCGTATCATAACCGAGACACTACCAGCAATCTCATCACTTTTTTGGGCCTCAAAAAAGGTCCTTTGCAGTCTCCTGACAACAGAAAAGATACATTACCTCAAAGATTTAAATAATCAAATAAAATTCTATGGTCTGTTAGAGAGCAAAAAATGTTCTGTCCACAGGAAGAGAAGCCAAGGAACTGATGAATGATTACCTTGGTAGATCTGCCTCAACCATGAATGTGTTAGCCTTCAAGTAGTTTCTTCCTTCCCCACCGTCCATGTGTCTCCATTTTCTAGCATCCTGCAGCAGATCAATACAAAGGAGAAGAAATTGAAGTCACAGTGGCTGAATAAACCAAAATAAATCTATGCAGAAGCTGCACTGCAGGCCTGAAGCCTTCCAGTCTGCTTTCAAGTACTCTAAACCCAGATTCAGACCTGAGTATGCCAAAATCAAGTGTGGAGTTATCTGTCCAGTTATCCAGGAGAACTAAGAACCACAAAAAATAGCCAAAGGCCAAGCTTTAAGCACAAAACTGCATTGTAGGAACGGAAAAAAAAATTATAATTATCAGAACTGGCACATGACTCGGAAAGATATTTTCTGCACACGAAACATGGAAATGTACGTAAAGATCACAGGGCAGCAATTATACGTGCAAGCGCACAACATAAAGAAACCAAATGATAGATAAAGCCATTTCTTCAGGTACATGTAAATTTGAGAAAGAAGTTTACCAGGAGTTTGCAAATAGCACCAAAAGATTTATATCCATATGTACATTATCAGGAGGCATTAAAAGAGGAACAATGCTACTGAGAATTGCTTAAATTCCCAGACACAGCCTGGTAAACAGATGGTAGTAACAGTGGCTAGGTCTAAGCAGTCACACAGGTGATAACTAACAACTTCCTCACAGAATAATCACAGAACCAGTAGAAAGAGATACACTGTAAAATTTAGTTTTGCTAAGGGAGATTTTTATTAGAACTCTGACCATAAAAAAACCATAGGAAGTGTATCCTAGGCTGTGCTTCTGTCTGCGAGTGTGACATATATCCTTTCCACCTAAAGATGCTGCACGAGAACCATCGTGTCAGTCATGGCTAAACTGCTGATAACTTCAGTCAGGGAAGGAATCACCTACATCTCCGCAACAGACCTTCAATGTCAGTTTTCTTTGGGAAAGTGGTCAGCTGACACAGACTCGAAGACAAGCAGCATACAAGTGACACACACAGCCCTACCTGTCTTTTGCCACAACCTGCCTGTATTACCAAGATAGCACAGGAAGTTTAGATCAGCTCACGGATGAAAACCAGTTAGTCAAAGCAGAACCTGAGCAAGAAAGTGGTTATAATGTTAGGTAAAGTATTTTGGAAAGCTTTCTATCACATGTACACTTCTTTGGCTGAAGGTATGCACAATTGGAGCAGTCAGCGTGTAGTCTAGATGTATTATCATACTCTCAGACATAATCAACTTTAAAGAAAACTCCCTTTAAATATTAGGGGAATAAAAATCACCATGAGGGTGTCAAGCACAGGAAAAGGAGCCCCCAGGGGCTGTGGGATCTCTGTCTTTGGATACACTCAAAAAACAAACAAGCAAGGCACCAAATAACTTGCCCTAATGAGTGCTGCATGAAGCAGGGTGTGCTGGATCAGATGACTCCCAAGAGATCCTTCCAACCAAAATCATTCTGATGTTTTTCTGTTATTTGTTTCTTAAGCTATAGTCTCAGATAACAGCAACAATGCGTAACACTTTCTCCTAGAGGATTCAGTCCTGTCCTGCTGGATGATGGCTTGGATTAACCAATCAGTCCTCAACTTTACAGAATACTTCCAAATAGTTCCTCAGCAGTGTGTTAACCACAAGAACATCAAACTGACCAATTACTCTTTGCCTTGGCTTCTCTTTGGATAAACACCCAAATTCTAAGTTGTGTACACACAACATATAAAGATCATCTGATGTTCTAAATCGTGATAGAGACTATCATAATCATCCCAATAGCACAACAGAACGCTGTCTAACAGAGCACAAATTCACTTGTGCTTAAAACACACTTCTTTGATCTTGCCTCTTCTAACACAGATAGCAACCTGCACGTTAAAAAAAAGAACAGAACATAAAAGCCCTACCAAGGAAAAATATTCCAGGACATACACAACTATATGCAGGCTCTCAGGAAAAGAAAATGCAGAGAAGAGACAGCAGTCACACAGTAACGTGCTACTGGAAAGTGGGTACTTGGGGCTGAGGTCACTGAGAAATTATGAAATTACCAAATTAAGATTGTTTTATATGCACAGGTGGCCATCCAACCTCCATTTCTTATATCCCTGACTGCCAGAGACCCTAAAAGGTGTGATCCTTGAATCGAAGTACTCGGAGCAAGTAGAGCATTTTAAATGCAGTATTCCTGCTCCAGCTCCTTTCCTCCGAAACGGGGATAATCACACCATCACAGCCCAATTGAGTACTTGGAAGTTAATTGATGTTTGTGAAGCATTCCAGGAGGATACTGATGAACAGCATGGCAACACCTACCTGGAAGTTAATAACTCCATTCTATGTGGTGTTTAAGTGGCATATGGTGAATAATGCCCAGGGCAATACCGTGAAGGCTGATTAAAAGCTGTATTGAGTGGTTACCTCCCCAGCTGGCGCTCCGCGTCCTTCACAGAGTGGAGCAAGTTCCTAGAGAAAAACCAGCCCCCAAGTGTGTAACTGATGATGTATCACCACGCCGATTTCCAGATTCTGCGGTAACCCCCCCTCTCATCACGGCACCTTGATATTAAACGACGGCTGTTAATGCATACACGAACCGGTCGCCAAGCCCGCGTCCTGACGGAAGGCGGCACGACCCGGGAGCGCCCGGGGCCACCGAGCGCCGGCCCCGCGGCCCGCACGCCCTCCCGCTCCGGTCAGCGCCCAGGCAGCGCGGGCGGCCGGCGGCGCGGCACCGCTCCCTGCCCGCCTCCGCAACATGGCGCCCCCGCCCGCCGCGGTGCCCGGGCCCGCCAGGACCGGGCTGCCAGGGCCTGAGTCACCGCCGCCTGCCGCGGAGCCGCCTCCCGCCGCGCCCTCCCAGCCGCCCGGGCACCGCCCGGCACACAGCAGCCGCGGCGCTTGCCAGGCTGAATAAGATAGAACATGAAAGGTGAAATAACAGGAGCTGCCACGCCCGGGGCTGCGGGGAATCTCGCTTAACCCTTCTCCGCCTGCGCCCGCCGCGGCCCCGGCTCGTGGAGAGGCCGCGCTGCCAGCCGGGCTGCCCCTCCGCCAGCGAGGCCGGGTGCGTGGGACCGGCTGTGGAGGGAAGCAGGCAGGCGGGGGGCCACCGCTGCGGCCTCACATACCCTTTGCACAGTCCCCCCAGGGAGATGGGGGGGGCGCGGGTATGGCCTCAGATGCCCTTTGCATCGCACCCCCAGGGAGACCGGGGGGTCGCGGGTTCCCCTCGCAGGCTCGCCAGCGCGCTGCCGTGCAGGGGGAAGGCACAGGGCCCTGCGCCCTTACCACCCCTGCGGCGGTGGTGCCACTTCCCAGGAGCTGCTGCTGCAGCACCCCGCCGCCCCCCAGCACGGAGCCCGGGGCGTGCGGAGCCCCCGCTGAGCCCCAGCCCTGCCCCCGGGGCGGCTGCGGGGCCGAGGTGTCCGGGCCGGGTGGCCAGGGCCCGGGCCTGGCTGCCAGCGCCGAGCCCGCTCCGAGGCCTGCGCCCCAGCCAGGCCTGAGCTGGTCTGACAGGCTCAGGGCAGACGGGAAGGGAGAGGCTGCCTGCGGCTCAGGAATGTGCAGCCCTTATCTCTGGCTCCCCTGCAATCCTGGGGAGGGAATAACTCTCCGGAGTTTGCCTTTCTCTCGCTCTTACTCACCCTCTGCCCTGGGTGGAGCTTGATTCTCGCAGGCTTGGAGGTGCCCGTGAATCAAGCTGCAGGCACGTCCAGGGGAGCAGAGAGCCGGAGAGCACGACCCACCACCTGCCCCGGCTCACCTGGGAAGGTAGGAGAAGTGCAGGCACCTCCTGGGGTACCCGAGTGGCTGCCTGAGGCGGCGGGCGAGAGGGCTGGGGAGGTCCTGTCCTGCTCCTCTGCACAAGGCAGGGCGCAGGGGAGCTGAGGCAGGGACAGTCTGTGGGGCAGGGGGTGGCTGCTTCAGCGCGGAAAGGCTCCAGCAGCAGGAGCTCCTGGCCACGCCATGGCTGCACCCCTGGGAGAAAGGAGAGGCCCAGGAGGGGCAGGGGGGAGGCAGAATGTGCCAGCTGGGATTGTGGATGGTGAGGGAAGAGACCTGTTGGTCCTCAGGTAGCCTGATGTAAACTGCTTAGCAAACGCTTCACTGAACTCAGGTCCCATCTCCTTTGAGAAAGCCCAAAAGAGTGGGTGTTTCTGAATTTGTCCGTCTCTTCGGGAAGAGATCTTGCAGCCTGACTCAGCTTCCCATGATCGAGCCCGCGCTGGCCTTCCCCTCGGATAGGAAATGCTATAGGGGCGTGTGGTCAAGCGACTGGGACAAAGAGGGCTTCACTGGTGGGAGCACTGGAAAGGCTGAGGTCTGCAGTAGGCTAAGGGCCAAGAAACAGCTCCTGAGGCCCACTGCGCCATTACTTGCATTGACCTCGCTCCACACGCATGGGTGTGTAGCCGTCTGCCAACATGGCCTGCAAGCAGCGACACAGGCATTCATGCACGTACATGCAAAAGCACCGACAGATGCATGTGGACACATGCGTGCACAGGCACACGTGCATATACTCACTAATTTTTTCCATAGATGTGAGCCTGTCTGACAGACCTCAGGTTTTGTGTGTAAGCAGAGAAGGGGGGAAAGGTCTTGTCTCCCAGTCACTCTACATTGACTAAGGTCAATAGAGGTCAATTATGGCTTTTCTCTGGCCTGAGGACCAGGGTTCTCTTATCTTCTAAAACAGTTAGAGGGGGAGGAGGCACTTGTAAAGGGACAGGAATGCCTATAGCATCCTTCTGCTGCTGAAAACACCTAACTTGTGAAAGCTGCAGAAAGCTGAGCTGTGACAGAGGCCCAATGTATGTAACAACTCTAAACACCAAACTAGCCCCAAAACAGAGCAGTGACAAGAACACTGGTGGCCCAGGATCCCTTTGCACAGCCCACAATAGCATGCGCTTTCATCGGGTTGAAGAGGCAAGCAGACAGAAGAAAACACAGCATGCCTTCACCCTACTACAAGGGCACAGGAGGGCTGCACTTTTGGGGAAAGAAAGCTTTTTTTCATTTTGGCCTACCTCCCATTTATCTGAGGGGCTTTAGAGTTGTATTTGAGAGAATTGTATTTGCTGTCACCTGGCAGTGGAAATGGTAGTATTCTGAGAGGAAAAAAGTTACGCTGTTTGTGTGATTGTAGGGGAATTTGCATGTCAAAGGAAAAAGTGAAAACGTCGCAGTCTGGTTTGGTTGTGCCAGCGCAGTGTCCTGGCTGAGGACGGAGATACCTGTTTTCTGTACATCATTTTTTAGGCAATCACAGGTTTCTAAACAACTGAAATTCACCTCCAAGCCTTGCTGGATTGGACGTCTTTGTATTTTATGGTTAAATGGAACATTTTTGGACGGCTCATCGGGCCCCATTTGGCTGGATTTTTGTAGCCCTAATGAGGAAGGGGAGTTCCATGAATGCATTTCTAAAATCAGGATGTGGGGGAAAGTAAAAGTCAAGGGCAGCGTGCAGTTCCCCTTCTCCAAATTATGCGTTACACTGTTGGACCTTTCCTTGAAGTTCTCTGTTTTAGACTTCCTTATACCTGCTGCCTAGTAAATAAAAATCCAAGGAGAGGGATTGATTGAAAGAGAGTAAGCTTGGCACGAGCGTTGCTATTGTGGACATGTCACTGAGGGACATAGTTTAGTGGTGGACTTGGCAGTGTTAGATTAATGGTTGGACTCAATGGTCTTAAAAGGTGTTTTCCAACCTAAATGATTCTATCTCTTTAGGTAATCTGCTCTCAGTAAGAGGCTACTTTTGCATGCAGGATTGCATTTCATTTTCCAGTAGCTGTAAACATCAGGTTTTGCCCTGCTGACTCTACAGGTTGGATTTAAGCATGCTGCTCCATACCCTTTTTTGCATAGGACAGTTAAAATTGACATGCTGTCTCAATAATACAAAGAAAATTATGACATCATTTTTCTGCTACTTTTCCCTTCCTCTGGCCTGTAGGAAGATCCCCTGGACATTCTGAATGTCTGGCTAATTTCCTGATTTTCCAGCAAAGAATATTTTGTGGGATCCCTTGCACTGTCTGATAAGCAGAGGTGAGTGGGAGTCCAGCAGGTGTTCTGACGTGCTGACCAGGCTCCCAGCTCTCCTCTGCCACATGCCTGTAGCATTCAGTACATTTACTACTCACCTTAGACATGGAAAGAGGTTATTTTGCCGGTTGGTAGGGTCAGCTGACAAATGTATATAATATGGACGATAAAGTCATAATCTCTGGAAGCTCAGTGAATGGATTGATTAAATTAATTGAAGCACTTCTAGACTACAGCAGGCAGACTTACCATTTTTTAAAAATGGTGACTGACATTCATATTAAGACCATCTAGAGTAAAGAATGTGATCACATTCACTTAGATGCTTTAACATAGGGTGGTCAGTAGAGGCAGATCAGATGACCAAAATAAAAGGTCTGGGGGTTGTATACATGGCATTGTAACAGGAGTATACAACTCCGTATTTTCTTCTTTTCATCAGAAATTTTAACCATAACCCAGGCTTTGAGCCTGCAGCCTAAAACTGAGAGAACACTGAGAACTAGAACACAGAGAGACTTCAGCAGAAAATACAGAAAGGAAAACTGGAAGAGGAGAAATAATTGCCGTGAGGACTTAAGGGAGACAGCTGTGGCTGAGAAAGAGTCTTAATTCAGACCGTTACCCACATTTCACCATGCTGTGCTGGGGAACATGTCTGAGCCTTGCTTGGTGAGAAGAGCAGTTAGGAATCCATCATCCTTTGCCATAGCTCTTGTAAAATTTCCATGGCAATGTGCTATGGCTAAACCAGGAAATACTGGGGTACACCTGAAAAGTAAGAGTGCTACAGGCACATCACTGTGAGATTGGCAAGTGAGAGGCCTTAAATTGAGACATCCTTTCTCAGTAGAAGTCTAATCCTTAGCACAGAAAGCTAGCACGTGTAGGAGTAGCTTCTGGAAAGGATGAACATATCTGTCACTGTTAATACAGGTTATTCAGTCTGCTGTAGTAGGATTAGAAGGCACTAGTTGTCCCTCTGTCAAGCAATGAAGAATTAAAAAACCCCACACCTTAAACCATATTCCAGGAGACGAGTCCCTCCCCAAATCATTTACATAGTACAGCATTTTCTTGAGAGCAAACCAACATTTTCCATGTCTTACTGTCCCAGTGTCTGCATAAGTAGTTTTACCTTAGGCATTACCGTCCTTTCCTGAAAATGACCCTTCCAGAATATTAGCAACCTGTTTTCATATAACCTTTTCTTTTATCAGGCCAAATAATTTTTATTTTTTTTTAATAATTGATTTCTAAACCTTGGGTATTCTAGACATTTTGGAAACATGAATGTTTTTCCCATCCCACCATAAGAGATGTAAGTGATGCCACTGACCACGGTGCATGGGCCAGCTGTGGCCCAAGCGCTCCTGCCTGCTGGACCACAAATGACTGCGTTACATTTTTCTCTTGGATATAACATTTGCGGCTTCCCTGACTCTCAACGTTGCTTTGATTCATCTCTTGACCACAGCTGACAAGTCCTTCAAACGTTAGTAGCACAGAGGGGTTTTATGGCTGGCTGTGCAGTACAGCACAGCAGGCTAAAGTAAATTCTTCTGTCTGCTGCCTTTCTCTTCTTGCTGGTATGCAGGACAATGAAAAGACAAGGTGTTTAAGCCCAGCAAGTTGTGCCCATACTTGCACATAAGCTTGGGGTCTCAGGCAGAGGTTGTATCTCACTAGCCCTTTCCAGCCGGAGTGACACAGCCTTGCTTCCTCTCAGGCAGTTCCCTCCGCTGGTGCCATGCAGACCTGCGGAGGCCTCAGCTTTTGGGAGTGTCCTGAAGCAGAGAAGCAGGTCCAGCCAGGGAAGTGATCATCTGAGAGAGGCAGTCTGGGAACTTGCTGTGCAGGCAAAACACGTAACAACAAGCACTGGAGTCAGCATTGGGAAGGAAGATAGAGCCAGCCTGAGGTGCTGAGACATCAGCAGGGGCTGACATCAGGCAGCAGCAGATGAGAGAGAAAGGAGATGAGAGAGAAACATTGAACCAGTTTCCTTTTGCTTAGACTGGGTAAATACAGTCCATCGCTCTTGATTCACACCTGGCACAAAGAATCGAGACAAATAATGCGGGTCCCTTTTTTTTAAAAAAAAAAATCTGAAGGGCTTTGTGGTGATCATCCACTCAGCATAGCCAAAACTAGGATTTCATGCTATTTTAGAAAAATAACTCCCAGTTAGTCCATTGAAATGAAATGCAATATGGGCAGGCAGCAAACGATGCACAAGCCAACAGGCATATACCTTTACCGGTTTCTGCTTGTAGCGTTAATCCAGAGGTAAAGGGAGAATTTTTACATCTTAGCTTCATCTGTCAGTTACTTTCCCCTGCTCTGCCTACAGTAAACATTTCCCTATGGTTGAACATTTTTCTGGGCAGAGGTAGTTGTAGAATGTGATCACATCTCTGCTTAGTCTTTCTGATATTAAGAGGGTCTTGATAGCTTTTGCGGATCACAAAAACCAAATGCTTGTGATAAGTATCCAAGCCAGTAAAGGCACTCCCAGTTACACCAACCTGAACAGAAGCAGGCCTCAGGCCAAGCCAAAGGGAAATTTCTGTTGGAGACTCCCTCCTTTAAAAAAGCTCTTGATAATTGCACACAGGTAGCTGCCTGCTGCTTCTCTCCTCCTGTTTCTCCCCTGCGAATGTTTTTCTGGCTGAGGAGGGGAGTGATTGCATTACTCCCTGTGCAGGGGTGCATTGGCACAGTAGCAAACAACCCAGTGTCTTTGGGAAAGCCCAAGCAGACGGGTGTAGGAGACCTCTGCTGCTGAGAGATTGAATACTGCCTCTCATCAGCCCATTATATCAGCCTTCATCTCCCACTTGTTAAATTTGCAACAAGCTCCTTTGTGCTCTCCTTTATCCACTGCCCCTAAGCATGGGCGGAGTTACTCATAAACAGCTACAAAGCCTAACTTCTTTTCCTCCTTCAGCTTCCTCCTGAAAAAAACCCAACATCTCTACCATATTAGCATGCTAAAGAGTAAGTTCTAAAGAGCTAGTGTACTAAATACTTGTTTCTTTCTATAGTCTTCTCTGTACCTGTCTGTGTTCCTTGTTGTCCCATCTACTATATGTAGGAAGGAACTAGTCTGAAGTTTTGGTTCACTCACTCATTATCTAATATGGTAAGGTTCTGATTGTGAGTGGTGTTCTTGATACTTCTAAATTTATGAACATGATTTTATGCAATGATTGCTTAGGATAGCAGAGGAATGACAGCAGAGATTGCATGAAATGCCAAATAATGCTAACAGCCTTCTAGAACATGTGTAGAGGAGACACTGTGGACCAGTGCTTTTTTTCCCCGACTTCACGAAATACCAGTTCTGAGTGACTACAAAATCAGAGGAACAGTAAATGCAAAGCACTGCAGGGCTTGTATGGAGAAGATGAGAGCCAGTTGTGGTGACTTGTCAAATGATAAGTGAAAGCTAGTCTGGAATCCCTGTAAAAATAAATTCACAAATGTTTTGTCTTGGTCCATGTGCTTTTCATGGTGGAGCACATGGACCAAGTACATGGTTCCTTAACAGACTTTTTCTTTATCTGTCTGATGCCAGTTACTTTCGCTGTCCTTTTGGCATTGTGAAGGTTCTCCCATGCTTCTCCTTATGTTAAGAAACTCCATCAAAAATTTGTTTTTCAAATGTCCCTATAGAAGCTATCTGTAGTACAGTGGCTACAGACCACTTAATTCCACAACTGATTATATGTACAATGCTATATTTGCACATCTCCCAGTTGTTCCTTTGTACCTCCCAGCTCATTTTTCTCCTTCGTCTGTTTATCATGTCTAATGTGGCCTAGATTATGAGACCGTCTTAAGCAAGAACCCATTTAATAATTGTTGGTACCTCACCTAGTACAATAGGATTCTGACTCTTCATCAGAGTCTTTTACTGTAACTGTATATTCAACCAAATCAGCAAGGCTCTTTGCCTGTAGTCTCTTGGGATTCAGGAAAATCAACTGCTTGTCAGTGGGGCAGCTCAGCAACAGCAGGACTAAAAAAAAAAACAGACCACAAAGCACAGTAATCCTGTCCTATAAATCAGCAGGATGCTTCTCGCTCCTTGGTGGTCAAAAAGCAAATGGCATATTAGGAAAGGAACAGAATGTAAACACCGTATGTAAAGCCATATTTCAATTCCATCTTGCAGCTCCAGTCCCACCATCTCAAAAAAGTATAGAGTTAAACAAATTCAGAGAAGAGAATAGAGGATCATCAGAGGCACAGAATGGTTTCCACGTAATAAACAGTTGAATAACTTAGGGGTTTCTGTCTAGAAAGGTGATGAGTGACAGGAGAGTTGACAGATGTACAAAATCAGAGTGACATCACAAGGATCAATAGATGCTGATTTTCCTATCCAAAGCAAAAAACCAACTACAAGCACAGATTCAAAAGAGACTGCTCATGACTGTATTGCTGAGTTGTAGAACTTTTAGGTTTTTAGGGTTTAGGGAAGCTCTGTGTGAGTTTATGATAGCAAAATCCTTTGGAGCTATCCACAGTCATTAAAGCATAGCTAGGTCAGGAGGTTCTTGAGCCTCAAGCAGCTATAATTGGCTTAGAGAACTGGTGAACCATCATAAATGCTTGGCCTGTCCCTATATGTTTTCCACATCATCTGCTCTTAGTCCCTGTTGGAGGTGGGTTTCTAGGCTTGATGGGCCTTTGATCCAATCCGGTATGGCTGGTTTTGTGTTCTGTTCTCCCAGAAACATGCGGTAAAGAGGGGGCTCAGACATAGAATGAAGCCTGGAGAGACTGAGAATTTGTGCACTCTTTATTTAGAGAAAGCAGAAGGAAAATGCAGAAATTAAAATGAGTAAATGGCAGGTGAAATGCAAAAATGTTCAGAGGGGCTTTTACACTATAAACATTTAGTATTAAAGAAGACAATTCATAGGAGTATAAAATGCAGTACACTGCATGGAATAGGATTGGGAAAAACTGTAATCTTTCTGGAGGATTATAATCTAAATTATCAGAATTTATGTGATGAAAAGCCCTCTCAGTAATTTACACAGAGAAATTTGATTGAAATACATTATTTTGAATACAGTTTCAGATGAAGGATGTAAGTGCGCACAAACCCGCTGTACACTCAGGTGTGTCATCACAGAGTAATGATTTCATAGCAGCTGCCTGTATGCATGGACCTTTAGTGTATAATACTCTGTGGTAAATGCAAGGTACTACAGTTCACTTTTGTTGAAGAAGTAATTGCCTTTCATTCGTGACAAGGAACATGTATGGTAGGTACAGTGGTTCATTACGTTTGTGCAAACTTAGTTTGCTTTGCAGTAATTCGATCACAAATCCGTACCCTCATGGCCAGTCATTTGCTGGATAAATATGCTAAAATTGTTTCAGGGAATAGAAGTGCATTACTTTCAAAAGACCATTAATAAGATCTCTCATGAAGGTTACTGAAAGTAAGTGGTAATAAACACCGAAATCATTAAATCCAGAGATAATTGCAGGGAACTTCAAAAAAAACCTACCCAAGTGAACTGAAAGGCTGGGATAATGCAAATTTATTTTAATACAGTCATATAAAACACTATACAGAAATCCAGAATGAAGGTTTCAATTACAGAATTGAGGGTTCAGGGATGTGAAGATGAATTAAATTACCAGAGAAAGTACATAGAAATCTTAAGGAAAAGCCACATTGTCCAGTGACAGAAGACAAGCCCTACCAACAGAAAGTCTGTTCAATTTGTCATGGAGAAAGCTGAGAAGTGATCTACACCGCACCTGAACTGGCAAAAGATTTGGTACTGGGTAGTTTTCCAGTTGTGCAGGTAGAAGCATTAAAATACAGTTAAAATCTGAAGTTAAAGATTACTTTGTGAAGTAAGATGCATTTTCACTGCAGTAAAGGTAAATGAACGCTGAAGTAGCTTGCTAAGAAAATGGTTGTCTTACAGATATTCGGTATTTAAAAAAACCACAACCCTATCTTCCTAATATATATATTTGAATATAGTTGCTGGGAGGAATGTGATCGCCTGTCTGTACAAGCCTGCCTGTACTAGGGTGTTCAGGCTGAAAGATCGATTGGCTCTTTTTTGTCCTTTGTATCTGCACTTTTCTACTCTGCTCTGCTCTGCTTTTCTCTTATCTGTCAGACCTTTTGTAAAGTAGGACTGGGTGCTGCATGCTAATCATGGCTACTGCTCTTCCATCTATATATTAAACTAACACTGATAATCAAATACAAGAAGTATTGTAGGACTTCTCTGAAGGACCCAGGAAGTAGTTTTCATTGCACATTGGATAAATGGATTTAGGGCTTTTCATCTTCCTTTGACCAAGCTGACCACAGGTACAGGTAGAATGGGACAGTGAAATACTGAGTTGCAACATGCAAGCCAGCTATTCACTGACCTGCAATATTCAGTGCTAAGCTAATGGTTTTCAGTGTTACATCAGATGATTTAATAGTCCCCTTTTATGTACTCTTAATCTTTTAAAAAGCATTTGTGATATACACTGGACAACAGAATTCAAAATTAAAACAGGCACTTTATTAAGAAGTTTTGTTTCAAAAAATAGTCATCATTGTGCAAATCCGTTAAAAACAAACCTATCCAAAGTTCGGTGTTATGCTTTATTTCTTTAATATTTTGATCAATGAAGTACAAACACCTCTGAAGAAGCTTTTAGGTACTTGATTATTGGGAAGGTCAATAAAAAGAGAAGGTAGGCCAGGTATACAGGGCACTTTGGATCACTTGATAAACTGATACATCACAATTGTTATTACACGTGCCAAGAATCCATTTCATACTTATAAAAAGGAGACTGTATCCCAACAACTGTTGCAAAAACTAATGGGTATCAGAGGAGCCAACGAACTGAAGTGCAATGCCATGGCAACATCCATGGATGTATAAGCAGGAGTAGGGAGGCAGTTTGTCTCAAATACAGCATTGGTAAAAGAACCATCGGAATATTGTGTTCAGCTTTGCTGGCTGCATTTTAAAATGGACCTCGAACAGGATACAGAAGAACTATGAGTACGATTTGGTGGTTCACAAAATGTTGTACAGTAATGATAGGGTTCATCAGCCTTGATGTGGGTGTCTAGCGTGAGACAATTACTTACTTCACTGTATTGACTAGATTTTGGTAGTTGGTAATAGTAGCGTAGACATCAGACATCCATGGAGTTGTTCTGCAATGAAGATGCCTGAAGTTGGTTGAGACTGATCTGTCCTACTGTAGAAGTTATATTTGAAAGTACAACTGAAAAGGTAAAAATCCTGCTTCAATTTCTTTACTCTATTAGCCATTTAAAGACTGAAATTTTGGAACCCATCCCTAGGCACGTTCTGGTATAAGATATTGACAATTTCTTGTCAGGTTGGATCGTGGTAGAATGAATTGTATGACTGGCTAAAGGTAATCTTGGAGTTAAAAAAATTGAAGACTGAGCACTGAAGCTTTGGAAGACTGATTTGTTAATGCCTCTGGGAGAAAGATAAGGAGAAGACTTGGCCAAATGTAAACACCTGTACTAGAAGTTTAATCTCATCCCATACTCCTTTGATTTTACTCACTTATTCTGTATCAACTATAAAGGGGAACATAAGGCAATTAGCTTGAATGTAGGTATGTTGTACACCTGGATTTAGTGAATTAATCTGACCTTTGAGGAGCAATCCTGGTTCCTAAACTTAGGTGTTTAGTGTCATTTTAAGTGCCGTAGGGTATCTGAAACACAGCAGATGTGGTGCAGCCCTATGAGAGACTCACAGCCCTCTCAACCAGCAGCTGGAGGCCAGGCAAGGTACCTTAGGGCATCCCAAGTGACATTAAACACCTGTGTGTAGACACCTGAATTGCTCCCCTGGTTATAGTTTGTTTGCACTTTATTTATATTCAGTTTACCCAAGGCTTGAGGGCTAAGTGCTGGGAAGAGGTGAGAATATTTCCCCCTGCTACCTTATTTGGCTCTTGGAATTTTTCTTTCATCCTCTTCTAAAACAACAGGGACTGGACAGCAGGATCAGCATATGCCAGTATGCTTAGTGGTCTTTAAGGAACTTCTCAGGTCTCATATTCTGTTCTGCTCATAAAATCAAGTTTGAAACAACAGCTGGAATTTTTCCCCAGGTCATATTGGCAGGATATAATAGGATTCCTTTGCTTTATTGTACTATGTAGGGGCAGTACTCTTCCAGGGATGCTTTTCCTGATAAAATTGCAGCTGCTGAAGGCATGAAGGGCATTGGTGGTGTGCTTGAGCACTGGGGCTCTGGTACAAAAACTCTGGTACACTTGGTATAAAAGCTCTGGGGCTTTTGTACTAAGGGTCTGTAGGGTCTGTCTTTTTTCAGTACTTGCCATGTAAATGTAAAGACGGATCTTCAGTGGTCCTTTTTGGACTGACCATCTCATAGAATCACAGAATGGTTTGGGTTGGAAGGGACCTTAAAGACCCCTCAGTCCCACCCCTGGCCACGGGCAGGGACACCTCCCAGCAGACCAGGTTGCTCCCAGCCCCGTCCAGCCTGGCCTTGAGCTCCCAGGGATGGGGCACCCACAGCTGCTCTGGGCAGCCTGTGCCAGCACCTCGCTGCCCTCACAGCGAAGAATTTCTTCCTTACATCTAATCTAAATCTGCCCTCTTTCAGCTTAAAAACATTCCCCCTTGACCTGTCGCTATGGGCCCTTGTACAAAGTCCCTCTCCAGCTTTCTTGTCAGCCCCCCTTCAGGTACTGGGAGGTGCTCTGAGGTCTCCCTGGAGCCTTCTCTGCTCCAGGCTGAACCACCCCAGCTCTCTCAGCCTGTCTCCACAGGAGAGGTGCTGCAGCTCCCTGACCATCTTCATGGCCTCCTCTGGGCTCACTTGCACAGGTCCGTGTCCTTTTTGTGCTGGGGGCCGCAGAGCTGGACACAGCGCTGCAGGTGGGGTCTCACCAGAGCAGAGTCGAGGAGGAGAATCACCTCCCTCGACCCACTGGCCATGCTTCTTTTGATGCAACCCAGGATACGGTTGGCTTTCTTGTCTTCAGGCACACATTGCTGGGTCAAGTTGAGCTTGTATGTCACGTAGCTGTTCACAATTGCAGATGTGGGGTTTATGTGATCTCTTCTCCTCCTGTAACCGTAAAAATTCAGTTCCTGAACTATAACTGGACTACAGAGTATCTTGCTACCCTTTATAAAGACCCTCAAGGGCTGCATGGAGTGGCACACATTATTCTTTTTAGCATCTTCATTTTTCATGAGATTCCCCATAGCTTGTGTCATAAATATTTGTAAACTATGACTAACAATTAAAAGAAAATGCAGTTCTTAATTGAATAAAATACACAAGCATATAAATAAACAAAACTCTCTATTAGCCAGTAGTTACAGGCTCCCATATATATTTGGTGTATTTTCAGTTTGTGACTTAGTTTCTTTAACTTGTAGTGGTTCAGATTTCCAAAAATACGTCTGTCTTTCTCTGGGGTGAATGAACCTGCAGGAAATAGATTTGCAGGGTGAAGTTCAAGCAAGGAGGCAACCCCTTCCTGGAGTTCCTCTTTTGTTTTAGGTGCCACCATAATCTAGGAAAATACAGTCATCATGCAAGAATACTAATAAATAATATGTGCCCTAATCTTTTGTCACTCTCGATTGAGGGAATCTGACAAAGTGTTCACTGAATTCCTGTTAAAGGAACCAAGGCATAAAATCAAAGAACCGATGTCTAACTTTACTGATAGCCTTTGACAATCAGTTCTAAGGAAGTAAGAGCCCACATGGGCTAGCATTTCGGAGAGCTCTTGCCCAAATTTTGCTGCTTCTGCCAAATATTTTCTTCATTCTGCTCTTCCAGGCCTCCTGCATGACAACTGCCAAAGATTTAAGAAGGAATGTGAAACTACTTATAGTCAGCTTCCCTTCCTGGTGTTATACATCCTGAGTGCCTTACAAAATGAACAGAATACTCAGTTCTAGAGTCAAACAGTAACAAGGCAACACTGCGTACTTGGTAATATATCTGGTCTTTAAGGCATGTGAATTGGTACTCCACAAAATCCAGCATTGCACTATGATAAGTGACACATTTTGAATGGATCAAAAGTCGTTAACAGATATAGAGACAGTAGTTTAAAAAACTACAAACTGATACTAGCTGTAAATGGTATGTTATAATTTTCAGCTAATTTGTAGGGGAATTACTTATCAAATAGTGATTTGACCTAGAACTAGAGCCAGCGTTGTGGCTGGCAGCTTAACAACATGAAATTTGAACCAGAATCTCAGAGTTCTGCCAGTTGCAGATAGCTGTTCCCAGGAGTTGTAACCTAGAAAAAAAACCAAAACCAAACCACCAAACATTAATTAAATGCAGAATCTATATGAATTGTAAGATTGAATATGCAAGATGGACAGTAGCAGTAGTGTACTGACAAAGACTACAAGTGCATGGAATCCAAAAGCTCAGGTGACTCTGCTTTCTCATTGTGAATTAGCATTCCTAGCAGAGTTCCTGCTCAGGAGCTACCTAAACCATTTTGGTAAAGGTTTTATTTATTCATTGACCTGAGATCAGCTCATGCTTACTATAGTGACAAAAGATAATAACCTTTGAGCTTCCAGTTAAACTTCTCCCCTTCTGCTTAAATAGTCAGGGAGGCAGTTTGAAAGACTACTGAATGAGTATCAATCATTTTGTGCCTCTCTTGTCATGCAAAGCATGGAATATATTCATAGTAGATGTAGCAGCACACAAGAAGGTAGAGGGAGATTACTGGGATGATGCCAATGCTAAGTGTTCCTGAGACATTTCTTCACATAAATTACACATACTTTTTAGGGCTTACAAATGGTGTGATGTGAATACACTATACAAATTATAAAAAAATAAATAAGTTAATAAATAAATTAATATAAACCCCTTAGCATTCTTTATGCAAGCTGAGAATTCATCAACCTAGTATAGTTCTTGTTGCAGATCAGGGAATTAAAGCATGCTAACCAATTAATGGAATCATAGAATTATAGAATGGTTTGTGTTGGAAGGGAGCTTCAAAGGTTATATAGTCCAACCCTCCTGCCATGGGAAGGGGACACTTTGCACTTGATCAGGTTGCTCAAAGCCTTGTCCAGCCTGACCGTGAACACTTCCAGTGATGGGGCATCCACAGCTGCTCTGGGCAACCTGTTTCAGTGTATCACTACCCTTACCGTAAAGAATTTCTTCCTTATTTCCAATTGAAGCCCACTTTCTTTCAGTTTAGAACTGTTGTGCCTTGTCCTGTCACTACAGGCCTTGGTTAAGAAGTCTCAGTCCATCTTTCTTATAAGCCTCTTTAAGTAGGAGAGGATAGGATAGGATAGGATAGAATTTCAGTTGGAAGGGACCTACAGTGATCATCTAGTCCAACCGCCTGACCAGTTCAGGGCTGACCAAAAGTTAAAGCGTGCTATTAACAGCATTGTCAAATGCCTCTTGAACACTGACAGGCTTGGGGCATCGACCGCCTCTCTAGGAAGCCCGTTCCACGGTTTGACCACCCTCTTGCTAAAGAAGTGCTTGCTAATGTCCAGTCTGAACCTTCCCTGACGCAACTGTGAACCATTTCCAGGCATCCTGGTCCTGGCTCCCAGGGGAAGAGCTCAGCATCTCCATGTCTCCTTCTCAGGAAGCTGCAGAGAGCAATGAGGTCTGCCCTCACCTTTCTCTTCTCCAAACCAGACAAACCCAGAGTTCTTAGCTGCTCCTTTCAGAAGGACATACCTTCCTGCCCTGTCACTAGCTTTGTTGCCCTCCTTTGGATGCAGTCAAGGACCTTCACATCCTTCTCTAAATGTGGGGCCCAGCACTGCACACAGTACTAAAGGTGAGCCCGCACCAGCGCTGAATACAGCAGGATAATCCCCTGTTTTGACCGGCTGGTTCTGCTGTGTTTGATGCCCCCCGGCATGCAGGTTGCCCTCTTGCTGCCAGCGCACGCTGCTGGCTCCTGCTGCCAGCCGGCACCCCCGGATCCCGTTCTGCAGGGCTGCTCCCCAGACGTTCCTCTCGCCATTTATACTTGTGCCTGGCATTACTTTGTCCCATATGTGGAATCCAACGTTTGTGCTTGTTAGATTTTATGCTATTCATGATTGCCCAGTCCCTCTGCAAGGCCTCATGTCCCTTGAGAAAGTCAGCAGCACCTCCCGGTTTAGTATCATCAGCAGACTTGCTCATGGGGCATTCAACTCCTGCATCCAGATGGTTGAGAAAAATATTCAACAGAGCTGGCCCTAGAATTGAGCCCTGAGCTGGTGACTGGTCACGCTCCAAATGTAGCCCCATTCACGATGACCCTTGGAGAACTGCGTTTGAGCCCAGCGTGTACCTGCTCATCCCACAGCTGGACAACTTGTTCAGAAGGATGCTGTGAGGGACAGTATCAAAAGCTTTACTAAAATTCAGAAAAACTACATCTACTGCCTTCCCTTCATCCACTAGGAGGGTGATCTTATTGCAGAAGGGTATCAAAGTAGTTAAAATATTGGTGAAGTATTGAAAAGTGTCCCTGAGCCTCCTCTGCTCCGGGCTGAGCCCCCCCAGCTCTCGCAGCCTTTCTCCGCAGCAGAGGGCTTCCAGCCCTCGGACCAGCTCCGTGTCCCTCCCCCGGCCCTGCTCCAGCAGGTCCCTGCCTGGCTTGTGCTGGGGACCCCCGAGCTGGGCGCAGTGCTGCGGGGGGTCTCCCCAGAGCGGAGCAGAGGGGCAGAATCCCCTCCCTCTAAAGGCTGGCCACGCTTCTTTCAGTGCAGCCCAGGATATGCTTGACTCTCTGAGCTGTGAGTGCACACTGCGGGCTCATATCCAGCTTTTCATCCACCAGTACACCCGCAAGTCCTTCTCCGCAGGGCTGCTCTCGATCTGTTCCTCCCCCAGTCTGTACTGATACTGGGGTTTTCCCTGAACCACGTACAGGACCTTGCATTTGGCCTTGCTGTTCTTTGTGAGGTTCACGCTGGCCTGCTCCTCAAGCCATTCAAGATCCCTCTGGATGGCATCCCTTCCCTTGAGCAAATGAACTACAACGTTCAGCTTGGTGTCACCTGCAAGCTTGCTGCTAGTGCACTCAGTCCCACTGTCCGTGTCGTTAATGAAGATATTAAATTATGCAGCGTGAAGAAAACACACAAAACACATCACATCACTTTACCCATTATTTAATTTTTTTTCTAGTTGTATGAATGCTAATAGCCACTAACTAGAAAGCACTCTAGATGAGTAGCTTTAAGGAAAACTGCCATACGGAATAAAACTGAACATCGTAGCCCACCTCTCTGCTTCCGTAAACAAACCCCTGCCCACAATAGTGCCCTTTTGGACTATGAAATCAGCTGCCTGTGTGTTTGAAGTAACAGATACAGAGATACTTATTTGCCCGTGCTTTTTCTTCTTATATGCAGAAACTTCAACCTCTTCAACTGTCATTCAGACCCAGAGGTTATAGTAATATTTTCTTACAGATGTAGACACCACCAGTCACTCCTGAAACTGTTTTTATTCCCCAAACTCTAAATCTGTATTAGTAGGTCATCAGCTGCCCACCTTGCACAAATGTAAGGTGCAGGCACTTGTTCCACTCTGACGTATCAGGAGGTGCATCACAAGTGCAAACAGGAATGTATCTTTTTTTAATGCATTCCAGGTAATTCCCAAGACCTGTCAAGTGCTTTCGCTCCCTGGAATCCTATTCAGTAAGTTAGTTTTCTCTTCAGAGTTGCAGAATATTTAAGATATTTTTTAAATTAAAGTCCTGCTTAGTTATGATGGAAGCTGTTTCAAACCAGAACTCATCTACCTCTAGCAAGGATTCTACAAATTGATGCGCTCCAGCGCATACAGTGAGTGCGGCGTGTGCAGGTGGTTGAAATTGCTGTTCTTGCTTACCTGTACTGTCCATGCAGCTATGAGAAGTGTCCTGAGTGTATTCGCCTCATTGCACCCACGCAGACTTTCTGTGTGGCACTGCTGCTCTTACCTGGGGGCACTGACCTTCTGTGAACACGCTGCAGAGTTCACCTCTGGGTGCACAGCAGGCTGCCCGCTCAGTCTGACAGCTGCTGTCGCAAACGGGTTGTCACACAATCCAGACAAAGGTATGAAATCCTCAGGTTCTTCCTGAACTTAATTTCTAAAATGAAAACGAGGGCCTGTTCAGGGGAATCAAAGCTACGTGACAGCTGTACTTTAAAAGTGAGCAGACTGGACTGATTTCCTCACGCTTAGACTCAGGGTAACCTAGGGTCTTCCTGGAGGAAAAGGATTTCATTTCTTACAGTTTCCCTGCTTTAACTTGCAAACAGTGTAAAGATCGAACACAGTTACTGTAGCTACTCTTAAATTTATTCTGCCCATTTGTTAGGAACTTGTCCTTGTGTCCTCACAGGTCATGAATTACTTAGGCTTACGGTGGCAGAAACATAATTTCTGGGTTTTATTTCACAGTTCTCAGATTTGTGCGTCTATTTTGGAAGAAATGAAAACCACCTGAAGGAAGTGAGGAGGCTTAATGACTAGAACCGTGCGTGGGCAAACACAGGAACGGCACACTCAGCAGGCTGCAGGTTCTTTCCAAGCAGGACTCGATGGTGCTTCCTCAGCATTAACTTCTAAGAAGGAGCTGGCTGAAGCAGGACACAGCATCTCCCTCCTTTGTTCTCTACTTGTGAGCCAAAGAGGGTGACGTTGCAGATTTTCCAGCCTTGTTAGTCAGCCGGGGCTTTGTTGGCGCTCCAGTGTTTGGGGAATCCAGTTCAGGTGTTTGCTGCCGCCCTGGGGATCTGTTTTCGCAGGTAAAGGTGGGGGCTGGGAGCCGCCGCCTGCTGCTCTCGGGTGCCGGAGCGCTGGCCCGGCTGCCCTTCGTGGGCCCTGGTCTGAGCCGCTTCCCCCGCCGGGGCTGCAGACGGCCTCCCCAGGGCCCGAGGTGGGAGGCAGCCTGGGCCGAGCAGCGTGGTGGCCCTAAAGATGTCCCCGTCTGGGTGCTGACAAGCCTGCTCCCTGCCTGCCCTCAGCCGGTGCCTCCCCCCGCCGAGGCTGGCGCTCCTTGGGGCGCACGCAGCGCAGTAACACCCTCCAGCGCGGGCGGGAGAGGCTGCTTTTGTTCTGGCAGCACAGGCCGGTGCCGATGGCCCTCCGCGTGACAGGAGCGGCACAGGCAGCCTTCTGAACATCCTCGATGAAGTCTGTCCCACTTCACCCATGGTCACTATATGCAGTCACACCAGGAGTCCCTCCAGCTCCCTGCTGAGAATCACAGCAGCATTTAGGCTGGAAAAGACCTTGGAGGTCATCAGGTCCCGGCCCTGGGGCCAGCAGCTTAAAGAGAAAACCACGAGGATCATTTTGCTTTTGCATCAAATTTATTTCATCACTGGTACTATTTCTCCTGCTTCTCCATGAATATATTGACTACCACAAATCCTTAGCGAACTAAAGCGACTCCTCTTACTCTAAAAACTACCCCACTTAGCCTTCCCCTGATGTTTCTTGACCTACCTTTCCAGCCACAAATTGTGGGATTGTGGAAAAGCGTTCTGACAGCGTTGTGTGTCTGTCCTGTTTGTACATACTTTTCCTAACCATCCTAAAACATCCCATGGGAAGGAGTTCTGCAGAGTAAGTACAACTGAGGCCATGTGTTTCCTGGTGTTCAACTTGAATCTACCACCTGCCAATTTAATTTTATGCCCTTCTGGTTCTTGTACTGGAGGAGAAAATGGACAGCTGTCCCTGGTCATATTTTGTAGATGTCTTCTCTAGAGTAAGGAGTCATAGTTCAGATTTATAATAGCCTCTTTCAAGATGTGAGGAATGACACTTTCATATTCACAATGCATGCAGGTTGCACGTTCCCTCTGAGTCTGTGTACCTGTGTTATTTTCTGTTTTCCTTACCTAATAATACTTAGCCTTTAGCTGACGCTTTGCCTTTAAAGTCCATCTTCTTAATTTGATTTTCAGTATTGGAATAATTATATTAACCAATAAAATACAAAATTAAGGTTGTTTGACCACTTCATATTTATCAGCATCCTTCTGCCCTTTTGATTGTCCAGTCAGTATCATAAGGTTCTTATGCTGCTGCTTTGTTTTTTGGTTTTGTAGTTGGCTCTCATCATCACTGTTCCGAGCAAGCTAGCATTATAGGCAGCATTGCCGTCCGTCCCCTTTATGGGTAGTATCTGATGGCTGAATATGGTGATCTCATATCCAGGAATGAACGGAACTCTGGGAGCATTTCCTTAAAATGAAAGGCTGAAGGCTCAAATAGTCTCAGACTATTTGATACTCAAATATACTCAAATACTCAAATAGTTCAGAGCAGATACACAGGTGACAAGCACACCGAAATGGAGGTATACGTTAGACTGCTTTTTATTTTAAGCAAAAAAAGACAGAATGAGAATTAGAGTGGGAAGATAAATCTAGACACTTCAGACTACAAATAAGGCTACATGTTCAGATGATTATCAGTTGGAATACTTTGCACAGGGACCTGTTAAATTGAGTTGCTATCTTTATGTTAAGACCCTATTTTTTCCTGTTGCACCATGCAGCTCTGTTGGGAGTTATAGTTTGAAGCAGGAGTAACTTGTGGGAGTATGAGGCGGGAGTAACATAGCACTGATTTGTGTTATGCAGGTAGTCAGAAAAGACTTAAGTCCACCCCGGCTTTATCTTGAAACTGTTCTAGCTTTATACTTACAGCTGTTAAGAAGAGTGATAGTATGGGCCTGAACTCTTTTTCCTCCCCCCACATTCATGGCAATCCCTTTCATTTTGGGAGCAGAAGCGTTGGATGGCTATGACAACAGCAGCCACTTTCACCCTCTATACTCACACTTCTATTAATGTAACTTCTCCTGAGTGGTCAAAGACAGCCACGCTCTTTTTTTTTTTTTTTTTGGACTATGAGGAAGCCTCTGTTGGCATGTCAGTGCTGGGGCCCCAGGAGAAGTATGTCTGGGCCCTGACATTAATTGAAAGTCAGAAGCCAAAGCACTTTGGAGTTCTTTACAGATCAGCAGGATATTATTTATTGAGTTGTAATTGTAGCATGACAAGCTTTTCTTCCAAAAAAACAAAAAATGGCTAAAATTAAATTTGTCTCTAGTCTCAAATAATGTTCCCTACAGACAATTGTCAAATACTGAATATGAGCCCCTTCAGCTCAGATTTCTCCCAACATCAAGAGACTGAAGAAGCAATCGTGTCCCTTGTTTTCTATTTCTTTATGGATCTCATGAAGACTCGTCTGACTTCTGACCATGTTACAATAGCAGGATACCCATATACTTGCCTGCATTCCACTCTGTTTCTATTCGTATGCTGAGGTGATTATAACACCCAGTTTATAAGGATTCAGAGGGTACATTTGTATACATGCACATGCTTTTTGGTTTAGTGCCATATTACACACAGTAAATAATTTCTGTAGCATTTGGAAATGAGTTTTAATGGAGTCCAGATAATAATCAGCAGAATTGTTCTTCAGAAGGGGTGGGGGTGGGGTTAACTTTACAACAAAAAGACAAGCTTAGCTATCAGCAGCCTTAAAAAGAAAGTCGGGCACTGTGTTAGAGGCATCATCCTTGTTCATCACATTGCTGCCTGATTTGATTTGTCCTTATTTTGCCCCAAAACACGTAACTGTGTTAAAGTAATGCTTAAGTGATTACTGCCTTTGCCTAATTTAAGGCTCCCCAGCCGTTCGGAATGAACTTTCTCCGACATTATTCTGTGTGCTTTGAATCTCTTCCCTTTTGATTTTGCCATCGTGAACCCCCAACTGTCACCATTAATGAGGACAGATGTGTCACTGGCGTGAAACTGCTCTCATTGTTGGTTCTTCTTTTCTTACAGCTCTCCCTCCCCTCATGGCTCGTCGATCTCAAAGCTCCTCACAGGGGGACAATCCCCTTGACCCTAACTATCTCCCCCCCCATTACAAGGAGTATTACCGCTTAGCTTTGGATGTGCTTACTGAAGAAGGCAAAGAAAGTTACCAACGCTTCCTGGCAGAGGAAGCAGCCCCTGATTTTCTTTGCAACTCAGAGGTGGATCACATCATACAGAATCTCCAGAAGCCCCAGTACGCCAATCAGGAAGGTAGCACAGACACCACAGGTGACAATGACATGGATGGATCCTCTGGGACTTACTGGCCCATGAACTCAGACCTCGCTGTTCCTGAGCTTGACCTGGGCTGGCCAATGGTCTTTGGATTCAGGGGGACAGAGGTAACAACCCTCGTGCAACCACCACCCCCGGACAATCCCAGCATTAAGGAGGAGGCTCGCAGAATGATTCGAGCAGCTCAACAGGTGAGACAGTGAAGAGCCCAGCTAGGGCAGAGACAAAATCAGATGTGTCCAAAAGATGTATCAGAATGCATCAGGTCCTCTGCTAATTCCCTTAACTTTGCTCCCAGGGCCTGGCAGAGGGGAAGGGTGATTCTGAAACTACCGTTTACAGCATCAAAGCCAGCCTCTGCTTCTGGTTTCCTGGAAAAGCATGTAAGATAATGCTAAAACACACCAAGAGTTCACAGAATCACAGAACAGCTGAGGTTGAAAGGCACCTCTGAAGACGGTCTAGTCCTGCCCCTCCTGCTCAAAGCAGTGTCGATTAGAGAGGGTTACTTAGGACATGCTCTTGAGTATCTCCAAGGACGGAGACTCCACAACCTTTCTGGGCAACCTGTTCCAGTGTTCAATCACCCTTATAGTATAAAAGGTTTTTCTTATGTTAAACTGGATTTGCCTGTATTTCTGTTTCACTGGGTACCGCTGAGAAGAGTTTGGTTCCATCTTGCATACACCCCTCCATCAGGTGTTTAGACTCACTGATAAAAGAAGAGCTGGGAACAACAGGGCAATAGGGCTTTGAAGCTACTTTCCATGTTATCAGTATACGGATGCAGCTGTGTAGTGGCTGACTGAATGCTGGCCAGGAAGTTATCTGAAAATGGCACAGGTGTGTTGGAGGGGGTGAGCAGGCAGTGGTCAAGCAGCCTGATAACCACACTGGAAGGTTGTACGTGACTCAAAAAATACCTGCTATCATTGGATTAATGAATAAGGGAACACTCAGTGGCAGTGAGGGTTTTCCCTTACCTCTCGCATACAGAATATGCACCATTGATAGCAATTCTGTTTCCAGTTTTGGGGCCCGCAGTGTTCAAAGGAACCTTTGAATGGGAGGGTTCCTGTTTAAAAAGGAAGTTGAAATGGAGACGGTGCAGCAGTGCAGCTTTGGAATGGGAGGTGCTGAGGAACGTGATAGTCAGGACATCAGCAGGCACAGATAGCTGATGTCTTTCTTGCATTCTTTTCCTAGGTGGTAGCCATAGTGATGGACATTTTCACTGATGTGGATCTGCTCTTTGAGGTGTTGGATGCCGCTGCTCGCAGAGTGCCTGTGTACATCTTGCTGGATGAAATGAACTCTCAGCTTTTCCTTGACACAGCTGCTAAATGCAGAGTCAATCTTAACTATGTGGAGGTGAGCAAACCAAAGGTGTGCCCTGCCCCTAATTCGCATCGTGAGGGCGCACAGGGGGCCACTGTGAAGTAAAAACCTGAGAAAGGGGAAAAATGGGCCAGAGCCTTGTGAAAGATGAGTATGAAGAAAGCTGGGAGAGCTGGCACAATACAGGGCTGAAAGCTGAGGACACACTAATAAATGGGTTTATCTCCATGCAGACAGACTCACTAAGAGCTGAAGTATAAAAATGGTGGCAGGATGGAAGTTAAAAGAGCAAGGGGAAGAAGGAGGGGCAGGAGGAGGGAAGTAACATATTCTAGCTGAGTTGGTGCCTTGTCTGCTTTGCAGTTCCTAAGGGTGAGGACAGTTTCTGGCCCAACCTACTACTGCCGCACGGGGATGTCCTTCAAAGGCCACATGAAAGAGAAATTCCTTCTGGTAGACTGCATGGTGGTGCTGAGTGGCAACTACAGGTGAGAAGCCCTGCAATGTTACATGTCCGAGTTTTGGTGAGAAAGAGGCTGGTTAATTGGTAAAGCGATGCTTCGGTACTTCCCAATGAACATCAGGGACAAAAGTTTTTCTCACTGAAGGATACTGAGCAGCAATTTTCAGGAAAAATACACTATTTTGCAACTGAGGTAGATACACCAACTAAACAAGCCCTCAAGCCCAGACACCTGAACCCAAGCTTCCTTCACATCAAGAATTAATAGAATCTGTGAAAAATATACAGCAATTACAAGGTATTGTGGGTTAACCCCGGTAGGCAGCTAAGCCCCACACAGATGTTTGCCCACCAGTCCCAGCAGGATGCGGGAGAGAATCAGAAGGGCAAATGTGAGAAAACTCATGGGTTGAGATAGAGTGTTTAATAGCTAAAGCAAACCTGCACACATAAGCAAAACAATATAAAGAATACATCCACTACTTCCCCTTGCAGACAGATACCTAGCCATTTCCAGGGGGGAAGCAGAGCTTGATGTGGGAAGACACACACCATAATGCTGAATGTCTTCTTCCTGCACAGAATCACAGAACGGTTGACCTTGAAAGGGACCTCTGATGGTCATCTGGTCCAACCCCGCTCTGCTCAAGCAGGGCCACCTAGAGCCAGGTGCCCAGAACCGCATCCACATGTTTTTTAAATATCTCTAAGGAGAGAAACTCCACCAAGGTCCCTGGGCAACCTATTCCAGCGCTCAGTCATCTGCACAGTAAAAAACTGTTCCCTTACGCTGAAATGGAACCTCCTGTGTTTCAGTTTGTGCCCGTTGCGTCTGGTCCTGTCACTGGGCACTCCAACCTCAACCACTCTGTGAAAACTGGACTCGGTACTCCAGATACAGTGTCACATATGCTGACTTGGGGGCAATAATCGTTTCCATTGACATATTGGCTGCGCTTTTACTACTGCACCCCTGTATGTGTTGAGCCACCATTGCTGCAAAGGTGCTGCTGTCTTTTTTTTGGCCTTGCTGCCTGCCAGAACCCTGAAGTCATTTTCAGCCAAGCTGCTTTCTAGATAGTCATCTTCAGCCTGTATCGGTGGATGGGGTTGTTCCATGCCAGGTGCAAGATTCTGCATTTGCCTTTGCTGAATTTCACGAGATTCCTGTCAGCACATTTCCCCAGCCTGCTGAGGTCTCCCTGGCTGGCACATCAACTGCACCATACCCCATTCTGGTGTCATCTGGAAGCTTGTTGAGGGTGCACACTGTCCTGTTGTTCAAGTCATTAATGACAGTGTTAGAGACTATTTGCCCAAGCCCTCACCCCTGAGGAACACTACCTATAACTGTCCACCAGTCACACTTCAAATCACTGACTACCACCCGTTAAGCCTGACAGTACAACCAATCTCCCGTTTACTGTGTGACAGTCATTCAGTCTGCAGGGTTCCAATGTGGCTAAAAGATACTTACTTAAAGCCATGTGGAAACCCTTGCTAAAGTCAAGAGAAACCTCATCTTCTGCTGACCCCTTGTCCACGCAGCCAGCCTTCTTTTTGTAGAAGGCCATCAGAATGCGTCAGGCATGGTTTGCCCTTGATAAATCCCTGCTATCTGATCCCAGTTGTCTTTCTGTTATTCCTATGACTGGAAATTGCTTCCAGGAAGATCTGCTCCACAATTTTCCCTCAGACTGAGGTAAGGCTGACTTGCTGTAGTTCCCTAGTTGATCCTTTTGCTCCTTTTAAAGATGGGCACAACATTTTCTTGATAAAGATCAATTACAAGCCCGAAGTAATTGCAGGAACATCTACTTCATATAAGGATTATCATCACCTCACTCTCTTGTTGTTGTTAGTAATGACTGGCTTTTTTAGAACAGAAGTCATTTATTGCCTTGTAAAGTCCTCTGCAAAGATGTGATGCCAAATCAATTCATAATTACAAATTAGGAATTACGAATTAGGCTTAGGAACATTAGTGTGCAATGAGTTGCTGCCTGAGTGGTAAGTAATAGCAGAATTTTCTTCAGGCAAGCAAATGGTTTAATGTAAAGTGGTACAGTTGAGTAACTTGATGCTAAAACACTATCATGACTTCTATTTCTCTTTGTAGTTTTATGTGGTCTTTTGAGAAGATTCACAGAAGCATTGCACACATCTTCCAGGGGGAGCTGGTGGCCAGCTTTGATGAAGAATTCCGAATTTTGTTTGCACAGTCAGAACCTCTTGTTCCTCCAGCCAATGTCTTGGCAAAGGCAGAGAACACATTTGCCATGACTCCCTTTGGCAATAACATGCCTTTCTTTCCAAAAAAAGCACCCCTGATGTTCCAGAGGGATGACAGTCTTTTTCCCTCCTTTATGGACAGAGTTGATCCAGACAGGTACTTCCTATCAAATTTCAGGCGGGATGACATGTTGCGCCATACCGTGGAGGGGTCAGCCATGCGAATGTATAAAAAGGTAGAAATGGAGAATTCTCAGATGGATCCTGTCAGGGGTTTTCTCCGTTCCAAGCAGTTGGAGTTGGATGCTTTTAAGAGACACAGTTTTGCAGAAGGAACATTTGAAAATTTTGCTTCTTCCAAACAGTATGCCAGGCAGATGTTCATGAACAATATGGATGAATTTAAAATCCAGTCTAGTCATTTTCAGAAGGATCAGTTCTACCAGTACCAGTTTGAACATCCCCATCTTTCTGGAAGACCTCAGGGACTCTTTGAGAGAATCCGAGGTGGCAGGCCAGGATTCAATGAGCTGGAAGACTATGGAGAGGGACCCAGGTACCCTGAACTTGAATCCAATTTTCCACAGGAGGGCTTCCCCTTAAGGCTGGATTACGTACCTTCAAATTCTTCCAGGGAAGTGAGACATGGCTCGGATCAGCTGAATCCTGCAGGCAATGGCCCAATGGGAATGATGTTAAGAAGGCAGAATATAGGACAGAAATTTATTTGCCAGACTTCACCTACACAGAAGCAAAGCCTGGAACAACGCCTGTTCTTCCAAGACAAAGATGAGGACCAAGATGAAGACAAGAACACACAGGAAAATAGAACAGGTTTACGTAACTGGAGGATTTCTTCATATCTTAGCGCATACCAGTCCGAACCAGAAGAAGGTCTTCCAATGCCTATGGAATCAGAGGCATATAATGATGTTCTTGGGGATACCCTCACAAAGCACCCCACTGACCTCATCCCAGCATTCAAATCCCCTATACCTTTTAATAGCAAGTCACTGGGAATTGACAGTGCCAAAGAATTTGCAGATCCTGACAGAGTAGGTGAAGAAACACCTATAATGAAACAAGATGCCTTTAGGTCCAGGATAAATCCTTTGATCCAGAGGAGCTCAAGACTCAGGTCCTCTCTGATTTTCAGTGCTGCCAAGCTAGATCAGCCTAACACCACAATAGAAAAGGTTCAGATGATCCAAAAAGAACAAATGTCCAGTGAGTTGACAAAAGACAACGAAACTATAAAGACAGCCACCTCATCTAAAGTAGCAGAACTTTTAGAGAAGTACAAAGCTGTGGGCAAAGACACAGAACGAGCTACAGTCACTCATACCAAAGCTGTTTCCAGTTATCTACAAGAAGAATCACAGAACACAGAGAAGAAATGTACCAAATCTGTGCAATATAAGATTCTGGAGAGTAGGGTACTAGACTCCAAAGACTCCTGCAGTACTTACAGAGTGCATGGAGAAGCAGACAGACCATTTGGAATGGCATCATCAACCCCCCAGCTTGCTGACACATTGAGTAAAGATCCCCTAGCACACATTAGCACTAAGGTGGACAAATTATCATCTCGGTTTTACCCCATAGAGAATAAACCTGCTCTTCCAGAAAAGGAGAGTCTTATATTTGTAGGAGACACTCAGAAATTGACTCTTCCAGAGAAGAAGGAAAGAGTGACATTCAAAGATGACACTCAAAAATTAGTCAATACAGAACTGAAGAAACCACAGATTAGGACAGGTACCACATCAGTTCTTGAAAGTTTACCTAGAAGTCAAGGATCTGACAGCTCTCTCAATAAATCTGAGGAAGACTGTTCAAAACAAGAACAAAATCCAATGGAATTTTTAAGAAAAGGGTCACTACGGCTGAAGCAACTTTTGAACCCAAAAGGTGAAAAGAAATCGGAGGAGGAACCCACTTCTGAGAGTGGAAAATCTGACAAGCAGGCTGTGATTCTCAAACGATCTTCCATAGGGGACTGTCAGGAAACGATGGAGGAAGAAAAAACCCATAAATTTGCAACACCACTTCCTCCCAAAAGCAGCCAGCCAACACAGGGGAGATTTCCTTCATCCACAGCTAACATCCTGTACAGTAGCAACCTCCGTGATGATACCAAGGTGATTTTGGAACAAATCTCTGCAAACAGTCAGAAGAACAGAGCTGAACTGGCCAAGCAACTACCATCCACTAGTAACCCTGATCTTTCTAAGTCAACTACAAGCTTAGAAAGGAAAGGTGAGAAGGAGAAAAGCTGTAACATCCATAGGTCAGAGAGTTTTGGGAGCCAGAAACGAAATCTTCAGCGGCAACCATCAGAGGATAGAGATACCCTTCTGAAAAAAATGGAGAATATGCGGAAGGAGAAGCGAGTCTACAGTAGATTTGAGGTCTTCTGCAAAAAGGATGAACATACAAGTCAAAGTGAAGAGGAGTATGACACAGATGCCAAAGACAAGAAGATGGGAAAATTCATGCCCAAAATCCTGGGGACCTTCAAGACCAAAAAATGATCATACAAATGCTATTTAACTCCATATAATCACTGACTGTCAAAGGGGAATGAGGAAGTAACTTGTTTATAATGGCTATAAGCACCATAGGCAATACTCTTCATGGTTAGTAAGTGAAAATGTGTTCAGCGTTAGACTCCTATGGCACAATTTGCCCAATAAAGTCATGTGGTATCAAGCAACCTTATCCCAGTATATTTCAAATAAAATTATTAAATTGCCAAGATGCTTAAACCAAAGAAATAAGGAAGAGTCTCTTTATGTTGTGCTCAGGGAACAGTTTCAGCAGACAAAGCAATTCCACTTTCAGAAGGAAAGAATATAAATAGAAAATTCAATACTTGAGTTCAGTCCAGGAAATAAAAATACACACAGACACACACAGAGACATGCATATGCATTAACTGGAAGAAATGTTTAAAAACCAATTGTTTCTGAGGTACAGTTATCTTTTGCTTGTATCCAATAACAAATCAAATATGGGAGGCACCTTTTCGGAAGTTTACAGGAGAAAAAAAATGTCAACAACTTTTTGCCATTATCTATGATTATGGTCTTGTCTAGCAGTACATGCTCAGCTTCCGTATTTACCATTTTCTAAGTTCTGTTTCGTTATTGGTTTGTTTCTTTATGTATAATGGAACTATCGCTTTAGGGGGTGAGCTGAAAGCAGCAGCTGAAAGGCCAAAAAAGGAAACTGACATGCAATTAATGGAAAAGGACCTGGGTTTTGGATTCCTTTTCAGCCGAGTCAGGGGTTTAACTAAGCATCTAAAATACTGTCTTGGCCAATTAGGAACTTCCTTGACAATGTAACTGCCCGGGAACGATCATTTGTCAGCACATCTTTCCATATGAATACAAGGAAAGAATGGACTCGTAACAATGGAAGGAATAAAGGTACTGGAATTTTCAAGCTCAGAAGTATTTTCTCTCACGTACCTTTCTTGTAGTAGTTTGGTACCAAGCTTAAACACCCAGCTTTAAAACAGGCCAGAGAAGGCCATAGGTTCACGCTGTTGTGTTACAGTGTTTTGCAGGACAGAAGGTAGAGAGAGGCTGTCGAGAAAACACTGTACATTGTAACATACACATACATCGTTACTTAGCTGTTTGGGTTTTTTCCTCAGCTTGGATTGTCTCTGCTTGGCATCCAGCAGGATTTGCCAAACTGAATTATTTTTTTTTCCTGATCTTTGTGACGTTGTCTAAAGAGATGACAGGGAATAATGCTCTCATGTGGAACTACTGAATTTCCCATTCCCGTTAGCTTGGGTTTCATGTTTACCCACTTGTGACACTAGCTGCAGGCTCACCAAACCAGTTCAGGTACGTGGCTGATGGATGGAAGCAAGAGGCTGCATCAATTCCTGAAGGTAACTTCAATAGGGTCTCTAAAACTTGAGCTTTTTTGCTTTTTTTTTTTTTTTTTTTTTAGGATGCCAGCTCCCATGGTAGCAGGCTTTATATAATTTAGCAGGCTTTATATAATTCACGTATCTGTAACAATTAATTAATTTTACTGCTTGTTGAAAACCTTGGGAACTGAATGTGTGGAAAGATAGACTGTCTGATCTGAAAAAAAAAAAAAAAAGCTGATTTTCATATTAATACGGATGGCGGTAAAAATCTGCAAGAATCAAGAGGAATTATCATTTTAACATAAGGAGGTAAACCTAGAAATGAGAGAGTAAAAAAGACAGGAGGGAAGAGTAGCCAAAATTGGAAGAAAAGCTGCAATTGCTTTCTTATGCTTATTTCATATTGTATAAATGTATACCATTTCAGGTACCACTCATCATCTCTCACATATGTGCAAATTCATAAATGAATGTTGTATGTATACTTATTTTGTCTGCTGTTAGTAATGAATCAGATGCCGTTATTGGTGGGTCCCAAAATGAACTGTAATGATCAATACAGTCGTTATTTGACGGATGATACAGACAGAGATTATTTTACTCTGGAGAGCAAGATAGGCTATATAGATATATCCTATTATATAAACACTAGTCCTGTTTTGTGAAATTTTTACTCATGTCATTCCATACCTCCCCAGCCTTTCCCAAACCTACTTGCTCCAGCGTCGTTCTGTAACAGATCAGTTAGAAATGTAACTATTTCTGTAGTCTCAGATTACATTAACATTTTAGAATTTTGCTGTATTTGTTTAGATTTTTAGAATTTTATCTTGCTGTGTTCAGTGTAGACGTATGTTCCTGACCAGAACCAGAATAACTCATCTCTTTCAATGATCCGTGGATTACCAGATATTATAGGTGTACATAAATACTGCAGAATAACTAATTCACTTGCTAATAACAAAAGCCATTTTAGGAGTAAAAAGTTAGTGTTACAGCCTATCACCTATCTGTCTGAGACTGGGTTCTCAGAGGATCTTGGGTGTCGCGTTGTATTGTCTATTGCTAGGTGCTAGGCTTTCAGTGGAAGTCACAACCCCAAATTAAGCAGTAGGCTCCCTTTTCCGTGCGTGAGAACTGGCACCTTAGACTCGCAAGAGCCAACGTGCTGCACAGAGCACTGCTTACACACGTTCCCCCTGTCATTGCCATTTCCTGTGTCTGCCTGTACCTGAGAGAGGAAATGCCTAGGTTATGAATATATCAGAATAAACCAGGCCTTCCCTTGTGAGCTGCGTTCCCAGCTCGCTAGTATTACCAGACTTAAGTGCCTACACCTGGTACCAGAAGTGAATGTATATTTTTTTAACTGGACTAGCCTTTGGTGTTTAGGCACTATAAGATAAAATGGATGTTCTATCAATGGCAGTGGTACTCACATGTTGGAATTTAGTGTCTCAGTCCTCTCTGTAACTGTAGTCCCAACATTCAGGAATAACAACCATTTATCATAGGTGAAGTTAAAATTTCAGGGACAGAACCTTCTTACAAGAACTTCAAGTTAATGAGGACAACGTATGAAAAATCAGCATTAAAACAGGAATATGGTTTTGAAGTTTACTATAGTCCCACTGTTGCCTGATAACATCTTTATGTTTCAGGAGTAGTATCTCTTGGAACGTTGCTTTCTGAAAGCAAAAAAAAAATATATTACTATTATTCACTGAACAAAATACCCCTTATTTTTCCCTTTCACACACAGAAAACATTGATTGAAAGACAAAGATTTTCTGTAGTGGAATATAAAGTATTTATTATTACAATATTTACAATATTACAGGGTAGGTAAGCTATTAAATATTACAGCAGATCCCACCTATATTTAAAATGCTTTTCTACTTGATATTAATGAAAATAAGCCACTGTTGATTATGTTCATTTACCCTAGAAGGGCCATAGAAATTAGTGGAAACCAAAATGAAGTGCTTTAAGATTATCTGTGAAGAGTTCAGTCTTCTTGGTCTTCAGAGAACAGCTGGTTACCTGTTCCACTCAAAAAATAAAGGTAAATCTACATAAAAAAAAAGAAAGGTAAATCTACCTTTAGGCAGTGCACCTGAAACTGCTGAAGAACCATAGAATGGGTTGGAAGGGACCTTCAAAGGTCACCTAAGTCCAATCACCCTGCCTTGAGGGACATCTTTCACTAGATGAGGTCGCTCAAAGCCCTGTCCAGCCTGGCCTTTAACACCTCCCATGATGGGGCATCCACAGCTGCTCTGGGCAACCTGGTGTATCACCACCATCATCGTAAAAAAATTCTTCCTTATGTCCAGTCTAAACCTACCCTCTTTTAGTTTAAAACCGCTGACCCTTTTACTGTCACTACAGGCCTTGGTGAAAGTCTCTCTGCCCTTCTTATAAGCCCCCTTTTAAGTACTGAAAGGCTGCAATACAGTCTCCCTGGAACCTTCTCCAGCTCCTGTTCCCAGGCTGAACAACCCCAAGCCTCTCAGCCTTTCTTTATAAGAGATGTGTTCCAGGCCTTGAGCCATTTTTGTGTCCCTCCTCTGGACCTGCACTAACCAATCCATGTCTGTCTTGTGCAGGGGACCCCAGAGCTGAATGCAGTGCTCCAGGTGAGGCCTCCCCAGAGCAGAGCAGAGGGGAGAATCCCCTCCCTCTAAAGGCTGGCCACGCTTCTTTTGATGTAGCCCAGGATATGCTTGGGTTTTCTGGGCTGCGAGTGCACATTGCCAGCTCACATCCAATTCTGCATCCACCAGCACCCCAAGTCCTTCTCCCCAGGGCTGCTCTCAAGCCCTTCATCCCCCAACCTGTACTGATACTGGGGGTTGCCCTGACCCAGGTGCAGGACCTTGCACTTGGCCTTGTTGAACCTCAGTTGAGGTTCACATAGGCCCTGAATGTATCTGAATAAGTCTAAATATTCAAGTATCAGAATACTGCAATTTTCTGTAATTTTTTGCAATAATTCAAACAAGGATCATTAACTGACAGTATTCTTTGTTCTCATGGTATGGGAGCAAATAGTGCTGTGCCCTGTCTGGTAAGACAAAGGCAAAGGGGTAAGATTCTTTTTCCGTTTGGTTTGTCCAGAGGAAAGTAGTACATTGTTCCATGCAATAAATAAAGCGTTTCTCTTCAGCTGGACTAACTGTCAAATGCCTGTTATATTTTGCTCTCACTGGTTTAGTTAGGGGACTGATGAGATCACGTACCTCACCTGGTTAGAATGCTTCCATGTTCACTGCTGGTATTGTTGGGAGGACTTTGATATCGGAAGGCTCTGCAGCGCAGATTTACATATGGTTCCATAGGCCTGGGAGTAACTGCCCATGAATGCTTTCGGATCACCAGCAGCTCCCACGTTTGCAGTAATCTGGAACATCTTTTTACTGGGCTTCAGAAGGGGATGAACATCTTTGCTCTGAAACTGAGTATTTCTTGGATTCTGTGCAAGAAAGGCCAGCCAAGATAGTTAGTAACCTGTACTCAGCTTTCTAAAATCCAAATAAGGAATACAAATTTTCCTTCAGGTGCAGAGTAGGACAGATCATTAACGCCATATGAATAATAAACAAAACAGACTGTTCTGTAAGATCAAGAATAGGATGGTGAGAACGACGTGAGGGAGAAGGGCTTAAGAATGAGTGTATCAGGAATGAACTAGTGGCACTGGAGCAAGATACAACAAAGTAATCCTGCGCTAGAACACAAGTCTAAAGGCCTGTTTGACTAGTATTTTGTTTTCAACAGCTGTGAATGTTTTAAATATATGTACAAAAGACAGATCATCATCGTAATTCCCCAATATATACTCCTGGCTTCTGTCAATGAAATTACTTCAAGACATTGTGACTTGGAAGCTGCATATGGATACAGTGTTTATCAGCTCCTGTGGTGGGTTAATAATATAATACATTTGAATCTGCAGTTCACAAGGAGAGCTATTTCACTGCAGCTTACACTTTGTGAACCTCTATAGTTAACTGAAAGGCAAGAGTTTCCACCCACTATTGTGGCACTGGCTGCTGTCACCCCAGCCATTATAGGAGTCTTTCCTGGTCAAATAGCTGAGAAAAAATGTTTCATGAGCCTGATAGGATATTGAAAATGAACGCAGAGCAAACTGGAACATCAGAAATTTTCAGCTCCTGCTGAAGCTGAATAAGGAAGATGGAAAAGTCAACATTCACTTAAGATAAGCCACAATCATAGTCTTTTTTAGACTTTAAGATAAAGTCCAACCATTGACCCATGACTGCCAAGTCCACCACTAAACTATGTCCCTCAGTACCACATCTACACATTTTTTAAACACCTCCAGGAATGGTGATGCCACCTCTTCCCTAGGCAGACTGTTCCAATGCTTGACCACCCTTTCAGTGAAGAAATTTTTCCTAATATCCAATCTAAACCTCCTCTGGTGCAACTCGAGACCATTTCCTCTTGTCCTATCGCTTGTTATCTGGGAGAACAGAGCTACCCCCACCTGTCTACAACCTACTTTCAGGTAAATTATAGAGAGCAATAAGGTCCCCCAGAGCCTACTTTTCTCCAGACTAAACAACCCCAGTTCCCCTCAGCTGCACCACTGCCACCAGCAATGGAAGCATCCAATGCTAATGACCTTCTACCACAATATCCTGTCTCTGACACTAATCAGGATTAGCTTCTCAGGGAACAAATATAAAGCACAGGGCATGTGTAGGGTGATCTCCCTATTATGCTCTTCCAGTAACAGAAAGTTGGTCACAGTTACCCAAAGAATCTTCAAAATGCATTGTTTGTATGTACATCTGCACATGCGGCAATCTCCACAATCTCATATTGTGGAATAAATGGTTCCACACTTGCTCCACACTTCTAGAATAAATGGTTCCTCTCACTCTCAAAACAGTTTCAATAGGATTCCAAAGCAAAGGGGCTGACAGACGGGTTCTAAGTGTGCATGTGGACACACTTGGAAGCTACTGGCAATTATGTCTCCTTTTAGCAGTTACTCATACGTATTTTCGTATCAATCACAACAGTTAAAAAGAGATCCAGTAGGAACAAGCTTGACTTTTAAGTGTCTGCAGCTTGTTTCTAGCTTGAAATGGTTCAGATCATTCAGAGCTGTGTTCAAAGAAATAATTTCCTTTAAGGTAAATGTGATATTGATCCCACCCAACTCATCTTGGATAGTGGTGTCTGTCACAAGTCCCTTCACACAACTGCACTCAGCATATATTTTGAATGGTTTGGAGCTCCAGCACATAGACACTAAAGTATTCTTTTGTGGGGATGTGAGAAAGTCCCACAACAAACAAGTCAATCTTCAGTGTCACAAAAAAGGTAATCTATGGTGCCTCCTCCCATATTCTTCCCCTGATCACTTTGTGTTGGCTTGACTCTCCTTGAGCTAGTCAGCAGACAACTAGTTCAGGAAAAATAAAGAAGCAGGGGCAAGGAGGTCATTTAAGAACCCAATGAAGATAAGAACTTTTACAAGGAAATGTGGCCAAGAACAAGGAAGAGGGAGGAGCAGAGAGGACAGGACTGAAACTTTTCAGTGTTCAACAACAGCAATCCATTACGTTGACTACAGAGGTAGTGCAAATTCTCCAAAGCCTGGAATATCCAACAGTCTCAATTTGGCTAAAAAAAGAATTTGCTACCTCCACACTTTGGACAGGACAAGCCATCATTGAAGATAATGTAAAAGCAACTGATCTGTGATTCTAAAAGTCAAAGGGCATTTTCAGTGCTGCTGACAATCTTAACAATTTGGTAAGTCTGAAATGGTGTTGAAATCCTCACTTGTCTGAAGTGATAAAATTGAAAGTAGAATGGAGTCCAAAATTAGCCTGTCCTCTAGAAAAAGGGCAGTGGAAAAAAAGTCATATATCTCAGCACATCTCAAAAGACATTGCATTAAAAACTCAAGATGGGAAAAATAAGCAGAGGCAGAAGATCTGCAGAGATATTTTTACTTTTCTTTTTTATTACAGTTAGCTGACGTATATGATCCATTACAATTCATCTTTGTGAAAAACAAATTTACTGCTAATGAGGCAGAGACCTAGATTTACAAAAGGGCTGTGTTCCTTCATGTTCTCTGAAGTAGCTAATTCCCATACTTAAATTCAACAGTCATTCACAGAACTTCTGCATAAATGTATAGGCACCAAAATACTCTTGCTGCTCAAGTCACAGGTGATAGGTTTTTGAAAGACTGGGGCTAAACTTAAAACTGCAGGAGAAAGTTAGTGTTTATTAACCCAGGCTAGCTGAAGATCAGTATTACATATGTCGGAGATGTCATGTTTAAGCCACATCTGTGCCCTTGGCATTTCCTGGTGATTACTATAAGTGGTCTTCCTCTCAACGCTCTGCCTCATGCACGGCACTAAACTCAGGGTCATAAACTTCATTAGTAGACTAAACACCTGAAATGTAGGTATTGCAACACTGAAGACTGCAAGTATCTATGTGAATCTCCCCCATATTAGAGGCAAATTATGTCTAGTTACTTCCCTACTAGCAGAAACTCTACAGTGAGCACACGCTTCAGCTCTCTAGTAAAAGAAACATATTCCATACAAGCCCAACTGCCTTATCAAACTCCCCACTCAAGTTTAAAAAACTCCCAGTTTTTTCCCCACTCAATCTCTTTTCTTTTTTCTTCCCTATAATAATGCCTCATGGTGGATTACATCCCACTGTAGAAGGGTAGTACCTACTTTGAACAGCAGTGTGTGTTATGGGATTGTATATCACACTGATCTTTGATCTCTGACATAAAGCTCTTCCTAAGTCTTCACTCCGGCTGGATACTTCTGGCTGGACACTACTTGTAGTTCCAGCATGCACATACGAAGTTTTTAGAAGAGGCAGAGTTGGTTGTCAAACTGGTACCATTTGACTGACACCACATACAAGCAACAGAAATGCAGTGTATATCTTTGTCATGAGTAATTTTAACTGACAAAAAATTAATCTGCTCACTCACAGAGCAATATGTCTTGCCTCTCATTTAGGTGTCTTCACAAAGTTGCAAATCAAGATATTTTGTGTCTATATCATTTTGGTCTATCAAAAGTTAGGATGGGTTTGGCTTTTTTGGTAGCATTACTACTCACATTATACAGGTTCTGTACACTTGTAGGAGGTAGCCAAGCATTCGCATTTGCCCACGTGATTCGTCTCTCAAGTTTCCTATTGTTGGAGATTCTGGCCTGTTGAAAAGGTGGTGCAGAACAGTTCCTGATCACAGCACCAGAATTTGCATTATCTGCAGAAGAAAAACCATGAGAGAAAGTAGGAAGATCATGAGGACACAGAACACACTAACTGAGGCAAGGACAGAACATAAAAACTGAGTTAGCCCCTGCCATCTCACCTCATCTCACAAACACAACAAAAATACTCAGAATAAAATCAGAATGTAGTAGGCAAAAAAACCCCAGAGTTCAAAAGGGAATGGGAAAAGGTAACAGCAGTAGAGAAGGAAAGAGAAAACCGAAAGGAACACAGAGTCAATACTGAGGCAGGAAAGAGCCAAAGAGAATGTCATACACCCCAAACTCATTCAACAGTGTTTTGTTCTTCTGTCATTTTCCTCCCACACTTTCACATTCTCATTTTGCCATGTAGATACTCCCAATTTTTTTCCCCACTCAATCTCTTTTCTTTTTTCTTCCCTATAATAATGCCTCATGGTGGATTACATCCCACTGTAGAAGGGTAGTACCTACTTTGAACAGCAGTGTGTGTTATGGGATTGTATATCACACTGATCTTTGATCTCTGACATAAAGCTCTTCCTAAGTCTTCACTCCGGCTGGATACTTCTGGCTGGACACTACTTGTAGTTCCAGCATGCACATACGAAGTTTTTAGAAGAGGCAGAGTTGGTTGTCTCTGGCCTTTCCTGGTAGGTAAAGTCACAGAACTGGAATCTGGAAGTGGCCTGGATTCAGACTGACTTAGTTGAATGTTTTCTCTCTGCACTTGCTCCTTTGGATGACTATTTAATTTCTTTCCAAGGATCACCTACAAAAAGCAAAAGTTGGTTAGACTTAACTCAGCTACATAGTAGAGCAGAGGAACAAAACATAAAACCAAAGACTTACAAACAACTGCAATTTACTTAGCAGGAAAAGTAACAAGTATAATTTTAAAATTAATACAGGGTTGGAAAGACAATAGAAATGCTATTCTCAGTGGAGAGAAAGAATAGGCGGAAGCATTAAGAAAAAGGATTGGAATAGGATATACCCTGCGGCAGAACACCAATAAATAAAATGGACATTAGCCTTGGAAAAGACAGAATCTATATACCCAAAACGTTAAAACTATGTTGTTTCTTACCATTCCTTTCTAGAACTTTGCAAAGCTGATTTTTTAAGAGTCAGAGCAACATTCATTTTGGTTAGTTCGCAATTACTTCTCACCTACCTCTACTGCTATTATCTAGCAACAGAATCCTTGCCAAGGTGGTAAGAGCGTTAGGAGCCATGAGCAGATGAACTAGTAAAGTGAATACTAAGCGCAGGTAGTAAAGGTATTCTAAATGCCAATAGATTGGTCACAGATATTCTAGGTACAAGGCTAAGAAACAAGGAGGAGAGAGAGGGGGAGAATCCTCTCCCCCTAAAGACTGGCCACGCTTCTTTCGATGCAGCCCAGGATATGCTTGGCTTCCTGGGCTGTGAGCACACATTGCCAGCTCATATCCAATTTTGCATCCATCAGCACCCCCAAGTCCTCCTCCACAGGGTTGCTCTCAATCCCTTCATCCCCCCGCCTGTGTTAATACTGGGCACTGTCCTTATCCAGGTGCAGGACCTTGCACTTGGCCTTATTGAACCTCATGAGGTTCACATGGGCCCACTTCTCAAGCTTGCCCAGGTCCCTCTAAATGGCATCCTGCCCCTCAGGCATGTCAACCGTACCACTCAGCCTGGCATCATCTGCAAATTTGCTGAGGGTGCACTCAGTCCCACTGCCTACAAGGAAAGTACAGCTTTTTATTTTCCTTTTGATCTTACCACATATACCAAATGGTATCAAAAGGAGTATCTTTCCTTTTCCCCATACAACTGAACATTTTGCAGAGGTCTTTTTTCTGTTTGCTTGATTATTGCATCATTTCCTGATTTTTCAAATACTATTTCCCCCATGTCAATGCATTCAAAATATGGCTCCTAAGACATCACTGTCCTTTATTCTTAGTACATCAGCTACATTGATCTTTCACTTGCTCTTCCTCCTCTGTTAATTAATTATTCTGAAATCTGATAGTTCCGTGTATGTGGTGCAGCATGCAATGGTACTTATGTTCCAGCAAAAAACCTCAGCATTAGGTTATGCGATAACAGCTTGTCTGCACGCTCACAATGGAGCTCAGAAAAACAATGGCAGGATGGGGAGCCCAAATAATATGCTGCTGAGCTACTCCCTGACCCCTTTTCATGGAAGCCATCAGCTCATCAAAGGCCCATCTGCAACAGGCTGAAAGGAGCACAGGGATGCACTACCACAGACAGGAACCCAAATCAAGGGCTACTCAACACCTTGCCTAGGCCCCTGCCAGGGCTGTCCCAGCAAAGCCATCGGCCCCATTGTCCAGACCCGAAACTCATCACAAGTCATCAGGATTTCTCTGGATCACCTTTGGGATTAAGGGTAGCAGGGGATGGGGGAGTGGCAAGAGATGGAGGTGTGGAGGTTGCTGTCTAGGGGTTAGACACATTATGAGATGCAGGGGAAAGCCATTTGGGATCACACAGGACTTATGGAATGTTTAAGGTGGGAGCCAAAAGAGGAAAAGAGGAGTTTAGGTGGTTTGAGGAAGAACAAGTGCAGGAAGCAGGGGGCAAGAGGTATAAAAATGGCCAGTCCTGTGTAAATAGCTGGCTGGTCAATAAGCTTGTCTGGCCATGCCACGCGCCTGATCAATGCAGTTTGCCCTACCTTCTTACTAAAATCCTTCCTCCTTCCTGGAAGGGAGGCTGTCTCTTCCGTCTGTGCGTGTGTGTATGCAGATGTGAGTGCCAGCAGCTGGAGTCAGATCACAGGTCTGTGTCAGATCAGGCCCATGTGTCGGGTGCCAGCAACTGAAGAGAGTGCAGGTGTGCAAGTGAGCATGTGATTGCTAGCAAACATCAAGTCAGACTAATGGGTGAATAGATCAAGTAGCCTGGGAGCAAGGGGGTGAGCAGGTCTCTAAGGGTGTGACAGCACCTGCACATCCCCAGGGGTGAGAGCACCTGGGGGCAGGGGGAACAGAGGTCAGCTAAGGGACTTGGAAAGTCCTGGCCAGCTGTTTGTGTGCATGGCCTGTACCAGCAACTGGAGTAGGGTTGCAGCCTTGGGGGCTTGTATATCCAAGTGCCAGCAACTCCGGAGACTGGGATCCAGGGACCAGCTACTGAGCAGATGGAGTGCCTGAGACCAGCTGCTGCAGGGATCCACCTTTAATGTGTGTGTGTGTATATATCCTCACGAGTTGAATTCCACCTTGCTCAGACAGAGAAGGGAGCAGAATGAGGCTGATGGTGATGTCTATGTGTGAGTGCTCTGAGTGCCCGTTTGTGATCCCTGTGGCCAGCCATGTATAAATGCAGTGTGTGTGCCTACTGAGAATGCATCTTCAGCCTTGCTACTGGCTGGATCTGGGGACACAAAGTGGCAGCAGCCTCACCTCTCTTGCACTGTTGGATCCAACATAATATATTAACATAATAATATCCTAATAAAATATATCCTCATAAAAAAAACATAATAATAACACAGTCTCTCAGACATCAGGCTTTACAGACTTCTCCCAGCAGATATCTAGACTTAAAGATCTCTCAAAAATGATGACAGTATGAAGCTGACTGATAAGAAGCACCAAGATTTAACTGTAAGCATGTATGGAAAGACCAGGGGAATGTAAACAGAATAAAATGACTGAATTCATGAAGTGTGTGCAAGAATGGCAGGTTACTTGGAGGATTAGGACTGTGGAAAACAAGAGAAATTACCTCATATAACTTATTTCGATATTCTCCCACAGACAGCTGGATATCATCACCTAAAGGAAGAATCACGTCGTAGTCCAGAGAGGGCTCCCTGGCAGGACAGTGAAACCTAAGAAGATGATAACACATAATGTAATTCATTAAGACTAAAACCAGCACAACAGATCAATATAATCTTAAAAAGGATTGTTAAATCATCTAGTGTAACCTCTAGTGTAAAAAGGGTTAGAGAAAATGAAGAATCATTTTTGTCTTTTTTTTTTTCTTTTCCTTACCATGCATACAAAGAAAACTTGTGCCAAGAGCAGGTCTGTCATCTCAGAAGTCATCAGGGTAAACTGCACATTGGCATTACTCTCACCTTTTCACATAAGGATGCTGCAGAGCCTCCTCTGCTGTGAGTCGTTTATCAGGGTTAAATACTAAAAGTTTCTTCAGAAGATCCAAGGCAGGCAATGGAGTGGAGGATGGTAAGATCTCCTCAAATGTTACTCGCTGCCTAGAAGTCAGAAAATGATGACATAAGCACCCAATTCACAGTGAAGGCATGAATTACAGTTCTGTGGATCTCATCAAGGTGACACCTGACTCCAGAGTTCACTCACAAATAGTACATCATAATCCTGGAACACCGAAGTATAGGCCTGTGAGTATGGTAAAGTCTTTTACCCCTTTGATTAGGTTTGAGTACCTCCTCCCTAGTGTTAGAAACTTCTGTGAAATGCCTAACTTGCAAGTCTAGTCTTTCTTTCTCTTCTTTCAGTGGAAAATGTGAGATATCAGACAGTATCAGAAACAGGGGAATAACAAGTCCTCTGGACAACAAGTCATTCTTTTGTTCTTTTGACAATGCAGGAAGCCCAGACTCCTAACTTGGATGCTGCAGTTGAACTGTTAAAGACCCCATGAATCCAGCCCTTAGACCACAAAAATTCTGTATAATTCGCAATGAGAAGAGGAAGTTTAAAAATCTGGTTTTGCATTTTGAAATCCTAAAGATAATTATTAACATAACAAACACAAGAACATCTGATACATTTGAAAAATCAATTTTAAAACATGATACTTATTGATATTTCAAATAATTTTGTTACTCTATGACAACATTCTTTTAGTTTGAAAAATGATCCATCACTGAACATAGAATTTGGACTGAGTGGTTCAGAAAAAAATCTTCTCAGTTTTGAAGGCTAAGATTTCACTTGCTCTTTTACCTAGCTTGAGCCATCTATCAGAAACTTAGCCACTTGACCATCACATTTCAGCCAGGAATTAATGGAGAGTTCCAATTGCTGTCTTTCACTACTCAGAGAAGGGTTATAGAAATGAGAGAGCTCTTCTCAGAGATGCTGTGGTGGTTGTCCCCAGCTGGCCACTAAGCCCCCACCTACTTGCTTGCTCACTCCTCCCTGCCCATGCTGCTGCTCTTTGACATGCAGCAGCCTACAACAGAAGGATTCACTAAATAGGCTGGGCAAGCTAGACAGCTGTTTAATCCTCTCTGTATCCATGGCACCTACACCAAAAGCCCACTGGCACCCTTTTGGGTCCCTAAAGTAGCCTCTCCTGATGTAGTCCATGCCAAGGATGCACAGAGCCTCCGAATCAGTCACAACAGGATGCTTTTGCCACTTAGTGCTTGTTAGAGTCACTTCAGCCTCCAACACAGGTAACAGTTGAGACCATCCTGTTGCTCCAGAAATCCAGGTGGGTTCTGTCCCCTTGTATCCTGATGGCATTAGGGTCCCTGTGCACTGGTATCCAGCAGAGCCTTATACTCCTGTGGGTCCAATGTGCCAGACTATTGAATCCATACGGTCCAATAAACCCAGTTATGCCTTTGCTCTGCTTGGCTGGAGGCATGGCCCCTCTACTCCTAGTCAGAGCGTTCATTACCCAACTCGTGTAACTGCAAACCAGGATCAGAAGTAGTATCAGTCCTTCCACTGTGTCTGGGAAATTGCCCAACAGCAACTGAAGCAGGCACCTTCCTGAATGCACCCTTTTTGGCTGCTGTTTTTCCTTGCAATTCACATATACAAGTTTCTAGTCCAAGATCGATGCACTATCCCACTTCCTCAAGTCCTCCCCATGGTCATGCATACAGAACCACAAGGTGGCATGCACGGTTCTCTTTCCTTTGAACAGAGAAAGGCTGACTCCGTGTGGCACTCCTGATAACTAAGACACTAACCGGTATGGGTGAGGAGGAAAACATACTCTCTCTGAATTTACTAGAACTTTGGGGACAGTTTTTCTATAGCTGCAACACCATAGGGTTGGGGAGGTAGAAAGATTCTCTTTGTATTGCCAGAGCTAGCCAACCAGTCTGTCTACAGCTGGTTCCTCAATGTCTGTACGAGTATTGTCAGGGTGCTGATCTACAATGTTGGTGTGCTCTGTACAAACTTTTGACCATGTGCACTGGGCTTCACCCGGATCTATGGAGCCCTGATTATTGCCCAGGTTGCTGTAGACCACCTCCACCACCAATTCCTTAATGCTGGGTATCTCCCTCAACAGTGGTCCACTTGCTTCAGTAGTTTACAAGGTCCTCCTTGAGGGGATACCTCACCTCCACACTCAACAGAAGTCACCTCCAGAAGCTGCAGATTGTTGCTGCTCTTCTGATCCCTTTATCAGTTCCCCAGACATCCCAGCTGCTGCTCCAATTCCTGACTCAACACTGGCTCCAGTATCCTAGCATCAGAGCAACCAGGTGATAAATCTCCTCACCTGTGTGACAGCTGTAATTTTTCTGCATATCTTGCAGCCCATTCAGGGATAGGGACTGGGTAGTTTCTGCACTCATTCATGATTTCTGTCTCTTCCCCCTCCTGTTCTTGTGAGTGCTCTGCTGCAGAACCAGCTGCCTCTTCTCATTCTTCCTCTTGCTCCCTCTTACAAGCTTCTTCCTCCCTTACTAAGTCACTTCCTCTTCTATTGTTTAGGAGCAACTCTTATCATGGAGGATTGGGTCTCTGACTTAGCCACACTGCCCATTTTTATGTCCTCAGATCCAGAGACCCTTTCACCCCACTAAGGCAGGTGTAGGCCAGGCCCCAGCATGGTGTGAGAAGTTGTTGTCTCTTTGACACAGGGCATCCTTTCTTCAAGTGTTCTGTCACTTCAGCAGGATGCCAAACTTGTTTGGGTGTGAAGTCCTACACCACTGGACATGAAAATTGCTCTAGGTACCTGCCCAAATTCTCCTATGCAACCTGTGACACATAACCTGACTACCTCAGGGCATATCCCTGTGTGGCATTCACAAATAGTCAATTATCCTTAGGAAAAGTCAAAATCAGATTCTTGACATATACCAATAAGAGCATTCTAGTTACCCAAGGACATTCAAGAAACTGAAGAGCTATTGTTAACAAGGCAGGAAAAAAAAATATCTATCCCAGGAAAGAAGAAGGGGAAGGTGCAATTCTTTACTTCCTCTACCAATTGGCTCTCGGATGAGAAGAGGAGCAATTGTTAATTGTATCCACAAGATGGTTCCCAAAGTACTGGGACAGAACCAGTGCAGGGCCTAAATACCAGCAGAGGCTCAAGGGCAGTGCTTTTACCATAACTCTCCCAGGCAAAACACAAAAAAAGTGCTAAACACCACAGCAAAGTGCAAAAGCTGAAAGCAGTCATTAACAAGCCCTCAAATCTGATGTACAGCAAGACAGGAAGCATGCCATGGAGCAGGTAAAGGAACAAATAAGCCCGTGCTGAGAATACATCAATATTATGATCAGCAACAGCTAAACAGGTGTAACTGCTACAAATTCCAGTCTAGCACACTCCAGTCAAATCCACTGTGATGTCAAACCCCTGTGGCCCCATCTTGGGTGCCAAAAAGGACTCTGGTGGGTGACCCCAGCTGACAGCTTAAGACCCCATCCAGTTACTCAGTCTCTCCTCCTCAGCAGGATGGGGAGAAAATCGGAAGGGCAAAAGCAAGAAAAGCTCGTAAGTCAAGATAAAGACAATTCAGTAAGGGGAAGGGGGGGAAAAAGGGAAAAAGGGGAAAAAAAACAAACAACCAGGTTGTGCAAAAGCAGTCCCCACCAGCAGACCGATACTCAGCCAGTGCCTGACCAACAGCTACCTCAGAGAAATTCCTCCCCCTCCCCCCCCCCCATTTTATTGCTGAGCATGGCATTCTATTGTATGGAATATGGTCTGAAGGGTCAGCTGTCCCAGCTGGGTCCCCTCCCAGTCTTTGGCCAACCCTTAGCCTACTTGCTGTGGGGGCTCTGCAAGCATTGTTAAGCAGCAGCTAAAATGCTGCTGTGTTATCAGTGCTGTTTTGGTCACAAATATAAAACATAGCAGCATATGAACTGCTATGAAAGAAATTAACTCCATTGCAATCAATCCCACTACCGGTGCACAACAAAAGGACAAGAAGCAACATTTGTAAGTTGCATCAAGGGAAATTCCTATAGGCTACTGTGGCCATCCACTTCCCCCTGACAAGGTCAAACACGTCATGCTAACAGCTGAATCAGCAGGGACAAACGGGTCTCAGTTGCTCAACTGCGTGGCACAGATTGATAAAGGAATCCTGGCATCCCTGAATGAAAGGGAATAATGCTCCAGGATGCCAGATGAGGAAGTCAGCATGCACACACATATGCTGTTCACGTGAACATCAACAGACTTGCTACAGCTCATGGTTTGAGCCACTGTAACCTAAACCTATAAAACGTATCAGTAAGTGTTCAGAGAACTAGTCCCACACATTGCTGGGCTATGCGTACTGCCGACTCCCCAGTGAGAAGGATGCCCACTGATGTCATGACAGATAAGAGTAGAGAATACTTAGAGACTGGTAAGTAACTTCTTATGGCCATAGGATAGTGTAAGAGCATTAAGTTTACTAACGTTTACTAATTAGGTATGTAATAAATGCAGAATAATGGGATAGTCTGTGTACATAACTGGAGGATGTGAAAGAAGTATGAGAGAGACAAGGAAAAAGAAAATTAAAGGAAAAAAAATCAGTGAAAGTCATTAAGCAGCTGGAATGAAGCTGTCAGCCTAAACAGGTTCAGGCTTTCCATGTGTGAACTGATGACATCAGATACCCAAATGACTCAGGATAGGAAAATATTCTAATTTTGACAAAGCACACATGACAATAGCTTGGAATGTAGGCCCATTTTGTTATTCCCAGATTATGTCATTGAAATTCTCATAACCCTCCATCATTATTTTTTTAAAAAAACTTTACATCCCTTCCCTAGAGGGAGGTGAATCCGCAAAGAGCAGACATCATTTCCACTGGTGAACACTGGAAGGTGACTTCAGGGGAACTTTTTGCCAACATCATACGGTAGATTGTTGACTTCTGAGACACATCAAACATAGAAGGCTTACCGGGAACTCATGCAGTTAATAACTGAGGCCCTGTAATCTGACTGTATAGCCATAATATCTGCAATAATGAAAGGAGACTGTTAATGCCAAAATTACAAATACCAGAGGTACACAGTTTATGAAGGAAAGCAAATATTTGATAGTAATATTGGAAATTATCCTAATAACACTCAATGAGAGGACTTACAGAAGGGGGATGGAATATTTACTTGCAAATTTTCTAAGCTGATTTTCTCAATTCCTGTTCATTCTACTATAGATTTCATAAACTTGCACTCATACCCACATATGCAGAAGCACCAAGCTATGTGAGGCCAAATGATCTAGCCAGGATCACTTGTGTGGGACACAGAGAATAAGGGATATTTCTTTTTTTTTTTTTTTTTTTTTTTTCTTCAGAATCTTGCTTCTTTGGTCCCCATAAATCCTAGGCAAAGCTGCTGCTCATAGCTTGGTTTTCCGTGTTTGCAATAACTGTTGAACAAGTGCCTGTTTTCACTTGTTTGGCTAAAAGAAATAGAAATTGTGTCTGCTATAAGCTGCAACCTTGCAGCCATTTTCCTGCGGTAAGGACACAGGACCTTCTGTTAATGACTCATTTGTCCTGTGCTCTTAGAATGCAGACCTTCTCACGATGACGTTACCAACACATTCCTCAATTGTATTGCTGAGAATGGAATAGCATTTTTTTTGTTATTAGTGCTGGTTATTCTTCTAACTTCTGTTTTGGTGTTTTCACACACACGCATTTCCACTCATATTTCATTCACTGCAACCAAATCTCTAATAAAAACTATAAATAACTTTAAGCTTGGACGAAATTCTCCAAAACTGTGATGTCCTTAAACTGAAGGCAGTTATTTTTCTAAAAAACTGCTAGCTCAGTTAGAACGTATCAACTTACTGGAGAAGTTTATAAAGTGTATGGGCTGTTAGACTGGATCTCATAGAAGACAATCGTAATCATCATCATCATCCCTTTTAGATTTAACACATATTTACTTGGTCTTTTGCTTCCGTGTTTAGATTTCCAGACCAAAAAGTCCAATCTACCTTTACTACACAAGTCCCACTGAAGTATGATACTCTGTTTTAAACTGTTATCCTCTTAGAAATCTCATAAATGTTTTGAAGGCCTGGTTCTTGTTTCTCATCTAATGAAGTATGGGCTTATTTTCCTCTAACACTAACATTTCACAGTTAAGTCTTTAATTTCCTTGGAAAGATGCTGGAACAACTTGCAAGAGATAACTTCTTCCCTGATCCAGCTGGGCTGCTTTCCTTCACCCTTTTAATCTTTTCTCTAAATAACTTTCCCCATAAAAGAGTCTTACCTTCTGGGGATGGGGCAGGAATGACCCTCAAGATCTGCTCTATTTGATTCATTGTTGATGTTCCTGGAAAAAGAGGTTTTCCAAGTAGCATCTCTCCCAGAATACAGCCAATGCTCCACATGTCTACACCTTTAGTGTAACTACAAATAAGAATAGAACAGTTAGGACTAAATCAAGCAAATATTTTTCTGTACCTGGTATTCACATCATCTACATTACCTTATTTTGCTAGAAAAACAAGCTTGATGACTCCTTGAATATGTATGCTCACAGGTTTTAACTATAAAGTGAATGAGATTCAGGAATCATGAAGCTTGCGAGCATAAAACAGAAAGGAGATTTATCCTACTAAAATACACTCTAGGAAACCATAAAAGGAAATATATTAAAGGTAAATGCCAGGAGAAGGTAATAGATACTTTTCACATGACCAACAGTGAGGATAGGAGTTGCTGTTTGGAAACAACTGACTTTTCAGGGCATAATCTATCTAGAAAGTAGTTACTATTACTAAAGTAAATGTCAAACAATAGGTAAATGACAGTTTGCAAAACAGCCGCATTTCAAATTTTGGATACTAACCCATCCTGTATTTATTTTCTTTTCCAATCAATAAGATTTTGTATATTTAAGTCAAAAAAAGGACTAATCCTGACTAACAGGCAGCTGATTTAACATCTGATTACAGCATATTTTCTGAAGGTCTATCAAAGAACTCTCATTAAATTTGTAAAAGAGGACTGAAATACTCAACCAAATTTTGTAAAAACGCAGATTTAAGGGGAGAAAAAGCAAGTCTAGTGGGAGAATGGATGACAAACAGGTGAGCTGATAATGTATGTAAATGGACAATCTAAAAAAACAGGAAGGAAATGTACATGTCATGAGAGATTTTTATGTTGCAGAACTTAAGTTTAAATCCATATTGACAGAATGGACTGCTGACACGACATTGCATCTGGTGACATCTAAAATGAAAATATTTAAGACTTTTAGACAATATATTTTCCCAGTGCCAAAAAAATTTGAAATCCCATCCCTTCGCTCGCATTAAGCAGTTACCTCCGAGAGGAAAGTAAGATCTCAGGGGCTCGGTACCAGCGTGTTGCCACATATTCCGTTAGAGCAGGATTGCCTTGGTCCTCATTCATCTGACATAAAGAACGGGCCAGCCCAAAATCACAAAGTTTAACAAAGCAGTCTGCATCCAGTAAGATATTTGAAGGCTGAATTGAACAAAGGAAAATTAATAAGCTTTTTACTCTCTGAGTGGCAGAAGATTATTATCAAGGTTCTTTTACTAGTCTCATTCTTTTCATACTTTTCCATTTAGTGTTTAACAGAAAACTTGAGTGAAGGATAAATACTATGACTGAAATATACCTTCTGATCTCTGTGAATAACATTTCCTGAGTGGATGAATTTAGTTGCCTTCAGGAGTTGGTAGAGAATGTAACACTTGTGGATATCTTTCAGCAAATTCCCCTTCATAATCACAGCATGTAAATCTGTCTCTGTAATATATTACATCAGTAATATATCTAACATCAGTAAAAGATTACCAAGTTGTGAATATAAGTTCTTCAAAGCAAGGCCAGACTAGACCATTGTCCAAACTGTAATCTTTCAAGTGCATCTTCAACAGAAGTTAACACTGTCATTACTAATAGTAGTGCAATCTCTCTGTATTATGGGTTTGACTTGCAGCTCATGCTACAGTAACTTTTCTACTATTGCATACTTTTGTTATAACAAAATTGCACAGTTCCTTCCATATGTAACTCTTCTGTCTCTATAAGCCTGCTAATTTGTTGCTCACTGCTGTCTTTCCTTCATCTCAACCAGCCAGTTCTCATATAATTATTAGTCCCTTTAAAGCCTCACTGCTATATCCATCTAGTTACAACTGACATATATATACAAAACAGCCTGTACTGCTCCTACTTATAGGTCTACTTATATGAATAGTCATGTGAATCATCACACACTACTATCAAAGTAAGGAACAAAGACAACTCGTAGGAGAGGCTGTATTTAAATGGCTGATGCAATGCTAAGTCTCACCCATTGACTCAAAGATGAGGTAGATGTCCTTATCATTCTGAGCTCGGATAACATCAAGCAGCTTGATAACATTTGGATGTTCTCCAAATTCCTGCAGAGGTAAGGGACCCAACTGTCAAAATCAAGTGTCTTGCCTGTGAATTATAATTTCATTTGTATTATTGCCTAGAACAATCATTAACATGCTATTTCCTTCATTATGCTTCAACTGAAATAAATTAAAAACAAAGGATTTAAGCTTGCTCCACAGTATGAAACCAGGCAGTTAACCTAAAAAAAAAAACCAATCAACGAACAACTCTGTTGTCCAAAGTACTAGTTCTAAAAATCCCTCTATAGCGTTTGTGAATAAAATCCACTCAGCTTTATGCACCTTCTATTTCCTAATGAACACAAAAAATCATTATGGCAGTGAAAACAGAACAAAGTTGCCATCAATATTCATAATTCAAAAACCCACCCAACCAAAAAGTATCTATTTGAGAGCAGGCTGAAACACTCTACAGGCTGCATTGATTGAACTGACTGTAATGGGAAATCAGGCAGTCAGCATACAAACAGTACCTAAAAATAGATATCTTAAACCGCAGGTGAATTCTGTCCTCACATTTGGAGACTTACAATGCCGTCAAGATCATTTACTTCATCCTCAGTCTTAACAACTTTTTTTTCCTATAGGTAACACTTCTATGCACCTAGAGACACTGAACACTTCACAGTATGCCAACATTTTCATGAACTACCCTGGGTATAAAAGTACAAATAGCTGCACCATAAAACTACACTTATATCTAAAATACATAAATGAATTTTTTGTTATTTGAACCAGCCATACAGACCTTTTATCTATTTCTGTCACAAATTCAGTTATGAACAGTCTAAAATATCATAATATTAAGCTATCTCCAGCACATTCTTACAAATAGCACCATCTTCCTGGACTCTGAGGCCAAAACATAAATTGGTTATAATGTATTACATCTAGAAAAATCCACAAACCAACACACTCACCTGCAGCAACCCATGAAAATATACTTACAAAGCAGTAATATACAACCAGGCCATCAAATACCCTTGCACTTATTCTAAGGACAATATTCAAAATACCTATCCAAATAATCTAAAGAAAGTTTTTATACCCAAAAGGGCTATTTTTCTAGAGATGCAGATCAGTCTTGACCATGTAACTTGAGCTGTTTAAGAACTTACTTCGCACTGCAGGAAAACCCCATTGTCTCACACTGTCTTGCCCCGGAACGTTAAGTTAAATCACTCAACTTAACGGAAAGTTAAGAAAAAGTTTCAATCCATACTAAAAAAACAACCCACTTTGAAAAAAATGTGGTCAGAGCCAGTCTTACTTAGTTTTGCTTAAAGAACAATGCTCTCACTGATCACCAAAAATGACATTCTAAAATGTGGCCCAAAATGCACCAAATAGGCCTACAACTATACTAAACAATAAACATAAAACCTGCAAGCAGCTTGACAACCAGCATATTATATATCACCCAGAAGAGAATCACCAAAATGCCTAGATTCAACATCAACACTTCTCAATTACAATAAACTTCATCCAGTCCATCAAATTCTCATATGATAAACATACAGATTAAACTAAGCAATCATTACACACAGGAAGTAACGTGCACAGAAAGCACCTGGTTACCAATCAATGAAAGAGTATTTCTTATTTCTTTCCCTTTCTGATCTCTCAGTCTTGAACCTCAAGAAAAAGCTGTAAGATACCTTCAAAAATAGGAGGGGAAAATGACAATTCTTAAATCTATTGGTCACCAAAAGACATGAAAGTAAGGGCATAATAGCACATTAATCTCCCTCTCCCAAAATTACTAGTCCTTTCCTTCAGCAGAAATATCCTTCTTCTCCCAACTCCTTCTCCACCCATCTACTCCAGATGTGCTATACTTTCAGAGATGATCTAACTTACAGATAACTAACTTCTAAGGAATTGCTCTCATATCTTTTTAGCTTTTCAGTTTTCAGCTTCTGCTTCAGGCTGAAAGAATAATTAAAAAGTAAAAAAACTCATCTCTTTCCTGCTTATACTTGACAGTCTTAGGAAATACATCTTCCTATGAGTCCAGCCTGGCTTGTGTCCTTAGAAAAATCATAGTTATAACATTATCACCATTCAGAAACACTGGTGTTTCTACACAATAAGTCTGTGGAGGAACGGACAGATAATGTTAATGCCACTGCCGTTGATAACGTAATTAGGCATAGTGTGTGGTCAATTATATCAAAATAAGACCAGCCTTAAGGAATTCCATACGTAACTTCCATATTAGTTTTGCTTTAATTATTTCAAGTGGTCAAGTTGCTTCTCACATGATGAAGGAAAAAAATTTTGGCATGCAAATCTCTTCCACACCCCAGCCCCACCTCTGGATTATGGCATTTAAAATTTAAGAAAAACACTTTCTACCCACAAGGAAGTAAGAAGTAACAGAAAGTGCAAGTCAATATGGTGATCCTAGAACAGACATACTGCTAAAAATGGTGAAAGAACAGGGTTTATCTCAAAAAAAGTAAGACCAACTTTCCATTTCATTCAGGTGTTTTTATCTGGTCATGGAAAGACCGTTTGCCAAGATGGTGCAGAAATGAATAGAGTTGTCAACACTGATCATTGCATTTTGAAAAACAGTGGGAAGAAAATAGGTGTACAACATCTGAGATAATTAAAAGTCAGATAGGAGGGGGGGAAATGGACATTACCTTCAGGAACATAACCTCTCGAAATGTTCTCTAGAAATAAACAAAAAAAAAAGTTTATTAACACCTCAACAGAATGACAGAACAGACTATGGACTTCCCACGAGTAGGTTAAATTCATTCTAATCTCTAAAGCGAAGCAAACCCTTATATAGTAGACATGCTAGAAAAAACCCAGTTGCTCACCAGAGAGTCACAAGTATGCTCTCTGTGCTTAGACACTATACCATAACATAAGGGAGAATCAAATAGTGAATGCCTATGAAGGCACTTTTTCTTCAGGGACATCAAACAGTATTTTGTAGATGCCATAATATACAAAGCTTGATATTTATTTCTCCCTTTTATCCTAATACAGCTGTGGACTGTATTATTATATGCATAATTGTCAAATAACTAACACCTTTCGAGATATAAATCCTGAAAATATCTATGAACTCCCACCACATTTTTCAGGACATGTTAGAACAATGATTTCTCACCTGAGCATCCGTTCTGTTCCTGAAAGCATCAAAAATTTTTTTAACAGCAACTATTTCTCCTGTCTTGCGATTGATTGCTTTCCATACAATGCCATAAGCCTATGGAGAAAAAGGACAGATGAACAGTGTACTATGACACCTTAAGCACAGTTTAGACCTTTGGTGTGGAAGGTGGAAGAAGAACGTGCTCAACAGAGACTGAAAGAAGAGGTAATCACCAGCTACGCAGAAGAAAGAGACATTAGGCCAATGGGCAATACTTGGTTGAGTCAAGGACTAAGAACATCTGTACTTACTCCAACCAAAGGTCCACAAGGTCAAGCATCCTGGCCACCAAAGCAGCCAATAGTAGATGTACACACTCACGAAGTTCAGCAGGGTCAAGTGCAAGGCCCTGCGCTTGGGTCGGGGCAATCCCCAGTATCAATACAGACTGGGGGAGGAATGGATTGAGAGCAGCCCTGTGGAGAAGGACTTCGAGGTACTGGTTAATGAAAAACTGGATATGAGCCAGCAGTCTGCACTTGCAGCCCAGAAAGCGAAGCATATCCTGGGCTGTAACAAAAGAAGCTTAGTCAGCCTTTAAAAGCAAGTGAATCTCCCCCTCTGCTCTGGAGACCCCACCTGGAGCACTGTGTCCAGCTCGGGGGTCTCCAGCACAAGACATGGATCAGTTAGAGAGGGACAAGAAAATGGCCTGAGGGCTGAAACACTTCTGCAAAGAAAGGCTGAGAGAGTTGGCGTTTAGCCTGAAGAAGAGAAGTCTCTGAGGAGGCCTCATTGTGGCCTTTCAATACTCAAAGGAGTTTACAAGAAAGATGGAGAGGCACTTTTTACCAAGGCCTGTAGTGACACTATTGTGGAATCATTTAGGTTGGAAAAGACCTTTAAGATCATCATGTCCAACTGTTAACCTGGCACTGCCAAGCCCACCACTAAATCATGTCCCCAGGCACCACATCTACACGTCTTTTAAATGCCTCCTGGGACTGTGACTCAACCACTTCCCTGGGCAGCCTGTTCCAGTGCTTGAAAACCCTTTTGGTGAAGGAATTTTTCATAGTATCCAATCCAAACCTCACCTTGCATAACTTCAGGCTGGTTCCCCTCATCCTGTCACTTGTTACTTGGAAAGAAAGAGCCATCCCAATTGCCAACAGTGTAGTAGTATTATAGCACTTATCTGAGATACTTATATGCCAACTGTTTGTAATTCCTGATGCACAGCAAAGGACCTGAACCCATACTCCGGGATCACACATATTCTTGGGAAGTCTGCCTCAATGTTGCTATCTGAGTATTTAAGCATGAAAATCACTCAATATCTCATATTACAGCTGCTTCACTTTCTACAAGTGTTTAAATATTAACTGGGCATTTCTGAATGAGGAATGACCCCACTGTGCAGATGTAAGGCATCTCCTAGAATGTGGAAAGTTAAAATTCAAATCTGTGACCTAAAAATAAGAAAACTGGTTCTGTATCACAAGGGAGACCAAGTAATCACCTTTTGCAAAGTATCACAGAGTCATCCAGAATAGGGAAAACTCAGGTTAAACCTCCTGTTCCCTTAGTAGACAACACAGATTTTAGTTAAAAAACAAAACAACAACAACAACAAAACCAAAACCAACAAAAAAACCCCAAACTGTACAGGAACAGTGTATTTCCCTTGCTGCTGCACTTCTCTGCTTTATATTCTGGGCAATCCTCATCTGTTTCAGGGACTCCAACAGCCTTTTTAGTGCTCTGGTAAGTACACTAGGTGTGTGCAAACACAATACATACAGAACTTTCTCATAAAAGAGGCAGGAAACACAGGTATTTAGGAGACTGGAAGCACTTAAGTCAAGAGCTTGACTAGTAGTTTTGATAATGTCAGTGATGATGGACCTGAAACCACTAAAGTCCTTTAAAGATGTGAATGTATGTAGTTATGTTTGTGAACAGTCTTCAAATGGATCTCTCAAATAATCTGACATTTCAGATGAAAGAATAATGTCATTCTGTTCAAAGAACCTAGCATGTTAAAAGATGTAATATATTCCATTGGCGAAGGGAGAAAGGTGATAACTAATAACAAGATGGCATCAAACCTTGTCGCGACGGAGGGAAGACACAGTCACTCAATATGAGTGATCAGCAGACTTCGTTTATTGTGCCTTACAGTCACCTTTTATGCCTTGTTATAATTAGCTCATACATATTACAAAAGTTAAGCTCATTATTGGTTAGTTGCCTAAATATCAAGCCCGCCCCTAGTTTCTCTTCTGTAGTTATCTGTTCCCACCTGCAACATTCTTTTCCCACCGCAATCTTCCTGTTATTGTGTAACAAGAACAGCCAACGATAGTGTATTTTTGCTTTACTTCAGATAAGCTGAGAGCGATGTGCATTTTTGTCCAGCCAGCTGGACTATGTCTATGTGACCTTTTTCAGCTAGCCAGTTATCCACAAAACCTCCAGTCAGAGGCAAACTTAGAATGAATTACAGCAGTAAGAAAGATCAATGTGAATTTAAAAGGAGAAAATGAAAGCATTGTCTTGGAGGATAATGAAGAAAATAAGCTCCTCTGAAGTGCCCCCTTGTACACGAAATATTTAACTTCCAGTATCAACACAACTAAACAACTGCAAAGGGCTGCCAGAACAGAAAAGCAGATAAACAGGAAAGGTTTGGAGGCTGCCTGAGAATAAAGATCTTAGGCATTAACGTTGGTTCACATACAAAAATATGAAATTTATGCGGAAAAAAAATATTTTATGCTGCATAAATCCTTGAAGCAATGGGGTTACGGCAAAGGCAAAAGAATTTGGCTGGCACAAACAGAATATAATTTGAGACTCAGATTCATTTTACTGGAAACCAGGTGTACAGGCAAGTTCAGTAGTTCAGTGCTTTGTGTGGCCGTAAGTTACCGGGGGGAGGGGGGGGGGGGGGAAGCCTGATGGGGAATTTAAGGGTATTTTCAGTTTCACACGCTACCACATAACACTTCCTCTGAAGTTTAGTTGTGTAACGACTATAAGAAGTCACAGAAAAGTTATCAAGCTACGATTTATGATTTTTTTTTCTCTGTGAGTCACAATAAATATCTCAAAGCCCAGTTTTTCTTCAGCTGTATAAACGTCCGGGCCTCCAGCACTAAGCGCGGCTCAGGCCTGCGGCAGGAGGCCGCAGGGAAAGGCGGGACCCCCCGCCCAGTCCCGCCGCGCCCCCCAGGCCCCCGGCACACTCACCCCCTTGCCCAACCGCTTCTTGATCTCGTACTTCCGAGAGACGAGAGCCTCCACCTCCGGCTCACTCATGGCGGACGAGCCGAGGCGGCGGGAGGGCGGGCGGGCTCGGCGGGGCTCGGCTCGGCACGGACGCACTCCCGCTGCTATGGAAACAAGGCGCCGCCAGGCGCATGCGCCCAGCGGCCCGAGCTCGCGCCCCCCGCGGCGGGAGGCGGCGGCGGCGGGCGCGGCGCCTGAGGCGAGGCGCGGTGCCTGAGGCGAGGGCAGGCCGCTGCCGCCTCCTTTCTTTCCTTCCTTCCCCCGCCCTGGCGCCCTGCTGTGTGGCCGGTGGTGCCGCCGTGGGCTCGGCCTGGGCTGGCTGAGCCGGTGGGTGCCGGGGGAGCCCCGCAGCGCCGCTGGACGGCTCCCTCAGGGGGCGGCCCGGCAGTGGCGCAGGCAAAGCGCAAAGCTTCTCCAGCGCAGCGCAACCCTGTGGCTTCATCTGATAAACTAGTGTCAGGGGGGGATGTCGGGCATTGCTCTCAGCACCTGGTGTCCTTCCAGTGCACTGTAAAAAAAAATAAATAACAAATTCCTACTTTTATTTTTTTTAATCTAAACCCCGTTATTTCCAAGACCTGCAATGCAAATCTTTCCTTGCTAGCAGCATGCTCTGGCAGAAACTGATTCCCTAAATAGCCTTTGTTGACAAGCTAAATGTAGACTAGTTCAGCCACAGTTACACAGACTGAAAACTTGCTGAACTGCTGGAACCGAGGATTTGTCATCAGTGACATTACGTCCAGCTGGAGGTCAGTTGCTAGTGGTGTGCCCTAGCAGGTACACTAGGTGTACCTAGTGGTCAGGTCAATACAGGTGCCCCAGTGCTGTGTAGCTTCTTCACTAATCTGCTGGATGGGGGGCTGGAGTGCTGCCGCAGCAAGTCTGCAGGTGATAGAAAACAGGGAGGAGCAGCTGACAGAGCAGATGGCCATGCCACTAATCAGAGGGACCCTGTCAAGCTAGAGAGGTGGGTCAGCAGGAACCTTGTGAACTTCATCGCTGGAAAATGCCAAGTCCTGCACTTGGGGAGGAAGAGTCTCATGCAACAGTACAGGCTGGCACCTATCTGGCTAGAAGACAGCTTGGCAGGAAAGGACCTGGAGATCTTGGTGGACACCAGGTTGACCATGAGCCAGCAAATGTGCTTTTACACCAAAGGTGGCAAAGAGCATCCTGGGCTGCACTAGGAAGAGCCTTGCCAGCTCATTTGGGGAGGCAATCCTTCCCTTTTACTCAGCACTGAGAGACCATACCTAGAGCATCTTGTGTGGTTCTGGGCTCCCCAGTATAAGACAGACACAGACATAGAGGATTGTGTCCAGCAAAGGGCCACAGAGATGATTAAGGCTTGGGTACAGGAAGAGGCTCCCGGTGTTTAGCCTGAAGAAGGCTCAGGGGTTCTTACTGATGTATTTAAATATCAGGCAGAGCTGGGGGGTGTGTGGGGGGATGGGCAGAGCCAGACTGTTCTGAAATTGAAATTTGTGATGGAATTTAAATTGCATTTACATTAAGAAGAAACTTTTTTTACTGTGAGTGTGGTCAAACACTGGAACAGGCTGCACAGAGAGGCTATGGAGTCTCAGTTCTTGGAGCTACTCAAAAGCCACTGAGAGTGGCCCTGCTCTGATTGATTGCCCTTTGAGGTGTCTCCAATCTCACTTAAGGTCTGCTGCTGTAGAAAATATCCCTATGTGAATGTTAAAACTTATAGTGAGGGTGACCTCTGGTGTTAATGAGGTAATTGAAATCCCTAAGTGTTCATCTTGGAAAGTGAATATAGCTGCAATCTATTTGAAATATAACTCTTTACCTCTTGCTTCTCAAGTGAAGCAATAAAGCAAGAAAAAAATCAGAAGTAAAAATTAATATGAATCTATCCAGTGAATATATTTTATTGATAGTTATGACCAAGGGCCAAATACCTCAACTGCTTATATTGTTTAAAGGATTCAATTGCTTGGATATTTATTTTCTGCCCTTTGGACACTAGCAGAAGGTAAAATAAAGTCTTTGGCATGTAGAAGATTTGGGAAAATGATTGTTGCTGAAAGTAAGAGCTGGCCTACATTGGTTCATACTATGGTATCAGATGTCATTTGCAGTGAAAAGTAACATACAGATTGCCTTTATATATTTATATAAATATAAAAAATACTAGAATTTTCCCATGGAAAATTAGTGATTAATAAAACATCAAAGTCTGATCTCAAAGAGAAAATTTCATTGTTTATTTTGGGACATGAAGGGATTGCAGTTTCAAATGTCTTGATACGGTTGGCATGAAAGTTAAAGCTGAGGTTACTTTTAAGATCTATTGTCTGGATTGCACGCTGAGCATGATCTATATGAATTTCCACCCACAGAACATTTACTTCTGTATACTCTGTTACCTAACTTATAGTGGCAACAGCTGACAGTCCAGCTATGTCTACTGACACATTGGCACGAGTGAGGAGTGGAGTAGTGGTTTTTTTTATTTTTTAGGTTGATGGACGCATCTGAACAGGCTGTGAGAGCCGTAGGTTTTGGCATTTGCATTGTGTGCCTCATGCTGGTGTAACAAGTGGCACATGTGTGCCATGTGCTGAGTGTACTGGTTCTCCCAAAGAAGCTGCTGGTGCTGCACTCTCAGTTGAACTTCGGTTTCTTTAAGGATTTTTGAGTATCGGATGAGTCTGAGCAATTCCTGGCGCAGATGCCGATTCTCTGCTTTTGCTTGTTTGATATGCTGAATCAGAGATTGTATTGCTGCTTCTTCTGCTGCCTTTGTGAGAACCTGGATCTTCTGATGAAAGTCTGTCTCACATTCAGCCTTGGCCTGCAGAAATCTGCTCTTGATTTTGTGCATTTCCTCTGAATGCTGTATCTTTGTGACCAACAGTTCCTTCTCCAGCTCTTTAATCTTTTCCTGCTGTTCCAGAAAAACAGATGGACCTTTGACAGGCTGCAGGTCTTCAATCTCCTTGATCATAAGAGAGTACTTTGTCTCCATATTCATCAGAGAGCTCCTTACCTCCTTCTCTTTTTCTGTATACTGTGAGATTAGTTTTTCCTTCTGCATCCGGACTTGAGACAAATCAGTGTGATTCTGGTCATTTAGTGTTATTATCAGATTCTGGCACTTCTGGTTGTGTTTTCTTATGTAAGAGAGGTAAGCCTTGTTCTCTTCCTGATTCCGTTGGACTTCCTTTTCTAGGAATTTATTTTCCTGCAGAAAGTGGTCCAGTCTTCCTGTGTATGTGTTCATATGTTCAGTGAGAATCTTGTGTTCCTTCTGCAAGTAGAGTTTTCTCTCTTTGACAAGTATTTCCATGTCACTGGATGTCATATCTCCATTCTTGGTTCTTACTCCCTGCTTACTTTTCCCAGCACGGGAAAAGTCTCCCAGCGTGGTGTCCTGTTTCATCTGCTTTGTCTTGGATGCCATATTTCATACTGGGGGTATCAAACTCTGGCAAACTGTAACAGAACGAAAAATTACAAATTCTAAACAAGCATTTATGCCACATATATGACCGTTGCTTTTTTCCCCAGTCATGCTCTCTTATGTTTTCAGCTAGTTATTCTGGCAGGTAAAATGTTCAACCTAAATTTTTTAATGTCTGGCCTATGTCTTGAGTTGAAGCACACATGCACATATGTGTATTTCCATTTTTACATTCCTAGTTAACTGAGAAGTAGTTCTGCTAATCTAAAAATACATATATTTTTAAGATTTCTTTTTGATTGTATAATGTGTTACTTTTGTAATTTGGAGTACAAAGTCAAATTCTACTAGTGAGTTATTATGGCCATTATGGTACATTGTGTACTGTCTTTCCATAGGCAGTAGATCTTGTCCATAAAACTTCAGCAGCAAGTATGTACTGAAGTGCTAATAGAGCCATGCCTGAAACTTGCAAATTCTAAAATATAACTGCTAAGTCATCGTGCTGGACTGGAAGCTACCGGTAGAAAATGTTATGGACAGTAGTACGGATTAAGCCCTGTTTCTCCATCAGACTAAGATTCTTTTATTTGTGTTTGAAGAGACAGCTGCATCCTTTTCCTGGATTTAGAAAGTTCAGTCAGTATTGTGTTACTAAATGAGGGCAGAAAATGAAATTTTACAGCCAGTTTTAACCTAGGGCTTCAATGTCAGTCAAGAGTGACCACATTCTTATCCTTCCACTGCCTGAGGTAAGTAAAGTGGTATCTTCTTGGACATCATCTGAACTATAATGTAATTTGAGATAAGACACAGGTAACTAATTATGAATACAGAGAGAGTGAAAGAATGACCGTAAGGGGGATAATGGCTGAAGAAACATCCTCCCAGCCACAGAATGTGGGCCATTTATTTCAATGGAATGTTTAATATGTCATGCAGATCCGATCTTCCCAGTTGCCTAGGACTGGATTCTTCCCTGCAGGGACAGTGGGTGGGAGGGAGGTACAGAACATTGTGGGCTGAACATCAATTCAGCATCTGTTGAGACTCTGCTGGATTATTAATTTGAAGATTATTCATCTGGCCTGCTCTACCTGTGTGCTATTTTGGTTTTGTTATAGGTGAGTAACCTGAAATTTGCTTTGGTGTTTTGGCCAAATGTTTTACCCTATTATGAGAAAGATGTTATGGCTCTGTCAGAGTACATTTGTGTCCAAGCTGATGCCTTGGTTTTCTGTGCTGTTAGGAGTTGTTCTGTCTGGGTCCTCTCTTGCTGAGAAGATAACAGTCTTCTCAGTTTAAATAAGGATAGTTTAATTAAGGCAGATTGAGAGGCTTCTCTTTCTGCCAGTGTCATTTCCTATTTATACTGGACAAATGATTGCAAGGCACAATATTATCATAGACAATGTATTTGTGTTTCTGCAGTAGATCATGTATTTAGTGCCTGTGGTAGGTATGTGAAAAAGCAGTGCAGGTCAAATACAATGACCTTGCTTTATTTTTACATTCTCAAGGTTTCAGGGACTTTTTGGGTGGGCAGATCACGTCCTTACTGGCAGATAGCAGGAGTGTTTTGCAGTGTAAGTACTATGGCACATTCTTTTGTTTGTCCTTGACTGGAAGTGGCTTTCTAGCATGCATCCTGCTTCTGGTCATCTGCATTGTGTACAGATAGACACCACACCATGCACCTAAGAATTCTGGTCTGATGCATCCCACTGAGTCTGTGTTACTTGTTCACCACTGATAGGACCGATTCACAGAACCACCACCTTAACTTTCAGGTGAGGTTGGAAGGGATCTCACAAGATTATCTAGTCCAGCCCCTTGCTCAAAGCAGGTTTAAACAGAGCAGGTTGCTTAAGACTGTGTCCAGTCAGGTGGAGACTCCACAGCTTCCCTGGGCAAACCTGTTCCTTCTGAGTGTTTGACGGCCCTCACAGTAAAAAGGTTTTCTCTTTCATCCTGTTCAACTTGTCAGGCCCAATAGAATTCTGTATGTACATTTTGTTTAAATGTTCTCTAACCTGATTCTCCTTCATTGAGGGTAAGTCTTCCTTGCTCCAGACTTTCTCCTTGGCCTTGAGGACCTGGGATTCTGGGAGGTCAGTCTTACCAGTAAAAACTAATGCAAAGAATGCACTGAGTAACTCAGCCTTTTTGGCATCCTTTGTTGCTAGTTCCCCTGCCCCTTTCAGCTAAGAGGTCATCTTTCCCTAGTTGTCTTTTTGCTGCTCATACACCTGCAGAAGCCCTTCTTGTTGCCATTCACATCCCTTGCCTATTCAGTTCCAGGTGGGCTTTGGCTTTCTTAACACCGTTCCTGCGCATTTGGACAGTGTCGTTGTGTTCCTCCTGGGCTGTGTGATCCTGCTTCCACTTCTTGGATGCTTCATTTTTACATTTGAGTTTTGTAAGGAGCATCTTGGTCTTTGGTGTAGGCCTTCTGCAACTCTTGTTTGATTTCCTGCTTATTGGGATGGACCATTCTTGAGATGGGAGGTGGTGCTCCTTGAAAACTATACAGCTCTACTGGACTCCTCTCCAGGACCATCTCCCATAAGATTCTTCCAAGAAGATCCCTGAATAGCTCAAACTCAACTCTGCTGAAGTCCAGGATTGTGATCCTAATATTTACATTGTTCCCTTTTCTCAAGATCCTGAACTCCATCATCTTGTGGTTACTGCAGCCAAGGCTATCCCCAGCTTTCACATCCACAACTAGTATTTCCTTGTTGTAAGTATCAGGTCCAGGAGAGTGCCTCTCCTTGTCAGCTCATTGATCACCTGTGCCAGGAATTTATCATCAGTGTACTCCAGTTCATCAGCACACTCTCTGCTTCCTCCTAATCAGGCAGTCTGTGCCAGACACCCATCACAAGATTACCCACATTGGCCTGCCTTCTAATCCTAACCCATAAACTCTCAACTGACTCATCACCTGTCCAAGGCCAGAGCTCCATGCATTCCTTCTGCTCTCTCACATAAAGGCATTTCCCCCTCCTGGAGCCTGTATCCATCCATCCATAACAGCACTCTGGTCTTGTAAGCTAACCCACCATGTGTCTCTCACCAAATCTCAATGAGATTTACAACAGATGCACACATGCTCTTTAATTTCTCATTTGTTCCCCATGCTCTGTGCAGCAATGTACAGGCACTTCACCTAAAAAAGGTGAGAGAGCTTTCTCCATCACACTGTCCTGTAAGTATTCCTTTATTTATGTCCTTATGATTGAGGTGGTCCCCCTTCAGCACTGAATTGTTGACTACAAGGTCTCTCCTGTCCAGTTCACCCTGCACATTTTGCATGCAGACTTAGTCCACAACTTCCTCATTTGATTGTTGTTTGTTCATCATCTTTCCTGCTTTGTTCCTAAAGTTCTCATCAGAGGAGAACAGACTGCCACCAGTCTGTTGGCAAAGATGCTTTTGCCCACTTTGTATTGTATATCCTGTCTCTTCCTATCAGTTCTTGATCTTCAAAGAGGATCCTAGGATCATAGAAGACATTCCCCTATTCTTGACACCAGCTGCACAAACAGATGTTGTTCCACAGTCCAGTTCCTCTCAAGCCCTTCCTCACCAGCAAGACAGAGGAAAAAATCACTTGTCCCCACCCCACCCATCCTCTTGCCCCTGGAACCATGTACTCTTGTTTGATAGGCTCCAGGTCTCCCCTGACAATATTATTTTTGCCCACGTGGAAGAGCAGCAGGGTGTTATAGTTTGAAAGGTAGATAGCTTCTCCACTATATCCTGGAACTGAGCTCCCAAAGAGCAGAGAACCTCCCTAGACAGCAGGTCAGATAGACAGATGAGGCCTCTGTCCACAGCAGGTGGGAGCCTCTTCCCAATATAATCTCTTGCTGCTTCCTCTTGGTGCTGCTGTGCGGCTCAGGCTCAGCCAGCTCAGGTCCTTCGCAGGAGAATTCCTAGAGCTTTGTCTGCTTCCAGAGCACTCAACCAGTTCTGTAATTGCAGAACTGCAGGTGGGGCAGGCACCTGCCTCCTGCTGCTGGAAGACAGAATTCCTGCCTTGTCATCATGGAAGTCTCCATTTCCCACCCCAGAAGCTCAGACTCAGTACAGCTGGGGATTTGGCCTCTTGAAGCTGCAGGTGTTACCGAAATCTCAGAATAACCACCAATGTGATATAGATAAGCAGACACTTCTTTATTAACGGCCAGGTGCGTGAGTCCTCTCACGATCAACGCACATGAAGTTTCAAAATCATATACCTTATATAGAACTCATTCATACATATTCATTAAATATTCATGCATAAACATAGTATTTCCAAAAATCCTTAACATACTCTCCTCCCATATCCGATTCTGTGCAGTAAAGGTTAGAAAGGTCTGGAAATGGGTCTGGGGTATTATTCGGGTAGGTGGTACATGAGTCAGTGGTCGTGATCTCCCCCTGCCGGAATTACCTTTTACTTAAGGTAACTGTTTCTTGGCAGGTAACTACGAGTTACTTCACTCGACTCTCCCCGGTTCCCATTAATTCTACATTTTGACATTTTAGTACATTCTCCTAGGTTACATATAAACAATCATCTTGAATCTTAAGTCTGTTATCTAAGTTCTAAACGTTCCTACTAGGTGATTCTGACCAATTCCTTTGGCCTTGGTACGGGGTTATACAGAAGATTTCATAGCAGCTGTTGCTGTACAAATACAAATTTCATTAAAATATTTCTTATAACTCTATATTCCTATTAAAATAACTATAAAATCAAATGTGTTTCTATAAAATCAAATGTGGTTAATTAATTCTAATAACAAATCTGTAACACACGGTCTCAGAAGATCCAGTCAATCTCTTGTTATCTCTGATGCTGCAGTCAGCTGACCTCCCTCAGGTCTTTTGGCAACAAAGATCCCACACAACTGCACACCTCCTGGTGGCAAGGAGACCATCTCCCCCTGCCCCAGCCACAGCAAGAGTGAGAGGCACCAGATACTCCCAACATCATGAGACATGGAGAGCTACATCTTCCCTCAGTCACTTGATCTGTGTTGAGGCCTCTGATATTCATAGAATCATGGAATTATTTATGTTGGAAAAGACCTTTAAGATCAGCAAGGCCAAGCTCCATGGGTAGAGACCTGGATAGAAAGCTGGTCGTAGAGGATTCACTTCAATTTATCCACGCTTTACAAAATGGGCCAAACCAATACAGTAGTGGTAGAAGATGGGATCGTAGCTCTTTAGTGAATGAGGGCTGATGAGACTGCTTCACCTGGCATGCTCCTTCTGTCTCCTGAGGTAACAGTGTGTGCCCGGACTTTGGCCCAATCCATTCTGTCCTTCATTAAACAGTGGTTTGATGGAGGCTAAGCAAAGCACCCTTGAATACTACCCAAGCATATTACACCTGAATTTTCCAGAATCCTGGCACCCTACATGAAGTACAGACCAACATTCTTGCTCCTAAGAGGTACATCCTCAGTGACTATTAGAGCATTCATACATATTATGGATGATAGCTTTCCCTCCAGTTCCTCTGGGTTTTGTAGACCTACCAAGGAAATCAAGACATAGGCAAAAGTTTCAGCCAAGCCTGCACTTTTGCAGGGTAGGGATCATATTACCCTTTTGCTGGCTCACCATAAAGTTATAAACTCTCAGGAACTGGCTTCTTGCCAACGTTTGCAGTGTTGACCTCATTCTTGTGGCCTGCTGCTTCCTTTACAACTTCAGAAGTGCTTGGTAGAACTTTTTAATACCAGTACGGAAGAACTGTTTGCAAAGCTAGCTGTAATGTTATAGTATAAGGGCAAGCAAGACCATGTCTGTCTAGTGTTAAGTTCACAGAATCACAGAATGGGCGAGGCTGGAAGGAACTTCTGGAGGTCATCTGGTCCAATCCCTCTGCTCAAGCAGGGCTACCTAGAGCAGGCTGCCCAGGATCATGTCCAGACAGCTTTTAAGTATCTCCAAGGAAGGAAATTCTGCAATGTTTCTGGGCAACTTGTTCCAGTGCTCAATGACCCTCAAGTAAAAAAACATTTCCTCATGTTCAAGTGTAACCTCCTGTGTTTCACTTTGTGCCCATTGCCTTTGGTCCTGTCACTGGGCACCACTGAACTCTCCTCTGCCCTTCCAGTTGCAGGGAATGATGAGGGAAGAGACAGGAAGAGCCAGCAGATCAGGCTCCAAGCCTGGTGTCACTGGCAGAATGTGGGGGTTTTTGATCATGGGTCAGTTTACATGACACCAGGCCTGCTGGCAACAGGTGGGGTACACCAGTCCAAAGGCAGAAAAGGATCTTTGCTCAGGCGTTAGGGCTCATTGAAAAAGCTTTAACCTAGATTTGAAGGGGAAAAGGGATAAAACTAGGTTCACTAGAGATAAGCCTGGTGGCTGTGCACCAATGTTTGAGGGACAGTATGCTAGCAAGGTCCCTCAGTCTGCCGCCTCAGTAGAAGTAGGGAAATGAGATCTGTGTGACAGTGAAGACACAAGGCTTGTTGGTGTGTTAGAAACCATGGAAATGCCTGAGAATGGTCATGTAGGAATTAGGAATTAGGGCTTCTCCCTGCAAAAAGGCGGGATTAACAGCCCAGCTGAAGTGCATCTTCATGAGTGCACACAGCATAGGCAACAAACAGGAGGAGCTGTAAGCCATTGTGCAGCAAGAAAACTGAAGTAGTTGCCCTCATGGGAAGATGGTGGGATGACTCGCACAACTGGAGTGCTGCAATGGATGGCTGTAAACTCCTCAGAAGGCAAGGAAGGAGGGGTGGTGGGGTAGCCCTGAATGTCAGGGAGTATTTGACTGTCTAGAGCTTAATGATAGTGACAATAGGGTTGAGCATTTATGGGTAAGAATCAGGGGAAAAGCCAACAAGGAAGTTATCATGGTGGGAGTCTGTTACAGACCATGCAACAAGGATGAAGAGGCAGATGAAATACTCTATAAGAAGCTGGGAGGAGTCTCACAATTGCTAGCCCTTGTTCTCATGGGGGACTTCAACCTACCAGATATCTGCTGGAAATACAATATAGCAGAGAGGAAACAGTCTAGGAGATTCATGGAGTGTGTGGAAGAGACCTTCCTGACACAGCTGGTGAGCGAGCTAACTAGGGAAGGTGACCCGCTCGATCTGTTGTTTGAGAACAGAGAGGGACTTGTGGGTGATGTGATGGCTGGGGGCTGTCAGGGGCATAGCAATCATGAAGTGATAGTTTTCGATTCTTGGAGAAGTCAGGAAGGGGGGTCTGGCCTGTTTAGGAGACTGGTTGACAAGAGTCCCTTAGGAGGCAGTCCTGAAGGGCAGAGTCCGCAAAGGCTGGACATTCTTCAAGCAGGAAACCTTTAAAGGTGCAGGAGCAGGCCATCCCCATGTGCCAAAAGATGAACCGGTGGGGAAGAAAAGCGGCCTGGCTGAAGAGCGAGCTTTGACTGGAACTCAGGAAAGTTTGTAACCTTTTGAAGAAGGGGCGGGCGACTCAGGAAGGCTACAGGAATGTCGTGAGGTTATGCCGGGAGAAAATTAGAAGGGCCAAAGCCCAGCTAGAACTTAATCTGGCTACTGCCGTAAAAGGGTAAAAAATGTTTCTATAAATACATTAGCAACAACAGGAGGACCAAGGAGAATCTCCATCCTTTATTGGATGTAGGGGGGGAACATAGTGACAAAGGCTGGGGAAAAGGCTGAGGTACTTAATGCCTTCTTTGCCTCAGTCTTTAATAGTAATGTTATCCCAAATCTGGGCTCATCACCCAGTGTGCAAGAGCCCATCCACACACAGCTGAGAATTTGCTTATAGCATGTCTGCGCAGAGGTGGGTGTTACATGGTGATCCGCAAAGCTAACACACCCAACACAGAGCAGAACTTTTTATATGCTTTGAAAGATTGTTTACAATTGCGTTTAGTCACTCTTAATTCTCATTTGTTCTTACAAGTCTCATCTCCATTTAAAGGTGCAGTCTTCTTTTTTTGTTCTGTGGGGAGGGATTTTGTTAGTAGGGGGCTCTCTTTGCTCTAGAGTGGATCTTTTAGTATGTTAAGATAGTTCACACATAGTTCCAGTAATTTTATGTTTAGTCTCATTAACTGTTTTTGTTCTCCTTCAGCTTATTTTGTGCCCCAGCTTGAAGTATTTATGGTGTCTCTTCCATCTTCCAAGGCTATGTTTTTTTAACTGTTTTTAAGGATTTAACTAACATCCTCTGGTTTTCAAATTCGTTCTTGATTTTCACTATAGATATTTACTATTTTTTGTTTCCCTCTTTTTTTCCTTTTTTAAAGTAAATAATTCTTATATCAGTATAGACCATTTCTTCTCCAGGTACCCAGCCCCCTGAGCTGGAAGACAGGGACAGGGAGCAGGATGAAGCCCCCACAATCCAAGGGGCAACAGTCAATGACCTGCCATACCACTTAGACACACAGGTTTAGGGAGCTGGGTGGGATCCACCCGAGGGTACTGAGGGAGCTGGTGGAAGTGATCACTGGGCCACTTTCCATGATTTATCAGCAGTCTTGGCTAAGCAGCGAGGTCTCAGTTGTCTGTTTCTGGACATTTGCCAATGTGACACCCATCTACAAAAAGGGCCGGAAGGAGGATCTGGGGAACAGCAGACGTCAGGCTGACCTTGGTGCTGGGGAAGGCTATGGAGCAGATCATCTTGAGGGCCATCACGCATCATGTACAGAACAACCAGGGGACCAGGCCCAGCCAGCATGGGGTTATGAAAGGCAGGGCCTGCTTGACTGACCTCATCTCCCTCTATGACAAGGTGACCCGCTTAGTGGATGAGGGAAAGGCTGTGGATGTTGTCCACCTAGACTTCAGTAAAGCCTTTGACACCATCTCCCACAGCATCTCCTGGAGAAACTGGCTGCTCGTGGCTGGGCCAGGTGTGCTCTGCACTGGGTTGGAAGCTGGTGGGTGGCCAGGCCCAAAGGTGGTGGGGAATGGAGTGACATCCCGCTGGCGGCTGGTCACACGTGGCATTCCCCAGGGCTCCGTGCTGGGGCCGGTTCTGTTCAGTATCTTTTATCGATGATCTGGACAAGGGGATCGAGTGCACCCTCAGGCAGTTTGCAGATGACACCAAGCTGGGTGGGAGCACTGATATGCTGGAGGGCAGGAAGGCTCTACAGAAGGATCTGGGCAGGTCGGACCGATGGGTTGAGGCCAGCTGTATGAGGTTCAACCGGGCTAAATGCCGAGTCCTGCTCGTGGGTCACAGCAGCCCCAGGGAGTGCTACAGGCTGCGAGAAGAGTGGCTGGGAAGCTGGATGGTGGAAAAGGACCTGGGGGTTTTGGTCAACAGCCAGCAGTGTGCCCAGAACCATCCTGCTTGTATCAGAAATAGCATGGGCAGCAGGACTAGGGAAGTGATAGTTCCCCTGTACTCGACACTGGTGAGGCCACACCTCAAATCCTGTGTTCAGTTTTGGTCCCCACACTACAAGTCAGACATTGAGGTGCTGGAGCACATCCAGAGATGGGTGACAAAGCTGGGTAAGGGTCTGAAGCACAAGTCTTATGAGCGAACTGGGTTTGTTTAGTATGGAGAAAAGGTGGCTCAAGGGAGACATTATTGCTACCCGCAGGGAGGCTGTAGCGAGGTGGGTGTAGGTCTCTTTTCCCAAGTAACAAGCAATAAGGCAAAAGGAAATGGCCTCAAGTTGTGCCAGGATGGGGTTAGATTGGATGTTAGGAAAAATTTCTTCACTGAAAGGGTTGTCAAGCACTGGAACAGGCTGCCCAGGAAAGTGGTTAAGTCACCATCCCAGGAGGTATTTAAAAGACATGTAAATGAGGTGCTTAGGGACATGGTTTAATGGTGGACTATGCAGTGCTAGGTTATCAGTTGGACTTGATGATCTTTAAGGTCTTTTCCAAGCTAAATTACTCTGATCCTATGAAAAGAGCCTGGCTTTGTCCTTTTTGCACCTTCCCTTCAGGTATTGATATACATGAGTAAGATCCCTCCTTGCCTTTTCTTCTCGAGGCTAAACAGTCCCCAGCTCCCTCAGCCTTTCCTTAGATAAGAAATGCTCCAGTCCCTTCATCATCTTCATGGCCCTTTGTTGGACTTTCTCCAGTAGCTACATGTCTCTCTTGTACTGGAGAGGCCAGAACTCAACACACTGCAGGTGTGGTCTCACCAGTGCTGAATGGAGGCTAGTGTTAATGCACACAGGCAGTTACCCTTTTCCAGTTATCCTGCCTTCCCTCCTCCCCAGCATTATGTATCCACTTAGGAGTTGTGTAATCTGATAAAGAGCTGTAAACTGGGAGAGGAAGGAGGGAAGTGAACTCAGTAGCAAAGGCACCCCCCCACACACACAGTATCACATATAAACCTCCACTTGTTTTACATCTGAAAACTGAACATTTATGGAAGGGATACCCCTGCTGGATCCTGGGAAACTTAAGTAACTGCAGAGCACAAGAATAAAGATACTGACATGTCTTGGAGATATTCAGAGGCTGCCTGAACATGATCCTGGACAACCTGCTGTAGGTGGCCCTGCCTAGGTTTGAACCTGATGACCTCAAGAGGTCCCTTCCAACCTCAGCATCTGTGATTCTGTGAAAGGATGATAATGGTGCCCTGGATCGTGTTCTCATGTATGTGCATCATAGCAGCCAAAAGATAGAAGCTGATTTGTAGTGCGCCAGAGCTATCTGTTCTGCAGGGAATTATGAGGGTAACAATGTAATGGAATGCAAAAGACTGAGTGAGGTGACTGACCAATCTGACAGGTTGCGGCTGCAGGTGGCGGCAAGAGCCAGCTCTGGAATGGGTACCGTATATGTGAGGGTAGGACCTGTGTGCTTCTTAGATGTACAGCCTGGTTTCCATGGTGAGAGAACATCCTAGGTAAGAGCCTAGGGTGAGGAAATGCACTGTAGTGCAAATAATGGTATGATTACCAAGTTGCAAGTAAAATTGGCCACAGTAAGATGCAAGGGATTGTTTTCCAGAAAGGTTAGACATTACTGAATAACGAACGATGAAGTGCAGCAACAAAATAAAGCTGTACATGTCTGAAATACATACTTTTCCCTTTAGGTTCAGAATATTGTTTTTGTTGGTCTTGTCTGTGTGGCACAGGTTCAAACTGGTGAGTATAGCTAAATACTTCCTGAATTTGAGAAATAAGTTAGAAGACATGTTTTGTAACATTTGTGAGATACCAAGTGAAGGTGATGAAATAATAGTTGATGCCCTATGTAGTGCTTTTAAAAATCCACCTTCGTATATATCGAGTTATTAGATAACACATCATAGGAAAGGGAAGTCTAGTAATTAGACATGATTGTTGTGATTTGAATGAGGCAGGGAATTGTTGAAATAACAGTAAGTGGGCACTGTGCCTACAATCCTACATTAAGAATTCGCTAATTTTTTTTTTAAGCATTCATTTTGCGAAGGGATTCAGGTTTTTTTAACATGCAACTAATTTTCAAAACTGATAAGATACCTACAATATAAGAGGCACAGTTAAGTCCACAACAGATACTAAAGGAAGGAAAATGCATCAATGTTAATGATTCTTGCAGACATAATTGGAAAATAAAGGAGTGACTAGTATTTGTGTGCTGAATTTCTAAACTAATTCAAAGGAGGAACAATGCAATCAAGGTTTTAGAACTGGAGAGAGGTCTGATAAGTCTAATGGCTTTAATGCACATTCTTAACTAAAAGTTGCTGTATCCTAATACAACTGGTGGCCCTTTTTAAAGAAGATATGCAAAATTCAAGTACATAGGTGAGCAACATAGAATAAATATACTAAAATTGCCTGTCATAGTAACAGCAGAACAGGTTCCAAGCTGGAAATGTGGCAGCTGCATCAGAAGGAGAGTGCATGTAGGGAGACATAAAAACCTGTCTAGAAATCAGTACAGTTGTGTTTTGGGAAGTAAACTTGAAGAGCTAGGAAAGTGTCACAATAGATAAGTAGTAGAACTGAGTTAATTGTAACTGTGTAGTTTTCGTGGGAAGGCAATTGTAGAGCTGTATGAATGTTAAGAGAAATTACTAAATCTGTGTGGCCTTGCTAAAGCTGGTATTATGCAAAATGTGGGTTTTTTTCAAAAAGCACTGACCTTTCCTGCTCCTGTGGTCTTCACAGATTTTCCAAATAGCTTCTTTTGGTTTGCTTTTCCTGGTTTACTGGACAGCATTTGCTGATAGCCAGACTGCGATCTCTGAAGAATGGTGGTGTTTGTAAAGCTGTGCGTGTCCATGGTGATGAAGCATGCGAAGTCACAAGAGAAGTGCTGCAGCAAGGTTCTCCGAGCAGTTTCAGTTCCCAGCTTGGTTGTGAGGCCTGGCTGTGACATGCTGTGTTACCTAGCAGAAACATAAAGGCAGTTTGGCTTATAAGAATGGCAGCTATATTAGTAGGGAAATAGCCTCAGCTAGCTATTATGATGTACTGAAGGAAAAGTTATGACTTAAGACACGGTACTCCTTGGGAATTAGGTGCCAGTATCTACTCAAGCATTTCTGGTCCATATATTTGGGTTTTCTTTCCAACAGGTTGGCAAGCAGTCCCAGGTCCCACAAAGTCAGGAAGGGGTGTGTCTATATGGGAGTGTTTGTGACATTTGAAAGGCAGATGCTAAAAAGGATTTTTGAAAATGCAGTCCTTATTTGTGGAAGGGTTTCTTGTTTTGGAAACAAGAAACATTTTATAGGGAAAATTATCCTCATACATGAGAAATTTTGTTTCTCTGGGTGTATAACAGTATAAACTTGGCATCTTTGTGGCATTAGGGCATAGAATTTCACTGGTTTTGTTACTCATCTAAACTGGCTATTTGTGGCCAAAGTACAACTTTCTGGAAGTGCATCTAAACTTAAATACAATAATAATGGAGAATATACCACTTCCTTTGATTGTTTTGTGCAGTGGTTGATTGTTTCACATAAAAATGTGTGAAAGTGAATTTTTTCTTTTCTAATTTCAATTTTACAGCTTCAGATTTTACTGATTTGTAGGTGGTGTCCTGACAAATTGGAACAACCTTGTATCGGGTTGCTATGGATTTCACTATGCTAAGAACTGTGACTCCATGCTAAACTGTGACTCCACTGACATGCTGGCTGACAAAGTTACAATGCCACAAGGGAGACTCTAAAGCAATATCAAGGACTTGAGATGCGCAGCCTGTATCACTCAGCAGTTGATGGCCTTTAGCTGTAGCTGCCGGCATATGTGGTTCGCTCTGTTAGAGAGGCTGCAGAAATCTTAGCTTGGCTTTACACCCTTCAGTAATAGTATGTGTGTTTATAAGCTGTGTTAATCCTAGGCATTTAAAACATCAGGGAATAACCATACATGAACTACAGACTACCATCCTCAGACCTTTAGAAGTTAGCGAAGTGGCAAGAAGAACACAGACACCTCCAGGAAAGTTCCTGGCTTGATCCCAGGTAGGAGCCTGGAGTCTTAGGAAGGTTTTATAGCATCCTTACTGGACTTGTGGGTAATAACCAGTGATTCATGGGCTAGCACAGGAGAACAGTGACCGGTAGTTGAATCAATGCAGTGTTTCCGTTGCTAGCAGGACCTCAACATCTGCATGAAGTCTCACCTGCCTTTTATGAGTTTGACTGTGGTCTTTTTGCCTGGAACAAGCAGTAATGCCTACAATAAGATTTTTCATGGCTAAATGGCTTACCTGTGTCCTAACTTGTCTTTGTCTTGCCTTGCTTGGTCTAACTGCTTTATGTAATAATAATGGCAGGTTTGCCATCCTGCAAATGTCTCCAAACCCCATCACAAGGGATGCCAATCACTCCCTGATGCTCTCCCAAAACACCTCTGAAGAGCTCCGCAAGGTTCCCAAACACTTCCATACTTGCCTCTTGGGTAGCCCTGTCCAAGTAATGCAGAGACCAGGAGCTGCTTGTAGGGCTGTGCATTGTTGTGGCCTCTCAGTAACTCGCCTGGCCTTTCTTTGCAGGTGCTGAAGCCTAATCGTGGCAGTTGAAGGAGTATCACAGCTGGGAGCTCTGCACAGATCTGTGGCTGGCCATGTGGGATGAATTCTGGTTTGCAGCATGAGCATAGCTAAGTCCTGGGGCTGCGCTGCCTGTGATGGAGGCTGAGAGGGTGGAATGTAGTTGGCCCTTAGCTGGAGATGTTGTGTGGGGAAAGCTGGAGGTTGGTTTCGGCCAACTGAAACTGGGTGCAGGCATTATGGAACAGATTGAGAGCAGCCCTGAGGAGAAGGACTTGGGGGTGTTGGTTGACAAGAAGATCAATGTGAGCTGGCAATGTGTGCTTGCAGCCCAGAAAGCTAACCATGTCCTGGGCTACATCAAAAGAAGTGTGGCCAGCCTTTAGAGGGGTGGTTCTCCTGCTCTGCTCCACTCTCGTGAGACCCCACCTGCATTACTGCATCCAGCTGTGGGGCCCCCAACATAAAAGGACACGGACCTGTTGGAGTGAGTCCAGAGGAGGCCATAAAGATGATCAGAGGGCTGGAGCACCTCTCCTGTGGGGACAGGCTGAGAGAGTTGACGTTGTTCAGCCTGGAGAAGGCTCTGATGAGACCTCAGAGCACCTTCCAGTACCTGAAGGGGGTCTGACAAGAGAGCTGGAGAGGGGCTTTTCACAAGGACCTGTAGTGATAGGACAAGAAGTGATGTTTTTAAGCTGAAAGAGGGCAGGTTTAGATTAGATGTAAGGAAGAAAATCTTTACTGTGAGGGTGGCGAGGTGTTGGCACAGGCTGCCCAGAGCAGCTGTGGGTGCCCCATCCCTGGGAGCTCAAGGCCAGGCTGGACGGGGCTGGGAGCAGCCTGGTCTGCTGGGAGGTAGCCATGGGTGGGACTGGGGGGTCTTTAAGGTTCCTTTGAACCCAAACCATTCTGTGATTCTGTGATTGTGTGTATGCAGGAATAGGAGAGCAGAGTACTGATAGCACAGAGGTGAGGAAAGGTGCAAACAACACAGGTATCACCAGTGTGTTGCTAATTTGCTGATCAGCCTTTGGTCTGCTCAGATGGGCTGTTGCCTGCTGAACGCAGCTGCCCTTTTAGACAGAGCAGATTTCAGTCTCCTCTCCTGCCTTCAGGATGCCATCTATGTGGGCTTGTTTGGTTTTTTTCCTTAAATCCCTCTCCAGCACCTGTTGACTCGCTGCCCTCACTCCCACAACCCCTGATGCCACCTGCAGACGTAGACAGCAATCCCTGGGACTTACTCTGGCAGGGATACAAACCCAAACCTGTCCCACAGGCCCTCTCCACTGCTTCTCCTCCCCAGGGAACGGGGTGGGGGCACAGAGAAACAACCACCAGGTTTTTAAAGCCGTCAGAGGCGAAGGATTGAGATGCTCGAGCGGACTTGGATGCTGTTTTGGTGTGGATGCAGTGAGTATTAGAGCGGGAAAAAGGCAGAGAACGCTGCACCCTCGGCCGGTGGTTACCGTCCCTGGACGGCACAGGCGGGGCCGACGCACCGGCCGCTGCCCACCCTACTGAATAGTCACCGCAGAGGAACCAACGCCGCTCCCCGCCCCCGCCCCCGCCCCGCCCCCGCCCCCCGCCGGCCAGACGCGCATGCGCAATGCCGCGCCGCGTTTACCGCGGCCCCCTCCCTTAGCGCGCAGCGTGCCGGCCGCATGCGCAGTGCGCGGGCGGGGCGGGGCGGGGCGGTGGCGCTCTGTGGCGGGGGTCTCCTGCCCCCTGCCAGACCCAGGGCGGGGGGGTACGCGGAGCTTCCAGGCCGTCTGCCGGTCGGCGAGCCGGGTGTGGGCAGCCCTGGTGGGGCCCGAGAGCTGAGGGGCGGCGGTGGGGGCCTGCCGGGTGACCGGCATTACGGGGGGGAAGGGGAAGCAGCGGGAAGTGTCTGAATGAGGGAAGGGGTTAAAGAAATTTTAGTAGATCTAATTGCTTAACGATTACCTAGGTGGTTGCTGATAAATAATGCTTTGTTTTACTAACCACTGTGTAAATTAACTGAAGCAAGGAGTCTACTGTTCCTCCTGAAGGACAGTTCCTGATGAGAACTAGCCAAACCCAGCTGTCGTTTGGACAAAGACCAAGGAACAACTGAGTCTGTGCTAGGAGAGAAGGTAAAAAGTTCAGAGCGAGGGAGGCTACCAAAGCCTTCATCCCCACCACCTCCACGACCACCACCAAGAGGCAGCAGGCAAGCGCAGCTGGAAATGACTTCTTGGAGCTAATTTTAACAGGAAGCAGAGACAGGTCATGAATATGTAGGGTGTATTTGGAAACCTTACGTATATGCAACATTTGATTGTATAAATTGAAGCAAATTGGGACTACACCCCCCCACTCACCCACCCACCCCCCCGTGCTGCCCAGCGCTGCATAAACATACCTACTTTACAATCCGGTAAGATTGTGGAGTCTGATTCCGCACGTCATGAACTGTCAAATCCTCCCAGCAGCGCCCAGAGTGAGAGCTGTGGTGAGTCCTCTTGTGCTTAACAGTGTCTCTTAAGGACGTTATCAGAATTAAAGCCAAATTTCACTTAATGTTGCAGCTCTTGATCTTCAGATCTTCACTTTCATTAATTTCCCCACCATTCCATCATGCTTGGGAGCTTTGAATAATAACTTTTCTCAGTCTCGTAACACACTCCCCCCCTTCCCGCACCAAGAGATGCTACATTTAATTAGTTTCCTCCCAAAGATGTAAGTCAATAAAATTGAGTTATGATTGTTAAAACCACAAAAAAAACACCAGCCTTCTAGATCTGGACTATTTCTGAATATGTATTCATCCCATGCAAACATATGTCATCAGGATGTCACCGAAACTGGGAATCAAACCCCTTAATACCAACGTAGTATTAAGCAGTAGGCACTCCTTCACTGCAGCGCTGGGTGCTCGGTGGCATCTCCACAAATCGAGCACACCTGTGTAGATTTTGCCATTGCATTTACACACAAAATTACAAGGTCGTACACACCCACTTAACAATGTTTGGTTAGTAATTTGCATATAATTATAATATTTTCTGTGTCATCCTTTTCTGTTACTACACTTGTGCAGGGGAAGGGTCTTCACCTTCACGTGGTTTTTAGAATTAGAATGAAGGTAGTTCATTTCAGGACACCTTAAAAGTAAGTTCTGTTGCCAAGTTGGACAGCTGGATATCGGCCTTGCCAAGCTGTCCAATAACTTATCCTATACCAAATAGAACCTAGGTGCTCTGGTTATGGTCTGGAGAGTAAGGACTAAGGGTATCATGGTCTATAGCATAGGGACTTCAAGTAACAGTCTCGGATAACAAGCAGCACAGCGATTCATACATCATTGGTTAGTAAGCGCTAATGTAATTCTAACATGGAGGTTAACTCTTTAAAATCAAAATGCTCTTGTAACTAACCGTTACATAAACACAAAATACAGAAAGATTCAGTAAAACCTTAAGATAATCTGCAACAAGGATGCAGATCATCTGCACAGCATGCTGAGACAAAGGTGAACTCCAAAAGGAAAAAGACACAAGGTCATGAGGCTTTTTGAAGGTCATGAAGCTTTTTGTTTGGTGTGTTGTGGCGGTGTGGTTTGTGGGTGGGGGTGATTTTTGGGGGGGGTGTGTGTGTGAAGTGCAATGTTGGCTGGTGGCAGCCTGTGGAGCTCTGTTGCTGCCTGACTTCTCTCACTCCTCTTTGATGGCTGTAATTGACATCCGGATAATTTTAAAAGAGCAATTAAGTTACCTCCTGCATAAATGTGCTGGTAATACTGGGAAGGTAAATGCTTGAACTAGTAGTGAATAACTTGGCTACAGGTATGAATTCTGAGGGAAGAACAACAATAATAGGAAGCAAAGAGCAGGTTTCTAAAAATTTTGGTGTCAAACACATAGAACTTCTATCGCCAAATGTTGTTTGTCAGTATGTTCCAAATGGCTATTTTAGGTAAACATAAATTTTCAGGAAATTCAGGGGTGTGTGTAGCAAAGCACGTCCCTCTGTTTATGTGTCCTGCTACAAAAACAGCATCAGTCAATAGCGTGTCCTGTGGCAGGGCTGTTGTGCCCCTACTCTCAGCATTGCCACAGTAGTTCTGTGATATGTAGACGTAACAGATGGGTTTAGGAATGGAAGGAGAATGCCTGTTTTCTGTAAGGGCTGTGAATGCTGACCCTATTTTCTGTCTGTTAGTTTCCTGTGCAGGCCATGAAGCTGTTTTATTTTTCTCCCTTGTTCCTGGTCTAAATATTTCTAAAGCTCTTGCTGCTGTGGGTTTGCAATTTGTGTTACTGCATTTTTGTGGAGTTATGGGTGACTTCTGCTGTGGCCAAGGGTCAAGACAGGGTTTTCAGTTGAAAGCTTCAGAAACCACATTCACTGAAATTGGTGTAGGTGAATCTGATCTGGTGTGCGCGGCTGTGCTCGTGGGGATGCTGAGTGGCTCCTCATCAAAACAGCAACACATGTGTGGACATCCGTAGGGTTGTGCTGTGGGTCTGGGAGCGTGCCATATTTTTGCTGTTGAAAGATGGAATAGAGCTGTTAAATTTAAGGGCAGTCAAAAGCTGGTAGGGACCCTGAAGACATTTGGTGGTACAACTGCAGTTTTAAAAGATCTTGACCATTTTGAGAAACAGCCTGGAAAAAAATCATTCCTTTCTTGCAAGAAGGCAGTTCACGAGGAGAAATGGGTTACTGTACTCTTTAACAAAAATACTCAACTTGGAATGTATAGGGTGAGGAAATCTTGGCTATATGTAGGCTTGAGAAAATGTATATAGGTATCTGCGTCTCTTGTGTGTATCTATGACAGTGGTTCTAGTGAAACTGAGATGCCAATGAGTCAAAAAAATGCACAGTTGTCTAAAAAATGCAAAAGCTCTGGTGGCCTTTATCAACAATTAGACCAGAAATGATGTAAAATACTTTTTCCTTAACTCAGTTTTAGTCTCCACAAACCTTCACAAAAAAGGGAAGCTTCAGATTCCTACCCAGCTTTATGCTAAAGGATTTTTTCCTCTCTCAGCAGAATGCCAACTGCCACCATTCCACTCTGGTCACCCTTTCTTCTACCATGAAAGTACAAGACAGGCGGAAAGGATCCATAGTGGTCTGCAAGTACTAGGTATGTCTACAGTGTGTGCCTGCATTTTTCCTAAGGTGCTTGCAGTGTGTTATTAAATGTTATTAAATAAATATTAAATGTTAACATTAAAAATGTGCCAACTCTCCTTCTGTAGTTTTTATATGAAATATCTTAACACAAATGCTGAAAATATAATAAGGCCTGTTCTGGAGCATGTTATGCCTATGCAAAGCTTACTTCCTTCCATTTATTTTCTCTTCCTGAAAACATAATCTTCTGTTTCTGTGTGCTTACTGTTAAATAATACTGAAAACAATTTTATACTGAAAGAGGAAAGAAACCGTTTGTAAGAGTTCGGAAGAAACAGGCTTTGGTTTCATGATAAAGGCTTCACGATTTTTCAGTCAGTAAGTTTTAAAAATACCTTATAGCAGTACTCAAAAACCTTACTGAGATACTAGCATCTGTACTAAAAGCAATCAAGGTCAAAGAAGAGACATGGACAAAACAGGAGAAATCAGCGTTGCTTCTGTGTGTTTTCCATGTTTTTCCAAGAAGCATTAGCAGCTTTGTAACTAGTGACAGTGAGTCCTGATACAGTTTTGGTGAGTTACAGCTTAAATAACGTCCTTTTTCCTTAACCTACAGTGTGTAAAATTTGATTGCAGTTGGCAAGAGTTTTTCCCGAATGGAAATCTTTCTCATGCAAAGCAGTTGTATTTTATGAACTTCCCATCAGAGTGGATCTTCAGAGATTATGTACTTGGCAGTAGAATTCATCAGCAACCAGACTTTTTACACTTTTTTTTTTTTTAAGTCAGTTTCCTTCCTAAAGACCCAAGTGCAGCACATCTTCCAAAAGTTGATGGAATCACTGCTCTTTGGGATCTCAGTTGTAAAAGTCAAGATATAAAAATGTGTTCCTCTACATGCCTCACTCCAGCCAGAAGCATGAGCAAATCTACCAGTCCTTTTTGGTAGCCTTATGTGTTGCAGCACTGGTTCCCACCCACCGCACCCCCCGAAGAAAAAACATATGGGGGAATCTCTTACCTCACTGATTTTTCTGTCATAAATGAAACTTTAAAAAAAAAGTCCAAATTGTATAATTTACAAACTTACTTGCATTGTTTAAACTGTTACTGCCAAAAAGCTGCAGCATACATTTTATTAGGTGTATTTAAGCAGTTACGTATTTGTTCTAAATGTTTAAAAAGAGAGGCAACTGAATGTTACGGGGTTTTTCCCAATATTTTGACAGAGTGCTCCAAAGTACTTTATTTCTGTCTCGCTTCCATGGCACATTTCCATGGCAGATCAGCAGCATCTCTCTTGGGCAGCGCAGCTGGCCAGGTGTCCATCCTAATTCTGTAACACACACAAAACCCCCTAGTCATATTATAACTGTGTCCTTTGGAGATAGATAATTTAATGGTGTCAGTTCACAGCTATGCAAGTTCAATCAATGCAAAAGAAAAACGAAATACTTTTATAGTATGTATTTTATTGGATGTATATAAACATATACGCACCTTTTTGCTATAAAGTGAATTACTGAGGTTTGTTCTTTATTTTTCATTTTATGCTTTAAAGTTCTATGCTTTATTTTCAGCTTTATTGTCCAAGCAAGCAACATGTGCAGCAGTGGCACAAGGACCGTAGCTGCTGGGGTGAATCTCTAAGTGTCGATTACGGTATGACCTTGTCCTGCAGCCTGTATGGAAGGTGCTGTGGTTTAACCTGGCAGGCAGCTAAACACCACACAGGTGTTTGTTCACTTTGTCCCCCCACCACACAGTGGGATGGGAGGAGAGAACTGGGGGGGGGGGGCGGGGAGGGGGGAGCGGCGGGAGTAAAATTTGTGGGTTGAGATAAAGACAGTTTAATAGGACAGAAACGGAAGGGCAAATAATAATAACAAAAGAATTAGAATATACAAAAGAAGTGATGCACAATGCAGTTGCTCACCACCTGCTGACTGATGCCCAGCCAGCTCCCGAGCGGTGCCCTGTGGCCAGCTTTTCCCCCAGTTTATACACTGAGCATGATGTCATATGGTATGGAATATCCCGCAGGTCAGTTGGGGTCAGCTGTCCTGGCTGTGTCACCTCCCAGCTTCTTGGGCATCCCCAGCCTCCTCACTGGTGGAGTGGGGTAAGAAGCTGAGAAGTCCATGATTTAGCATAAGCACTGCTCAGCAACAGCTAAAACATCCATGTGTTATCAACATTATTCTCATCCTAAATCCAAACCACAGCACGGTACCAGCTGCTGGGAAGAAAGTTGACTCTGCCCAGCCAAAACCAGCACAGAAGGGATAAGAGATTTTCCAACAGCAGCAAGAGTATTTACTTCTATGCTAAGAACGTGTTCAAAATTGTACCCATCAGTCTTATTACTGGTTTAATTGTTCAGATTGCTCTAGCTTTTAAAGAATGTGTTGTATTTTGAGCTGACCTAGAATCCTCCTTTAGCTCAACTACCATGGTATCCCTAATGCTGAAATATGCTTTTGTTTTTCGGATGTGTGTGTTTGCCTGTGGGTTGCTAAGCACACTGGCGCTAAGGGGCCAGCCCTGTGGCCAGAAGCTCCTGGCTCTGTCCTCAACAGGTGCCCTGCAATGCAGCAGTGAGGGCTGTCCAGTGGCGAGACTCCAGGACTGATGGGGACCTTGGGCATTTGTTGCCCTGGGGAGCCCGTCCCAGCATGGGAACGGAGTGGGAACATCGTGGAGCAGAGCCTGAGCGAAAGATGTGCCACCGTCCTGGGAATGTTGGCACCATTCTGGAGCATGCTACCCCTGTATCACGGGGCAGCCAACGGCCTGTGGGACAGGCGCTGGAGGGCTGTGACCATCTCAGGAGCTGCTCCCCCTTTATTTTTCTAGCAGAGGTCACCTTTGCTTGGAGGATGTGTACTTACATAAATGGCATTGTTAAAGTAAGGAGCTGCTAGTTGGAGCAGTTTATTTTTGTTTCTTTTTTGTGGAATGAATAAGAAAAAGGGTGTTGGACGGGTGATGATGTCATTTGGGGCACCCCGATGCCGCCAGGGGTGCAGTGATGCAGTGCAGCAGCAGGTGAGGGAGGATGGAAGGCTCCCCCCCAAAAGGGGGTGTCGCCTGCCAAAAATGCCTGAAAATTCATGGGGAAGGTCTTAAAAAATATTAAACCCTGGAAATATGGGTATGAGGCACTGAAATAAAAAAGTCTCATTTTTAAATATAGATATAACAATATTATTCGTTTATATATAGAAAATTATTTTAAAATAAACCCCTGTATCTACTGTATTACGTAAAGGATTTTAGAGTCCAGAATAGAGCTACCTATGCTTATGATATTACATAGTAAGTCTAAACAGATATTACATGTAATCTAAATAGATTATATATAAAGTGTAAATAGATATCTAAGTCTAAACAGATCTATGTGTAGATCTAAGTGTAAATACATAAATCTAAACAGATAATGTAGTCAAAATAGCTGTTCTATACAATGTGTTAATACATATTTGTAAGTGTAAACAGAGGTAGGTCTGAGTAGATACACAGTATCTATTTAAACATATACATGTTTACATATATAAATGGAAATAGATAATAGATCTAAAATACATATATTCCTTGAATAAATCTGTGTGTAAATACATACATAACTGTAAATGTCTATGCTATAAAGGGTTTTTGAAATGGAAAGAAACCCTCTTTACAGAAAGGGTTTAAAAACTCAAGCCCCCTCCAAGTATCTCTATGGAAGATAGAAAAGCACTTTCAGAAGCTGCCCCTTCCCCTTTTTCCCAGGGCTAATTCCCTGACAGAGGGAAATTTCCCCTGTGGAGCCACTAAAATGGCACAAAAACACCCCAAAACACCGATTCTGGGTCTGCAATGCAGTGTGGGGCTCCTGGGACGGAGGGATGGATGGACATCCCCCACCCCCCACATCCCCCTCCACACCCCAACACCACACACACACACAGACCCACACACCCCCCACTCACATGATATGGAAAATAATATAGCAAGAGACCTAAAGCTCTGCATCCCCCACTGATGCAGAGGAGCTCAGCAAGAACGTGGTAAGGAGCCTTCTGGCAAAGACGTGCTAACTGTGAAAAGAAACAAACTGTTGAAGAGATAAGACTCAAGGTTACTAGAAATATGAGCAAAAGAAGGGTAACGGTAATTGTGGTAGTGGGAGATCTACTCAAATGCCCCCCTCCCCCGAGGGAGGCGGGTCCCACGCTAGGAGCATGAGTAGTGAATTAAAAAGGCGCTGTACCTTTAAATCGAAGCGGGGAAGAAACTAACGGATAATTAATTACGAGGCTCAACTTTGGGCGGAAGCAGCCAACTGACCTGTATGAATGTGCGCTGCATTGGACTGGGTGTGCAAGTCAGGGGGAGCGATCCCCGGGCACCCACCGCTCCCCGGGCACCCAGCGCTGCCCCCGGCACCCAGCGCTGCCCGGCACCCAGCGCTGCCCGGGCACCCAGCGCTGCCCCCGGCACCCAGCGCTGCCCCGGCACCCAGCGCTGCCCCCGGCACCCAGCGCTGCCCCCGGCACCCAGCGCTCCCCGGGCACCCAGCGCTCCCCGGGCACCCAGCGCTGCCCCCGGCACCCAGCGCTCCCCGGGCACCCAGCGCTGCCCCCGGCACCCAGCGCTGCCCCCGGCACCCAGCGCTCCCCGGGCACCCAGCGCTCCCCGGCACCCAGCGCTGCCCCCGGCACCCAGCGCTGCCCCCGGCACCCAGCGCTCCCCGGGCACCCAGCGCTGCCCCGGGCACCCAGCGCTGCCCCCGGCACCCAGCGCTCCCCGGGCACCCAGCGCTGCCCCCGGCACCCAGCGCTCCCCGGGCACCCAGCGCTGCCCCGGGCACCCAGCGCTGCCCCCGGCACCCAGCGCTGCCCCCGGCACCCAGCGCTCCCCGGGCACCCAGCGCTGCCCCGGGCACCCAGCGCTGCCCGGGCATCCAGCGCTGCCCGGGCACCCAGCGCTGCCCCCGGCACCCAGCGCTCCCCGGGCACCCAGCGCTGCCCCCGGCACCCAGCGCTGCCCCCGGCACCCAGCGCTCCCCGGGCACCCAGCGCTGCCCCCGGCACCCAGCGCTGCCCCGGGCACCCAGCGCTCCCCGGGCACCCAGCGCTGCCCCCGGCACCCAGCGCTGCCCCCGGCACCCAGCGCTGCCCCGGGCACCCAGCGCTGCCCCGGGCACCCAGCGCTCCCCGGGCACCCAGCGCTCCCCGGCACCCAGCGCTGCCCCCGGCACCCAGCGCTGCCCCCAGCGCTCCCCGGGCACCCAGCGCTGCCCCCGGCACCCAGCGCTGCCCCCGGCACCCAGCGCTGCCCCGGGCACCCAGCGCTCCCCGGGCACCCAGCGCTCCCGGGGCACCCAGCGCTGCCCCCGGCACCCAGCGCTCCCCGGCACACAGCGCTCCCGGGGCACCCAGCGCTGCAGGAACCGCACCTGCTCGGTCACCTCCCGCGGGCTGGGACGGTTGTGGCCGCAAGCCAGAGGAGGGAGGAAGGGAGTGGAACATCTGTAATACCCGGCTGCTCCTCGACGTCGGGGCCAAGTCTCCCTGGGGGAAAAGCTGAAATTCCTGGCGGGGTCTCCCTTAATCCCATTCTTTATCAGCTTAATTTCGGGCGGTGCAAGGCCCTGCCTTTGCCTCCCAGCAATGCCGAAGGAAAAGGTGAAGGAAAAGCCGGCATCCCCCATTTGAAACCCTCCCGACCCGCCGGAAAGCTCCGCTCATTTTTAGTCTCAGTGTAGGTGAATTAAAGATGATTAAACCTTTTCTCATCGAAATCCCTTTGGAGAAGCCCTTGGCGCTGGGGAAGAGGGAGGGGACCCTGTGCGCCCCCTTCCCTTCCCCTGCACGCCCTGTGCAGGCCTGCAAGTGCCGGGGCTTGCGCCAGCGCCCCCTAACCCGTGGGGAGCGGTGCCGGTGGCCCCGGTGCCGTGGCAGGTTCCGCTGACCCCGGGCGCGGACTCCATTTCCCGAGGAGCCGAGCGGCGGCGCCCGGTGACGGTGGCAGGAAGCGCGGCTGAGCCGAGCCGAGCCGCGCCGCGCCGCGCCGAATCCAGCCGAGCCACCGCCGAAGCCAGCCGAGCCGTCGCCGAAGCCAGCCGAGCCACCGCCGAAGCCAGCCGAGCCGCCGCCGAAGCCAGCCGAGCCGCCGCCGAAGCCAGCCGAGCCGCCGCCGAAGCCAGCCGAGCCGCGCCGACCCCCGCGCCGGTGTGAGAGTGGACCCCCCCCGCCCACTGGAGTGTTTGTGGGGGCAGTCCCCCTCACGCGGGGGTGCTGAGGGGGGGTGGTGTAGAAGCGGGGTGTCCCCAAAGAGGGGGGACAGTACGGAGGGGAGAGCCGCAGGGGGTATGAGGGGTGTAAGGGCCCCCGCGGTGGGAGGCTCGGAGTTGGGGTGGGGTCGGCGCTGCGGGAGGGGGCCTGGGTGCAGGGAGGAGTGGGGTGCAGAGCTGGGACTGGGGGTGCGGGGAGGAGTGGGGTGCAGAGCTGGGACGGGGGGTGCAGGGGAGGCTCGGGGTGCAGAGCTGGGTGCAGAGGGGCTTTGGGGTGCAGACCTGGGACTGCGGGGCGGTTGGGTGTCAGGGTGCGCCTCCGTTTCGGGAGGCCGGGCAGTGCCGTGCTGCGTGGCACGGTCTGGCCCCAGCCCTGGTGCGGCGTGTGCACGGGGAGCCCGCGGGCCACCAGCCAGTTCCATTAATTAGCAACTACAGCTGATGAGTTTCTGCTGCCCTGGCCTGGCCACGTCACCACCAAGCACACTGCTTCCACTTGGGTTTTTGCTTTTGCTGGCAGAAGCAGATCAAAGCCCACCTCCCCCCCCCCCCCCCAAAAAAAAAAAAAAGCCCACCAGCCTGATGTGTAGCTGATGCTCATGGTTGATGCTCATGGGCACCCACACCACGGAGGGGGTGAGCTTGGTGGGCTGTAGTGGGGTGCACCACAAGGTGACCCCAGCTTAGCCCCCCCCAACTCCCCACAGGGTTTTGGCCACAATGGAGGGGGCTGGGCTGGTGGGCAAGCGCATCCTGGTGACAGGTGGCACTGGCTTGGTGGGAAGAGCCATTGAGAAGGTGGTGGCTGATGGAGAGGGGCAGCCAGATGAGGAGTGGATCTTTGTGTCCTCCAGAGATGCTGACTTGACGTGAGTTGACTCTGTGGGTTTTTTGCTTGGAAAGCCCCCAGTCTGCTCTCTTGACCCCACTGAACCCCCAAATTTCCTGTCCCAGGAGCACCACAGAGACCAAAGCCCTGTTTGAGAAGCACAAGCCCACCCATGTCATCCACCTGGCTGCCATGGTCGGAGGCCTCTTCAGAAACATCCGCTACAACCTGGATTTTTGGGTGAGCACCTGGGAATCAGGTACTGACAGGGTCCCTGTGGATGCTGCAACACTCTGCCCTCCCTGAGCTGGGACATGGGGACACAACTTGCTCTGCTCCCAAAATCCAAACCAGAGCTCCTCTGGTTTCTAGAGTTATTAATGAGTTATTACCCATAGGGTGCAGGGTTTTGGGGGTCCCCACCACCCTGCAGATCTGAGAAATCTCTCCATCCCCAGAGGAGAAACATACTCATCAACGACAATGTCCTGCACTCGGCATACGAGACAGGGGTGCAGAAGGTGGTCTCCTGCCTCTCCACCTGCATCTTCCCAGACAAGACGACATACCCCATTGATGAGAGCATGGTGAGCATCTCTGTCCCTAGGCACGTCCCAGGAGACATCCCTGCCCTGCTTAATTCTCTTCTCTCCTATCCCCAGATTCACAATGGGCCACCTCACAGCTCCAACTTTGGCTACTCTTATGCCAAGAGGATGATCGACATCCAGAATAGGTGCGTGTTGGGGAGGAGGGGAGGTGAGGCATGGGAGAGTTCTTGCAGGCTGTGAGCACCCACCGGTTATCAGGCCAAGGGGAATCCCCTGGGACTCCCAGGAATTAAACTGAACTGGGGAGGTACCTGGGCTCAGCAGATGGAAATGCCACTAGCCAAAGTCTTCTGGAGACGTCTTTGTGCTGGAGGGGGGTGAGCCCACCCACACCTTCCCTGCTCTCACCCAGGGGCTACTTTGAGCAGCATGGCTGCCGCTTCACCGCTGTCATCCCCACCAACGTCTTTGGGCCACATGACAACTTCAACATCGAGGATGGGCATGTCTTGCCCGGGCTCATCCACAAGGTCTACCTGGCCAAACGTGAGTGTAGCAGGACTTCTTGTGGCCTTTTTTGAGAGTGTTGGGTTGTTGTGGGGTTTTTTTGTTGGTTTGTTTTTTTTCCCTCCTGCCTGCTTAATCAGCTGTTCTGCAGAGTAGCCAGGGTGGGTGAAGGTAGCTCCAGTGCTTATAGACACACTTTCCTTCCTCCTGCAGAAACTGGCTCTGCTCTGACTGTCTGGGGCACTGGCAAGCCCAGAAGACAGTTCATCTACTCTCTGGTATGCATGGCCTCAGGGACCTCTGGGAGCACTCATGTCCCACAGCTTGGGGGAGGGCAGAGTAGGGGGCCGGGGGTGGGGTGGGGTGGGTGGGTGGGGAGCAGTGCCTGGATTTCAGCAGGGTCTGAGCCCACCTGGGTTGTCCCAGGAAGCATTGGCCATCCTCAGGGTTGGGTCCCCTTGTGATGGGAGGGCTGGGGGACAGCAGCCACCCCCCAAGAGCCATCTACCCCTCCACAGGACCTGGCCCGGCTCTTCCTTTGGGTCCTGCGGGAATACGATGAGGTGGAGCCCATCATTTTGTCAGGTAAGCACTGCCCGTCCCTGCCACAACCCTGCCTCCAGCCTCTTCAAGAGGATGGGAGAATCATGTCCTGCTCCATAGTGGGAGAAGAAGATGAAGTGTCCATCAGGGAGGCAGCAGAGGCAATTGTGGAGGCCATGGACTTCAGGGGAGAGCTTGTTGTATCCTTTACCACAGACTGGCTTCCCCTTGCTTGCAGGGCTGCTACAGCATGGGGGGGACCCCACTTTCCACCAGCAGCCACAGGGCTCCGGGGGAGATGCTGTGGTCCAGAGCATTGCTCCCGCTGCCCCAGCCAGGACACAGCGGGGCAGAACAAGACCCATCTTTCCCCTTTGGTTTCCCTTAATCCTTCCCATCCCAGTTTGATACCACCAAGGCAGATGGGCAGTTCAAGAAGACGGCCAGCAATGCCAAGCTGCGGCGCTACCTACCCAGCTTCCAGTTCACACCCTTCAGGCAAGGTGAGATGGGAGGCTCCACCAAACATGGAGGTCCTACCCACTGCAGTTCGCTTTGATGGTATCAGGGTGGTCCAGCCTTTCAGCTCTTAAAGGGGGCTCAGAAAGATGGGGACTGACTTTTTAGTAGGTCTTGTAGTGATAGGACAAGGGGTAATGGTTTTAAACTAAAAAAGGGTAGATTCAAACTAGATAAAAGGAAATTTTTTATACTGAAGGTGGTGAGACACTGCATCAAGTTGCCTAGAGGGGTGGTAGATGCCCCATCCCTGAAAACATTCAAGGTCATGTTAGATGGGGCTCTGAGCAACCTGATCTAGTTAAAGATGTCCCTGCCCATGGCAGGGGGGTTGGACTAGATGACCTTTAGAGGTCCCTTCCAACCCAAACCGTTCTGTGAGTCTATGAACAAACTGCATTCCCAATCCCAAAACCCATCCCATCTTCTCCCTCCCCAGCTGTGAAGGAGACCTGTGCCTGGTTCAACACCAACTACGCCAACGCCAGGAAGTGACAGGCCAACACAGCACTGGCACCGGCATCATCCTCTTCAACTCAGGGTTGTCCTTTTTTTTGGGGTAGAGGACTGGGCTGGGGGAGTGCCAGTCACATTTCCAAAGTAAAAGGGGGCCAGAGCCCAGTGAGCAGCCCCCACATTCTTGCCCACTGCTGGGAGCGGCACAGGATGCCCAGGGGAGGAAGTCTGGGGCACCCCAAGGGTGCTGACACCCCAGACCAGTTAGTAGCAGCCAGCTGGAGCCACCACTATCAGCCACCTTGGCTGTGTCCAAGAGTCTGGTGGTTCTGGCTGAGCTGTAATGAGCTATGCTGCTAATTGCCTGTAATTAGGCTGTAATAAAGGGAAGGTGATCAGGGTTCCTCTGGCACAGGAATGGCAGCTGGTCATTTGCTGTTGCTTTTGGCACATGGGGATGGTCCAAAAGCCCCAGCATCAGGGGGACCAGAATGAGGAAGGCGCCAGCTGTAAATATGGCATTTATTAAAATATTTCAAAATAGCATAAAACTGATAAGATGAGGAGCATCCACCCTGCAGCACAGTCCTGTATCCATGTCAAATCGCACCCTTAGGGTCCTGAGCACCATTCTGCCAGGATCTAGAAGAGCCAAAAAAGGGTTTTAAACTTCTCTGGGAGGGGGGCAGAGGGTCAAACACGGAGGTACGAGTCCCTGACCAAGCCGCTGCATGAGGCTTAACCAGTGGTGTGGAGATGGCAGAAATCCTGCCCATGGATGGCTTCTTTCCAGCATTGCTGCTCAGCCCCAATGAGCCCCTGGCATGGGGACCATAGGGACAGTAAGGACCTACAGAGGGAGGAGAGACCTGTCGGCACCCCAGGAAGCCCCCAGTGGGACTGTCCCCCCACGGCTGGGTCACTGGCTGCACCCCGAGGTGACCCCAGCCCCTGATGTCCCTGGAGAAGGGATGTCCTCTATGGTTGGTACTCGTATGTCGCTGGCTAGAGGCTGGCTCAGGCTGCAGGGTTTGGGCTCCCAGCACTTCCCACCACCCATGGCTGGCTCCAGCATCGCCTGGCTGAGGAAGAAGGGGTTTAGACAGGGCATCCTGCAGCCCTGCAGGAGATGTCCCTTGTCCCCTGATGACATGTAGGTCTTACAGGCTGTGCCTTGGCCATCATTGCAGGACACACACCACCACCCAAAATTTCTCCCGGTGTGTCACATCCCCAGCCCTGGCTCCTCTCCCAATGAGGTATCCTGCACCCAAAGGTGCACTGACAACGAGGACACCCCAGCCCTAGAGGGCCTGACCCTCAGGGGGACCTAGCTGGCCCCCAGGAGCAGGGTCTGGCTGAATCTGGGGACATCCCACCCAGCTCAGGCTTACCGTACACGAGCTTAGCTTTGTCCTCCAGCCACCAGGGATGGGTGACACCTGCCCTGCTAAGCCAAGGAGGCCCCCTGCCATCACTAGATGCTGCTCCAGGCATGAGAGCCCTGCAAGAACATGGCATGGGTGGTGACACATTCCCAGCGCTGCTATTGCTAGGTAGACAGTGGGGACACCCTGGAATGCTGCACATACCCTAGCATAGCTTGGAGATGCTCTGGGGTAAAACATGCCCCAGCATAGGATGGGGACATGCTGGGGCTTCAGATCCCTGTCCTAGAGCCACTACACCTCCCACCTCATGGTCATCTCTCCCATGTCCCCCTGCCCAGACAGCTCTCACCTTGCAGGCAGCTCATCTCCCTCCTGTCTAGCTCCTCCTGCAACAGCTTCATTTCACACTCCCTGGGTGGGAAAAAGGAGAACTAGAGTCGCATGGCCTTGGTGGCTTCTGTGTAACCATCACGATGGCAGCCCACTCACCAGCCTCCCCTCGCCATCCTCTGGGCAGAAATAGAGCAAGGATCTAGGTTGAGGTGGCAAAAAGCTATCAAGATGTGTGCTGCCCACACCTCCTGCGGGCCAGCAGCCCACCCCTCTCCTCCTGAGAGCCAGCAGCCCAGCCTAGCCCACTCCACATGAAGACCAGCAGCCTTCCCCTCCTCTCTCTTCTCTCCTCCCATTCCCACCCATAACCTCCCCACCGCTCTCCTGTCCTGTCTCATGCTCTCCTGTCCTGTCTCATCTCGTCTCGTCTCCTCTATTCTACACCCCTCTCTCCTCTCCTCTCCCGTCCCCTCTCGTCCTTCCTTCTACACCCCGCCCATCTCCTCCCCTCCCCTCCTCGATTCCCCCCTCCTCGGTTCCCCTCTGCCCCCCTCTTAATTCCTCCCCTCTTCTCCCCTCCTCGCCTCTCCCCGCCTCCCCTCCTCGGTTCCCCTCCCTTCCCCATGCATCCCCTCCCCTCCTCGGTTCCCCTCCCCTCTGCTTCCCTGCCTGCCTAGCCTCGCCTCTCCGCCTCTGCTCTCTCCTCCCTTCCACATACATCCCCTCCCCTCTCAACCACTCCTTTCCCCTTGCCTCCTCTCCTCCTCCCTCCTCCTCCCTTCCCCGTACATCCCCTCCTCTCCCTTCCACACTCTTCCCCACCCCTTCCCTCCACCCTTCTCTCCACCTTTTCTCCTCTCTCACTACTTTGCCTGGCCTCTCCTACTCTCTTCGCCTCCTCCTCGCCTCTCCCCTCTCCTTCTCTCTCCTCCCCCATACATCCCATCCCCTCCCTTCCACACTCCTTTACCCTCCCCTCTGCTCCCCTTTTAATTCCTCTCCTCTGTTCCCCTCCCCTCCTCGACTCTCCTCTCTCCTCCCCTCCTCTCCCCGCCCATCTTCACACCTCACCTCCTCTCACCTCCTCTCTCTTCTCCTACTCTCTCCTCCTCCCTCCCTTTACATCCCCTCCCCTCCCTTCCACACTGCCCTCGCCTCTCCCCTCCCTTCCCCATACATTCCATCCCATCGGTTCCCCTCACCTCTCCTCTCTTACTCTCTGCTCTCCTCCCTTCCCCATACATCCCCTCCCACGCACTCCTTTCCTCTCCCCTTCCCTCCTCTCCACTCCCCGCTCCTCCCTGCCCCTCTCCTCTTCTCCCCTCTCCCCTCCCTTCCCCATACATCCCCTCCCCTCCCTTCCCCACTCTTGCCCTCCCCACCCCTCCCCTCGCCTCTCTCTACCTCGCCTGGCCTCCTCTCCTCCCCTCTCCTCCTTTCCTCTCACCTCCCCTCTCTCCTCCCTTCCCCATACGTCCCCTCCCCTCCCCATACATCCCTTCCTTCCTCTCCCTCTCTATCCCTCTCCTCCCCTGCCCTCCTATCCATTCCCCACCCCTATCCTCTACTCTCCTTTCTTCTCCAGTTCCCCACCCCTCCCCTCTCCTGCCCTCACCACCCCTCCCCAACTCCCCTCCTCTGCTCTCCTTTCCTCCAGTCTCTCCCACACCCTTCCCCTCCACACTGCTTCCCTCCCCTTACTTAGGCTTCCCTGAAAGTTTTCATACTTTGCGTTAAGTTGGTTAGTAGGCTTAGGACATTTAAGTTACCTAGGATTATGGCCATTACAGTGTATGGTTTTAGCGTGGTTAGGGGGAGAAATTCAGATTCCTGAAACCCAGTGAAGGTGCTAGTTGAGGTAAGTTTAGGCCCTAAAACTCGTTGAAGGTTCTAATGGTGAAGACTTGATGTACTGAGGCCTGAGCAACAGGCCCTCAGCCAAAGTTGGCCTTTAGATGAACCTACCAACGGAATGTTATGAAGAGATACATATATATTTAGTATTCTATCATGAGTGAAAGAGGCATGATCCTTAGTGAACTATGTATGATCCTTAGCGAAAGATGAAGCTGAAGATAAACTGGAATCGTGAGTGAAGAGATAGCACATCCTTCCTTGCTTAGAGGCAGGTCACCAAGGCCATGAATCCAGCTGTTTGGCCTTGTTTGGAACCAGGTGGTCAAAATCCAGTAGATAAAGGAAACTCCCTCAGGTCCTCCCCGAGCCCTGGCCAGGCTTTGGTGGGATCTGAGGGGAGAGTGAAACCAGGTGTTTCCACATTTGCAATTAGGTGGGCTTTTTTATTCAATAGTACAAATGCTGGACACTCTTGCAGTGACTTTAGAGACCTTGCCTATGAGGGGACACCCTGTGTAGGACTCCCCCATTGCCAGGAGAGGCTGTCCACATCCTTGCTGCAAGAGGGGCTCCACAGCACCTGTGGACCTGGAGGACAGTAATGTATTAAGGCAATTGGTATATGTATCTTCCTTCATCGCTATAGCTAACCTGGAGTAGTAATGATTAGGTCCATTGCCTTGCTTATCTGTTCTATTTCTTGAATCAGGGTATTGTAGGCTCATCCTTTTTGTATGTGCGTATTGCCTTCTTTTCTGTATGAATGTGAAACCAACAGTAAATAAAGGTTATTTTCTCTATTGGTGTCTGTGTGCTATCTAGCGACCTCACCATGTGACAAAACAAGGCCTTAAGTGAAAACAGTTTAGGCCCTACTTGTTGACGAAGGCCCTAACTGAGGTAAGTTTAGGCCTTAAAACACAGCAAAGGCTCTATCTGAGGTAAGTTGAAGTCCTGAAACTCATCACAGGCCCTAACTAAAGTAAGCGTAGGCCCTAAAACTCGACAAAGGTCTTAAATGAGGTAATTTTAGGCAATAAAACTTGGTGAAGGCCTGAAAGCTGGGCAAAGGTCCAAACTGGGGTAAATTTAAGCCCTAAATCTCTCTGAAGCCCCTAACTGAGATTAGTTAATCCCTAAAACCCAGCAATGGCTCTAAATAAGGTAAGTTTCTGGCCTAAAACTCAGCAAAGGACAGAAAACTTGGCAGAGGCTCCAACTGAGGTAAATTCAGTTCCTGAAACCCAGTGCAGGCCCTAACTGAAATAAGTTTAGGCTTAAAACATGGCAAAGGCCCTAACAGAGGTAAGTTGAAGTCCAGGAATCTGGCACAGGCCCTAACTAAGGTAAGTTTTTGTCCTGAACTCGGTGAAGGCCCTAAAACTTGATGAATATGCTAAGTGAGGTAAGCTTAGGCCGTAAAAGTTGGTGAAGGACTTAAATGAGGTAAGTTTAAGTCTTGAAACTTGGTGAAGGCCCTAACTGAGGAGAGTTGAAGTCCTATAAAGCCTCGCCACCCCCTCCCCAACTCTTCTCTCCTGCCCTCCCGTCTCTTGCTCCCCCTTCCCCTCCACACTCTTCCCCTCCCATCCCCTTACTTAGACTTCTCCTAAAGTTAGGGTACTTGAGGTTACATCAGTTAGTATACTTAGGCTTAGGGCATTAAAGTTACTTAGTGTTAGGGCAGTTACAGTGTTTAGTATTATCATGATTAGGGGGAGTTAAGTTATAGGTAGGACTACAGCTAGGGTCAGAATTAGGCTTCCCCTAGAGTTAAACTGATTAAGGTTAGGTCAGGTAGTATACTTAGGTTTAGGGCATTAAAGATACTTAGGGTTAGGGCAGTTACAGTGTTTAGTATTAGGGTGGTTAGGGGGAGAAATTCAGATTCCTGAAACCCGGTGAAGGTGCTAGTTGAGGTAAGTTTAGGCCCTAAAACTTGTTGAAGGTTCTAATGGTGAAGACTTGATGTACTGAGGCCTGAGCAACAAGCCCTCAGCCAAAGTTGGCCTTTAGATGAACCTACCAACGGAATGTTATGAAGATATATATATATATATATATATATATATATTTAGTATTCTATCATGAGTGAAAGAGGCGTGATCCTTAGTGAACTATGTATGATCCTTAGCGAAAGATGTAGCTGAAGATAAACTGGAATCATGAGTGAAGAGATAGCACATCCTTCCTTGCTTAGAGGCAGGTCACCAAGGCCATGAATCCAGCTGTTTGGCCTTGTTTGGAACTGGGTGGTCAAAATCCAGCTTTGGTGGGATCTGTGGGGAGAGTGAAACCAGATGTTTCCACATTTGCAATGAGGTTTATTCAATAGCACAAATGCTGGACCCTCTTGCAGTGACTTTAGAGACCTTGCCTATGAGGGGACGCCCTGTGTAGGACTCCCCCATTGCCAGGAGAGGCTGTCCACATCCTTGCTGCAAGAGGGGCTCCCCAGCGCCTGTGGATCTGAAGGACGGCAACGTATTAAGGCAATTGGTATATGTATCTTCCTTCATCGCTATAGCTAACCTGGAGTAGTAATGATTAGGTCCATTGCCTTGCTTATCTGTTCTATTGCTTGAATCAGGGTTAGGGCAGTTACAGTGTTTATTATTAGGATGGTTGGAAGGAGAATGGCTAGGCTTAGGGCTAGAGCTCCAGCTAGGGGTAGGGTTAGGGTTAGGATTAGGCTTCTCCTAGAGTTTGGGTACTTAAGGTTAGGTTAGTTAGTGTACTTAGGGTAAGGGCAATTACATTACTAAGTATTAGGGTGTTTGGGGGGAGAAGTGTTATGGGTAGGGCTCCAGCTAGGGTTAGGGTTAGGCTTCCCTTAGAGTTAGGGTGATTAAGGTTAGGCTGGTTAGTATACTAGGGTAAGGGCATTAAAGTTACTTATGTTTAGGACTGTTACAGTGTTTAGTATTAGGATGGTTAGGAAGAGTCAGGATAGGGGTAGGGCTAAGCTTAAGGCTTGGGCTCCAGCTTAAAGGTTAGGGTCTGGCTTCCCTTAGAGTTAGGCTACTTAGGGTTATGCCAGTTAGTATACTTAGGGTAAGGACATAAAGGTTACTCTAGGTTTAGGGCAGTGACATTGTTTTACAGTTAGGATGGTTGTGGTTGAGAAATGTTACGGCTAGGGCTCTGGCTAGGGTTAGGGTTAGGCTTCCCCTAAAATTAGGCTGATTAAAGTTAGATCTGTTAGTATACGTAGTGTAAGGGCATTAAAATTACTTAGGGTTAGGACAGCTACAGTGTTTAGTATTAGGATGGTTGGGGGAAAAAATGTTATGGGAAGGGCTCCAGCTAGGGTTAGGGTTAGGATTAGGGTTCCCCTAAAGTTGGGTTGATTAAGGTTAGGCTGGATAGTATACTTAGCATAAGGGATTGCAGTTACTTAAACTTAGGGCAGTTACACTGTTTAGTATTAGAATGGCTGGGGGAAGAAAATTTAGGGGTATGGCTAGGCTTAGGGCTAGGGCTCCAGCTAGGGTTAGGGTTAGGCTTCCCCTAGAGTTAGGCTGATTAAGGTTAGGCTGGTTAGTATACTAGGGTAAGGGCATTAAAGTTACTTAGGTTTAGGGCAGTTACAGTGCTTAGTATTAGAATGGTTAGGAAGAGTCAGGTTAGGGGAAGGGCTAGGCTTAAGGCTAGGGCTCCAGCTAGGGTTAGGGTTAGGATTAGGGTTAGGCTTCTCCAAAGTCAGGCTGCTTAAGGTTAGGACGGTTATTATACTTTAGGTCAGGGTGTTAATGTTACTTAAGGTAAGGGCAGTTTCAGTGTTTAGCATTAGGATGGTTATGGCAAGAATGGTTACAGGCAGGGCTCTGGCTAGGGTTAGGGTTAGGCTTCTCTAGATTTTGCTTGCTTAGGTTGGTTAATATACTTAGGGTAAGAGCATTAAAGTTTCTTAGGCTTACGGTTTACTGAGAACTTAGGTTCTCAGTGTTTAGCATTAGGATTGTTGGTACGAGAAAGGTTATGCGTAGGGCTCTGGTTAGGGTTAGGCTTCCCCTAGAATTAGGTTGATTAACATTAGGTCAGTTAGTATACTTAAGGCAAGGGCATTAAAGTTACTTGTGGTTAGGGCAATTACAGTGTTCAGTATTAGGATGGTTGGGGGGAGAAATGTTATGGGTAGGGCTCTGTCTAGGGTTAGGCTTTCTCTAAAGTTAGGCTGATTAAGATTATGTCGGTTAGTAGACTTAGGTTAAGTGCATTAAAGTTACTTGGGGTTAGGTCAGTTACGGTGTTTAGTATTAGGAATGTTGGGGAAAGCAAGGTTAGGGGTAGGGCTAGGCTTACAGCTACGCCTCTGACTAGGTTTAGGGTTAGGGTTAGGCTTCCCCTACAGTGTACTTATGGTTAGGGTTTGTTTTCTCCATGTCTTGTCTTTCCTCCCCTCCCCTCCCCTCCCTTCCCCTCCCCTCCTCTTTTCCCCTACTCTCTTCTCTCGTCCCCTCCCCTCCCTTCTCTTCTCCTTTCCCCTTCTCTACCCTCTCCCCTCCCTTCCCCTCCCCTTCCCTCTATCTAGCCTTGTAAATTGAAAAACACTCAGGGTAAAGAAATAAGATTTTTCTTTTATCTCTTCTCATTACCCATAGAATTATCCTTTAGTAGTTTTATTAGATGCCACTTTTTTGGAAAAGGTTATACAGATAATTAAAGCAGGATGCTTCTCTGTGTTCCGCTCAGCAAAACTATCAAATAATCCTCATAGCACAAGAAAAATCTTGTAGCATAAGGCTGAAAGAGATGGTTGGGCTGATGACTGCCTCTTCTGTTAGTCATGCTTTCTTCCGCTTAGCATAGGAAGAGAGGAGGAAACCTCCCATTAATTCCTCTGCATCTCTCCTTCATTGGGACAAAGATCCTGCACACAGATGTGCACTGGGGTGTCTGCTCAGATCTCATGGTGCCTTGATAGAGAAGCACTGGCAGAATTTGGAGGCTACTTAGCAAAACTGTCTGTTTTAACACCTAAACATCATGTCTTTTCAGTTAAAAATATTTCAATATACTTATTTACATATTTTCATTACCTGTGTTGATATCAAAAAAATGCATTCTTTGATCCAGTGACTTTGCTGCTTTTTTGTTGGTTCTAGTTCTGATGAGCCTTTCTGATCTCCTCGACAAACATGCAGCTTTCTTGCATTTGTCAAAAGTGACACACTGTCTTTTGTAAAGCTGAGCTTGGAACTTTGACCCAAAGTAGTACTCAGTATAAAATTAAAAATACTATGAAGATATACAAAACATGTCAGAATTTGCAGAAATTTAAAACATCATTGAAAAATTGCATTTCCATTTTGCTGTTTTTCATGTAAACAGTTACAAATTACTTGAAAACAGGCTAGATTTTTTTCCATTTAATTGTTGAGCTTCTCTGTTAGAAAAGAATAGTAGCTTTAAATGCTGCAAGACAGAACATACATTTCAAATCTTTGATCATCATGTGATGTGGATAGGTTGCCTTAATGAGTTGTCTGTACACATTTCTAAGTGTGCTCTAAAAGAATATCCTTAATAACAATAGAATCTGGAAATTCTGTTATAACTGTGACCCTTCTTATACTTTCATTTTTTTTTTTTTTTTAATATAGATGATGAGAATTCATATTGTCAAAACATAAGAACTAGCTGATAAAAGCAAATAAATTAATACAATTACATTTTCTCTCTAAATAAAAGTATTTCTACTTTCCAAAGATGAATCTGTCACATAGAAATTAATAGACAGTTAATGTGAAGGAACAGTCCTAAAAATTAACAGAAAGAAAAAAGAACAAAAACCCAATTACATTTAAAAAGCCCTGTCTTACATCAAAAGTCAACTGTTTGTAGTGTGATAGCAGCAGTCACCATGTTCTGATATAAAGGAAATTATAGATATAAACCCCTTAATTTTTAATGTTTGTAGGCCAAGGATTCTTTTGTACAAAACCTTAGAAGTTTTGTAATACTTTTCTATGTTTACACTGAGGTTTTTTATAACAATTAATTTTCAAGTACAAGAACTCTTCATTCTGGTTTAACTGGACTCAGTAACAACTCCCACACTGAAGTCAACAGGTTTATAAATAGGCAGCCAAAGTCATTCTGTTGTATTTGACACTGAAATTAAGTTTTTTCCATTTGTTTCCCTCTTGTTCAGGAGCAGACAAATTAAGAAATTAGAAGTGGATCCTAGTAAATATTCATTCCCTGATGTGACAAAAATAATTCAAGAAAAGGAATGAATTGGACAGGGACCCATTAGGCTATAACCAGAGAAAACTGCAGACAGTAAGAAGGGTTATGTTGATTTTGAAAATAATAAAGATGTTCCTCTTTTAATTTGAAACATTCTTAAATAGTCCTTCTATGTGTTGTGTATGCTTGAGCTATTTTCATGACCCTCTGTGAAAACTAAGTATAATATAGCTAAAGTTGGAAATATTATTACATTTCTTATCAATAACTTTGCTATGCCTGTGTTTTCTGCAGCACTCTGTTAGTATATTGCTATATAAATGCCTTTTTTTTTGAGATTGTTTACTTAGTGAATCTCTAACCAGAATGGGGGCCATATAAGTCAGACATTGTCATTTCTTCAAAGAATTTACTGTCTAGATTGAAAGATGACATAGTACTTTAGGAAAAGAGAGAAAGAAGGAAAAAGCACTTGTAACAAGGTTTATGACTTTTCTCACTAGACTGAAGATAGCAAAAATCTCTATGCATTCCTTCAGTGTTGTCTTTTTTCTTGAAGGACAACAGTAAAAGAAAATAATGTATTCTGAGACAGAGAGGCATTGCTGTCATCTACCATACCTAGTAAATTTTCCAGCACAATGCACAGCTCCTGCACCCTGGAGCTGGTATAACAATGCCACTCCTTGAAGAGTTTGGGAGAGAATAAGGCTGAATGCAGTATCTCAGATGTGACACCCCAGAGGAGCTGGGAGGAATGAGCCAGACCATTCTTATGCTTTTTCATGCAGCTGCTCTCACCTGTTCCACCTTTTTCAGGATTCCCTAAAAGTGCCAAGGCTAATTTTTACATGTTGGATGAAATAAGGTTGAGCAGCTATAATGGGATGAGCTGCTCCTTCCCTACCCTCCAGCTCTTTTTTAGTGACCAGAGACTCCATTATAATTTTTCCCCTCAGCTTCTGGATTGCTCCTTGGCTGAAGCATCAAAGAATAAATGGATACGGGATTGTTAGAAAATTATTGCAATTTGGCAAGACCAGATTTTTTTTTCCTCACTCTTTTCCCGAGAAAACAAGACTCTTGATTCTTAGCTCTGCTTCTGAATGCCATTTCTGTTATTTTCACCCTATTTGACGGAAGAGAAAGGTCAAAGAAATACTCAGCTCCTCTAAAGTTACTGAAAACCACCACTGAATAGTAAAAAGGGATTGTCTTAATGCAGATGCTGTTTGGAAAAGAGAACTCAGCCATTGCCTACTCTAGCAGTAGTTGCTCAGCTAATCAGCATGTTGGTAACAGAACTCTGTGCATGTCTGCATTCCCGCCTACGTGGTAGTTAAAGAAAGTAGGAGTCATGATGGCCCTGGGAACTGGGGGGAAAAGCTGAGGAGAGTGTGGGAAGTATTTAGGAAATATGGTTAGACCCTGAGTTGCTATGGAAGCAAAAGGTGGATATTGAGAAGACAGTGAAATTTTGCAGAAGGAGAGCTGCAACAAATATTCTGGTTTGGTTGGCTGTTGAAATGAGGAATATGTAGGGAAGATATGACATGTGTCTTGGGGGTGTTGGCAGGCAGCTGGCTGAATATGAACGAGCATTGTGCCCAGGTAGCCAACAGCATCCTGGCTTGCATCAGAAATAGCGTGGCCAGCAAGACTAGGGAAGTGATCTCTCCCCTGTACTCAGCACTGGTGAGGCTGCGCCTTGAATACCGTTTTCGGTTTTGGGCCCCTCACTTCAGGAGGGATGTAGAGATGCTGGAGCGTGTCCAGAGATGGGCAATGAAGCTGGTGAAGGGTCTGGAGCACAAGTCTGATGAGGAGCAGCTGAGGGAACTGGAGGTGTTTAGTCTGGAGGAAAGAGGTTCAGGGGAAGTTCTTATTACTACCTGGAAGGAGACTGTAGCGAGGTGAGGGTCGGTCTCTTCTCCCAAGTAACCAGCGACAGGACAAGAGGAAATGGCCTCAAGTTGTGCCAGGGGAGGTTTAGATTGGATATTAGGGAAAAAAAAATTCACTGAAAGGATTGTCAGGCATTGGAACAGGCTGCTCAGGGAAGTGGTTGAGTCACCATCACTGGAGGTATTTAAAAGGCTTGTAGATGTGGCACTTAGCGACATGGTTTAGTGGTGGCCTTGGCAATGCTAGCTTAACAGAGGCAATCGATGATCTTAAAGGTCTATTTCAACCTAACTGATTCTATGATTCTATGACATAAAAGCATAGGAAATCAGCCTCATTAGCTCTGTTGTCTACAAAACAGTTGATGTAAGGATATGTATCTGCTTGAATGTCTCTTTTGGCCTTTTAGCTGGGCAGTTAACATTCGATTCTATAGCAAAAAAAAGGACATCTTTTGTTCTTTAAGGCCAATGTTATATCAAAAAAGGAAGAGAAATTCCAAACAAAAAGCAAGTTGGGTGACCTACATTACCTTTTTAATGAATTTGAAACTGTTTCTCTGTAAAGGAAGACTTCATTTGGTCCTGCAGAAGTAAAATGTTTCAGGTTTAAACCAGCTTTTGATTCTAACCCAATGGAATAAAGCAAATTAATTCAACTCAGGAAGAATCAAGGAAAATTTTGTGGTTAGATCTGGCTTTCATCCTTAAGAGAGAAAATCAATAAGCTGCATTTATAACTGAACCACTAAAACTTTATTTAAAATGTGTTGTTTAAGTAGCGGTCTAGGTTCAGATGGTGCTCATAATATCCTTTAGCACATACTCAAGTTCATGATATATTCTTTGAAAATGTGGTATCCCTAATTGTGAAAAACATCATTGAAAAAAACTCAGCAGTTAGAAAGAAAACACTGGTATTGAATTCTGGGATTTTTTAGATGTTTTAAAGTGCTTTATGCTTCTGCACATATGTTTAATGTAAGATAAAGATAAATAGTCTGTCTTAAAGTGCACTGAGGAGAAGCAGAATGTGTTTATCAACGTAGGCTGATGGGTTGAACTGATGCATTTTTTTGGGTTACAATTTGAAATTGCTATAGGATAAAAAAATGAAGTTTCATACTAATGCTGCATATACTGAGAGCTGAAAATAAAATTTATATATTGCAAAGGCATAAACCAAATTTTAATTTGGTCATCATCTGATCTATTGTAGCATCATCTTGGAATTTTCTTGTGCACTGACTTGATTTTTCCAATTCCAGAGTAAATTATTGCATGATATAAGCCTCCTAGCCCTGAAATCTGTTTAATCAGCTCTACTCTGGTAAACGGGGTATAAAAACATTGATGTCTTTTGCAATATACCCCTGTGCGCTATAAATGCCTACTCACACTGGCTAACTATGGAAAAGACAGTATTATGTTTTACCTCTTGATGTGGCTGAATAGTTATATGCCCATAAGGATGAGTATGGATCATTTTCTGGATTGCACATCAAAATGCCTAGTTTCGAGATTGTACAGAGTGTCCATGCCCAAGCGCTGGCAGTGGGGCTGGGGGGTGGCCTCTGTTGGGGGGGACCAGGGTTAGCACAGGTTTGGGCAAGGGCCAGAGGCGGCCCAGGCAGAGGAGGAGGCAGCCGAGGGGGGAGCAGCAGCAGAGGCAGCCCCAGGCCGCAGCAGGAGGAGGGCAGGAGGTGCCGCAGGCCCGGAGCAGGGCTCCCCTGCAGCCCTGGCGAGCCCCCGCCGGGGCAGAGCCCCAGCCTGCAGCCCAGGGAGGGCCTGGGGGTCCTAAAAGTTGATACTGTTTGATGGAACAGTGTAGTCCTAGTAGGAAAACAGGCAACAGATAATGTAGTTTTTAGCAGTCAAATGGCCAATTTCTATTTTGATTACTTTCCACCCTACTTCCACTTCCTGTGTATGAATTTTGCTGACCTTGGGATGTGTGCAGAGAAAAGGCCCCAAAACATTTTTGAAGATAAATATCAGTAGCTTTTGGCAGCAGATCCAAAAATTTGTTTCCTGTAGATTTATTGATTGCTGTGGAGATTTTCTGATGTTTCTAAGAGGTGAACACACTGAAGGCCTTCCTCTTCTTCTTCTTCTTCATTGCTTGTTTCTGAAAATCTTGTAGGGACAATACACCTTTCAGACACTCAACCAATTTGGATGAACCTGTCAAGAGTTTCAGAAGGTTGTGGAAAACAGGCATCCATACAGCCTGGTCATATAAGATTATTTCATTTTTTCATAAGTAGAGCGGTACAAAATGTGACCTTTGCTTTCAAACCAAAAGGTAATATGAATTAATCTTAGCACATTCCAACTCAATTCTCTTTTTCATCTGGTTTCCAGTGGGCAGATAACGCTCCGTTTTGGTGGCGGTGGGGGGAAAGAAAAGAGCTTTATTGAGCTACAGTTACATGTCATAGGAAAATTAATAGCAGGTACCAAAATATACTTGGAACTACTGAAGAAAGAGTTGTTTCACATGGTACCATGATCTTAGGATCCACTCTGAAAATGGAAAATATCCTGAGAATCAGCTTCAATAAAATTCTCAATGTGTGTATAGGCCATGGAGAAGCAGGGGTTGATCGCAGAGGAGCAAAGAGTACAAGTACCAGGTGATATGAATGGCCCACAAGAGCATAAACGCACATCACAAAGTATGAATTACTGATCACTAAGGTAATGTAACTGTGAGAAAAGAAGACGTAAGAAAGAGGACAAATAACATGCAACCAACATAGCCAAAATATCCCCTCTATAGTGAAAATGCAAGGAAGATAACAAAAGGAATGAAAGATAGTCACAGCCCCCACAAGAAAAAAGAGCAAAGGAGGAAGAACAGCACCAGCATTGTCTCCCCCAGTTAAGGACATGGCAGCTGATCAAAGCCGTTGTGCATCTCCATCAGGTTACTCCTACCTACAGCACAAAAGAAGTGCTGCTTTTTGATTTGCCACTTGCCTCATTCTGCCACTGCAGACTCAGCACTTGTAAGTACAATATTATCTCTTACTATGTAATTGGGTTAAGCAGATGAAAATTTCAAAGAACACACTATGTGTGTGTGTATGTGTATTGCAATATTTCACCTCTAATTAGATGACTGAATGAATTTAAGTAGTATGCAGTGGATGGATCTATTAATCATCCAGGAGATAGGAGATAGATGGGGTTAATGACAAATTCTAGCAGTATTGAGGGGAAAGAGGATGTACAATGGCTCAGAAAGACTCTTGGATTTGCCATAAAATCCTCCCCTTGCTCTAAAACTGGGGAACGGGGTGTAAGTTTTGGATTTGCACAGTCAGAACAAGAGAGTTTTGTTGTTGATGTACAAGACAGGAGGAGTTTGGTTCCTCACAGAGTTAAGTTGATTCACCTGGGTCAAAAAAACCCAAGAAGCAGAAAAGAATCTGTCACACTATTACAGTGTAAAACTGTACTGCAGTTAGAATTACAGTTGTATTACAGAACAACACATACTAAAATAGCAAAGCTTGAGTCAAAACTTCCTTTTGTCTTATAGTCTTAGCTCAGTGTGGATGCCTGAATATACCCAGTACAGGTAACAGTATTGGACATACAAAATGTACTTTCCCCCTGGATGCTTCACATGATAATTCCCATAAGGGGAAACTGATGAATAGCAAATGCATTTCTTATGGGTTAATGAATAATGGAAGAAAGCCGCATGGTAGCCTGAGTGTTAGTCTTTTTCTGAACAGTTGCTGAAGACCAGGTGTTAGCTGTCAAAATGAGACTGTTCGTAACTGTAACTTTACCCAGACAAAATCGCAGACTTACAGAATCACAGAACAGTTGAGGTTGGACGGCACATCTGGAGGTCATCTGGTCCAACCCCCTGCTCAGACAGGGCCATCTAAAGCCAGTTGCCCAGGACCACATCCAGATGGCTTTTGAGTATTTCCAGGGATCGGAGACTCCACAATCTCCCTGGGCAACCTGTGCCAGTGCTCAGCCAGCCTCACATTAAAAAAGTGTTTCCTGATGTTCAGAGGCAACCTCCTGTGTGTCAGTTTGTGCCCATTGCCTCTGGTCCTCTCACTGGGCACTACTGAAAGAGTCTGGCTCCCTGCAGCTGTGGAGCCTCCCTTCAGGTATTTATATGTATTGATAAGATCCCCTTGATCCTTCTCTTCTTTGGGTTCAATAGCCCCAGCGCTCTCAGCCTTTCCTCATAGGTGAGATGCTCCAGCCCCTTCATCACCTTCTTGGTCCTTTGATGGACTGCCTCCAGTATGTTCGTGTCTTTCTTGTATTGAGGAGCTCAGAAGTGGACACAATACTGAACTTTATGAAAATTTATGAAGTTTATATGAATTTATAAACTTCATGAATCATACTTTCAGAGCGTTTAGTGCTAAGGTTTTGACTTATCTGCCAGGCTGTTTCCTTTGGAATATACCGTTATCAGTGCCATCCTCTGCATGAGGGTGAAATCTACAACACAACATGTAAAACACTGACAGAAATTACTGCGATGGCTAGGATCCCAGCTGGACTGCCATGAAGGCCACAGTCAGAAGTGAGCTTTAGAAGCACTTGTGGAGAAGAGGTGGCAATAGAGAGAAACAGCTGTGTAATAGGATTCAGAAGTATTTTCTGGCAGGGCTAATGCAGGTGTAAAACCTATGCACTGTGAGGGGCTTGTAAAAAAAAACCCCAGCTTTTCACACAAAGATGTAGTAATTGCTTTTGGGATTGAAAACTAATCATAGCAGCTGACATCCATTCATCAACCTAATTATATGTACCCCCTTTGTAGGGTGAAGAACTTTGTCATGAGCCTAACCAACAGTTGACTTGGACGGAGAAAGAACTTGTTTTCAACAGCATCTTGAGTTAGTAGGGTAAACAGAGGGGAAGGTCAGAATGCCAGATCTCTGGGCGCAAAAGACCAGGTAGATGGATAGTAAATGATTGGAGTGATGGCACTGCCCTTTCCCCTATCCGCCAGCAAATAAATCCTGTTATTCATTGTTTAATTGTAAATTATTTGAGAATAAATGTATTTCTCTGTTACAGAGTTATCTGTAGCATGTTGAGGCTTATTGTTCTCATTTACACCCCCTGAGCAGCACTGACTGTATACAACCGTTTCCTGCCACCTCTGATACACCCAGACAGAGCAAAAGTCCAATGAAGCCGAAAACTGGGAAAGCAATATATAAATCATTAAGGAAAAAAGATATGACATAATTTAGAAAACACAGCTTACTCTGAGAGCAACAGTTTATGTTTTGCATTTTAAAAAGCAGAAATGATCAAAGTAGGTTATTTGTAGCAGTAATGCTGCTGTTCGTTGCACAGTTGTGCACTGGAACTAATAACAAGCAGGATCCCTCTGAGCTAGGTTTTGTACAAATTGTTCCTACATCAAACCTGTCACAGTGAAAACATTATGAGAGCCACAAGTACATCAGGCCTCAAGACTGTTTACTTTATTGGTGAATTAGCTGAGCTGTTCTTAAAACTTCTTGAAGTTAGAAGGAGCAGGGAAGGATGGGAAAATATTAATTCAGCCCTTGGAGCTGTTATTTCTGTTCCTTGTTTCCTTTAACATAAAGTCAGTTAGACAGACTGGACATAGTCTCTTCTGCCTTACAAGCCCTTCCTGCAGGCAGCAACAATCACACCCTTCCACAGAGCAGAATGTCGAACAGAAAGCTTCCATGAGAGCCACATATTCATTTAAAGAAACTCTACCCCTACAGCTCCTCCCTAGAAAAGCCCTGACTTGATGGAAATTGGCCAGGGCTCGAGTCAAGAGTCCATTCATTTAAGGAAATGGTATAGTACAGGACCAGCCCTCAACTTTGAGCAGATGTCAGCATAATGGTTTGCCCTTGGATGAGTTTGCATCTGCACACAGTAACAATTTTCCCATAGAGGGCACTGTATGGAGGAATCTCAAACTAAGAGACTTTTCTTCTATTTGACAACAGCTTTGTAGCGTGAAGCACAGGAAAATCATGATGACCAAGTCCACACTGGGAGCTGTACTGCTGTTACTGGAAATAAAATTTTCAGTGTAGTACAGCCTTAGTGTCTGGGGAAAAAAAGATCTCTGAATTTAGAGCATGTATCATATGAACAGTAGCACTTAAAAGCTCCATGGCTATAAACTATAAGCACCTTTCTCCTCAGAAACTTCACAGAAAATATGTGTATAGAAGAGGAGACTGATGAACATTTGGTTAGAAAGATGTGAGCTGTGGCTATGCTTTGACCCTTGATTTTGTGCTCTCATTGCTAACCATCTGCAAGTCTACCAGCAGCATAATTATGCCTGTTTTACAGTGTACATAAATTAGTGTTGGCTCCTCTGGTTTTGCAACCCGGCAGGCAGCCATCTGACTTTTTAATTAAGCATTTCACTGAGGTAGATTGATAATAAAGTTCCAATATGCTTCCATATTCAAATGAAAGTGCATCAGCAGTATAAAACTTTCAAAGGGAAAACATCTACAGAGATATATCAGTCACCTATGAAGTATAGCTGAACTGAAGCATGACATCAGCTATGAAAGAAATCCAAACTGTTTGATTTTACTGCACAGAACTCCATTCTGCAGTGGAAATCCTCTAAGAAAATCAAGTAAATTTTTTTATTAATTTTATTTTTATTTCCATGAGCCTCAGACTTTGTAATGAACTTCTAAACATTTAAAGTTGCTGATATCCTGCATCATTTTCAGAACTTCCTCTGTGCTTATACTGAGCATCTAGTTACAGTTTCAGATATTTAAATGCTTAAAACAAGATCACCCTCCCTTATGTAGGTACTGAAAGCTGTATTTATCTCACGAAAATTATTTGTCAATATTCTAAATAAAAATATGTCTGTTTAAATGTATGCTTACAGTTCAGCTCGATCTGGGAACCCATGCATGAAACTAAGTCACTGTCAAGCATTCTTAAAGCTTTTCCAAGTGTCTCCAGTACAGGCCTATAGTATTTTAGATCAATCAATCAAACTTCTTCAGTTTCCTTCCCACAAATCTTGAGATTCAGTCTGAACATCCTCAAAGTGGTAGTGAAGTAGTAGTGAAGAAGCTCAAAGGTTCCTGAGACATGTTAATGTGTCCCTTACAGGTGTGACTGCGTAGTCAGGTTACTTTGCGCTAACTGGTCTCGGGTGATTTCTGTGGGGCTGAAGGTAATTTCTCACCTTTATCAGCTGCGATGAGACACATAATTACATGTATCTGATCTGTAAAGCAAATTCTTCCTCTCTATCAGTGTTTGACAGTGGACACTTAACAACCTGGTTAATCAAAACCAGATTATACTGCTAGAATTAATGAGGCATTGAAAGGGTTTAATGACTAATGGAAGCTTTTTAAAGCCTGTTTCAAAGGGATTACTTAGTTTAATATTTGCTTATAAGTAATAGATGTTTGGTGTGGAAGTCACAGTTATTCAGTCAAATGAATTTCCCTGGGTCAACTCAACCTGATACCTTGTAATTGAAAATCTATAGATCTAGTTCATGTTCTTTTGATAAAGAGAAAAACTCTTCTTTCCCATTGTATTAGTTCAGGATTCAGTGTAGAGGATTCAAGGACAGCTGGCAAAAATGACCATTTAAATCAGCTTGGGACTGAAGTAGAAGAGACTTTATTATTGAGAATAAGCTGGATATAATACCTGAATCACAAGATTAAAGCGAATTGCTACATGTAGTAAAAGACAGAGAAGACTACCTTCTCTATGAAGAACTGGATTAGTTTCAGCACCTAGCTCTTGAGATATCAGACCTTAAATTTATCACTGGGCCCTTGAATCAAGGAAAAAAATAATCATACTTTCATCAGACAGACTGAGATTCCAGATTTCCCTCCTTGGCGGTGAAGACTTTGTGTGGTATTCTTTGATCTGGAGCTTTTCTCAGATTGGGAAAGAGGATACAAAATATTGTCCAAGGAATGAACACCTGTGCATGAACACAAGTATAAATATTCTCCCCACTACCTGTGCTGCAAAATGGTCTCACTGCTTGTGCACATGCTTGTGCATACTGGGGCATGACAATGGCTTTTTTCAGGTGGTTCTAGGAATCTATTGCTTGGCATTGCAAACAAGGGCACAGAAAACGGAGACAATCAGGAGACCCACTTCAAAAGTACCATCCAGTTCTGAACTAAACCAGACTCCCACCAGTTCATTTCCAGGCTACTCTTGCTTGTAAATGTGGTGCTGTTTTGCATCTTTCATGCTGATTTCAGGGTTCTTGTCTTATGATCATAGGAACTTGCCATTCGCTTTTGCCAACAGAATTTGAGTAAACAGCTTGATGTGCAAAGTAACTCTTAAATTCTGCATATAGAATGGTTTATTGTCAGGATCAGAGTCAGGATCAGGTAAAATGCTTTTGCAATAAGAAACCCCCAGCACTCAGTTCCACAGGTTCTTTGCTCCAGGACCCTATACATCATACCCTACAGTTTGCCAGAAAGGTCTGAGCTCTACTGTTTTATCTAGTCTCTACTAGCTTCCCACACATAGCTCAGCTTCACTAATACTGAAATCATTGGTGAACCAAGAGTCAAAAGTGGGAAAAACGTATCCTTATCTTATAGGTGAGCACATGAAGAATCTTACATAAAGTGACATACCTCAGTTACTCGACCCAATAGTGACAGAGCTGAGTATATAATTCAGAAGTCCATCACTTGAGGACAGGAGGCATAGATACACTGATAAATTTCTTAACGCCATTGCCCACAACAGTAGGTGTAAGAAAGGCCAGATGAAGCCAAATCAGAAGCCCATTTATCTCAAGATGTCGCTCAACACCAGGCAGGACATTTCATAGGCCAGCAAAATGCAGGACATGGCAATGTACTCACCACTCTGGAGGGCTGTGTGAGACTGCCCCTCATGCCTGCTAACCCTCTGGGGGAGGCAGGACTGTAGTTCTCCTGCACGCTCTAACCTAGCCCAGTCCCTTCCCCCTCATTCTGGGGGAAGCAAAATTCCATTTTTGCATACCTTGCTGGGAAGTATTGAACCTGTTCTGTATAGGAAATGTTGAAAACAGCAATCCTTCCCTGACACGATCTCAGACAGTCAGCAGCTGTAGGATATCCTGACCCCTAGGTCTTTATCTTTGATGGAACAGTCCTCCATGAATCTGTGTTGTCATTATTTTACACTAACTATGCTTATAAGCCTCCGTTCTGTATCCTGTGGCTACAAGCTTCATGCTTTAATTATGCATCTTATGAATATTGGCCTTTGTTTATTGTAAGCCTATCAGCATTTCCTTGGGGATTCCTAATTCCTTTGATTCTCCCTGTTGTCTTCCTCAGAACATTTTTCCACTTCTATTACATCAACGAATGATCAGGACAACACGTAAGAAGTGTTTCCTCTGTGGTTTTACACAGCAGCATGTTATCTTTTGCTTTCCTATAATTTCTAGATGGTGTCTTTTGAATACTGTCAAGCACTGAGCCCACTTTTTTTATAAAACTGTCTACAGGGAGCTCAAATTTTATTTCCTGAATTTCAATAGCTAGACAAGAACTGCCACTATGTACTGACTGATCAAGCTGCTTTAGGTAGAGTTATTTATTACACACATTGAACTATTCTTTCATTCAATCACTCAGCCACTTGGGATTTTCAGAATTTTTTGTGCTTTTCTCAGACACTCTGAGATACGACTACTGCAAATAATTTTATCACCTCAAAATTTATTTTAGTGAACGCTATCATCTCATTATTCATCTCTTTTTCTGGACCATTGAAGAAGAAGTTGAGCAGCTCAACTTTGAGCACAGGTCTCTCTGGGGATCCACAGATAATCCTCCATTGTGAAAACCGACCATTTATTCCTACTCTATTTCCTGTCTTCAAGAAATTCTTAATCCTTGAGGTGACCTTCCTTCTTATGCTGTGACAGCTTAGTTCCTTTCCTAGTCTTTCAAACTTGTCAAAAGCTTTTTGAAAAACTGAGTACATTATATCAACTAGAACATCCTTTTCCACATGCTCACTAAAAATATTCCTATTTGGGTTGAAATATGGATAGTAAAACTTTCAACTGACTAGTGATTTCAGTTGCTTCCATTTTTGGTATCTAATCTGAGGTTGCCTTTAGAGGGCAGTGGTTTTTCACTTTTCCAATAAATACTGAGACCCTACCTTTAGTTATTCCCTTGGAAGAGTTTAAAATTGAACATACAGGACCACCAGTGCCTGCTTAAAAACTTGATATAGCTATGTGGAAATACACAAACAGAAAGCAGAACGCAGTGGCATTTCTGATTATGCTGGGACAGAAGCTGGTCTTACTAAAATGGTAAGGTATTTCAAAACCGCCTGTCTCCCCAAAAGCACAAAACAGACACTTCTTACTTCGCCTTCAGCTTTTGTCAAATTAGGTAAGTTAAAAGCACAGAAGTTTTTTCCGTGCAGGCAGATAGGATGAAAAAAGATGCTACCACTTGCTGAGAAACCAGAGGAGAGAGCTAGAGTCTTCCCTGCTTCTGGACTGGGGTTGAGGAGGAGGCAGAACATGCTGAGATGCCAAAGGCACCAAAGTGCAAAAACCCTTCCAGCCCTTTTGTCCATATCACTTCCTGACAGCAAATTGCTGGGACCTTTGCAGGCAGGTGGCAGGCACCTGGCATCTTCACTTCCACAGCAATCTGGCAGTATAATGTTTTTCAATAATGTAATTTTCATTTGAAAGGTCATGCCAGCAGAAAAGTTCTCCAACAGCTAGCAGTGCAGATTTTTACTTTTACTTTTAGAAACCCATTTCCAAATTCCTTTTACATTTTTTTATAAAAGGTAATGAACTCTTATTCTACACTAGAACTGGAAAGAGGTGAATGTTCTCTTGTTCCCTTTTGTCTTTAAAGAACATATCATTTGCATGTCAATAGTCTTTAGTAGATCCACTTTGTACATCATTTGCATGCCTTTGACTGTATGACAATTAACAAATTAGTATCTGCATATGATGTATTTTTCTGGGAAATGGTAAGAGGTCAGTGAGCAGCTTTACCATATTCATCATCTTCATTGGCATTTCGGGAGAAGCAATTTCAGCGGCTCCACTAAATTTATTACTACACTCTGTCAAGGGATTCAGATCTTGACAGTTTACCCTTGGATGTTCTGATAGTAGAAATATGGTGGACCATAAAAAATGCAAGACTTTTAAAGACATTAGTCAAGAAATTCATTGTGAATTCCATTGTAAAGAATTTTGGAAGGAAGCATGACTCAGGAGTCTAAATATAGCCTTTCAAATGCCAGTAGCAAATACACCAGTGAACCTGAGAACATCAGTCAGGAGGAAGAGTTGTGGCCCGAATACAGGATTTGCACAGGTGCTAATTTTTCTTCCACCAAACCCTGCAGAGGGATTTTTAAAGGACCGAGGACATATGTTACCATTGTCCGGGTTGGACAACCCAGGCCTGTTAGCTGAAGCTGCAGAGCAACTTAAAATTGTCCTTGGAACAAGCAGTGGGAGAAGGAAAACAAGCTATGCACAAAGAAGAAGCCAGGTGCAGAGCAAGTCCTGGGAACCGTGAAATCAACACACTCTCATCGGCACACTCTGATAAGGCACCTGCAGCATGCTCACCGATCAGCGACACGGACCCCCACGTGGCCCAGAGACTTTTATCCAATCACCTGTGTGTAAAGTCGGGTGAGTGGTCGGTTTAAGTTATAAATATGACCTGTTTGTTTAATAAAGGGAGCACGGCGTGTAGCTATATTGGTGTGATTGTCGTGACTTGGCCGACTCTCCATGGGGGACCTTCTTTGTCTGGCGCCTGAACAGGGACCCATTTATTCACTTAAATGAGGTTCGCTTAAATGTGGTTTAGCTTAAATGCTGTTCGCTTAAACGCGGAAGTCTCCATGCATCGGACCCGAAGGGAAGTTGTCCGATTAGGGAGCTGGAGGTCGGAGGCGGGCGGAACCTGAAAGGTGAAAAGTGGAGTCCAGAGTTTGGTGTAGAGCTGCAGATCACACCCCTGCCGGAGGTAAGACCGTGATGAATAAAACGCAGCAGGGCTCTCCGTTAATTTCCTCTCTGAGAGAGGGGGGGGCACTAACGAAGACCGCGACCAGTGCGGAAGGGCTCGCCACTGATACCCTTTCTGTGAGAGGGGGGAGCTCTCAGGAAGACCACGATGGAATTAGACGCGGCAATTAAACTTTTAACTAGTATCCTCTTTAAGAGAGGGGAGAGCATTAAAAAGCAGAAGTGGAGGCTTTAGTTCGCTGGGCACAAAAAAAGGATAAGATTCCCGAGCCCGCATTACTGTTAGTATTATGGAATGGAGAGAAGTGGGAAATTGTCTCTGGGAAAACCCTTATGAATTTGGGTAGTTTTTATTGGTCTCTTCATTCATTCTGGCATTTCAAGACAAGAAATGCTGTGCAGTCAAGAATCCACCACACACAGATGTTGAGTCCTTGGAAACAAGGTCTAATACAGATTCTTGCAGCACCTATGCATATAAATCCACTGATGCGCCACTAACTGGTGATAAGGGTGTATGTGTCAAACCCCACCCAAGTGGGACAGAAAGAACACAACAGAGTCCAGTTGGAAGGGACCTACAACGATCATCTAGTCCAACTGTCTGATGACTTCAGGGCTGACCAAAAGATAAAGCATGTCGTTAAGAGCATTGTCTGAAAGCCTCATAAACACTGACAGCTTGGAACATTGACCACCTCTCTAGGAAGTGATGATGATCATATTGGTAAATAAATGTTTCCTAATGCCCAGTCTAAATCTCCCCTGGTGTGGTTTTAAACCATTCCCATGCATCTTATCGCTGGATCCCAAGGAGAAAAGATCAGGACCTCCCTTTCCACGACCCCTCCTCAGGAAACTGTAGAAAGCAGTGAGGTCACCCCTCAGCATCCTTTTCTCCAAACTAGACAAACCCAGATTCCTTAGCTGCTGCTCACAGGACATTCCTTCAGCCCTTTCACCAGCTCTGTTGCTGTTCTCTGGATGCAAAAGAAGAGGACCTTCATTTCCTTTCAAAGATTTGCTTAGAGTTTACTAGAGGACAGCAGCTTTACTCTGTGCCAGTTTAGAGAAAAGTTTAGAACTTTACTCTGTGCCAGTTTACAGTCCAGCTTCTGAAAGAGTATTCAGCCCTTCTGTGAGGTTGGTGGGGCCCTGCCTTCTTGGCTCATGTTTGCTATCATATCTCAAAACTTGCACAATCCAACACAGTCAATGCCATCTAGTGCCTGTCCCTCCTCCAGTGTTCACATGTAGTCCTTCTCATCCATGACCTGATGACAAATGCATTTTTCATTTTTCTCCACTATGCTTCAAACAAACAACACCCTAATGACCAGCACTGGTCTGTGTCAGTCCTATTGCCTCCGTCCTCACGCTGCCCATCAAGTGATTAATTTAACCTTTAATATGGCCTAGGAAGGAGAGGACTGTTGACTTTTCTTTATCCTACAAGACACTCTCTTCTTCTCCTGCTTTATCTACCCAATCGGTAGTGCTGCTGGAAGCCCTGTTTGTGTCACCACCAGCCTGTAGGCATCCTTCAGGCCTGTGCAGGATGGTGCTGCTTGCAGAGCTCCAGGTGTTGCACAGGAAGGCACCCATGCTGCAGGATGGGGCTCAGCCCTCTGCCTTATTGCTGCTCCGGCCTGATTCCTGGTGTGGTTTTCAGATCCAGACAATGTGGCCTTGCTCAAAGTTTCATCCTCATTGCCTCTATTTCTTTTTTTTATCTTTTTTTCAGCTTGACATGTACCCTGCAGCTTCCAGAGATCACAGATACCTGCCTCTTTCCTGTCAGGGACTTGTATAATCCTCATGGGGTTGATGGAGTACCTGGTCATGGTCCTCACTCCCTCTCCTTCCTGTTTCAAAGTGGCAACGTGTGGGTTGTAAGGCAACAAAATTCCTGCCTCCAGCGGTGATACTAGAGGGCACGGCAGTACCCATGCTATGGCTGGCTGACAAATTCACGGTTTCCACTGGAAAGTTTTCCCAGTTTGCTTTTACATAAAATGTAGCTCCTGAAACTGAATTTGCAAAATTACTGAAAAGCAGAAGGGTTTGCATGGAATGAAAATTGTGTCAACAGTTTAACAGGCTGCTTCTGAAAATGTGGCTTTTCATTTATTTGCCCTCTACATCCATGTGTCAGGTACAAACACAGCTCTCTTCTGATTATGAGCTTGCTCTGATTTTTCCTAGTTGTAGAATTTTATGTTTCTTTGGCAGAAAGACCTTTTTTATTAACTTGTTTTCTTTGGTATTTTTTGCTGTTTCTGGGATGAAGGTCATGCTCTCTACAGGTAGAGTCTGGGATCAAAACAAGGTGTTGTATGTTTGACAACAAATGTGTCAGTAGAGTGTCAAAGCACGTAAAAGTAATGGTCTGGGAAGTGCTGGCTCCTACCCTAGGGGCCATATAATCTAAAGACTTGGTTACTTGGGAGAAGTGACTGTATATAATCTGTGAACTGATGTCATCCTTGTCACTCCAAGCAAAATGTCATCTAGAAGCTGGATAAAGGTGATCTCTAAGACACATTGCTTGCTAGTAAGCATAGTTACTGAACTCACTGCACAAATTACTGGGAAGTAATTTTTTGCTATAGACAAGACAGCGAAAAAGAGATCTAAAAGATAAAATAGAATCAGAATGTCACTTTCTCAAGGGGGTCAGCATCAATCCCTACCCCACATCCAGCTGCAGAGCAAGTCATGGCTCTTTCAGAGAACAAACGAGTGTTGCTTATCTCACCTAAATTTAAGTGACGGGCTGGGGTCCCTTATAGTCAATAGGAAGGCACAGGAACTTACAGAAAGTTTCTCTGTGTGGTGAGTAGGCTTCTAACCTAGACACTTTGATGGGAATATATGCCTAACTTCTTATGCAGAAAAAACAAATCCACAAAATATTGTGTAATGGAATTTTTTTCTGATATCTTCACACCATCTTTCTTACCATATAAAGTTTGCTATGAAAATGTCTGGAGATCTCCATGCTGCACCCTGCAGCCAAAGATAAGACAATTTTGAAGGAAACAAATTTTCCAACATCTCATTACAACTGCAAAATGAACAGAAATGCATCAACTTTCTGCATCTCCTTCAGACATTTCCGTGTTTAGCAAGGTGAGTTCTAATGCAGAAAAATGCTGATTATTATTCTTCTTCCCCATCTATGATCTTATAACCTTGCACCAGGAGGAAAGATGAGCCAATACTGGAACATGACCTAGAAAACATTTGCTTGTATTTATTGGTCCAGCAAAATAAAGTTTTGTAATCAATGCAATGGTGTTTCTCTACATCCAGCCATTTTTCCTCTATGTTTAAAACTACATTTCCAGGATAATCTTCACTATGAGAATAGTGAAATTTTGCTGTTTGTGACGTAGCCAAAAAGTTTAAGGTAGTGAAACATAAAAAGAAAGACCTCCATGCCTTGTTTGGTTCTGATACTACATTTTTGGGGAGATTGTGAGTTTGGAGAACAGACTGTAATTTGTTGGAAGGACTGGATTTGGTCATCGTTGGGGGAAAAAATGGCATCTTCTACAAGAGTTCAGAGAGTAAAATTAAGGGATAATGGAGGATCTTGCTAGAGATGACCCTGATATCCTGGAGGACAGCTGGAGCAATTGTAGGAAGCCCCCCTTCAGACACGCAGAGGATGAGGATGCACAGAAAGGTTGAAGGTAAGTAGGAGGAGGGGACTTGTGGAAAGTTGGGTGTGTTAGTGAATTCCAGCTGGCTTACGCTGGATTTCATAAGTAAGATACAGTTTTGATCAAACATTCATGGATTCTCATAAGCCTCTGACTGCAGTACCCATCATATCACACGCCAATGACAGCTAGCCTTCTGCTTTGGGGCTTGCATGAGTGTTCACACAGGAAAAGTGAAGAAAGTCTGCAGCAGCCCGGCCACTTGTTTGAGGACTTTTGGCTGGTGGTAAATGGAAGGAGTCTGACAACAGGTGCCTTATCCTGAGCTCTTCAGGCAGCAAGGATCAGCTGGCAAGTGACACCAGAAGGCTGAAGGCAAACAATCCACAGCCTGTGCTACTCAACCATTCTGAGCATCCTTTGCTCTTTGATAAGAAGGGAAGATTTGCACTTTTTGGTGAAATTAGCTTGTAGGAAACAAATCTTTGTTTGTTAAATGCATGACACATCAGTTGTTTGTACATGCATCTAATTAGCAGAGGATTTGAAGATGCCTCTGGGGGCAGCCAGAGGGTAGGGGAGGCATCACATTCTGCTTTCTTTGTCAAAGCCATGTCATTTATGTTAAACGCCTTATTAGCCAGAGTCTGACTTTCTGACATGCAAAAATACATCCCTTTGAAACTAAACTGTCCGGATTATGTAAGACCCAAGACACATTTCTTCCAGCCTTGGAATGGATTAGTCTCCGACTGAGTTACCAGCTCAGTGAACACTGACATATTTTTTGTTTGATAGCGCTGCATATTTAGCTGCTGAGCAAACTGAGATCACTTTTTTTTTTTCTTTTCCCCCTCTGGATGCATTGCCAAGGTGCAGCCAAGCAGCCCAGCATTTCAGTCAGGTATTTTATAGAAGAATATGAATATGTTATATTTTCCATGTATTCAGCTGAATTCAGCCTCCTTAGTTTAAAATCCTACGCAGTCTTTTAATCGGACATGTGCAAACACTCCATTTGAATTGAGGACTTGTATTTCTCAAGTGTCTTTTCCTACCTCAGCCAAATTTTACTTACATGAAAAGCACTCTCAATAATCAACTCTTTGCATAGCCTGCAGCACACGCTAAGAGCTCTCATGCAGAATTGCCATGCACAGTGCACTCATGCCATGCCTATGCATGACCTATGCAAGGTCCATCCAGTTTGTCCATCCTGTGTCCCCATGTCTCAGTATCTTCTAAAGATGGACTGTCTGATATGTGCATGAACATAACTGACAGTCTTCCAGAGTTGAAAGATTTTGCAACCTCTTTTCTGCTGGGAAACTGTAAAGGGGGTTCACTGCCATCGAGAGCAGCTATTGCAGGTCCCACTGATAGCTGCATTTGAACAGGAGCCAGGGGAGGAGTGTGCAGAGGAGCCAGAATAGGAGTGTGGAAAAGGGCACTTCGAAACACCAGTCACCTTTGAGAACACAGGCGCACAGAGATTAGGGTCATCCAGGAAACCAAGAGGTGAATATGTGCTGTGGAAAACTCATCAGAAAGACCTAGACAGGCTCGCAGAAGTTATTCATAGTGCTGCTGTAGTCAGAGAGGCTATCGCATATGAAGGACGAGCACTTTGCAAACAGGACATATGAGGAGATCCTCCAATCAACATATCACTGGTAACATACCTTCTAGCACCTTCCATCTGTGGATCTCTGGGTGCAGTCAGATAGCATTAATTTATCCTGAGACTCTCTAGAAGTAAGGCTGATTTACTTCACTCCTGCCCACGTGCTTCTTCTAGTGCAAAGTGGGGCAGAATATTACCATGACTGTGAGATTTTGCTTCCTTTGGATCAGGCTCAGAAGATGGTGGGAAATAAACGAATAAAAATCAGCAAGCATGAAGGAGCTCTGGAGCAGTGCAGTTATGGTTGAAACCACATAGAACAGACAGATTTTGGGTGATGTGAAAGGCAAAAGTGACATTTCACCAAGTGATATCGGCAAAAATTTTTGATTACTCCAATGATTCTCCAGCTCACTGCAAACAGTTGTGCTAGCTCCAGATGTCTGGTTCACACCAAATTACTGAGCAAATAACAAGTCACAAAATATAAAGAGAAATGAATGCAATATCAAACATCTCAGAGACAAAGAATGCCAAAAGACATGGTTGCCCTCAGAAAATCAGCTCTTCTCTAGTTTACCGACCTGGCAGTCTTTATCCAGTCTTTCTTGTCTTTGTATAGAAAGAAAGAGAGAATGAATATATGGATAATTAAAAGATAGGGCTGAATTTGCACTGAAATGAACCATCATAACTGTAGGAATTCCTGATTTTTTCAATGTGCCTAAAATACCTTCTTTGAATAATACTTGTGTTAATCTTATTTTTATTTTTAATGTATTTAATTCTGAAAAATTATTTAAACTCCAGAGATGCCTTGAAAGAAGTCACAGACAATTACATGTTCCTGCTTAATATTCAGAAGAAAGAGAAAAGAAGCTGTTAAAACTATCCCTGGTCTGTGCCAGAGCTCCAAATGTCTTCTCTGAGAGCTAATTGCATCTTGGCATATGGAGTCCTGGCAAGAGTGTTGCAATAAAAATAGAGGACAAGAAAAGAACTAATTCTCTCCATTTAAAAAATAATTCATAGAGCAAAACTACTTGGACTCCTGCTGCTTGCAAGCTGTTAATATAGAGCAGAGAGGAACGTTTCCTAATTTAGTATGGACTTTCTTCTAAGACATGCCAATTCTTCAGAGGCTGGGGGAGAGCTAGGGTAGCAGATATGTCCAGAATATCAGAATTATAATTGTTTTTGTCAGTCTCTGCTGCCTATCAGCAGAGACACTGGCAAGTAATTCAATTAAAACAAGCATCTCTTATTTGGAGACTTGAACCCTAACAAGAAAATTCGAGCTCCAATGAAGAAAATGGAAGTTTCACTGAAACCAGGATTAAAAGAATTGCCCTTGATTTCAGAAATCATTGATGGGCAAGAAGGAAATTTGAAGTATATGCTTAAAACTATAAAATATTAATTTAGTCCCACTGACTTCAATATGGGATATTATATTGGGAGCGTAACTGTCAGACACTTCAGGGAGATTCATCTCATCTACCTTTAGATTTCTACCATAGAGATGTCTGTGTCTCTCCTACTCAGTCTTCACAGTTTTATAGTCACAGAGAGAAGTAAGAAGCTTAAAGATGTGAGTAATTCACTTTTGGTGTTCATGACAAAGTGCCTGTTTCTCCAGATTAACTAGAAAAGGACTCCCAGGCTACAGCTGTGCTATTAAGTTAACGGTGTTTCTCCACACAGGTTGTGGAAATTGTTCCTGGTGCATTTTCTGTCTGGGACCTATGAACATGGTCCCAAGTTGTCCAGAGACACAGCTGAGAGGCTAACAGAAGCCAGGCTGGTTCCCCATGGATACTACGGATACAGCTACTGTATGTCAAAGGGGAGAGATTTTGTTCCTACAGAAGTGGGTGAGCTGTGCTTTTTGTCAGGTAGCAGGGATGCAGACATAGCCTAGGAGACTTGGTCCAGTTTACAGGTTTGTAGATGTCTGCTTTCAGCCATGTGAATGGCTTTTGTACATCTGAGCATAGCTGAAATTGTTTTTTTCTACCTTATACAAAAATTATTTTATGGCACAAAATTTCTGTGATGGCAGGGGCAAACATGGCCCATAGCACCATGTGTTGTTGAGTGAGATTAAGAAGTACGTACCAGCAGCAGCAGCAGAACTGAATTTCCTTGCAATTTTGATGCAATATGCATCCTCTCTGAGCCTGGCCTGGCAGGCATGAATCTAGAAAATCTAGAAAACAAGTTTAACGTATACTTGTAAACAAAGGTACTGTGCAACCCTTGGTCTGCATTGCTTAGAGCAAATGGGAACCCCATCGCGTGCTCAGTGCTTGGCTGCATGAGTATGTCCAATGTTTATCTTACTATGTCTGGCTTTTATACAATAGCAATGTAATTAGCATTTTGACATTCACGTAGAAGGAAGGAGAGTTACAGCTACATAGATACTATGTCACCTGAACATTTCTCAGATTTCTTACACTTTGTGCCTTTTTGTGCTCAAGTATTTTTCTTCTGAGATTTATTTAAAAGAAAGCTAATCTTGGAACACTTTGGGTATGTGTTTGTGAAATTCAGTTTGATGTAGAATAGAAATATATTAGTTTACCTAAGACCATGGAGAAAGTCAGCTTCAGTCATGCCAATCCCAGATCAGTTTAGAAAGAGCATGATTTTTCTAGAGTCTGAGTAGATAGGCTGCGTAAAGGATAAAGAGAACATTTTGATCATCCAAACAATTTTATAGGGGATGTTTTCAGAATCAGCCAAGAGATTGTAATCCTAGTGTCACTGAAATAAAAAATGACAGGACTTCAAATCACCAGGACTATTTAAGAATTCTAATTAGATTGCATGTTAATATTTTTTACTGATGTCTCTTTTCACCAGGAGTCAGTTGGGGAAAATACTCATGCAAATTTAAACTTTTTTCATGATATATAATGAAAATATATGATGCAAGTATGTTAATTTTCATTTTAAAGCAAAACAAAATTTACATTTCAGTAAACTATTATTGACTGTGCTCTTAGTGGCTAGACAAAGCCCTGTTAACAATTACTACCTTTGCTAGTTCAGGTTTTGATCTAGTTTTGATCTATTACACAGCATTTTTACATGAGATTCTAGATTCATTTAGACTAAAATGAAGAGGTAGAGTCATACCTGTTATGCTTGAAATTAAGGAGGTGTGTACTTTATTTAGTTTAACATCTTCTGCATTAATGAGGATGGCATGATATCTAAGAACACTGCCCTGGGGAAAACATCAAGAAACTAGTCCCTTGTATTGATTACACACACAAAAAAATATTCTAATTTACTACAATTGTATCAAGATCATGTTATCTCTACAGCTTCACCTTGTATTTCATTATCAAGGACAATTGTAGCAAACAATCAAAACATTCTCATTTATGCTAATGTTTTCTTTTTATTTTTTCATTTAGCAGACAGGGTTGTACTAATCTTCCTCAGCAACAGGAACACTTTGGTCTATTAATAGAACTAGATGTTCAATGTTCAGCTATCAGATGATGTTAAGCATATTTCTTATTCCAGAATTAAACAGTAATAAAAAGGAACAGAGGGTAAAACTTAATAATAAAAAAAAGAATTAGATTTGCACTAACACAATGACTGAAAATGATGAGCTTTGTGAACATTTCATAGATACTTAGTGGTTTCTCCCATCTTTGCAAAGCATAGGTAATAGGGCACCAGTCAAAGTCAGAGAATGAAATGCATGCACTCGATTCACAAATCAATGCATCGGGTTTTCATGAGAGCTGCATATGGTCATTCAGGAAAAAGAAGGGTGGCCAGCCATGCTTCTGAAAGAGTTAGCAGCACAGACTGAGCGTGGTTTGAGCTTGGAAAATCAGACACTGCAGTGAGAGCCCTAGACCCAGCCTCCACGTGGGAGCCCACAGGCATTGCTGAAACACTTGTTGGCAGTCTGTAAGCAGCTCCTTAAAGAGCTGACAGACAACCACAGGCCCTCTGATCCAGCAGGTAAAAGTGCATCCAGACCCAGTGACTATAAACGGAAACTGCACTGCCAGGAATGGAAAAATGAAGCTGATGTTTAACTAAGAGGGCAATTAACCATCACAACCTTATGATAAATCAGATAAAGTCTTCATCATTTCAGGTGTTTAAAACATAGCTGAAGGCCTTCCACTATGAAAATTATAGGTCTACTCTAAGTTAAGTTATGGCTCATGCTGTGGCTTGTGATATGATACTAACAGCAAAACAATTGACCCCTTCCCTATGCACACATTGAGGTACTTGCTTCATTTCTGAGATGATTTAAGGTCCCCTATAATCTGAATTTAATCCTTTGCCCTGCTATCCTACTTCCTACCAATGATTCCTCTTAAAAACCATCGTGATCTTAAACTCCCTGGTGGCACAGATGAACCCTACTGCTCTTCTGCAGTCTGTTGCAGACACCCATTCCATGGGCAGAGCAGGAGAGGAAATAAATTACATTTAAACAGGGGGAATTGGGTTTGTGGATAGAGGTCAGGTCAGTCAGGTTATGATTCTCGGAAAGCCATTGAGTCCTCCTACAGGAGTCGTCTTGGATTATTTAATCTAAAGACCAAGAGAGAGACTGGGTGTGAAAAAGGAACTGGGTCACTACTGATGGTGACAGGCCAGGGTTATGTGTCACTTGTGAGTTAGAAGCTAGACTGTCAGAAACTTAGGCTGTCAGTGAAGCTTGAAGACATCTCATCTTGTTGAGAGCAAAATTAGGGTTGTTGTGCATGGTGTTCGGAAATAGCACAGTATGTAAATGCAATTAAACCAGCATCACTGATGACTCTGAAAGACTATGCCAGCAGAATAAGCCTTGGCAAAGCTGTGGCTGGCTCTGAGCCTCCCCCTTCCACTTCCCCTGTGGAGCAGTTGCTCCCTAGCGAATGAGACAGTAAACACTGTCTTTTGCCTTTCTCATGTGGGTTTTTAGACTGCATCCCACTGTGGCCCCGCTGTGAAGACCTTCCTGTGCCCACCCACCCACCATTGGGTAAGTCTGGTGTCTGTTTCCAGCACCGCCACAGGATCCCCCAGAGCCACAGGACTTAGAGAAATGAGGGCACAGAGACCCATTTCAGTTCCTCAAGTTCAGAACAGCTATACCAAAGTTTTTTCTCAGCTGTTTGCCTAACATGCCTTTAAAAGCAGCATCTATTGCTCTTGTTGTTTCCTAGCTGTAGGCTAAGGCATCACCATTTTGCTGCCCTCAGTGAGCAGAAAATACTGCTTATCCCTTCCTCAGCAACCTCGCTCGTATGCCATGACTCCAAAAAGCCACACTTTCCCACTAGTTGCAGTTGATTGTTTCTCTGAAACACTTCCCTCCTTTAGACATCTTGATCTAGCTACTCTTTCTCTTTCCAAAAGCTTGTGTTAAAACTAAACCTGAATTGAATTTGAATTTGAGATATTATTCGTCCTAAGAGCTGTGCAAGTGTTCCTGGAAGGTAATCCCACCTCAGCAACTACATTCAGCAGTGTGCACCCCCGCTGTGATTTTCTTCTGCCTGGCACTAAGCCTTCTTTTGAACTGGTACGAGGAAGATGAGTAAAGAGTTTGTCATGTTAAAGAGGATGAAACCAAGGAGTAGGATAGCTTATTGTCATTGCTAGTATTCAATCACTGTGTGGGAAACAGATTTCCTAACCCGCCAGATTAAGGAGGATTCTATAGACATCCCAACTACTTGACAGCCAGTACAGAGAGAAGGGCAGCGTATGAAGGCAGCGATATTTTAATAGTCAATCTTGCCAAAGATAAAGATCCAGACTGAAAAGAACTGTCCTACTTTGGAAATATCTTTTTAGTACACAGAAAGAATGGAAGAAAAAGTTTCAGTTATCATGCTCTACTTTTGTTGCACTCAGTTTGGGAAGTGCACAGACAGCAATTGCAAGTACTGATAAGATTACAGAGAAAACGGGAGAACTGGGAGTCATTTAAGGCCTTGTTGTTCCCAGTAATGACAGCTGACGGGCATACAATAGGCACAAAGGACAGACCCTTTACTGGTTAAAGCCTTCTTAAAAGGTAACAGTAAGAGCAGGAAATAACAAAATAGGATTTGGTGATAAAGCAAGTGCGTATGTGTAGGGCGAAGGAAATCAGGTGAAACACTGAAAAGGAGAAAGACACTGAGAAAGCAGTAATGATGAAGGAGGCATAAGGGAACCATAAGCAGTGAATTTGATATGAGCTTGTGAAGCAGGAGGGAAACTAAAAAGCCAGTATAGTTTTGGACTGGACACTCAGGTTTCTCCCACTCCAGGTTGCATAGGAAGTAGTTGCAAAACAGCAGCTCCAGACTTCAAATATTTGCAAACTTTGCTCTCTGTAATGCGCTCTTACTTCCATTTACCCATTTCTGGGCTCATGAGCCTATTTGCGTTATCAAATACAAGTTTGCATCCCCCTGTTCAAAGATAATGATACTGATTCCACTTTAGTTTCAGGATTCTTTAGGCATTTTTATTCTAACCTGTTCAAGCACAAGGACAAAGGGCCTTTTTGGATGTTCTGCTAGCATGCAAGCCAAATTCTTATGAAGCCTATATAAGTCATGTTTAGAAACTTTAGTTGAAGTTTGAAGGACTTTGATGTTCACAAACCATTTTCAAAACACTCTCAGAAAGTTCCTTGTCTTTCTTGCTGGACAATGGAATTCTTGTGGGTGTACCGACAGGAATATGTGTGTTTGTGGACTGAGCTTTATCTAGTTTGACTTCAGCAGCGTGAAACATACTGAGGTTGGATAACATTATCTTCTTTTGCTCATTCGTTATGCCCTTGCATTGCTTTAATTCTCAAACTAAACTGCATCCAGTTAAACTTCAGAAATTTTAGAGAGTTGGAAACAAGTAATAACATAACGCTAGAAAGATTTTGGCAGAGAGAAGTGAGTTTTGGGGGAGAGAGCAATCACAGTGGGAAGAAATTGAAGTTGGTGACTTAAAGGCAAAAGATGTGAAATAATAAGGCAAACTGTAAATCAGTCTAGTTGCTCCCCACCCCTACTGAAAAACCTCTGGTGATCTTGCAGGCAGCTGTTTTAACAATGGGCACTGAGAAGCATTTGGAAAATTAGTTTACTTGGATTTCAGTAGTGTCAGACACCTAAACTGCTGTTAGGAAGCTGGGATTAAGAAAACATGTCAGTATTTGGTTCCACGTTAATTTATGTGAGAGCTGATTCTCTGCAAAAAGCCTTTAGCTTAAGGAGTGCTATCCCAGATGGATGTAAAGGGATATAGCCCAGAAGCATCACCTCATCGCAGTCTGTTTTGAAGGAATGAGAAGAATGTCTCATATCTATTTTGATCCAAGGTTGAGTGGTAAAAAGAAATAATAAAACCTAGTGATATGACAAATCAAAACCTAAGCCTGGCAACAGGATTTGTTCAGACTGAGCTGTTTACCTGTATGTTTGACAGTTATTATGCGTAGTCTGAATAAAGTATAGATAAGCTTATAAACATATATAAATATATAAATGCATACATATATATATGTTCTAAATCACTAACATGTCTGCCAACAAAACTTACCAAATACAAAACAAATAAATAAATAAAAAATATTGCAGCATTACCTGTTTCTTTCACAGGCAGCCCAGAACACCTCCTCTGAATGAACTCTGTACTTGCCACTCATTATTATCCTTGTTGATAGTAGCTGCACTGTTTTTCTCCATTAGGGTAGTTACAGTATGACTTGGCATCATTCACTGTGCCTTGCAGACACAGGGCAAAACTGGGGTCCCTGTGCTAAAGAACATTGAAGGAGTATAAGTCTAGTCACAGACATGTGTTTCCTATTTGAGCCTGGAGCTGACTAAAAACTGTGAAGCCTAAAGCCAAAGCTAGAAGATGATTTTAATAAAAACACTGCTACTGACTGCATTGCCAGGTGGGACAGCCTGGGAGACTCTGCAAAGTGGGGCAAAAAAAGAAAGAGGTAGTCAGACTGCAAAGCTGAAAAAGGTAGAATGATATACTGCAAGGGATATTCTCCATTGCAGCAAGTGGAGTATGTTAGGAATCACAAAGATGTTTTCAGAGATGCTTTATTCTCTCCTTGATCTCTGTGCAAATTTCTGCTTGACGTCAGTGGGAGATCCCCTTGCTGTCTTTGTCAGCCTGAGGACTAGCGCTAGAAAGGATTTTGCCAATCACTTCCCAGTGTTAGTCACTATCCAAATGAGCAGTACTCCGTTTAGAAATTGTACTCTTTCTGTCCATCCACCTTCCCTCCCTTATTTATACATCAGCTTAATGACAGCAAATGTTGCCAGACCAGCCTTAAAGGCTCCAGCTCTTCTTTCTTAACCCAGAAAGACTGTAGGCGGCACTGGTGCAGCTTGTCTCTGCTCTTCTGCTACTATACCTCATTTCTCAATGCTAGGGACCTGCAGGGAGCAGAAGAAATTGAATTTCTGCCTTCTCTGTATTTATGCTGTTAATGAAAGAGGCTCATGGTCGCATTCATTCTGGGACACAGACACCTATTTTTTGCTAAATGGGACTGAAAGCACAGCTCATTTTTTCTGGATAACTCATCAGTGAAGAAAATCACACTTGTAATTGAAACTCCAGGCTTCTTGCAGCCTTCCTCTGGGGTTTTCACTGGAAGGGAGGGGAAGCTGTGTGAAAACATCAGTTAATGCAAGAGCCTGTGCATACCTCCCTGTTTGCAAAGGGAACCAGTTGTAACCAGAAGGCGCTGCGACAGACAAGCACGCGCTGCAAAGTCAACCAGCATATATACACTGTATGTAGTACATACCATACAGCTGGTGTTCTTTTGTTGAGGTCTCTTGGTCACAAAGTGGCCAAGTTAGATGGTTTCTATTCCCACACCAGTGGGCTGCATCAGCCATGCTGCTGGGAGGGCATGGTGGAGAAAAGGCTAAACCCCCTGCAACCCAGTTCTCCCCCGTAGTAGTTAAATGCTTGCTTAGATCCTTCTTTTGGACCATGAATATTACCTTTGCCTTGCTTCATCACTGTGATCCTGATGTAAGTCTCCATCTCAGCTGCGTATCGGGTAAGCCGGTGTCTACAGTGCTTGCAAAGGACTTTGGGTTTATGCAGTGGAGGCTCTTCCAAACAGCATACAGAAAGCAGGTAACTCTATTTTCTACAAAGAATATAAAGAAGAAAAACTCTGTGGAGACATTCTGCAAATCTTTTTCCTTTCATCTCCTAAAACCCATAAGAAATTCTGCTAAGAAATGCATTTGTCAAAAATGTAAATGAAAAATAAATCACTGCTTAGTATGCATGTAACAAGTGGAGGAGTACTGTGGTTCACTGGAAATCTGAAGATGATATTGTACCCAACATGGCACTGCAGGCTTCTGTGAATAGCCTCTGCCAATAGCATCTAAGAGTAGATGGAAAAAAACTGCTGGAAACACGTACCTGTGATAACCTAAGCAGCCACTGAGTGTCACCTTTGCTCCACAAAGCCTTCTGAGAGAGTAGTTGTATTCCATGGCAGAAGGATGCTGGAGCGTTGAGGAGAGCTCACACGTAACTGTTAGGTGCTAGACACAATCCCCGTTGTAAACTGGCGAGCTTTAATTAGCTTACCTGCTTTACAAACACAGCTCTCCGCCTCTGTGATCTGCAGTTTCTCTGATGTAAAGTAGGTATTTGAACTTAAAGATCACAGCTTGCTTCTGGAGAAGGAAAAGACTGAATTTCCTTCTGCTGTTGACCCCACTGACAACAGCCGTGTTAAATCAGGGGTGGGTTTGACCCAGTGACTCATATGGCTGAGCTAGTGGGCACCAAAGCAATGCTTTTATATCTCCCTCTTCATACTTAGTGGCTGGGTCTCACTTTGCAGCAATTGCCCTTTCCTTCCTCATTAATTAATTGGAGTACATAGTTCTGATTTGTCCTGTGTCTCTTTCTTACTGCAACAGATAGCCTGACTCTCCTGTTTTCCACTGAACATGGGCCAAGATTTTCTGTCCAGGGATCAAATCTTGCATCATTTGAACTAAAACTCTCTACTCAATGACCATAACTCTTATAACGGACTCAGCCTCCTTCTCAGCTCTTGCTGGACAGGCTTTTGCGGGGCTTCAGGTCTATTCCCTGCCAGATCAGAGAATGCTGCCAAGACCTCAGGGACCTGCAACACATGTCATGGCTTGCCAGGAGACTAACCGTGGTTCAGCTCAGGGCAGCCTCCAGCATGTCTCTCCCAAACTCTCTAGTTAGGTTTCTACGTGGGTGAGGCCAAGCACAAAGCCATTTCCAGCTGCTCTGAGATATTCAAAGTAATTTTCGCCTACCATCAGTCTGCTGACCGCAAACACCTTTGCCTTTGCTTAGCCACAGGACATTCATCACTTTGGTTCTAACTTCCCAATCCCTCTCCTTTACCGTCTCAAGATGATCCTTTTTGTTGATGTGTCAAACGGTACAGCTGAGCACCACTGCAGTAATCAAAATGTAATTATTGGTTTCTTGCTACTATATATATGTTGTTAGGAAGTCTGATTCCCTGCTGGGGCTGATCAGGAAATCATTAGACTCAAGTAGAAGAAAATTAAATTCTGGAGGATACTGTTCTTCCTATACTGTACCATAAGGATGCAGAGAAATATGGAGATTCATGCAAGAGGAGAGCCCCGGATGCCAGAGGAAATTCTCCCCCAAGAACTTCTGATGGAAACAGAAGTATGGCAGTGACTGTGGGTATATTTGTCGTTTCAATTTGATCAGTGTATCTTCTGTGCTGACTTTTTATAAAGAGTTACTGTGTTGAGAGTGCAAATGAACAGTATCTGGTTTCCCCCAGCAATTTATCCTTGGATAATTAAAAGTGTAAACTCAGAACATCCTCTTGCTGTTCTGCAAGGGGACAAATCTTGCTCAAATCTGAACAATGGCACCTGAAGATACCTAAATTACAGAGCTTTAATTTCAGCCAACTGGCAACAAGCTAATCACAGAACATATCCCAGTGTCAGATATATTGCTCCAATCTCATAAATGGAGCCCTGACCTTAAGCCTGAAGGCTGGCTTTAATTTCTAGGTCAGCTATTGTCCCATTGGCTCTCTTGTCTTGCCCTCCACCCCAGTAAAACTGATGAAAAGTCATATGTTTAAGAGTTAAGTAACACTAGAATGTGTGCTAAAGATTTGAGCATGTCAGATCTGTAGCACAAGTCCTCAGGTCTTAGCTGGGATGGAGGCAGTGACTTTGAAGTGTGACTTAAGAGATTTTTTTTTTATTGAAACACCAAGCAAAACTCTCCTGTCATCCCTTCTTTTATATATCTCCAGAATGTAAGTTATACAGTGACTGACTTTCAGCTAAAGAGTATGTGAATGCCTTTTTGCATCCAGTCACCGGGCAGGATGGGCTGTCTGTATTTCACAAAACCACACAGTAGTTGAGGTTGGAAGGCACATCTGGAGTTCATCTAGTCCAATTCCCTGCTCAAAACAGGGTCATCTGCAGTGGGTTGCCCAGGACAGTGTCCTATCTGGTTTCTAATATCTCCAAGGATGGAGAGTACACAGCCTGTCTGAGAAGCACATTCCATGTTCATCCACTCTCATAGTACAAAGGTTTTTTTTTTCTGAGTGGAAATTCCTGTATTTCAGTTTGCGCCTATTGCCTCTTTTACTGTCACTGAACACCACTGAGAAGAACCTTTACTCCCCTGAACAGGTATTTATAGGCATGGATAAGGTCCCCCTGATCCTTTTCTGCTTCTGGCTGAATAGTCTGAGCTATCCCAGCCTCTCTTCGTATGACAGATGCTCCAACCCCTCATAATTTTCACAGCCCTTCAATGGACTTGCTCCAGTATGTCCATATCGCTCTTGTCCATCATATGTCCAGCACTGGACACAGCACTCAGATGTGTCTCACCAGTACTAAGCAGAGAGGAAGGGTCAATCTGCTGACAATACTTTATCGAATGCAGTCCAGGAAGCTGTTGGTTTTCTTTGCTGAAAGGAGAAATTTCCACGTAATGGTCAACTTCGAATCCACCAGAACCTCCAGGCCCTGTTCTGCAAAGCTGCCCTTGAGCTGGTTGGCACCTAGCGTATTCTGGTGCATGGGGTTGTTCCTTGCCAGATGCAGGAATTTGCGTTTCCATGTACTGAAAAGTACATACTGAAATGAGGTTCCTATCAGCCCATTTATCCAGCCTCTTGGGGTCCCTCTGAATGGCAGCATGACCCTCTGGTGTATCAATCATTCCTTCCGATTTTGTATCACTTGAAAACCTTCTGAGGCTACACGGTCAAATCACCTAGGTCAATAACATAAATGTTAAACAACATTTGCCTCAGGACCAAGCCCAGGTTACACCACTAGTGTCTGACCCCTGGCCAGACTGCTGCTGCTAACAACACTTCAAGCATGGCAGTGCATCGTTTGTGACCTGCTGTGTTGCCCCTCCAGAAGGTACCAGAGTTATCCAAGTCCCCCATGTGGACCAGAGTCTGTGAGCATGAGGCTTCTTCCAGTTGTCTGAAAAAGGCATCGTAGCAGACTTCTGTCATCATATCACCTGTGTTTACCTGACCACCACTCCTGACCCGTAAGCTCTCAGCTGGCTGATCATCCATGCCTAGGCAGAGCCCCATGCCTTCCTGTTGCTCTCACATGCAGGGCAAATTGCTTGCCTTTCCAGCCTGTCCTTCCTGAGGAGCTTTTTCCACCTACTGTAGCACTCCAGTCATCTCAGCTACCCCACCACAGCTCCGTGATCCCAAGGAGACTGCGTTTGAAACATTTCTACTAAAAATAGAGTATTTTTACCGCAGTAAAGAAAAATGGTCAGGGTTTGCAGCCTTCAAATGTGTCCCTGTTCATATCAAAGCTAAATGAACAACCCTAACAAAAAAATCACCTTAAAAGATGAGCTATATTGATGAAGTAGAGCAACATGGCAAAGATGAAGAGATAACAGCTCAGAAAACTAATACTCTTCAATAGAACATCAATAGTGTGGGAAAGATTGTGGTTTAGTGAGATTTAGACATCATTAAAGCCAGTGGGATCTAAATTGCCCTTTCAGGGCAGAATAAAGAGCGTAGTAAGAAACAGAGGTAAAGGAAGGTTGTTGGCACCTGAGGAGAGACAGTCTTTACCTTAGGGCTTGGGAAACAAAAGTGTTTGTCTGCTGTGGTGTTCACCAGCAGATGTATGGGTTTTGTCTTGCTATGACACCTACTTCTGCATCAGGGACTGGCTTGTAAAACCTATATCAAATGGAGCTATGTGGCTATTAGTATTATTTCATGTTCTTGTCAGTGTAGCCAACTGATGAAACTTCTGCCTAGATGAAGTTGTTTTCTTGGTATGGTGCTCATCTGCAGGCCTTGCTGCAATGATTTCTTTTGCTGATACAGAGGCACTAGAAAGCAGCTCACATGCCATGATATTTTGCAGTTGTCTCATGTTGTTTCTCTTTCTGCTTTATAGCCATGCATCTGTTCTTGTACAAGTTGTAATGCATCTCCTTCTCCTTTCTCCTTCCCTCCTTATCTTCACATGTTCCCTACGCAGCTTGGTGAACTTCTTTCTTAAACAGTGGTAATTGTTGGAGGTTTGTATTAATCATGTTTGTGTCAGTTTTTACTCAGGAATCCAAGAAGAATGAGTCCTTTCTGTATGCAAGCAAAGCAGTTCCTTTGCTAAAAATCTTCAATAGAAGAGATTGCCCAGGTAGAGTATGTGACATATAAGGCAATGGTCTGGCCACATATGCTACGCTAACCTTCCCTCTGCTTTCCATTTCTCCGCAAAAAAACATGTCCCAAGACCAGGCCAGCAGTTCAGAGAAGATCAGCTAATAAGAGAAGGTGAGACCTTGAAGAAAAGGAGTGAAGGATACGCAGACAGTGATAAAAATGTAAGACCAGCAAGTAAAGAGTGAAGCTGTGGTGAAGGGAAGGAGAAGGTTGAAGTGAGTTCTAGTGAGAAGAAAGCAATGTCAGACCAGTGCTTTCAAAGGAGCCAGACATCTCCACTTTGGATGTTCTGGGAAGTGCTCCTATCAAGTGGGCCTCCCCAGACCTTCATGGCAAGGATTTAAGATGTAGGTATTATCTTACTGGGGATGAGGAAGCATGTGATAGTCCCCTGAGTTGGAGCTGAAGAAATATACTGTAAATAAACCTCGACTTTTCTGCCTAAATACGAGAATCCAGTGTGCTGCCATGTCCTCTGTTTTTATTCAATGTCTCTGAATAATTGTGACTTCTGATTTTTGTGTTCCTCCTAAACCTGGACACAACACTCGGTGCTGCAGGAGGACAGAGAGCCAACATAGTGTAACGTGCAGGCTTGCTTCCACTTTGTAGATACAGTTTCCTCTCACACCAAGCAATTCTTGTAAGTATTCATTGTCTTTAGGAATCCTTCTTTCATAAAGGTTTGGGAGCTGATGAAGTATAATCAGGTCATTTTTAAAAGCAAGACCTAGAGTTATAGCACTGGTCCAATGGCTACAAACAAGACAGAACAATCCAGTGTGGAGTTTAAGCACCACCTGCCTTTACACTCAAGCTGTTTCCCCTGGAGCATTTTTTCCTTTTCTCTGACTACTTAGTTATAGATTTAAGGAATGAGGACAAAAATCCTGTCTTCTTGGTAAGCCTTAAATTTGGTACAGAGCTTGCAATGCTGATATTAATAAAGGGTTGCAACAGTTCAGCTATTAATACATTTTCTCTGGCAGAGCTTAGCAGAATATGATGAATTCTGGGTACAGTATGTTATGCTAATTAGCATAAATATAGGAAAGACCTTTTCCCTTCTGAATATAAGAATACTCAAAATGTATTCTGTAGCTAACATATGCACACAGGAACATAAGATTATGTGTATCACTGGCAACATCATCTTATTAGCTACAAACATATGCTTTGTACAAGGAGAAGGTCTGATTGTTAAAGGAAGGGCAGAATACTGGTGGATGAGGTGAGGAGGAGGAGAAGAAAGTGGTGGAGATCTCTGGATGCAGTTCATAGAAACCACCTTGGAGAAGGTTTTTTTTTGGGGGGAAAACCAATGACCGAACACCCTTCTCCCCATTACATTTACATCCGTTAATTTATGTGGACTGCTTCCACCCCAATAAGAGCTATTCTGCAAAGTAAAGGAGGAAAAAAACAACCTGCCAAAAATTTTCTTTCCCCTCAATATTCCATGTATTCAGATCTATTGAATTAAACTGCCTTGTGTGAAATGCTTCCCTATATCATTCCCAAGAATATAACAACTCCATAGGAATAAATGGATGTGGTTGTTTTTTTATTTTTAATGTTTTTTTCTTTTCCTTTAAATACTCTCTCAAAATGAGAAATGGAGGAACTTCCAAACCTTTTGTAATCAATTGACAGAATTGGATACTGTGTATGAAATACTTCTTTTAGAAAGATGATGGGGACTGTGTCACAGTGGGAGCTAGTCAGATAATGAAGCACAATCCTTCTAATTACAAGACCAAAACAAAACAAAATGCTAATGCTTGTCAAATCACACATAGTGCACAGTCAGAGTAGATGTTGTTAAAGTGGAAGTCTTTATATCTTTCCTCTTTCTTAAAGTGTCCCTTTAAGCCAACAAGAATTTCTCTGCTGTTGTGGTTGTTCACGTAAAGCAGAGTTTGGCTTGTGTTTATTGATGGTGCTGATACAGTGTTTTAGCCACCTGAAAAAAAAGTAAGGATTTGATGAGCAGTAGGAGTTTTGGATTTGAAGGTATGCAGGGTGTAAGGTTGGGGTAAAGGTATCTTACAAAAGTCCAAGGGTCTTTGCCACGCACTGCTGAAATTTGCTCTTGTTGATAATGCGCCGAGTTTACTGTAGGTTTCAGTGAAACTTGTCAAGTATCTGACGGAAAAGTCCATTAGGAATGGTGGAATTATTAGGTGGCCTTTTGGTCAGTCCTAATGAAGAGATCTTTCTAGTTACTTACGGTTGAATTGCAATTTCTCTGTGAATGCTTATGAGTAATTTTATATGTGCGAGTAACAAAAGGAAGTAGAGACAAATGGACAGCAGAAGTTCCTTTCATTTTTCATTCAGAAACTGCAAGAAAAGTCTGCTTTCTTCATCTCAGGATTAGAAAATGGCATCAGATGCCGTATCTGAAGGATTCTAGGCAAATAAGGGTATGAGCAGCCTGATCTAGCAAAGTTCACAGAAGTCAAAGTTCCCGACTGAGTTCCTGGAGTTTTACTTTTTTTTTTAAAGAGTGAATGTTCCTATTTGACCTGTATTTTGGTGCTGCATGATAAAAAATTAAGATGATACACAATATCTTCTATTATTCAGTATTACTTTGGAGACACATCAAATGGAGTATGTTTTCCAAACACAGGATGGTCTGTTGTTACTTATGTTGCAGGAAATTCTCTGAGGGATACGTTGTATGACCCAGAATTGGTTTGAAATAACACAGCCCGACTTGATTCCTGGTAATCACATTGGAGATGCACTTTGCACCATGCTATACTCAGAATGTCTTGTCTGATTCACATCCATCTTTTTAGTCTCTGTTTTCTCTCAAGTACACAAAACACAGGGGTAGGTCAACAAAAGTTCAGGTTTTGATGAGACAGCATTTGTGATGATGTTTCTAGCCTGTGTGTTTGTTTATAGTAAAAGGAATATATGAATATGTAGCTATACTATGAATCTGACTGCTCCAGATTTATCCTTTCTATTCCAGGTTGAAGGAAGAAGGAAAGGAAAGTCAGAACTGAACCCATCCATTCAGATGTGAAATGCTAGAACTTTCTTTTTTTTTAATTAAATGTTAGATACCTTTATTTACAAAATGCCTCTACCACCTGTTCTTGATCCTATCAGTACAGACTTTTACATTTGATACCATGTAAGTGCGATAAAGGCAAAAATAATGTCTAGATTGTTGTGGATTAAATATCTGCTTGTTAACAGAATAGTCATACCAATAGTTTGCAGAGGGCTTTGGCTGTTGAGATGGATACCTCAGAGACCAAGTATTTTTCTCGTCCCAGCAACAATTTGTTGAAGGTGTCAATTTAGAAACAGAATCATAGAATCATTTAGGTTGGGAAAGACCTTTGAGATCAAGTCCAACCATTAACCCAGGACTGCCCAGTCCACCACTAAACCATGTCCCTAAGCACTGCATTTACATGTTTTTCAAACACTTCCAGGGATGGTGATTCCATCGCATCCCCAGACAGCCTGTTCTAATGCTTGACCACCCTTTCAGTAAAGAAATTTTTCCTAAAATCTAATCTAAACCTCTCCTGGTGCAACTTGGGGCCATTTAGAAACATATGAAGTGTATGTCCTCAAGATGGGCCACAGAAGTACAGCTGTACCAATCGTATTCTGTATAATTTTGAATATCGGGATCCAAGCATAAGACCTGCAGTGCATGGATGCAGTTCTTTGAGCTTCAGGGTGGACTCCTGCAGTCCTAAAATCAAGTGATCTAAGCTGCCTAACAGTTCTTTGAATTTAATGGCTCAGAAGCATACGAGGGGTTTTGTGCATGTTATAGAGATGTTCTGAATATTGTACTTATTTCTCTTTTACGTGTGTTCTCTGTCAACCACATAAAGTTAAGATTTCCTCTGTCTCACTGGTGCACTGTAAACACTGGTTAAGTGAAGAGCTGGAAGTATTTAATTATTGTGATAATATGAAGCCATTATATCCCATTGATTGTAGGTAGCTGGCTCTAGGGAATGCACCGTACAAGCATCTGAAGTGCTTTCCAGACACTAATTATTGCCACATCATTCCCATTTGAAGGTACAGAAATTAAGGCATAGAACAGTAAGCACTGGGGCTTTCAAGCACAACAAATCCCAGTCTAGACTCTGAAATACATATTGAAAATTTCCAACTCATTGCAGTGGTTTGCTCTTTCTAAGCTTGCTGGAAATCTGTTGGGGAAAGACAGAGGTATTCAAACCATCTGAATGAGGCCTTTTGGTTTGGCTAAGCCACCCTTGCCCTTAGCTTTAGATCAGTTCTGCTAGTGCAGAACTTCTGGTGGTTGACACAGCTTGCGCCTAGGTGATTTAAGGGCAACTGTTGGCACCTGCAGGCCAAGCAACATGTCCCCTGCTGTGGGCTGCTGGAGTGAGACCTGGGAATTCCAGATTCAGCCTCCCAGCTCTCCTTCCCTTCCATCTTTCAGTCTCCAGTAGCTGCAAGTCACGCTTCTGGTCCAGGACAGCTCTGCTGCAGATGGAAATGCCAGAGGGCAGCTGAGGTGGTGAGGGGGAGCACAGGCTTCTCTCCAGCACGCACAGATATATAACGTCTCACTAATGCATTTAAATTAATGTTCTCACAGCTTCCTGGTGAGAACAAAAATATCTTGTGGTGCAGGCACTTTCCCTTTCAGGGAACAGTGATGCCTCCAAAGACTGAGGTCTTGACAGTCTGAAAGAATTAGTCTCTTTTCAAGCAGAAAGGTCAGCTACAGGTGAAGGAGCTGCACTGAGAATACCTTTAAACTGCTCTGTCACCTCCTTGATGAATTGCTGGGAGCTCTTTCTCCAAGGCTGGGTATATTTAGATGCTCTTTGATAGATTATTCTTTTAAGGGCAGATTGATTTGGCCAAGGTATCAGCAGATCAGCTGTAATTTGGCCTGAAAGTAGATAGTGATCTGGCAAAATGGATCCCTGTTTGCAGCTCTAACTTTTTCCTGTAGTAAATCTGCTTTTGTTCACTAACTGGCCTCTGCGCTGAACTGCTACATTCACAAGTGCCACCAGGACTCAAAGGAAGAAGAAAATGCCCGGGAAGATATTTTAACACATTTACATCTCTTAAGTTTGTGGGATTCAAACATAGGCTGCAAGTCTGCCAAAATGGGGGCTGCAGCATGCTCCTCTGCAAGCCATAGCAAAGTCTTGGGATGAGCTCTGGTCCTTGCACTGTCCAAAGCCTCTGCCCTGCAAGGGACTGTAACTCCCAAGACCTCGCCTTGTGGCATTAAGAGAAAGTGGTCTTTTCCAAAGCAGCCTGAAAGCATATTCCCCCAAATGGACGAAACCTGTTTTTTAGCCCTTTCCTCTCTGCTATTAAATTGGAAAAGTGGGTTTGCAGTGCTCTTCTGAAACTACAGAAAAGTGCCTGACCCCTGCTCCAGGGAAATCTCTTCACTGGGATCACACATCTGGAATGGTAAATCCCCATGGCAGAAAAGAGAGACCATTGGATCCCCCAGGCTCTTAACTTGTCTTGCATGTTTTGCAACCAAAAAAGGATGCATTTTTGCCTTAATAGGGCAATGACCATCTTAGATAGCCAAAAGCTATGGCTACAGCAGAGACAAAAGTAATTTTTCTGTAGGCAGGATTTTTCTGTAGGCAGCTTGCTTGGGCACCAGAGAGGAAACCATGGCACCCTGAACTCCAGCTGCTCAAGCAATGCTCCTCAGTCATCATCAGGCCTTGGTGGGTGGGATTATGAGTATCTGAGACTGTTAAAATGGTAAAACTGCACTGATGAATTACATTACAAACATAGGGAGAAAAAGATGCCTCACTGGAAAGGAACAAAATCTGAGTTCTGGCTGCTGCCATGTTGCTGAATGCAGAGAAATACTATTTAAAAAATCATGCAAATTCAACTCCATTAAAGAACTCATGCAACTTCAACAGTACTGCAAGCAATCTCAAGGCTTGGAAAGCACAGAGGGAGGAATCTGGTTTTATTAGTTCAAAATGCCCCATTTTGGCTTTGGCTAAATTTTCAATTTTGTTACTACTGGTTTGATTCTCTAGAATAGAACTTTGAGATGTTAAAACACACACTACAAACAAATCTTAACATGAAGATTTTTTTTTACTCTATCTAAGCTTATGCAAAATAGGTAAAAACCCCTCCACTCAATTTCATCCTTATCATCGTTTTCCTGTTTACATTTACAGTTATGACCCCCCCAAAAGTTTCTCCTCAGCTCAGCTCGAAGCCCCATCATGAACTCAAGAGGCTGAATCCATTCACCTCACAATGTTTTTGTTCTTACACCTTGCTAGAATATCTACCAAAAACTTCAGCATCAGAGTTTGTAATGAATCTGGGTATCACAAATTATCTTCTGCCTAATGCAGAGGATCAAGCTGGAATTAAGTTCAAGTGCTCTTCAGTTTGGCTTCAGCATCCTACAAAACAATCTCCAGCCACAGTCAAAGCCCAAGGATCTGCTGCTATGAAAATGAGATGGGACAGCCAGATGAACAGACAAGCATGCAAGGAAGAAAGATTTCATTTTTCATCAGAATGCCAGAGAATAAAACTGATGTTCAGCTTGGAAGCCCAGAAGGTTATGACATTCTCTTTAAAAGGTGAAACTCTGCAACACTGAGTGCAATTTTGGGCTGTCTGAAGATTCAGACAGACACAGAGTTATGCGGCCTTGCTTACTGAACTTCACTTAAACATTCATCAAATCTTCCCAGTTTACAGGGTCCACAGATCAGCAGACATTTGACTGACTGGGAACAACCTGTTCAGTGCCTGCCACTCAGTGATGCTGCCCTGGCCAGCCATGCATGTCCTCCATGTCCACCCCAAGGAGAAAGAAGTGCCCTGGTTTAAATCTCCCTGAAGCTCTGAGCGTGAGGAGCTGCTCAGACATCGAAACTTTGAATTATTGTTTCCTCAGCCTTTTAACGACTTCTCACCAAATTTCCATTTTGTTGGTTTTGTTTTGTTAAACCAAAAAAGAATCAGGTTTCAAATTGGTTTTAGTGAAAAAAAATGATCTGCCTTCTCTCCCAAAACTTGTTTCCAAGAAAGAATAGTAACAAGAAAGAGCTTATCACATATTGATAAAAAATTAGGTTTCCCTTTTTAAATCACTTCCTACCATTCATACTCTGAGAGAGTCTTTAACTTATTGCTAAAGAATTTCCACGGGTGTATTTTCCTAGCAAAGATTTCAGGTGTCAGACCACTGTTCTCTTATCTGGGATGTGTCCACTCCTCAGCAAGCCCTGAACTAAATTACCGATGAAATAAATGACAATAACTTCAGGCGCTGAAAGGAACCATCTGGTGGAGATGAGACTAACAGATGTGCTTTCACTGTTTATACCTCAATCCACATACTTAAGAACTGCACTGCTATATACCTCCTTGTTCCCCTGCTTATTAATAATGTAGCACTTCTGTTCTTGCAGCGCTGAGGGATCCCATCCACCATGCCAGGCCCTGCATAGCGCCAGGCATTGTAGGCTCAAAACACTAAAGCCCAAATGCTCCAGTGAACTCTGTGCCCTGGCCTTGGAAGAAAAAGAAGCACAGGACCAAGTCCCAGGGAACCGAGAGAAACAACTGCTCCCTGAATGGGACACAGGGTAATATTGATCACAGTTGCACAAGGAATAAGTAATAGTAGGAAGAGAAGGCAAGATCCTTAAAGTGCTACACCTATGTATTAGTTGCCAAATCAACTCTCGTGAACAGAGAAAATTTTATTCCTTCCTGCTGTGTCTTCTAGACACACTGCCTCTGATCACAGTTTCTTCAGTTCCTCCATCACGAAATCAGGCCAAGCAATAATATGATTTAAGGACCACATCCATATTGTCACTGGACAGGTATTTTGGACTCACCCAGACCCACATTTTCAATGTTCTAGCAAGTGCGACTTGATGGGTAGGCAGAGGGTTGCTCCAAAGCAGAGCCTTGTGACCTTGTTCTCTTGGCTACTTCCTAACCAGCCCTTTTTAAGAATAGCAAAGACAACAATGTTAAAGTAGCAACAAGATGTTCTGACAGTGCATGGTCCCACATCATTCAAGGTAGGAGGTGTGGACATTTGCTGTCTGGGCAAGTGGAATAAATATTCAATTTGGCAGATTCCCAGTGCATCCCTCGCTCGCTAAGCTATAAGAATTATGCTATACCTGGGAGATGCCACAAGGGTATAGTGACACCATGGTTTCTTGCCTGCCTGAAGCTGACTGGTTCTCTGAAGCTTGATCAACATTTATCTTTGTGCAATAAAGCACAGTTTTCTAAAATCAAAGCTAATAATTTTCTTCTACTGAAAACTAGCACACAGAAGACACAAATTATGAAACAGAAAGGCAATATTTGAGAACAGAGCCATAGATTTAGGAGCATCATTCAAAGGGAACGTATGTATTAAGCCGAGTCTGTTCAGCTACAAACCAAGTAGAAAAAGATTTGTGAGCTCCTGGCACCGTGCAGCTCATGGTTGTTTTCAGTATGAAGAGACTGCATGGGCTCGAGAGCTGTGTCTGCCTGTGCAGAAAAATGTCTGCCTTCAGAGGAGCCATTTAAAAACTGGGATATGTGTTTGGTGTGAACTTGAAGGCTTTTCCTGGTCCTTCAGATGCACAGTGTTCAGAAAGAGACTGCTTCTGATGAGAGAGGGAAGCTGGCAATGGGTTTTGTGTCATCTTAGAGACAACTGGGCAAGGAAAGGGAGGCTGGAAATAGATTTTCATGTTTATATTTGCGAAGACAGAAGCTGTCCTAACACACAGTAATTTCTTCCTGTGCTTGGGGAAGGTGATAAGTAGCATCCTTGGATGGATGAAGTGAAATCTTGCTGCTACCAAAGGCAGTGGACAGAAACTCTGCCCATAGGATCATTGCCAGGCCACAGGCTCTTTCAAAGGATGTTCTCCTCTCAAGGGCTGAGTGTGAAATAGATGGGGTAGCTTCGCAAACCAGAGTTGGGTGCCACATGAAGGACTGATAGCTGTGAATCATATTGCAGGTCTGGGTTAAATTCCTTGATTACAGATCAAATAAAATCAAGTGATTCTGTGAATATCTGAAGACTACTTCCTATCTTTCAGAGCTCCAACTGAAGTTACCAGGACTCTACTGGAACAGGACTACCAAGTGTTGTAAAGCAGACTGTCCCATGATGGATTAACAGCCAACATCACTATTTCAGTTTGTGTGATGCTTTGTACAACCAGTTATGGTTCTACCCAGCACCAGTGGTGAAGTCGTACCAGTATTCAACCATTCTCATATTTTACCAACAGTGATGGAGCCCATGTCATGGAGAAACACAACTCTGGCACGCAAGACACTCAAAGCAAAGGCCTCTTGTCTTGCTCCACTAGATGGGACTTGACTGAGGAATTTGCTATGGATCAGTTTATGGCAGTTATAAATTAATATTCAAAGCTTTCTCTCATTTTTAGCCATCCCCCCTCTTTTCTACTTCAAATTGTGCCATGAGGTTATTCCTATTCTGCATAAAATTAGAAGCATTGGATAAATATTTCCAGAAAGTACTAAAACAGATACTGGTTTGCTAAGCTAGGCTGCTTCCTTGTTTAAAAGCAGACAGCATAAGAGAAACCAGTGGGTAATCTCCCTGCGAAATACAATCATTGCAAATGCAACTTCTTCAGCTGTGGGCGCACAGAGGCAATTTGGTGGGAGCCCTTTGTAAAAGCACTCACTGGCTGCACCTACTAGTAACTCTACAGTGCCCTCATTTGTTGTGGAATCCATAGCGCAATCAGATTTCTTCTTCAGACATTTCAATTTATTGTTCTGATGTTAAGGAAAAATATCCAGTTGATAGACTCACTTGAACAGGGAGACGCTATATTGTGTTAGGCACAGCTTGGAAGCTTAAAAATAACCTGAAAAGAAATGGAAAAATCACTTCAGTCAGTAATGGTTCCACTCCGTATTCCTCAGAGCTGCCAGCTGTAGTGACGAGAGTTCAAATGTCAGGATTTGGGGTTGATCCGGTGATGTCCCAACACCTGGAAGTGAGACTCTCGCCTCACTTTCCTTCACTTGCAGTCAGGAGGGGAAGTGAGAAATTCCAAGTGGCTCAGAAGTAAAACTGGCTGAGAGAAAGCTAAAGACCCATGAAGACCCATCTTTACTTGCTTGCTTTCCTTACCTGTTATTTTTTCAGCCAGCCCTTTGACTTTTAACATTACAGTGCTGCCCTGCCTTGTGTGTTAAAGGGGCACACCTGAAAAGGAATCGTGGTAAGGCAGATCCAACAACCCGAAAAGGTTAACCATGCTCTGCTTAGCCGGTTGAGGAATAAAAAAAGCTTAGGATGAGTATTTTTTCAAGAAAGTCAAGGACTAGCATGGTCACTGCTCGGCAGATCTACAAGTCCAAGCTTTGGAGCTGCTGATACAATGCATGAACCTTGTTGGCTGAAATCCTTCCTCCTGTCTCAAAGACAAGGACTGTGCAAAATGATGAGGCTAGATTATGGATGCACACGTGCTTTTTGCACTCTGCCATGGATTCCGTAAGGTGAGCGTGAGTGAATTATGGACGGTCTTTTGATGGGTTTGCAACAATCTTTTAATGGCACTGAGACGGTGTGAAGTTGCAGTGCATTGATTTTCTTTTGTCCATACAGTAATTTGTAGTGGTGGAGATTTATTTTCCTCTTTATGTTTTCCATGAAGCTAGTAGGCAGCGAGGCCAACGGCAGCTGGCCGTTGGTCTCCCATTTCTAGGGATGCCACAGACAGCCACCTTTGTGCTCAGAGGATCACTGAGGGGGACCTGATGCTTAGGGAGAGCAGAGGTGGTGTGGGTAATTTCTGTGGACCGATTTCCACCTCTGGCAGGCAGTGATGTTGTCTGCTGGGTCAAAACTGCTGCAGTGGCAAGCCAGAGAACATTTGACCTGCCAGCCCTCAGACCAGGGGACCCATCCTGGTAAGTCTTTCCCACAAGCGAGTGCTGTTTCTATGAAGGCATTTTACAGATGGTGTTTTATATTGGGGTTTTTAAAATGAATTTTGCCCATTTTGGGACCAGCAGTGCCAGACCCACAGTTATTCTGACCCTGAACAGGAGCTAATATAGGTTCTGGTTTCCAACTGCACCTTGTCACTGCAGAGAAAAGGAAAACAGCTTGAGGCAGCAGCTACTTTTCATCAGGCTCATCTGCAGTCTAGGGAAGGCAGACCTGGCTGTCTTTTATTTTTCTATCTTTTATTTTTCTGCACAGCTTTGAGACTTTGTGGGAATCTCCCCTCTTCCATTAGCAGATTTAAGGAGCAGACACTGCTTTCAGTCTCGCCAGCAAGACTCTTGTGTGCCCTTCTGCCTGGCCTGCTTTCCTGCAGTTCATTCAAAGATCTGGAAGCCAGAAGGTGACAATCTGATCACTTTGACCATCTGCAGATCACAGACCGTAACTTCAAGTTAAATTAGGCCACAGCTTTTAAAAATAAAGATCAAACCTGCAACTCTGACTTAAGACTAAATCTGAGTGTTTCATGTTTGACTAGGTTGTTGTACTGATTGACTTTTAGGCTTCATTTTGTGTTTGTTTAGCAGGCAGGAGCAGCAGCTGCCGCTTAGATCCCCTCAATACTAAGCCCTAAGAAACAAGCCCTAAAAAACAAAAAAAAAAAAAAAAAAAAGGAAGAGCTTGACATGTAACTATAAGGAAGAAGGAGGACATGGATGTTCAAAGAGGAGAGAGGAAATGTTTGAGCATCTCTCTGCTGCTGAACACTGAAGTCACGGTACACAAGGTAGGTTGGGTGTTTGAACAACATAGCTGTGGCAGCGTAGTGCTGTGTCTGGGATAGCAATTCCCTAAATCAGCCTCCGCGGGGCTTCAGTTCTTTTTTATGGCTACGCTGCTCCTACTGCCTGGATTAGCTGGGATATCAGTGCTGCACTCTGTACTTGCACTGTCTTATTTGACATTCATCAGTAGGTGCTTCCAGACTGTGCACAGGCACACTGGTAGATTTTGTGGGCATCCCAGCAGTGAGTTTAAACAAAATGATTGAAAGGGATCATGAGATAGGTTTGTGTGTGGATGGAGTCCTCCTCAATGCCTTTGGAGCTCTGGAGGAGAGAGCATGAGGGTGCTTGATGGAGCTTCTACTGAAGGTTGCGTGGAGGTTGGTGTTAGAGACCAGCTAAAAATGGGATTACATCTTGTCACCCTAAATGAGAAACGAGAAGCTCTGAAGCACTGCGAAAATTTTGCTTGGTAAGACAGAGGAGACAGTGGAAGATTAGAAAGAGAACAATCAAATTCAACACCGCTTGTGTGCTTACAGTGAAACTGATATCCCACTTATTTCTATGGTTATATGGCTTCACTCTCCATGCACTGGGTCTTCTTATATTTAAGACTCCTAGGTCAAGAGGTCCTCAAGGTTCAAATCTTTCATGCCAGGAAATTATCCCTATGGATCTGCTTTTCAGCACCTTTCTCAAAGCATGTCCCACCAAAGCGGGACTTGACATTTTAAGGACAGTTTCACTCATGCTATAGACATTGTTGCCTTCTGTTCCTGTTTCTTAGATAGTCCTTGACCACTTTTTCAAGGACCAAATCTCTATTCTTCTGTCACTGAAGCTCAGGAGCAGCTCTTTGTCCGTTTTGCTCCTGAAAACTCTTTTGCAGAGTTTTTCCATTTGCAGTTTTCCTTCTTGTAAACATGATCCAGATGTTCCAGCTGAATGTTCATGTGGCTCTGCTACAGCACACTCTGTGTGTTTGTGTGTGGTTTACCAACCACTCCTGTGCTTTGTCATTCATGAGAATCCAGCTGGTCTATAAATAAGCCAAGCTAAAGCCATATTACCTTGACCAACAGATGTAATCCCTTCCTGGTTTCCTCTGATTTTAGACTATAACCTCTCCAACTGAACCACTTCTCTGTTTGAGAAGGGCCAGCACAACCTGCTGGGAGATGCTTGTCACCAGTCCCTCTGCATGCTTCCAAGAGAGCCTGTTGCAGCCTCCTGGCTGCAAACTCCAGCTCAGCAGAAGCACTTGTGTTTGATTACTGAGATCTCTGGTGTCAGCCAAGGAGGTGGATATCAAACCTGTGCACATTGGGTGCTGCCAGCAACACATCATAAATAATAGTAATGGGGCGTAATTGCTCATCAAGCCAAATCATAGCCTGGAGTGCTCCATCTGGCCAAACTCCTCTTGATGTGAGTGGGAGCTCTGCCAGCGGGTGTGCAACAGGACTGGGGTCCCAAGCAGCGGTGAGTCTGATTCAGGTCCCCTTGAAACTATTGGGTGTCTTTGCACTAATTTAGAAGATTTTAGCTAACGTCTCTTGCATTACATTGCTTCCCAGCCAGTACGGCTACATCTGTGCAATTGTTACCCCAGATGGAACATGGAGGAGGAGAATTCCTGACACTGAGCAATGAGATTTTAGATTTAGAGAGGAGATGGAAACTCTTTCCTGTTGAGTCTTTAAAGCTGGTTTATGAGGGGGTGATTTGAGACTTGAAAATGGCCCGAACGCCTGCCTTTTGGAGGGTACAACTGAAAAAACCCAACATGCAATTGATATCGGAAAGGATTGTGTCCCTGGTGTAAGGGCTATAAAAGCCAAGAAAGCTGGTGTGCCTGCCCATTAATCACCTATTGCTATTCGACATTGGTATGGCCCTTTGCAAGTGAAAATAATTTACTGCCCCCCCCACCCCTTCCCCAAGTATTTACCATCCCCATTTTGGTTTGAACATTTACAGCTGTGGTTCAAACTGTGATGAATTGGTTAGCTATAAATTTTCTTTCCTTTCCCCTTCTCCTTCCACCTCTTCCTATGTAAAGCTGGGATGGAGGTTAAGGCATAGGGTGTTATCTGAAGTAAGTGCTCTATTCTCAATGCCCCATACATCCTTGCTAATGTCTATAGCTCCCCTGTGGTATTGGGAAGTATCATTGCTATTGTAGTGTGGTAGAACAGGAGCTGGAGAGAGATAAATGGCCTAGTTATCAAAACTTCCTAGCCTCCCACAGCCCTCCTTGGGAATACAGCTATAAATGACATTCAAATGATGCTGATAGATGTTAGCTGAGCAGGGAGCAGAACGCGTGCGTTCCTGGTGCTGCGCTCGGGCCAGCCACTTGCTGATAATGTCGTGGAGATCTCAGCTAACCTGACACTGGCTGCTGACGCTATAGCTGTGTGGGTGAGATACAACACTGCCTGCTCACATCTGCTTGTGGACAAATCTTTCGGGGTTGCAAAGGTTCAAAACCGCATGGTGACTGAGACATATTAATGCTGGAGCTTGCAGAGCTAAAAGCAGAGGTGTTTTGTTTTTTTTTTTTTTTTTCCTTTAGCATAGGATCTGCTCAGTTTGGACCCTCAGAGGGTCAAATATCAGAGGGGAAACAGCCCCTTTTCCACCCAGCAATGAAATGACAAAAGTGTTATTTTTGAGTGACCTGGGACATCTGCAGTAGTGCCCTGTAGTCTGGTCTAAACAGTACAGCCTCTGCAGCCCTGTGGTGGGTCCAAAAATCGCCTCCAGGAGCTCCCTTTCCATCGGTGTTTTTCCTGGTGTGTGAAAGAGGAGAAGGACTGCTCAGATCATAAATCCCTTGGGGAACGGAGCTGGAGCAGCTAGAGTAGGTGGCCAATCTGCTTCTCTTATGAGTCTGGAAGGGCTCTTGGGTGTCTTGGCATCTCAATCAGGAGACACCACGGAAACTCGGCCATTTGGAGGAGGATGACCTCTCATGAAAACAAGCAGCAATCTGAAAGGCTTGGTCTTTTTTTTTTTTTTAATTTTATTTTATTATTAGTGTCTGGCAAGAAAGAAAGGCTTGATTAGACCCTTTGTACCTATCCACGACCACCCCCCCCCACCCCCTCCCCCCAAGGTGTAGCTACATGAATGCCCAGCCCTGCAGGCAGTTTTTTACTCAAGAGCAGCTCTTAGAGAGAGGGAATGTTTCTATTGTGTGGTGGCAGAAATCCCAGGACACCAAAGGTGCAGGCCACACAAAAGCTGTCTCTTCCCTGCAACCAAGAAATGGAAAGGAAAAGGGTACAGGGCTGTCAATCCCATCCCTTCGGGATTTAGGTGCGGGGCTGCACCGGGGTGCATGGACACACGCTAAAGCGGAGACATAGGTGTGTGTGTGGGTGGTGTCTTAGGTCCAGCGGGTCAGGGCAGACCCCCTCGGGGCTGCAGCTGGGCTTGGGCTCCGGCGCTGCTCCCTCGGGGAGCCACCGGAGGGGGGCGGGTCTGGGGGGGACCGGCCGCGCGGGCTGGGGCAGAAGCAGCATCTCCCGCAAGGGACCCGTGCAAAAAGCTGCTCCCCGGCGGGGCTGGGGACTGCCCGGGCGTGCTGCCCCCCAACTCCCCCTCCGCGGGCAGAGGCTGCCGGTTCAGCTCGGCTCGGCTCGGCTGAAAGCGAACCACATCGGCAGGCAGCGCCTCCAGCCGCCCACCCGCCGCCTCTCCCGGCATCCTTCATCCCCATCCTCCCCTCCTTCCTGCTCCGGCGGTGAAAGCAACCCCCCGCCGGGGGCCGGGGATGCCCTCCCCCTCCCCTCCCTCCCCTCCAGCCGCAGCGGGGGAGGGGGGCTGTGATGCTGCAGGGGGATCCCCGGGTGTCGAGCGGGGTCTCCCCTTCCGTCGGCTGCCGGGATCTCCCCGCTCGGCGCCGGCGGCCCCAGCGGCGGCTGCTGGGGGCTGGCCACCGGGGACGCGGGCGGGGGGCAGCCCCGTGGCGGAGGGCCGGCGCCGGTGCCCCACGCAGCGTGGATGACTAGACACCCGGGGCTGGGGGAGCGGGGGGCGGGCACCCGGCTATTTGCTGGCTGCATACAATGGGCCACTCCCTAACGTGAGGGCTTGGGGGGAGGCAGGAGCTGGGAGGAGGAGGAAGAGGAGGCGGGGGGGGGGAGGGGGGGGGGGAGGAAGGGGCTCGGGCATCGGGCTGGTAAATAAACTCCGCGATGATTTCCCTCCGTTGCGGCGGCCCAGGTGCCCGCCGGCGAGGATGACCTGACGGGGATGTGACTGCCTCCCCCCATCCCACCTTTTTTTTTCACCCCCCTCCCTCCCTCCATATATATATATATATATACACACACACATAGATACATGTGTATATATATATAAACATATAAAGAAACCATCCAGGGGGGGAGGGGCGGGGAGCGCGGATCATGGCCTTGGGGCTCCCGGGGCTGCCGCCGCCGATCCGCAGCTCGCCTCCGGGGCCCGCCGGCGACCATGGGGCTGAAGGCGCGGCGCGGTGCGGCGGGCGGTAGCGCGGCCGGCGGGGCAGCGGCGGCGGCGGGGCGGCGAGCGGCAGCCGGCGGCGTTGGCGACCCCGAGCAGGGCTCGCTGGCCCTGGGCACCGGCGCCGACCGCGACGGGACGCTGCTGCTGGAGGGCGGCGGGAAGGAGGAGGGAGGCAAGCGGAGCCCGCCGGGGCTGGGGCTGCTGGCGAAGACCCCCCTGAGCCGCCCGGTGAAGCGGAACCACGCCAAGTACCGCCGCATCCAAACTTTGATCTACGACGCCCTGGAACGACCCCGCGGCTGGGCGCTGCTCTATCACGCCTTCGTGTGAGTACGCGGGCGCGCAGCCCCCGCGCAGCGCGGAGCGGGGCTCCCCCGGGGGCGCGTCCCGGGGCGGCGGGGGGCTGCCCCCCCGGGGTGCCCCCCCGAGGCCACCGTTTTGCTTTATCATTCTGGGCGTAAGGCGCTGCGGGGGGCTCGCTCCAGCAGCGGGGGTGGGGGGGCACGGGTCGCATTCCGGGCTGTGCTGCTGAGCGGTTTTACTTTTTTTTTTTTTTTTTTTTCCCCCCTGTCGTCGGGTTCTCCGAGCTGAGCAGCTGCTGTTGGGGCCGGGGCTCTCTCCTGGGCGTACCCCCGCGTTGCCTGGGGGCGGCATGCCCCAGCCTGTGTGCCTTAGACCCTGGGAAAGGGATGCCAGAAAGACCAAGCTCTGGGCAATTTTAGGGCTCCGAGTGCTTCAGGGGAACACCGCTGGCTTCAGCTCAACCTCCCGCGTTGCGTTGGGTTGAACCAGCTGTTACAAACCCCGAGCGAACGGGAGCTTTCAGTAGTTGAAAGCGTCAAATGAAAACCATCGGGTTTGGGGTCCATAAGCGTCACCCCGCAGCACGTGGAACCCAGGCACCGCAGCACTTGTCAGCCAGAAAGTTAAACTGACCACCAGGGAACTGAGATGAAATAAACTCCTTTTGCGGCCCAAAGGTGACAAGTCAAGTTAATCCCCACTGTTTTGCGTGCCTGAAAATTCTGGTCCTTTCAGTTTTCACAAGATAGAAAAATTAGATCTGTTTGCTGCATAGAACGGGATTGGCTGAGTCCTATTCAAATAACTGTGGTTTTCGGTGTTGTGAATGTGTTTGAAAACTGACGGGATTATCAGTGATCACGGTGTTACTGTTTTTCTTTAATGCTGTAATGTGTGCCGAGCCCTGTGTGGTAGAGGATTTAAGCAGTAATTTCTGAAATTGGTTTATTTGCCAAAGACAAATGAAGTGCTCCAGGCTTCACGGGCTGTGAGCCTGGAGCTGGGTCTTGGGAAGTCTTGATCTTTGGTGAGGTCTTTACAAATAAACAACTTGAGTGTAGGGCTGCGATTTTACCTCCAGGCAAATTTCTTGCTGGTGTTTGCAGGGCTTTAGCCCTGGGCGAGGAGTAAGAGGCAGCGTTCACTACTGATGTGCTGCTGTGTACCCCTCACTCGTTGCTGCTCCCCTCTTTTGTTTTCGTAAAGTGGGACTTAGGTTCCTGCTTTACAGCTTAATTTCTGTGGAAAATGTGGACACTGGATGCTGTGACACTTTTTCAGTTCTTGCGCTCCTTTTTGCTACAGGAAAACTGTTAGCGGGCAGGGAGTGTCAGCATTTGGGGTGTATTATGTTGGGAAGGCTTTTTGGTCTGGAGCTTGCTGTTCGATCGTGCTCAGTATTGCATAAAGCTGCTTCTTGTTGGGGAGAGCTGTGTCTGGATGGAGGGGCACCCCATTCATCCTACCGTGGTCAGCCCCCCCACACTGCATAAGTGAGGCTTTAGCACATGCCAGAGTGTTATGAGCAGTTGGCATCTCTCTGTGGGCAGCTGTGGCAGCTGGGTCAAACCCATGCCCAGGCTCATGTCTGGATATAAGCAATAGGACAGTGGATGAGTCTAGAAAGGCTCAGGCGAGCTGAGAGATTCGTGATCATTTGCAATGGTATAAGAATTTCCAGTTGCAACATTTGTTTTAGATAGCTCTCTAGACGTGTGGTTAACCTGAGGATCCTCATGCAATATGGATCATAAAATGAGAAAAAAAATTGAATATGTTTGTAAGGTTTGATGCTTCTTAGGAGTGGACCTGACATTCTGTGTGGCCAACTTCTCTTTGGGGACTACACAGTTCTGCAAAACTGAGATGTGAGTCTGATCTGCTCGCATGAAAGTCAAGAAGTCTTGTTACTCAATATTAACTCAACATTAATGAGAAAAACACTTTTAGGACTTCCTTATCCTTCAAGGAAGTAAAATACACAAGTCCTGGTCTGTCAGCCCACCACAGACATCCCACCCCTTCCCAGGACACCCAGGGGGCTCAGCAGTCCAAGGCTGCCACACTGTGTTTCTGTTCAGTCTTGGCTCCTTCTGAACTCAGGAGAAGTTGTGGGTTCTTACCTCGCTGTAGGATCAAATCCTACAAAAAGGAATCTGCCATAAGTGATGGAAGACCATGCTGAGATTTTCCTGACAGAGCTGGTTCCTGTGACTGGAGAACGATGGCCTGCTCGAGAGCAGGAGCAGTGCAGTGGGAAAGCAGCACCTAAATTGATATCCACAGTCTGTTCTTTCTTTCAGATTAACTGTCTTTTAACCTTTTTCCTTCTGAAAAGGACAGTCTCTCATGCTGGAGGTGCTGCTATGACACTGTGTAGTGCCATTCCAGCAGCCCCTCATGCTTCTTTTCACACTGGAACAGTTTATGCTTTTCCTTGGGTAGGTGACAGATTGCCAGCCCTTCCATAAAATCTACAAATTTAATGCTGTTTTAATTTTTGAGAAAAGTCCCATTTATCTTAATGACATGCTACACTTTGTCTCAATATTCTGAGTAACTTTTCAATAAACACTATGCAACCAAAATTCAGAGTAAGAAGGTTCCTCTCATATTAAAACAAAACCAAAACAAACCACACCAGAGGATAAACAACTGAGGGCCAAAAGGGATTGCAGCATGGGTGGATGTGATGGGCTCCTTATAGATCCAAACATTCGGAGGTGTTTAATGAAAAGATGATGCAAAGGGCTCCAGTGCTGTGTATATCCCAGGATTTAAGAGGTGGGAAGCTGCTGATGGAAGAGGGTTGCAACTTTCAGGACACGCCGAGGGTGTTGTGTGGGGGCAGGAAGGGGCTTTGCAAGGCTCTTTGCAAAAGCTTTGGATGCCAGAACTTTTAAAAGGGTGGTACAGATGGGATCTCATTAAATCGTACAGTGATGCCCATATGGCTGCAAAGGGGTCATGATCCTTTGTGTATCTCACTGTTATAATGTGCACACAAATAAGGTTTGATGCGGTGCCTGCTGTAGACGCTCCCTTTACTTTAGGTGGGGTTAGAGCTACTGAAATGCGTCAGTCTATTGAAATAATTCAATGAGAAAGCATAAATGTGGTCAGGCCCTACCATGCCCTAGGGACAAAGATGCAGGGGAGAAAGGGAGAAATTCCTGGTGGCAATTTTAGTGTTCAGCTTTCACTGGCGGTGATTTACGGAAAGTGACATGAGATAATTTCTTTGTGATTCTTCCTCCTTCCTCGCTGGGCACAAGTGAGTTTGTCCAAGCCTATCCTTATAGCAAAGAGAAAGGTGATTTGGTACTAAAGAAGCTGATTTTGTTTCCTTCACCACTTGAAAACATTTATTCTCTGGCAGCTCTGCTAGACAGGGGATTTACTAAACATCCAGGAGGTTCCCATCTTTCAGGACACCAGAGTTCACAGACTTCTTGGCAATATGGCAGTATCTAATGGCATAGATGGTAAAAGAAAATTGATTTTCCCCTGAAAATTTTCACCTTTGTAAAGCTAAACTCCTGTTGAACATTTTCATTAAAAAAAAAACCAATCTTGTTTAAGCTTTGTGGTTTTTAATTTGGAAACGTCTCTTGGGGGTTGCAGGTCATGCTACAATCTATCCCTGCTCCTTTCTGAACTAGTCTCCCTGTAGGTATGACTGCTGTTCCTGTGATGTACTGTATTTTCCTTTGTGTTGAGCAACGCAATATATTGTATGAAGCCCCTGTGATTGTTCCTGGTGGGATGTGTACTTTGGCCAGGGATACCGACTTGAGACCTGTTCACCTCCAGAAGCCATCCAAATGCTTTGTTTATGCACAGAACCATAAATGAAGCAAATGAACCGGATCATTTTTAATTGTAAGCATTTTTTTTTTTTTTTTGGTAGATAATGAGCAGAGTCCAGAAAGATTACAAAATACAGATCCAGACTGCACTTGCAATCTGTGGAAAATTTTCAACCTGACTTAAAGAAAAAAGAGGCTAAAGGAGAGGTAGCTAGGAGATACTCTTATTTTCATACCATTCTCTGAGACAGCTGTAACCTTTAGTTTCATGGAAAAAGAAGACCAGGAAAAGGCTTGGGAGTAGGTTTTCTTTTGTGGGACAGTGTGTAATATTGACTGCACTCTGCTGGTGTAGATCACCACGGCATGCTTGCTGATGAGAGAGGGAACCGTGGGGAACAATTGAAAACCATTCCCTATTTGCCATGCAATCTTCTTTCAATACCACTTAATACCTGGAATAAGAAGAGGAGGCAGAGTCATGCGATTCAACAAATCATCAATATTTCTGGGAAGCACCAGCAAGCACCTCTTGCATGACTGATTGTAGGTGGGTGGTTTGCAGAAAAGAGTGTTGCAGAACTTGGGGAATAGGTTGGAGGTCTTGGAACTTTCCGTTATTTTCCTCTTAACCCTTAAGGAGATACTACGTAAGATGTGCTGATCCACCAGCCTGTGTCAGCCATCTGTGGTGATATGGGAATAGGTTCGGGGTAAAAAGAAGGACAATTATGAATCCTTCCTTGGCCTGTTTGGCATGGACTTGTCTCTAAGTGAGTCCCCAGAGCAGCAGAGCAAGCCTGGTCCATTAGCAAGTGCCCTTTGCTTATGTGTTCGCCAATACGAAGTCTGTTTTAATTATTTATGCTAATTCAGCGTAATGCATGGATAAATATTCTGCAGTATACTTTGTAAAAAATAATGAAGTCTTAGTCATTGGAGACCTCACCGCACACCTCTGCTATTCCATCTCCGCTGAGGCTTGTGGAGTCCGTCCTGGGTTTGCGTGTGGTTTAGCGAGATGTGATGGTATCTCAGCCACTGGGAGCAGCCAACATCACAGGCTGTAGTCACTGGCTGCTGAAAGCTGGGGTTTGCTGGTAGGAATGAGAAGGGGCAGCAGAGCCTGGGGGAGCCACAGCCTGTATAATGTGGGTGGCTTAAGATCCCCAACTATAGCTTTGGAGTCACTTCAGCAGCTCGTATGTGCCCAGTGCTTCTTTAAGCACGCAAACTACCTCTGAAATTACAGGCCTTTTGGTGGGAATAGGTGGGTTTTCACTACAGCCTCAGATCTCCTTGCAAGGGCCTTGGTGCCCATAGCAAGACGCACTCCCGGAGTGGGTACCCACAGGTTGGGTGGGTCAGCCTGTGCACTTGGCACTGCCATGGCTACACTGCTAACTCGCTGAGCTGTGGAGCTGCTCATGCCTGCTTGATTGATGTGTTTGTGGGAGCTGCAGGTGCACAGCTGCCTGTAGCACAGGCGTACACCTCAGTGTCCCCCAAAACCCCTTGGGATGCAGGTCCCTGAGCAGCCTCTGCAAGTGCAACCTGCCACTCGCACCAGGTGATGCAGCCTTATAGGGGTGGGCGTCAAGATCTATGAGGGATAGTGCAATGTACAGGTGAGCATTGGAGCCACCAGCAACAGCAAATAGCAGCTGGTCTTTCAGTGCTGTCAGCTCAGCCCAGGAATAAGCCCCTCAGAAAGAACTCATAGCGCCTGGTGTAATTTCTATAAAACAAAACAGTCCCAAATTTCATCATTTTGATAAGCGGAGGTACAGCAAAGCCCCTCTGTCAGCCAGCAGATTTTTTTCTTCTCTTTTGAGAAAGCTGGTAGTGAAAAGCAGCACCATCTCAGTGGTACCCTGGCAGTCCTGGAGGCACTGTCTGTGGTAAAGCCCAGGACTAGACTTGTCACAGTATCTCCAGCCCAGCATCTGGGAGTCTGGTTGGAGGTACCACTTGGTTCATAAAAGCCGTCTCAGTTTCTTCTTGTGTCTCTCTTTTTCTCCTCACAGCAAACATCAGATCGTCACAGGGCACAGCAGGGTCTGGGCACTTCTGGGTTGGCTGCCAGGCAGCAAGGCCACGTGGGTTTTACTTCTTTTTTTTGGACCTGAGTTTTAATGGAGATTAGGGAAACATTTTCAAAACGAGCAGTGAGAGACTTTCCACACCTGTTTTGCTCATTTTAGTGCAGAATGTAGGAACATTCAAAACAAACTTAATGGAAAAAATAGTAACTAAAGACTATGCATATTAACAGTGGGATTAAAAAAATCTTTGCATACATATTACGCCAGTAATTTACCAAGTACTGTGTGCTTGAGTGTGTTCAAGTGAACATGAAGGTGCCCCAGCAGTTTCTACTTCCCCCAAACATCACGCCAAAGGCTACTCACCCAGCATCTTTCTGTTCTTTCTTTGGGGCTCCCTGTATCACTTGATTAAATCCTTTTTATTTATAGCTTAGCCAACAAAAAAACCTGCACGTGTATGTAAAGCACAATTCTGTGCCTCTTGGTCTGTAAAAATCCTTTCCAGCAGTGAGATGTATGTGCAAGGTCAGGTGATGTTATGCATATTCAAGGACAAGGTCTGAACCTGAGTAATTTCTGTCTAATTTAACAGCTGTAAGAAACTTTCCCAACAAAATCAGTCAAGGGAGTGTTAAGTTCATTTATATCTTGTTTAAAAACATAATAGATTGGTGACCTTAGACACAGCCAGGCAGCTGGGTGTTTGGGCCCTGCATGGTATAAATAAATGATAATGTTTATTCTTGTATTTAATAATGGTATATTCCTTTCTTGTATTTAATAATGCTATATTCCCTTCTTGTGCGTGGAACTTTACAGAAGGAATGGAGCCACAGAGACATTGCATCTGCTATTGCTTCTGGCAGATACTGTATTAAATGGGCTAACTTAAATATTAATAGCTTTACAAGGAATATGGTCCACAAAAGCTGTTAAGTATATGCTGCCTTCTGTTTTAGGATGATAGCTGGGAAACAGCATTTTCTGTGGAAATAGGGACATGCCCAGGGATATTTAGGTTCATGGTAACCTACTTTGGAAAAAAGCACTCTGGGAGAACTTTCAGGCTGGAAATCTGTAAATTGCCTTCCTCAGCCTTAAGTGAGCAAACTGATTAAGAGCATGTTTAACTTGGAGCAAGTGAAAGGTCCCACTGATGTCAGGAGGAGCCTATCCAAGGTGACACTGAGGTCATCCCAAGCAGAAGAGTGTGACAGATTTGGTGGAAAGCATCACTAGGTATCATCACCTTCCTCTGCACAACAGCTTGCTGCTCTGCTTGGGCCTGGTGAGGTGAGATCCTCCTAAGCTATAGATCAAGGCCTGTGGTGGATCTTGTGGAGGATCCTCCACAGGCCTGCATCCCCTCCATACCTTAACAGCCACCTCTGGTTACAGTCACCAGGATAACAACTTGCCCTCCTTAGAGGCACTGCCTTTTGCTCATTTGTGTGGGTTTTGAAAACCAGGCTGGAGTTATGTATCTCCAACACTGCTAAATCTCAGTGTGGAGAGGTGCTGAGACCCTGGCATGATAAGCATCCGGTGCCTCTTGAGGTGGCATGTGCTCTCACTCCCTTCTCCTACATGCATTTATCTTGCCAAAGTCTTTTCTACTTCACTTTTTTTAGGTTGCTGGTAGATGGTAGTGGAGCATTACGAGTTCATTGTATGGCAGTGGCAGTGGAGCAATCCTAATCCTCTCTGGGTTGGCTCTTGTCTTTTGCTTCCTTAGACTTTACAGACTTTATTTCATTTTATGGGTACTGGCATCTCGCTTGTCCTCCCTGTTGTCAGAGTTGCATGGATGTGTTTTGCATTCCATTGCCAACCTGTATTAGTCTGTGATTGTCATGTTGACTCTCCAGTGGTGTTTTTTAAACTCAGATGCTTTTAATTTTTACTTTCTTCTGTCCTTGCTGGTGTTTTGATCACCTTCCAGATTAGTACCTCGGAATTCTGTTAACATTCAATTTAATTCTTTTTATAGATCATTAAGGAAGCACTTAGTAAGACCAGAACTAAGAAAATCCATTCAGCATTTCACTAAATAGCAACTTCCCCCCTTCCTGGTTAATACAATATCATTTTTTATGGCTTTATTTATAGCTCTGAAGCTGGTTTTTAATTTTATGTAGTTTCTCCCAGTCACCTGAATTAATACTAGAACTAGACAGTGCACCTATGTCACAACAGCAAATATTTCCTCATTTCTTTTTTATTCAGACCTGATTGTTGGGCTATGTTTATCTGTTTAGTTCAGTAATCTGCCTTTAATTGTTATCTTCCCATCTCAGATTTTTCATGCTTTTGACATGGCAAGTGTGTATCTCGTATAACAAAATGATTCAATGTTCCTAGTGCCATCCACCACTAGAGTAGAGCTAAAGCAATGCTGAAAGCTTTACCCCGATCCATTCAAGTCCTAGTTCTTATATATTTTATAGGAGCCATTAGATCTGGCTAACACCTGACTTTGGGTGAACGACAGAGATGTTAATCCTAAACCAGAAGACTCTTTACAGGGCATTCCACACTGACTGTAAATATAGAGAGTCTAAAATTTTCTGTTTCCAGTGGGGATGTTGTAGAAGCAAGTACAGCTGTTGAGGGTCTGATAGCGAAATCCCCCAAGCGCACGGTGGGGAGCTGCCCACCAGGCTCTCAGCAGTGCAGCATCAGCTCTGCTTATCTTTGTTCCCTTCATGCCGCTCCATGCACCACTCAGAGTGTTTATGAGGAGGGATTACACCCTGAGGAGGGAATGTCAAGAGCAGCTGATTGAAATTGCAGGGGAATTAATTTAGGAAGGTAATTACACAAACTGGAATTTGCTTTTCTACCTTTGCTAACACTGCTGCTCTTGTGAGACATGCTGGAAGAATTTCAATGCACACAACTGGCTGGGGCTCTCTGATCAGACCTCAGACACTGCACGGTGGCATCAGATGCACAGGGCCGTGGCTCAGGACCAGCCTTGCACTGCAGCTATGGCAGCAGCTTTTTTCATGCCTAGAGAAGTCATTAACCATGTCTAGACCGATTGGCAAAACCGTGTCAGGGATGTTCCCAAGCAGTGATACACACTGGCCGGCAATACGACATTGCCGGATGACCCGTGCCATGGTTTTAGTCTGAGACAACTAAGTGGCTGGGGGTACAGCAAGTGTGGTGACAGACCTGGGACCGCTCCCAGTGGGCATCTGTGTGTGGCTCCCTGCTTTAGAGGCAAGTGAGGTCGGTGATATGGACACTGGTCATGCCAGCTGGCCTCATGGAAAGAGAGCAGGACAGAGTATCTTTGAGTTACTAGAACAGAGATAATTGTTACATGTGAGATCTTGAAACTTTGAGGATATCCTCCTGAGTCTATTTAAAAAGCCACTTTGCTTTGGGATAAGACCCTTCACTTAGATAAAGACCCAAGAAATCCTACCCCACTGAAATAGTATAGGTTTCACCCTATGTGTGTGTCCAATAACACGTTTTGTTTTCTATACCCTTTCCTCTTCCTGTTCATGGGACTCTGCCAAGGCTTTTGCCTTTTCTGTTTCAACATTCCTTGTGCTGATCAAACTCCCATGGAAGTTTAAATACTTCACCCTCACATCTAGGCATATTAGCAAAAGAATATTTTTTTGTGGTACTAATCCAGGAAGAAGAGTCCAATGATCTTTCATTACCAAACTTCTTATATCTTGTGTAAAACACAGAAGAAGATATTGCTAGTTGCCTTGTTGCTGATATTTGGACATTTCTCCTGATTTTGTCTCATTCATTTTTGTAGGTGTTGCTCCATTACCTCATCAGGTCCTGGGTGCAATGACACCGTGCAGAGGTGGGATCTGGCAGATCATGTTCATGGCAGTTTCTGCTCTCTGAATATGGCATTATCACATGGTGCATTCTCAAATACATTAATCTCTCCAGTGCTAAATTACTTAGAACAACTGTATTTCCCCTTTTCTTCAGGGCTTGAGAGGCAATCTCTCAACATTCACAATGGGATCCATCCATCTAACACTTTATCTGAGGTAGCTGTCTGGACTCCTTTTATAGCTGCTGAAGAAAAACAGGAAATAGAACTTTCTGGAGCACAATTAATCTCATCCTAAAGATGATTCTAAAATAGGTGAAATTAATTACCTCTCGAGTGCCTGAAATTTTCCACCGACTACAAAGGAGACCTCAGGTGACTAACTTGAATTTAGGTATTTACAGTGGAAACACCTGGCAGATAGGAACCTTTTTGCCTGACCTGAAAGGCAGGACTCAAAGCCACGTTAAGATAACTAGATTTAGATAAGTTCGTGTACAGTTCTGTGTGCGCAATAGGTATTGAAGTTCTCTTTGTAGTCAGCGGAGATCGAGTCAATACAGTCAATAGATTTTATGGTGCAATTCATCCAACCAGATGTAGGGGACTGCTTTACATGGAGATAAATCACAGCTTCAGCTCCATTGAGCAATTCTCCACTGTCTATAGCAGGAGCTGAGGTGATGATCTCTGGTAAATGTCTGCAGTAAAAGCTACTTTCTGACAGATGAGTCCTACCTCTAAAGGCACGAGGAATATGACTTTTACTATTATATTGGCTTTTACTAATATTAGGCTCAACATAAAATTCTAATTCCCTTCCCTCAATAGCTGTGCGTATGTGGCTACTTATTATTCCAGGTCACACAGGTCTGTAGTCATCCCTGACATTATGCCAGAGAAAAATCTGATGATGTAGTTGATGTCCTCAGTTTCATCATCCTACTTAATGCTGCCGATTTCAGTAGCTTTAAGATATTTCTCTAGTTGGGAGTCTTGAGTTTATCTTTCCACTTTCCCTTTGTTCTCTTCCACTTTCTGTTTGTTCTCTGGTTTGCTATGGGGTCTATCTCCCTGAGCCCTCCCATGAATTTGCCCTTGATTTATAATCATAGTTGCAGTTGATCTTGAGGTCATGCTCAAACCCAGACTTTACCTCTTGTACCAAGCTTCAAATCCAAGGGCTGCGATTGTCTCTGTTTTCCCTCCATCATCTTCTGGCCATTCGGGATTTACCTGGGCACAGGAATTACCGTGGTGGGAGTTTGCCTGCAGCAGTCCCGCTTCTTCCTATTCCTGAAATTCTGTCCATTTGCATTGCTCCTCTTATCTCCATCACTCAAAATTAGCTCCCCAAATCAATGAACAGACAACACTGTGTTCTAGAAGGTGTCTTTTAGGGACCAGAAGACACTTTCTGGGTGGCTTGGACATTGTCCTTTTGAAGCCTGTAACAAATGTAGAAGGTCAGTTTGAACAGCCTGGAATGAATGAGGCTGATTGTGAGGGTTGTTCGTAGGCTTACACTCTTTTTTATGTGCTATAGTTTTCCCTGTAAAGCTGGAGACTTCATAGATATCTATGGTAGGAACCATTCAGTATTTTAGAGGGCGTACTCACTTTCATTCACGAGCTGAATCAGTAAACTAGCGTAATTGAACCTAATACTGAAATCATCAGAGAACTGGACAAAATCTGAATGCATGAAAATGCCCTGACACAAGGAAGTATTTTTGGGTGGTGGTGTATTCCTTTAACAGCTGCTAGTTTGTGTTTTGCTTGTTTTTGCAGAAATCCTGAGCCAGCAACCTCTTTTAGTCATGTCAGTGCAAATGTAGAGTAAATCTATTAAACTCAGAACAATTAGATTTGGCTGCTGCACCACAAGCTTGTTCTGGACCCACTACAAAATCTTTTCATTTTATGCTGATATTCTGCTAGCACCAGAGGCCAAGGTCAAGGTTCTCACCACTGGTGAGGTATTTCCCTGCAACAGCAAACTTGCCCTCCTAGTAAGGTAAGACACTTGAGGAATGGGGTAAATAGGAGAGATGGAGATCCCCTGGCAAGATAGCAAGTGAGCACCAACCTGTCCCAGAGCTGCCAGTACTCACACCATGGTGTTCGCAGCTTGTTTCCTTCACATTAGGAGCTGGCTTATTAAGCGTGGAGTCTTTCCTTCCCTCTCTGCTCCCCAGAGTGGAGAGAGGATTTTTCCTCCCTCATCAGCACAGTTATTTATTTAACAAATACAGTGCAGATAAGCTGGGGAAGTTAAGCAAGCAAAGCACCATCTTTCTGCCCATTTCTTGGTGTAGGTCGTGTCTGATGTTGGAGCTGTAGGAACGAGTTGACAACTACAACCATAAAGCGGTTTAGTTTGGAAGGTTTTAGAGGTCTCCAGTCCAATCTGCAGAGCAGGGCTGACTTAAAAGTCAAATCAGGTTGCTCAGGACTATACCCAGTTAAGTTTCATGCATCTCCAAGATCTGAAATACTTTATATTATGAGGAGTGATAAATTTGGTCGCACCTCTGCACCTCCCAGAATATGTTGTTTTATGCATTTCTCATAACGAGCACACTTCTAGGCCCAGAGTCATGGAAAGTCTTCCCTCTCCTTTTCATTCAATCCTGAATATGCATGGACAGAAGTGAGACGTAACATCTGGACAGGGATGCTGGCAGGTCAGCCCACTCTGGAGGAAACAAGGCTTGTATTAACCACAAAGTTGCTTGCCGCTGGGCTAACTAGCACCGATGTTGTTTAGGTTTGGTGTACTGACACTGGGAAATACTAGAGGTAATCTTTAGTGTAATGAGTAGAGTTCACTGAAAATAGGAAACCTTTCCCAAAGGCTTCTCTTTTCTTTTTTTACTGATGTTGTAATTCGACGTTTCCACCAAGTTTTCATTGTTCAGAAGAGTCATTCAGTCTCCAGGAATTTATCCCTACTCTACACCTCCTTCTGACTTTCCCATCTCTTTCTCCCTGTCCCTTCCTCACACAATCCCATCTTCTTTGGTGGCATTCATCACCTCACTACGGAAGTACAGCACCAATCACTGGATCATCGAGCTGTGCTCTGTGTGTGACCCCTCAGCCTTTCATACTTTACATAACTACAGCAGTAGAATTCAGTCTAACTTACTCAGTTGGCCTAAGTGCTGATAGCAGTTTGATGGAGCTGACATAACAATTTGTCTCTTACCCAGACATAGCTGTATTTACTTTTTGGTCTTTTTTATACCTTTTTTTTAACTGACCGGACTTTGACATTGACTTCACCTATGTCAGGACTAAAATTGTGCCTCTAATTCCCTCAGAGTAGGGACTCAATAGGAATTACATTGTCTGTAATGTGCGAGGTAGTTTTGATGCAGGAATTGTCTCTGAATCACCTTGTGTTTCACCATCATTAGTATCTTTTTTAGGTTGCACAGCTCCCTGATATTGAACCCGGCATCTGGTGGTAAGGTAATCCTGCTGGACTTTGAGCGCAGCCCGAAGTTAAGAGTCCTTATGCAAACAGCATCACTGTAGGAGAAGCTCTTAGAGTTGTGATTCAGACCTTCTGAGTCTTCTCAGACTCTGAGATTCAGATACTTCTGAGTCACTGCTCCTGATCACTCTTTGCTCCAGGGGTGATGGTGGTGTTAGAGAGTTATTTATTGATGACCTGTGTAGGTAACCGCTTTCTTGCAGTGACTCAGCTGTTCTCTCCAGAAAGAGGGAATATGAAGTGAAGGTGTACACCCATCTCTCTCTTCCCAGAAAGGGTACAATCTGAGCTAATACCTGTCCCTTGAGTTTATCCACTTTCCTGGTTATCCACTTTCCTGGTCTCAGTGGAAGGAGGAAGAGGTTTAGGAGCACCACATACAAGTTAACCCCTGATCTGCATGCCACTTTGTACACAGCCTGAATCACACTTGCAACTGTTGCTCCCAGAGTCAAGAAGACAATAAGAGGTCCTGGTTTGCAGCTCGGTTTTCTGCCAGTGTTGATAAGCAAGAAAAATAAAGGATGGGAGCTCGTGGTCAGAAGATTTTCTCTAGTGAGTGAGCATATAGGCAGGACTGAACGCTGTGTCTTGCTGCCTGAATCACTGCATTCCCCAGCAAATGGGATGAGAGGACAACGTTGCTCCCAAAGACCAAAGCAGGACATAATCACCTCCAAAGCAACACTTTGCTGGAGATCATAGGAAAGCTTTTGTATTATAGAGTAGTATCTCATAGTTTTCTGGAAACAGTAACTCTAAAGAAAAGATTATTAGGATGAGTGAAGAAAAGAGATTTTGGGCAGATGGAAATGTGTCAGTGCTCATCTTCAGTGGCGGTGTTTGTTTTCACTTATTCTACCTTGACATAATTTCCAAGCAACTTGAAGCAGATGATGTATTTATAAGCACTAATCTGAGTGCTCCATCAATGCTTGTTCCAGGCTATGAAGATGGGGAGTTTGTGTTATAGCAGAGGGCTTTTTAATTGCAAAGATAATGATATAGCAACAGTTGGAAGATGATGCAAGATAAATTCAGGCTATAGATAAGGTCTAACGGGGAAGCAGATATTAGCTTGAAGAATTTGCACAAGAAATTATCAATTTTCCACTTGTTATTTTTAAACCTGACTTGGAGAATTTTCCGAAAGACAGCTGTAGGCTGTAGCTTAGCTGCAAAATATGGGCTTAAATCAATAATTCTGCATATTGTTGGCTGGTGATTAAGCAGGACTTCAAGTTCTAACCAGAAATATGGTGGAGGTTTGGTTTTTGGGGGTTTGTTTGTTTGTTGGATTGTTTTTTTATTAAATTCAGCAACAGATAAGCAGACAAGCAATGAAGTAACTCAGGAAAAAGAGATTCCTCTGTTTCATAACGGGATTGTTGACATCATAATGTAAAGTAGCATAAGTAGTAGCTGTAATAGTAATTGAACTGGGATTCTTAGGACTAAATGTAGATGTCTTCCCTGTTAATGTCTAAACATGGCCAAGTCATTTCAATCTCCTCAGTTGCCAGTAGGAGTATTGGTGATTGTTCAACCCATCCTGAAGTAAATGAGGACACTGATAAACCACATCCTGATTACCAGAGATGATACCAAATAAATAGATAACCCTTGACTATAACAGGAGCTTCAATACATAGCTTAGGTGCAGACAGCTACATTACAAACACTAACTTTAAGTGAGATGAATCTCATCCTAATCACATTGTGGAAGGCCTTGCAGGGATAATAACTTTACACAATACTCTGGACAAGAGGTTAAAATAGAGCCAGCTTCTTTGACCTTAAGATGACTGCCCCAAATATTCAAGTCTTATACAGTCTTAAGCCTGGAACACCTTTCTCAGAGCAGGTAAATACATGAGCCAAGATCATCAAATTTCTGCAACATCGGATTCTGATTCATCTTGTACCTAAATCTTGTTGTGGTGCCTCTTAAGTTCCCATTGTGTTTCTGCAGGACTCTGGTGATGTCCCCCAAGCTCCAAGTATGTGCAGAAATGAAAGGTCGTCTAGCATAGCTTTGCTGGACTGGGCTCAAAAATCATTGCTGGTTCCATTGGGCAATGTAGTCCTTAAATTGATAACCAAATAATAATTGTCAGGATGTGGGGTTTTTTTGTTTGTTTTTTTTTTTTTTTTTTGTCTGGAAAGGGCCTCAAGTTAATGTTATCTCATCCAGGGCACAAATATCTAGATGTATCTCTGAGTTATTTTAAAAAAGTAATTGCAATATGGTCATTCCTTCACAGCTGTCAGCTCTGTTGAAGAGTGGGATGTAATTTTTAGGTGTCCATGCAGTCTCTTTGCCACTGATCCTGCAAGGGGAACAGATGGACCTGTCTGGTTTCTGCCTTGTCCAGAGGGGGGAAAAAAAATAAAATTCAGCCCACTCGATTGAAAAAAAAGGTGATGGCAATGGAGTAAGCAATAAAGCCTATGTTTTTTTTAGAGTGAGGTAAGAGTAGCAATGGTGCATGGGAGAAGCTGGCAGCTGTGAACACAGTTCCAATGATGATGACAAAACAGCAGGTGAGCTGGAGAAGGAGGCGAGGAAGATGCTAGAAATAAAGCTGCAAAAGGGAGAAGAAGTGTAACTGTGGGAGGTAAAACAGAAGAAAGAGGGAATTAAGGCTACTCTTGTAGGTGAACGTGTCAGGCATTACTTAATGAAGGTGCTGCTTGTATAGAGAAAATAACTTAATTGCCCTCCTGGTGCTTTGGTGCCTGCTGTGGGCAAGTTGCCTCTTTTCCTCTAATTGCAAAGTGTCTTCTGTGTAAAACCTGTCATTGCTGTTGGCCTACATGGGAGACCCTGTGTGCTCCGGGTGGACCGAGGACAAGCCCAAGACCTGGTTCAACAGTAAGGTGTCTTGGCCAGGTAGTGGTGGAAAATAGCTGTTTGTTGCTTAAGGTATTCCGGCTCTGTGGGCAGCCAGGGGACCGTGATTTCTGATGTGTATCCATCTTCTTTGTAGATGTCACGGCTGTCATCTTCACTTGGCAGTACAGAGCTATGAGTTACACGCTGGCACCCAAACAGCAGGAGAGTTAAACTTCATTTGTTATTTCAGTGCAGAGCACAGCCCTCAGAGCTGAGATCCAAGGACAATGTGTGTTGTGGCCGTTTGGGGCTGATCCTGGGACGGTGAACCTCCCTCTGTCCCCTACATGCTCATGGTTTAGCTGAAAACCTGAAGAAGATCTGAAGAATGAAGAGACTTAAAGGAGCAGTATTCAAGGCACGTTAAATGTAACTTCAGTGGTGGTGGTGGTGGCGAAAAAGAATAGTTTCTATTCTTGAGCTATAAAAAGTGATGCCAGTGAGACACAAGGCAGGTTACACTTCTGCTTAAACAGTTTTAGGGGCAGTATCCCTGTTACCTCCAATAACAGCCACGCAGGAGCATCTGTAAAGAAAAGGCAAGTTTAGCGCTTAAACGCCCTGACCCAGAAGTAAGCCAATGCTGGCATCGCAGTCAGCCGTCACTGTGCAGCAGGGCAATGGTTTAGAAAAGGTTAACGAGCAACTGCTGGTTCATCTCCTTCCTCCCTGATGCTCAAGCCCTAGGCTTTAGTGGGGTAGCCCTGGAGAGACAGTGGCTGCCACTGTTCCTGCATCGGAAAGCAGCCTCATGCCAAACCAGGCCTGAAAACGTGTTTCCGTTAGATGTTGCTGGATGAAATGACTACCTCTGAGGGGGGGTTCTTTACCAGTTGGATTGGGGTTCTTTAGGGTGGTACCACTTGGTCAGGTTTTCCAGTTTTTCTTTGAAACAATGAATCCTTTTTTTCTTGTATTTTTGTGGGGGTTTTTTTGGTTTTTTGTTTGTTTTTTTTTTTTTTAAATGGGCACTGTGTCTGCCATGACATATCCTGGCTCCACAAACTGGGGAATAAGAGAAACAACAATAAACCTAGAAGTCTGCAACACTGTGAAAGGCACATAAGTGGGATGATGATTTTACTGGTTGTCTCTGTTCTCATGGCCTGACAACGCATCTCTTCAATAAGTTTCTTTACTTTTGTGATTCACGTAATGCCTTACCCTGCAACATGGTATCAAGGTGCAAGGCCTTTTGTAATTCTCTGCTTATAGTTTTATGTCATCTGCAGGTTGGTAGGGTTTTTTGTGTTTATTTTTTTAAGATTAGGCAGAGGAAAGTCTCTGGTCTCATTCTGAGTCAGCAAATCTAACATAAAATCAGGCTGTTAGAGATTAATCTTCATGTCATGGCACCCTTTTTAAGCCCCCAAATAATTTTAAGTGCAGATAAGGAAATTATAAGCAGTTTGCAGTCATGTGATAAGCTGAAATGAATGGGAGGCAAATGTGATGGCAAAGGTGATGTCTGACATACCTATGAATGTGTGTTTGAAATAGCACAGTACCCCACAGTCACTGCAGCTCATATTCCTATTTGAATGCAGTAAGTGCCATTTTACTAACCTAGAAAATATTTATAATGTATTTATACACGCTATAGAAGTACCTTCAGGGACAAGCAGAGATGAAAGACCTCCCAGAGTACCCAGACTCCTTCCAGCACTTTTAGGTCATATCACATTGCTCTCCATCCTTTTCCTAAGAAGCTGGTGAGACGCACCACCCCCCCCCCACCCCGACTTCCTCATCGAGATGCAGTCCACCCTGCCCAGCTGTGTCTCTTGTGCTGTGCACTGCCCATACACAGCATAGAGGATCCTTGCCCCAGGGTGTGTCCACGTTTGTACACAAGACATGGAAAATGACTACCATTACCAGCTGGGGCAGGTATAATTGAACAAAACCCCAGTTATGATTACTGCAATAATCAGTAGTCTCGGTGCTGTGGTATTATCTGTGTTTTGCATGTGTGGCACAGAAACAAACCTCTTGCAAGGGAAGACTGGAAGGAGTGTAGCACTGGGTTTGCTGATTCTCACAGACTGCTCCTTCCTTGCTCAAGGGACAATGAAAAGGAGGGTGTGAAAAAAGTGGACGAGTAAGTAGGGGAAGTTGGTATCACTGGTGGAAAAGCAAGTGATGTCAGTCCAGGGGGGTAGCAATGGTTCATTATTATTAAACATTCTCCAAGAACTGGGGTTTCAGCCCTTCATGGTGTGTGCTGGGAAGACATTGGGTATTAAAGGTCAGGGACCACTTGGAATGACCGTTCTCTCTAGCCTTGAAACAATATGCAAAAGCCATTCCCAAAGCTGACATCCTCACTGGCAGTGTCTTCAGTTATGCCACAGATTAAATTACTTCCTTAGGGTACCTCTGCCTTGTCACTACTCCTGAGAGGGTGAACTGTGAGCTCTGGTGGGGCTCATTGGTAATGAAAGGTGTGGACACAGCAACATGTTGATCATGCTATTTTCACTTCCAGGGAGAGAAGACAAACCAACTAAAGGCTGTCATGTTTCAGGGCTGTTAATTCAGCTTCTTCTATAGCAATTCAGCTCACCAGGGATGAAGGAGCTTCTGACTTTGGGACGTGGGGACTATTCTGCTCATAGTGCTGGAAAGAGTGCAGTAAAAAAAGTGGTGGCATTTATTGAAGAACATATATTGTTTTATGGCTGGTGTCTCACACATGTTCCTGCCACTGCCTGTACTCCCATGCAGCTGGCTGCTCATACACAGTGTGTGATGGGGTGGTTATTTGCATCTAATACAACTGTTTGGAAGGACCAGTTCTGTTTGTGTTTCTGACTGATCTGGAGATCATAGATTTATAGAATCAGAGAATCATTTAGGTTGGAAAAGACCTTTGAGATCACGAAGTCCAACTGTTAACCCAGGACTGCCAAGTCCACCACTAAACCATGTCCCTAAGCACCACATCTACGTGTTTTTTAAACACTTCCCAGGGACGGTGCTTCCATCACATCCCTGGGCAGCCTGTTCCAATGCTTGACCACCCTTTCAGTGAAGAATTTTTTCCTAATATCCAGACTAAACCTCACCTGGCACAACTTGAGGCCGTTTCCTCCTGTCTTGTTGCTTGTTATCCCCAGATAACAATGATATCCCCAGAAGAGACCGACCCTCACTTGCCTGCAGCCTCCTTTCAGGTAGTTGTAGAGAGTGATAAGAGTCCCATCCATCTTCACTCTCAAACCATGCTTTTCAGCCACATCTCTCTCAGATTCATATAGAAGCTCCAGGTAATTATGCAGATTTGTTTAATTCACTTAACCTGAACTCTGCTGTTCCCTCATGTTTCCCTGAGCCTACTCACACTGAGGGACTGGACAATTTAAGAAATGCATCCTCTGTGCATCCGCTACCCTTACCTGTAGTCTGTCTAATCTCTACCCTTCTTAGATTGGAGTGGCCCATCTTTGCTGGAAATACAGAAGATTTAGGGAGGTGACTGAGAATAGACAACTGTGTAACACAGGTTTTCTTCCTCTTCTGTGCTACTGTAAGCTGGTGAGCAATAGCATTTCATGGCAACTGCTGCTGCATTTTGGGTGATGTATGGGCTAAATCCTATGCACAAATCTCAAGGTGTGTTGTGATCCTTCTGATGGCAAGTGCTCAGCTCATATATGTTGTTTAGATTGTTAATTTATGCAGATAGGCTGTGGTTGGCTTTGTTTCTGGCAACTCTGGAAAGCAAAGCCTGTTTTCATATGCCAGGATCTCATACGGGGTGCTGCTGTATGCAGGTGATGTGGGCAGTTTTTACACAGGTGCTGGATTTCACTTGCCTGTCTAGCTCTCGCAGGCAGCAATCTGCGTCTTCTCAACAAGCGGGTCATGTTGCAAGGTGTCTGTTTTAACTGGGGAGGAAAGCTGCAGCGAGGAGAGATGGGCCAGAAGGGCTGGAACGGGAAAGAAGATTTTGTAATTTCAATGGCCAAAAATGTGGTGACACTGCTAACTGGGATATAGAAGGTTAATGGCTGAACTTTGCTAATTTTTCAGTAATTAGGGGAGGGGGAGCAAACAAGGAAAAGGGAAGGGCAGTTCATCTGAAGGAGGACATTAAAATGTTTGTGTTGCAGCAACATCAAGAACCTAGTTATGGTCTGTGGTCTCACTAGGCTACAAGCTGTTCAAATTCAAGATAACAAACTGGTCTCTGTCCCAAAGACCTTACAATTTCAGTGTAGTAGAGCAATTAACAGGTGGATCCAGAGGAAGAGGGATGAAACAAGAGCCATTGGCAGTACTCCCGATTTGCCCTCAAAAAACTGTTTATAATGTTGTATATACCACAAGAACGGATAATTTGAGGAAAGGGTAATAGAAAAGTCAGTGAGGTAGCTTCAGGCATCTTTGCATCTTCCAGGCAGCGCAACTAATCCATTTGGGGCGTGTGCAACAAAGATCTGGCATATGATTGCTAAGGGCTGGCACAGCTCTGGGAGAAACTGCTATTCCCAGCAAGGGGCGAGAGAAAGCCCAGGAGGAGTCATGACTCAGAGGGACATTTCTCAGTCAAGTTGGTCTCCTAGCTTTGGGCTGTGCTCCGGCAGCGGCACTGAAGCCCAGCCCTTAACGGTAAAGCTTTCTTAAGAACAGCGTGCTGTGCTTTGCAAAACATAGTGGAGGGCTCCTTGTGGGACACCTCTACTCGGTGTCTGCTCCTCTGTCTTAGCTGTGAAATACGGGGAGATCCTGGACGAACCGTGCAGGGCTCGGAAGATCTCGTTTCAGTAGCGTATGAATTAGCACTTTCTGCTGTGAGATGTTTGTTGTGTCTCAGGAAAAAAACCAACGATGAGCCCCAGTACCTCTCTCGATTCAGCTGCAGATGGTTTTTCCAGAAGGATCCTTGTCTAGTCTGTTAACGCATTGGAGGTTATCACTGACAACATGAATGGAAAGACAAATGAGTTAGCAGCTCTGAATAGCACGCCGAAGGGCTCTCCGATGAAACAGTTGCATTTCCATATATCATAAGCTGAGCTGGAAGCTGGCTGGATCTTCTGGTGAAGATGAAGTGAACTAAGAAATAAACTTGCTACAGAGAGGCCTGTAGTGCATAAATGCCAAAAACATGTTTCTGGCAAAACTGTAAGACACTTTGCCTCTCACCATCTTTCAGTGTTGTGTCCTTTGGCTTTGTCGTCTGACTGCCACAGGGAGGAGCAGAGGTTGGAAATCAGAATTATAAGTGTGCAACTACTTTTAGAAATGCTGATGTGGTGGCATACCACTGCTCACTGATTTATTTAAATCTCTGGCTAGAAAATTGCTGGTTGTGGAGGAATGAATAAGGAGAGCTTATTCTGGAGACAACAATTGAAAAACGTTAAAAGTGAACTGGATGAAATGTCTGTTGGATTTCCATCATTTCTTGTAGTAGTCAGCTATTAAAAAAAATAAACTCCCTTCAAAAAACCAAAAGGCTTCCAAGGTACAGAAAGCTTTTATGCCACACTTTTGACCTGGCAAACTGAAAATGTACCGGGAGAAGCTGCTTAGTGTATGTACATACGGCTTTAACTTGGAAAAGTAACCATTTTAAATGTCACTATTGATTTCACAAATGACTCTATTGGTGTTGAACAAAGAGGCTGGATAAAGACGCATATTATAAACAAGAAAAATCTGATCTTTTTTTTTTCTCCAATTTGGTGTGTTAAGTCAATGTCATTAAGGCAGCCACTATCCTCCAGTTCTAAACATGATTAGGTAAAAGTTTCCAGGACCATAGTACAATGCTAATATCTCACCACGGACAGTAACTATCCAACTTATTTCCTGGTGTGTAATGTGCTTGCACAGGGACTGTCACTGACAGAAAGAGGGACGCTCCGGTAAACTTGCAGACCTGCAAGTCACAGACTCAGCCCTTTGCATCTCAGAAGCGAGAAGTGTTTCCAGGTTGTTGTCTCCCTTTACACACTTCTTTTAATTGCCTCTAGCTGTCCATACAACTACATTACGGTCACCTCTCAGGCTTCTTTCTGGCTGTGGCAAATGCAGGAGATGTGATTGCTGAGCCAAAGCAGGGGCATGATCCCTCTGAGCAGCGCCACGTCCATCGAGCGTCTCGCTGTGGCTCCTGTGCCTGCAACCCCACCTGCCTGCCTGCCATGGGGCTCCTGTGCATCCCAGGGTCATGCTTCTTGATAAGCGTCTTCTGTTTGACAGGATGGCTAAATAAATGACATTGTTGCCGTGGCGTGAAGAGCTGAATGGGTGGTTATGTGAACGGTGAGGATTTGCTAGCTGTTTCCACTGTAGGTGATGTAAGCTTCCAATGCAAAGGATATTTCACCCAGAATTTGTATTTTCTACTGAAAGTTGTCAGTGCTTTTTCAAACATTATGTTTTCTATAAATTGATTTTTTCTGGATACAGTGTTTTCCTGGGCATGAGGTGTTTTGTTTAGTGGGGGGGGCGGGGGGGGGGGGGGGGGGGGATGTTTCCTTTGATAAATCCTTTGATATATGAGCACCTAAATTCAGTGTAAGGTAGAATATTGCTAGCAAAAGAAGTTGATAATCCAAATTTTCTGGATTACCTGGGGAACAGTAGTGAGTAAAAAATTTGGTTACCAGAGAGTGGGAGAGGAGAGCATGTAATGGAGCACATGTCTTTCACTGTTGTGAACAGAGTGATTACCAGTCAGGTAGAGGCTGGAAACAATTAACTTTAATTGGTCTATTGGGATTTTAATAAAACCTTGAAAGCAATTAAAAGGCTTTTATTGAAAACAGATTTGGGTATCTTTTCTAAGGACATCTTAACTGGAACTGTTATTTTAAATGTTAATTATGGTTTTGGGAAACGTCTCCTTGCAGCAAGTGATACCGGTGTGGTGTGCTCTGCAGTCAGGACTTGATCCCATGGCAAACAGTAGATCTGGTGTAGTCTCATCCATGTGCCTGTGAAATCACTGCCCTGTGGAGCACATAGTTCCTCTGTGGTTTCTTCTTGTCCATGTCCATGTCCATGCCTATATTCTTCTTGAAATTTGGGCAGCTCAGGAATGATTTGTGCACCCCTCCTGCAGATTCCTTGGGGTATCTACAGTGTGCAGAGATGCAGGGGACCTGTGGGTATGCTGTGTCATGTGCGGGAGGACTATTTATAGCCCGGGAAGATGAAAAGGTGGGTATTGAAAGTAAGAAGATTATATAAAGATCAGTCAAATATTCCAGTTTTCCTCTCAGTTATAAAACAGCCTTTGTTAAAATAGAAAAGCACAATCTTTAACATATACTTTGCTGGTATTGTCTGGATCTTAGTGTTTGGAGAAAGCACAGCGATCCTTCTACAAAAATCAGTTTCATAGCTGTTGTTGCTAGCAGCTGATTAGGAGTTAAAAGTTGCAAAGCCATTTCCAAACAAATCTTTCTTTTGTATGTGCTCCGAATTAGGGGAGGTGGGGAAAGAAAGATATATCCCTTTAGACCTATAGTGTCTCTATTTTACCATGATTAGGAAAACACACTTTAAAAAAATGTCAAGACATTTGTTTATTGAATTTTGAATTACAGATTACCTGGCTATCTTTTCAAATATGTCTCTTCATGGTGCTGACTCCCAGATTCAGTGCAGATCCCAAGATACTTTCCGTGTTTCTTGCAGTCTCAATCACAAGAGCCCTTTTGTGATAATTATAGCAGCTTTTTACATATATGTTAATCTTCTTTATTTATTCTTTTGCCTTTGGAAGGTTTACGTTACCAAGCAGTCACAGAGACGTATGTGTATGTATAAGCTTTCCAAGATACAAACTGAGAAATGAATACTTCCAGCTTTCTCAAATATGCTTTTTTTTAAAAAAAACTTTGGTAGAAAAGAAATCTTCTCATTTCTCCTGGGGACTCAGTTCTGATTTTGCCTGTGAAGGGCTGTTGCTATTGTATCTTTCCAGAAGAGCAAAAATGCAGACATTTTTTGAAACATAACAGGTTCATAGTCTAAAAAAAAAACGGTGTGGGTGACATTATGAGGGCAGAAGGAGAAACAGCTGATGCAGTTAAGTGGAAAAAGTGACAAGCCTGTTCGGTAGATATTGTGTGAGACAATATCCCATTTACTTGTGTGATATTACAGGAACACCTGGCAAGTGTCCTGGTGAATAAGGACTGCACTGGGCTGTGCGTTGTACATCCGTGGGGTAAAATTGGATGTTTCCTTCGTGTTCAGAAAGCTCTGCCTTCGTCTGTACATCAGGAGAGACTTTATACCTCTCAGACTCCCCTGGCAAGCTAATGAGAAAAACATTGGGAAGAAGGAGATTTTAATCTGTTTCTCTGAAAAGAAGCAGCCAGCAATGTAAGAATCCAGGACGGGAAGGAAATCTTTGCAGGGACTGAGTTCTGTCTGAGGCAGGAACATAATGTGATCTTTTCCTTAAATGAATGAAGTCTTTCTGATAGCTAATTAGAGGCTGTCCACCCCGGACTCAGAACAGATCTGCAGTGCAGTACTGGACTGGCACTAGTTTTGAATTATGAACTCAGGTGTCAGTAGCAGCTGAGACTGGAGCTCTACAGGGGCTGGGAAGGAAGCTGGGAAGGAAGCAAAAAGGCTGAAATACTCAGCAAATGAACCTGAACTGAGGTCCATGCTGCTGCAGTTAGGCAGTTCCCAAGAGCGAGCAGTGCACGGAGAGCCTGGGCACATCTGCACGTCACTGCCGGGTACATGGATCCTGCTGGTTTGCTCCCACGGCTGCTATTTGAAGGCTGTTCAAGGCTTTTGCTATTTTAGTGGCTCAAACCCTTTCAATTCCATATCTATATTTGTGCACAGCCTGTGTATATTCATTTTCGTCTTTTGCCAATGCTGGTTTTCAGTTCAAACAGCTCTTCTGCTTCCCCCATTCCTCACTTTCCCAGCATAATTAAAGGGAGCAGTCATCTTCTATCTTAACAGCCTACTGAAAAGATAACGTTTGTGGATCTAGGAGGAAAAGACCCAAAAAACAACCTTGTGACTTTTTTTGGACCTCTTCACAATTTTTGCCACCTTGATCTAACATATATTAACCAAAAGTTAACTCAGACAGACTCTTACTGTCTTGTGATTTATTGACATCAGTGTTTTTAAGTCCGCAATCAAGACCAGGCTTCTGATTTTCCTAGGCACTGCATAAGCACACAGCATGACTCTCCACCTGCCCAGTTTATAACAAATAAGAGAGACAACAGGAATATGGGGCATGAGAGACCTTGTTAATGGAGGTACTTGCTCCTCTCCAAGGTTTCCTGGAAATAGTTAAATTAAAACTTGGGTTCTTTTTGTTCCCTTATGATTTATTATAGGAAATGTAATACAGGCAGGAAGTGTGCCTAAAAATATACAGATTGCTTTTTTTCTTACTTTATACCTCAGAATATTGGAAATGTCAAAGCCAGTTCTTGCTCCTCTGGAGGAGGCTCTGGCATGTGTTGGAGCCTAGCTGCTGGAAACTCCTGAGATCCCCATCCAGATCTGTTACGTGACTGCTGGGAAGCAAAGCCAGTGGCCCTGATGAGTCTCTCAGTGGCAGGTGTCTCACCGACACCTCACCTGCATCTCCAGTAATGCCTGCAGGGCTCGGTTCACCTGCTTTACAAAAGCAGGCTACAACGTTCATTACTTACCAGTTCTTTCAGGTGGTGTCAGTGAGTTTGCTTCTCTGAGTAGCAGTTCCCTATGAACTCCTTACGAATGCCCGTAATTCCCCTCATGAACACCTCCAAATTGTTTGAAGATGCTCCAGGTATTATTCTGGAGCTTTTTGCTCCATTCATTTCTTTTAAAATCTCCTCTTTAGACACTTCTACCCTTGATTTCCACATTTCCATATTACTTAGAAGAGATTAGTATTTCCTCTAAGCGATAGCCTTAATGGGAAAAATTCACTTTATAAAAAAAAAAATTATTTAAGTTCACATCTGAAGGATTCTGTGCATGGGGTTGTTCAGTGAAGCTAAGCCTCAGCTTTAGGAAGGGAACAGTCAAACAGATTATCTTTTCACAGATGTCAGATTTATAGTCTTCCTTTACTGTAAACTGCAGAATTAACCCCAGACATGGGTTAAGGTGTGACTGGGATTCACTGATGATTCATGGTCAGAGCAACCCATGTTTGTAACTGTGCTGCTTTGCCAGTGGAGACAAAATTGCTGTATGTTTGTGACAAGGCTGGGCACTGATTTTACAGCATTAATTTCAGATGGTGGAAATGCATTAATTACAGCCTCCTCCTTGATTTCTTCTTCTTGTCACAAGGTAGTTGCAGAGGTGGGGAAAATGCATAAATTATTTTGCAGGAGTGCTGAAGATTCCCATCAAAGATTTAACAAGAGAAGTTCGACAGGTGATGAGAGCAATGCACAAAGGGGAAGCATCTGACGCTGCCACGTATAGCTTTTGTTTTTGAAGCTGTGCAGATAAATGATGACAAAGAGATCAGATAAAAATGACTGTGATTGACTAGCCCCTTTGTGTTAAGTTTGGGGCCAATGATTTGATGGAGAAAGAGGAGGAAGAAACCCCAAGTAACTAATAGGCATCTAGGATATTTTAATCTTTTTTTTGTTTGTTTTCAGTATTAGAACCCAGTGGATGATCATCCTGTGTTGTTAACAAGCTTCACTACATACCACGTGGAGTTCAGGAACATTAAAAAGCCACTGTAGTGATGCAGGGCTGAGAGAAAAGTATGGAAAGTAACCTTTTCTCTCCTCTGGAGTCCAGTTTTATTAAACCAGCTTGGAGGGTAATTTTTCCACTTTGTAAGGAAATGGACTTTGGGAGGAAGACTTTGTGAAACCCCTGAGTGTTAAACCTTTTTATAGCACTTCCTTCAACTCCTCCCATTCTTTTTATGTTCTTCTGAACACCAGTATTAGGTGTATCCTAGAGAATACAGTCTCCCCTATACCCAGTATAACCTCAAAATGTAAGATAGCTTAGCTAATGACCTTAGCGGGTCATCTAGTCCACGCCTAAACCAGAAACCAAGGCACATGAACAAGTCGGTGTCATTTGTGAAGGGTATTGTCCAACCTCTTCTTAAAAATCTGAAATCATGTGAAGTGAATGATGCCTTAGACCATCTACCTCCATTTCATTATCTTTTCTGTCAGAGAGTTTTCCTCCATGTTTATTTGAAACCCATTTCTTCATACCCTTGTCTCTATGTATGCCCACTTTTGTTTGATATCCCTCTTATAAATCACACGTCCCCTGCTCCTTTTCATTACTGCAGCAAGAGTTCATGTTGTGACCATAATCCATGAAGAATTTCCATCTGAATCACCTTATTTGGGTTCATGGTTGGTTTTGTAGCTGTGGCAGTTGATGTACTTTGGAGTAGTGACTCGTTCTCATTACTTTCTACCTACTGATCTGTGTATCACTGCAGACTTTACTGGTAAAAGCAATCCATCAGTGACCACAGTGATAGAAATAAAAACAGTGCTAGATCAAGGACTCGTTCTTGGGAACTTCTAAAAAATTTCTCCTATAAACATCGATCTTTTGAGATCTGTCAGTAAGCCATTTGTAACCCATTTGTTGTATGCTACTGCAAGTTTTTAAAGTCAAAACGCTGTGTGGTACGAAGCCACATGCTTTTAAATACAAGCACTGTAATTGATCAGTTGTTCTTTAGTCCAAAAAAGGGATAGTTTGAAAAACCCACTTGCCATGAGATCATGCTGAAGGGTTTAATTACATTTTTGCTTCATTTTTTTTTGTTGATATAGTCTAGAAGTCATCATTATATTATTTACCCAGGATCAGTATCAGCTTGGTTGGTTTTTAATTCCCTAGTTCACCCCTTTTATACTTTTCAATATTCAAATTATGCTGGTAGTCCTGCAGTCATTTGAAATTTTCTTTATTTCCCAAGATTTACTGAGAGTTCCTCATCCCTTAAAGGCTCTTGGTGCAAGATATGTGTCTGTTGTTTTAAAAAAAATGTTTAATTTTAGCAAATGCTACCTCACATCCCCTTTTCATCACAGATGGCAATCTTTCTGTTCCACCCTCAGTATAAAATTCCTGCTCAGTTTGGTGTACAGACAAAAATATCTATCCTTTGAAAATTTCTACTTTTTCTACTTCCCTAAGAACAGTTTTGCTGAATGCCTTTAGCAATAACTTACATTGAAAAATATGCTATAATTATTTCTAGCTGTATTGGTCATTTCATTGTTCCCTTCATTTCCCCATTACCAGTCATGTGTTTTGTAAATTATATTAATTACCATTTCTTTTCCATTTTCTGCCTGACTCTACAAATATATAAAAATTAAGGCCTTACTGCCACTTCCATATCCCCTTTCAATATTTAAGAAGATTATTTTTTTTCCCATCAGAGCACTGCCATGACTGGGGGCTTCTGGCTTTTGGAGCCTCCAGTAGGAACCTTGAGAACAAATCCCACTACAGTATTCTATTGGGATGTCTTGCTTTAAATTTGTGTCCCTGCCAGTGATGCTGACAATCTCACTAGGTTGGCAAAAAGTAGGCCTTTCAAAAATTCTTATACTACTGGTCACTGGTGTCCTCTGTTTGCAAACAATACATGTAAACAGATCATCATCATAAACAGTATCTAAGAAACCACTGATTTTTAGGTCATCGATTGATTTTTCTTTGTCCATCAAAATAAGGTCTAGTCTTAAGTTATGCTATACTAGGTGCAAGATTTCCTTTTTCAAGACATTACCTATTATTTTTAGAATATCTGGGGAAGTTTTGTTATTGATTGCACTCGTCCAAAAAAGGGATCTCAAGTGAGGTCACCTATAATGAATATGATGCCTATGGATCAGGTCACTTAATTCTCCAGTAAGATTTCAAAACTGATGATGAGTAGTAGTATCTGGTTCTCCTTCTTCGTGTGGAAGTATGATCCAAAGGGGCTTCTTTGTTGTCACTCAGTAAGTTGATGGCAGATTTAGAAGAGTTTGTTCCTACCCTATTACCATGCTGCAGCTGGGAAGTATCAGAGCACTGAAGTCAGAGGTTGTGGGTTGCTGGCTTCAGTGGGGTAACCTTTACCCATGTCCCCGAGTGGGGGTCAGCAGGCTGAAAGGCATCACCTCAGGTTTTAAAAGATTTTATGTGCCCATTTCTCATTGCAGCGTGTAGCTTTTTAGCTCTTTCTTGGAGCCTGGAAGGCGCAGGACATTCTGAGCAGGTGAACCCCATAAGCTTCCAATCTGAAAATCTTCTTTTCAGCCTCCTGAACATCAAATACCTCTTTCAGGCAGCACGGAAGCATTGTGGTGGTGCTTGTTTTCTTTGCAGAGTGCTCCGCAGCAGCAAATTAGAGCTACTGCAGGGTCTTGAGGGCCTGCTGAGCTATTTCATTCTCAGTAGCCTAGGTGGCTCTTCACATCTCATCACGTGCATGAGATGCTAGGCTGGATTATGCTGTCAGGCATCAGCCTCTCTGTTGAAAACCAAGGCACCCTAGCTGGTTTACTCTTGCAGACCCTCTGCTTTTGGGGGCTGCAGCTTAGTGAGTTGGCTGCTGCATCCCAACCTTCAGTGGGACATGTCCAAGGTCACACAGAAATTCATACACTCAGAGAATCATTTAGGTTGGAAAAGACCTCTAAGATCATCAAGTCCAATCATTAACCCAGGACTTCCAAGCCCACCCTAAACCATGCCTCTAAGCACCACATCTACACATTTTTTGAACTGCAGAGCTCCTAGTTAAGCCTGGGTCTCTTGGTCCAGATTAACACAATATAAGCCTGGAGTCTTTCTTCTCTAGTACACCTTTTTCTTTGACCTGTCTGTAGTACCTGGCTCATGCGACTGTATTTGTAGCTGTACTTGACTATGCTACTCCATCTTACCCTTGGCACACTGGGGATGGAAAAACAGTTCTGCTCCTGAAACTCCAAATGAATATTGAAACACACATATTTTTTTATTTGACGCTAATGAATATTATGGAGAAAGGATTCTAGGGGATTTTGGGAGGGGAATGATTTTAAATAGGCAAATTATTTCATTTAGAAGTACATTTACTATACATAATAATGGATAGCTTTCTTATGGTGCTTTGCAACTTCAAAGTGCTTTGCAACTATTAATTAATTAACATGCATGCTCTTTTGGAGGTAGGAAACTAATTATTAACAGCCCTGCCTTGCATACAGGGAACTGAATGATAAACATTCATGTTATTTAAACAATTTAGCCATTGTATTGCATGCTTAATTTGTCTCTGTGAGTACCAGTTCTTCATACATAATGTGGATTAATGCATATGCAAATGAATAAGTTAAATAGCTGCATTCATACAATGCATGGTGATCAGCACGCATAATTATGTGCCCAGTGCCTCGTATCTTAGGACTCCCTTAAAATGACAATCAGTCATTCTTCCTTGTGTTCCCTGAAAGTCATTGGAGATTGATATTTGTCCCCAAATGGGGGATGAAAGATGACACGAGCCAAGAGTTGTCCAGGGAGATGGTCCCTGATGTAGTAGGTTTTGGAGCAAATCCCATAACACAGAGGGGAAACAAGCTTCAGACTAGCGTTGCGCATGGTTATATACACACTTGTGCCAAAAATAACTTCACACAGTCCCAACTAAGACAAAGGGAGAGAGTTCAGTAAAAAAATCTAACCTTGGTTTATTGGTGGCAGACCGCAGACACAGTGGCTCAGTCAGCATGCTGTACCTGAGCTCCTGTCACTTGCACCTTGTGCTTCCATTTCTATAGGCAGCCTAAGCTAACCCTTATGTTGGCCTGTGTCCAAGTCCTAGCAACCCTGACACATCTCAGGGTAATTTTCAGGATCCCTCGTCTCTGCCACACATTAGGCAGAGGGTGATGCTATAAAGATGGATGGGACAGGTGATTCTGTTGGAACAGGAGCTGTGCACCAGGCTTGTGCCTCAGCTGGGAAACTGTCCTCCTGTGGATCGTGTGAGGAGGGTGCACCTATATTTAATCTTCCAGGAATACCAGGTGATCACTCAGGAGCATGCACAAAGTGTGGACAGGCAACAAAGAGATTCACGTTGCCCCTCCAGAGCAGCGCTGGCAAAGCTGGAGAAATGAAGTGAGCTGCTCAGGGTCCAGCACTTACACACTTTCACATGTTTAAGGCAGGTTCCTAGTTTTCCCTCCAAACTGTTGTCCATTTGGGGTTTGAGATGCTGGTGATGGGAGGCAACTTGCATCACAGACACGAGCAGATACACAGCTTATCCCATAGTTCAAGCACCCTCTCGCTGCCCTGAGCAGAAGGCAATGGGTGTAACTTGTGATGAGCTTCCCACCTTTCCATGATGAGAAGCTGCACTGTGAGATTTAGGAGTCGCTGCACAGAACAGAAAGGGCATAAGGAAAGCTGAGGAAAGCATCCTTGGGAGGGCACAAAAGAAGTGTGACAGCTGAGGGAGGAAAAGCAACTGCTAAGTAAGCAGAAATGTTACCAGGCTCAGAAACTTGGAGAGCTTAAAAAAGGCAATGGGAGCGAAGCACCTGGGAGTGTGTGAGTGTGAGAAGCAAATCTGTGCAGACCCTCCCCAGGCTCTCAGGACATTCAGTCTGTGGGCTGGTGAGAAACTGCCAACATGATCTTCTGATCTCTGCATGGCTGCGTGTGTTCCCGTAAGGCTTTCTGTGCTGGAAGGTGGACTCTCCTTATCTCAGCTCCTGACTATTTGAATAACAGTTTGCTTCGATTTTTCTATTTGCCAGTAATCCCACTTCCTTCCTCGTGGTCTTTTCTAGCTCAGCATTGCCCCTCTACCCTTTGGGCTCCCCTTTGCCTTCCCAGTGACATCTGTTTGACCACTCCCACAGAGGAACCCATAATTAGACAATTCACAACACCTGGATGACACTTGCAGCTCTCCTGCTACTTGCTGTCCCTTCCCCATATTTTTCTGCCTGTTCTGATATTCTCAGCCTGTTCTGGTGTACATTGTCCTATCCTCTATTTATACAGCTCCTGGCATGTTTCTGATCTGAGCTGATACCTCTAGGCATTGCCTTCATACTATTAACAATAACAACCACATAGCTTTTTAATTTCTTGATGCATTTTTAAGAAAACCTACGTTTAGCTCTTAATCCTGGTGTAGATGGTGTGTTCTTATCAATAATTGCCCTATTAAGTTATGAATACAGGTGAGTAAATTTCATGCTTATAAAAATGTTTGAGCAGGCAATGCATTTAGCTGACTGCAGACTGGTATTTATGTAGTTCCAGGAGAGTAAATAAAGCCTATTCGGTGGCCATCATTATAGCGTTATTTTATCTCCCTCCTTCCTTGGCTCTCAATTTGATGCAAAAGCCCAACCTCATGTACAGAGTCATGCCTCCCAGAGGGTATTAAATTTCTTCAGATGCTACTGAAATGCATGGCACTGGGGATGTTTCTTGCCCTCCAAGACCAGGCTTCAGTTCCCAAAGTATAAGCCTGAAAGCTTATGAGGCTGTTTCTATTGGTCATTCCCACTAAAGATGTTCAGTGCAGGACTGATATTACCTTTGCCTGTCCAGCCTTTTTTGTGGGCTTTACTGTTGACACTCATCATCTGACTCATGAATTAATGTATATGCCATGTAGGAGACTGTTTTTGAATGCTGGGCAAAGTCGTTTTCCATTTTTTTTCTACTAATATTTATGGTTAGAATAACTGTTCTGATTCTACTTTCCTTATCTTGTAACTCATTTACCAACCAGCCTCCTAGAGAAAATACATATTTTGGAGTAACTAAAAAAAAAATTAAACCAACACCCTTCTGTAACCCCTAGGGCAAGTTTGTGCTTGTTGGTATTAGTGTTTGAGTGCCAGCCCTGTAAAGCACTCAACTTGTGCTTTGCTTTCTTTCAGTTCTAACAGCTTAAGGTGCGGGAGTGGGCCTCTTCACAACTTATGTGTAGGTTTAAAATTAAGCACATCCCTGTAATCAGTGTCTTCTAGGTTTGGGTCTCCAAAAAGGGGACCCAGGCAAGAAGTGAGCAAGAGGTAGTTCCCAAGAATATTAGATCTTTCTATCTGTTCAAAAAAATCCCAAACTTTTATTATTTAAGACTTCATCTGTTTTGATGCTCAAAACAAGATGATATAGGCAGACATGAAAGCATATACCTGTACTAAAATTCATTGAAACAAGATTAGAAATGGCACTCAGTAGCATAATTATAAGAGACTAACATGGAGATATGGAGGGTTTGTGGAGCTAATGGGACCCTGGAAGTTGCTGGCACTTTGGAATGACCCTTTGCAATTTCCCAGTGGAGATCAAGAACTTACTAATTTATACCAAAGCAGTTGCTTCGTTTAGAGTTGCTGAGTACCAAACTGCAGACATATTATTTGCTTGGACAAGTAAACTGAAATTAGGTTGTTGAGTCACGTAAGGTACTTGTAAAGGAGTATGGGGAGCCTGAGGAAAAATGAGAGAGTCAATCAATCCCTCTGGAAAGAGGAAGAAAGCTGGCAGGAGAAGGAGCCTACATAAAGAGCCAACAAACCAGATAAATACATGACAGCATGAACAGAGTCTCTGCTGTAGATTACACACACTTGATTTTATGGCCCCAGCGGTTCCCAGCTTAACACATCCTTTTGTGAGGATTCCTTCTGCCTTTTACCATGTTGCAGCAAAAGTGAAGCGATGATCCTGACTTAAAACTTTTTGGCTTCCACCAGTGCCCAAATGTTTTCCTATGCATTTGGGAGTTGGTTTTTTTTTTTCTTGAAGTTTTTCTTCTGTCTTCGAACAGCTGGTATGTCATCCCCACCAGGAAGTGGAGAAGTACCGTGCTGCAGTAAAACTAGAATAGACATGGGGAGTGAGGCCCTTGTACACAGGGACAGGCAAAGTCATGTCAGCACAGTCTGAACCGAAGGAAAGGTCTATGTATTTAAGGTGTGAGTGATTAACTGCTAGGACAGATTAACTGAGCAGGTGCATCCAAATGCTGTCTGCCAGCAACTCTTTTCACTCTTCCAAAAACAACTGAATGGATTCCAGAAGATTTGTCTGCTAATTTCTGCGTTACACCACAAAATCAGGGCAGGTGATCCTAATAGTCCCTCAGAGATTTTCCTGCATTCCCCCCATTACGGTCAATTAGCCTGACCTCTCACGTCTCATGGATCAGGGATTTCACTGCAGAGCTTTTCCAGCAACAACCCAGTCCCTTCTGCTCTCCAGATCGATGCCTCTGACTCTCCCAGGCTGACACACAGAGACAGCTGGTGCTTGGAACAGAGTAGTCCAGATCTCCCCACTCCCACACCCCTGCTGTGGTGCCGCATTCGCCGTCCCTCATATAGAGCAGAGTTATAGGTAGCAGAGCAAATGCACAGATCAGCTCTCCTGGCTTCGAGGAGCTGGTGGTTCCTCTTTGGCTGCACAGGCTTAGAAAAGCCAGGGCGAATTTTTTGCAATGAATAATTTAAACTGAGCCTTTTTGACCTCGTTTTCTATATGCATCTCCTAGCAGAAAGTTGAAGCTGAAGTAATTTGTCATAGCTGAGTGTAAATCCAAGGGGAGCAGATGGGGGTTTCCCCGCCATGTAGCGGTGCAGGCACTGTGTGCATGAAAATGGGCTGCCTGGGACAAGGCAGGCAAAACCTCTGCAGAGGAAAATGTGCCTGCAGCTAAATGGACCTCCCGAGTTTACTGGTGGGGCTTTGTTCTCATATGTGAACTTAGTCTAGGTTTCGGTCAGCTAGGAGGCAATGTCCTTGTCGATTAATTCAACTTGTTTACTTATTTTTTCACTTGGAAGGTTTACTGCTGTCCAATAAACTGTATCTCTTTTTGGAGTCTGCTGGTAATGGCTTTGCAACACACTGTGGAAAGGGCTGAGGATGCTGCCCAGGGTTTTATTAACCAGCTGGTACTTACCATTCCCTCCGTATTTGCATCACTAAAAGATGCTGAAGAGATCTGGGTAGTTTTCAAGAGGGCAGAGGCTGCAGTGCCACGTGCAGAATTGCAGACAACGTTTGAATGCTCAGTTAAAAACAGGACCAAGGTGGACAACATCTTCTGTTATCACATGCTCTTTGTGACCTTCGAAAGTTGCTTCTCTGACTCTGAACTTAGGCCTTTGTGGAATGTGTGCAGTGTAGCTGGAAGCACCTGGGGCTTAGTAAGAGTGTGGAAGATTCTCTGTCATTTGAAATCTTTACATCCAGTTATAGTGTCTTCTCAAAAGATGCATTGCAGCTGCATTTACAGACTCAGTGAAGGAATTATTATCGTATTGTTAACAGTCCTTTACCAGTGGGGTCCTAATGGTGATAGCATAGTTTTCTGTTTTCCTGGGAAGCCCCAGTTATCTTCTTTTAGCTTTCATTACTGTGCATAACTGCGTAGCCTGCCAAAGAGCAATATTGATTCCAGCGTATCGAGCAAATCAGGGCTTTGTTTGTTGTGCAAATAGCAAAACAGCAGCAGTACTGCAGACAGTAGGAACAAAATGAGACAATGGTCTGTCTCAGGCATTGGAATTTATTCATTGTGCCTGGTGTTTGTGATGCAGTGTGGCGAGCTGCCTTAGTCTCAATGCACAGGTTTCCGTATGAGCTTGAGGCTGCTTTTGTGCATTGTGGGGACTTCTGGCTGTTAGCTGCAGGAGGCAGCTCTCACTGGAGCATGCCCTTGGAAAGGCTGACACGAGCTCTAAAAGATGAATTATTTACATAGCCTCACAAGCATCTTCTAGCCAAAGCTAAAGATACATCTGCTTGTCATGGGCAGCCATAAATCTGTGACGAGAGCAGAGGAGTTTCCCTGTGACACAGCCCAGCCTGTTGCTCGCTGCTGCAATGCTGCACAGCACAAATTACAGAACAGTAAGAAAAGGAACATTCTACGCATAGGAGTGATTTGCTTTGGGTCACCGTTACAATAGAATGTGTTGCAACATGAGCTGCAGCTGAATCAGTATCTTACACAATTAGACCAGAATTTTGTTGAGGTCAAGCTTGACTGTGGTCTGGTGTGGTTCCAAGTGAAAGGTGTCGGTGCTGGGACCTGTCACTTCTGCCACCCCTAAGGGAGTTTGCACATACAAATGATGGTTTTCAATGTGAAAACAGACTCAGGTAGGGTTTGCAGCAGTTTAAGCCCTGCCCTGAGCCAGTGCAGATAACTGCATTAGGGAATTTCCACTGATGTGGTCATGTTGTGGGGAGTTTCCTCAGTAATAAACATGTCCCTAATGCCTAAGGCAAATCATGTAGCATCCCTGTCTCCTTCAGATGTCAGATATACAAGGTGCTACCTGTCTGCCTTGGATGAAGAGCAATGCCTCATCATTTTAGCTTCCAAATAACATGAGGTTAGAAAGAGTATTTCCTTGAGGTTACATTCCCTTATTCTGGGTAGCTGTGAGATCTCTTATACCTTTCTCTAAATTCTCCTGTGGGAGATGAGGGAGGCCCGAGGGCTGATCTGAACTGGCATTTCCTCCCCTCCTGCTGGTGTGGGAATTAATTGATATTTTCTGTGCTATGTGCAGTCATGCAACAGTAAAGCAAAATGTGACAGGTGTTTAACTATGAGCTGGTTTTAAAGATATTTCTAGGTTTAAAACCTCTTTTTGACTGCTTGTTGCTGCATTGTGCAGTGCTATCAAGCCTGCCTGAAGGACTACTAGTAGTGATAATAAATAATACTAATAATTTCTAACTTTTATATAACCCTCCTTTGCAAGGTTGCCCAAAGTGCTTTTCAAAGGAGGTTAGTATGTAACAAAACCAGAAATTATTTGCCTTGTGTCCCTCCAGGCTCGTGTGATGCAGGTAGGAGTGGAAGTGAATTTTTCAAGCTCTGTATCCTGGCAGGCACCACCTCTCAGAAGCCCAGCTAATGTAGGTTAACTCTAGAAATTGAAAATAGGTGCCCAAATTGCTTGTACAGTGGGTTTGGGCAGTTTGTGTAGGCTGCAGTTTTGAAAGGGGGAAAAGGGTTATGGATGTCTCACCTGCAGGGCTATGGCTTTTGGGAAAAGAGCAGCAGCCTTTCTTCTGTCTCTTTGTGCATCTCAGTCTTTGTGCCCCAGTTTCCTTCCTTATTGCTTCCTTAGCTTGAGTCATTAGCATCCTGGGTGGGAGGCATTAAGTAGAGTAATAATGACTCTGATGCCTGACTCAGTTTGACATTGAGTGTCAGGAAATAGCGTATTTTCATTGGGAAATAATATATTCTTAGTGAAAGTTAGTCTTAAGTAGGATTAACTATGAGACCATGTCCCCACCAGTGCAAGGACGATGCAGAGCGGGCAGCCGGCCAGTGCTCCTGGACTGAAAAGGCCAATACATTTCAAGAATATTTGCAGACTGAAAAAAAAAAAATCAGAGGAAGGATCAGGCCTAATCCTCATCCCGGGGATAAAAGCTTTATCCCAGAGACAAAGTACCTTCAAAGCAGAGACCATGAGTGAAAGAACTCCATCCCTTGAGATCCAAAAAAGGGACTTTGCACAAAACCATTGGGAGCCTTGAAACCGCAGTTGTGAGTAAGATGGTAGAATTCCCTATATACTGTCTAGAGATGCCCCTGCCAACAGCTTGGGTGCTCAGCTGTCATCTGCCAAAATGCACCTTGTTTTGTTTTAATTTAAAAAGAGAAATCGTCAGTCTTATTTGAGGAGGTGACAGTTTTTCATTCATCGTGGCCCAACAGAGGTAGGACGCTGGTATGGGTTACAGGAAAAGAAGGATCTCTGTAGGTGAGACAAGCACAAGAGGAGGGCTTGGACCCAGGCTGGTGGCCCATACCTGACTTGGACTGTTACAGTACCCTAGTGTTTGGCCCTAAGGAGGGTTACCTGAGCTGATGACTCTCTAGAAGAGAGTCAGGACATTCTGGACATGAATCAAAGTTAAGCAGGAGGTTAGTCTCTTGGAGAAATGTATTGCTGAAAAGAAACAGGACTGAATTCCATGTGCTTGGACAGTGATACGGAAATTATTTTAGGGGAATTTATGCTGGACACATTTTGAGAAGATCAGCCGAATTCAGCTTTCAGCCAGATCTTCTGTTTTTCCCTTTTATTCAATACATGTCTTGGTACTTTGAATGTTGCATATTAAATGCTGCGTACATGGCTTGTAAATACATAATGAGTCAGCATTACCAATAGATATGTTGGGGAATTCATGTGTAGCACTCTGGTTTTTTAAGAGCTGTTGCTTCTTCTTTGAGTAGCACATTCTGGTGAGATACATTTCCTGGCTGTTCACCGGGGAAAGGAAGAGGAGTAGATCTGAGGATTCTAATTTATTGGAAGATAAACAGTCTATGGCTAGTACTGTAGAGCTTCTTTCCCGTTCAACAGGAAAACATATATGCCAGCTCTTCTCTTGCTGTTTGGAAGAAAAGATAAAATAATTTCTGGGAAGACTGAACATATTATTTTAAAAACCAGTTGGTTTTGATCTTTTGAGAAACAGGGAATGTACATTTGAGAAGGGTTTAATTTTGTTAAAGCATATTTTTGTTTGTTTGATCTTGCTTTTTGTATTGTGATACTGCCAATCTTTTGTTATGCATTGTTAAAACAGATAATGAGATACAATTCTTGCTCTAGGGAATTTTCAGTCCTCACAACCAAAGACTACAGCCAAAGAAATGGTATTAACAAGGCAGACATATGGTGCAAAGAAGGAAAACATTATTTTCTCCAGTCTTCAGTGGGCAGTGAGTTACACAGAGATTAGAGCTTTAGGTTAGCAAAACTCTTAAATGCATGTAACGTGCCTAGATCCAGCCAACAAAGGAACTGAGAATGTCTTTAAGTTCTGATGACCTTTGGTGGCTTCTCAAAAAAGGGCCATGGAATCCAAATAACACAAAGTCAGATATGCATTTGTTAGTTAAAGAGATGCTTTTAGACGTTTGAATCACAAAAGCATAGAACAGTTTGGGTTGGAAGGGACCTTAAAGATCACCTCGTTCCACCTACCCTGCCACGGGCAGGAACACCTTCCACTAGGCCAGGTTGCTCAAAGCCCCGTCCAGCCTGGCCTTGAGCACTTCCAGGGATGGAGCATCCACAACTTCTCTGGGCAACCTGGTCCAGTGCCTCACCACCCTCACAGTAAAGAATTTCTTCCTTGTGTCTAATCTAAATCTACCCTCTTTCAGCTTAAAGCCTTTCCCTCTTGTCCTGTCACTACGTGCCCTTGTAAAAAGTCCTTCTCCAGCTTTCTTGTAGGCCCATTTAGCTACAGACAGGCTGCTATAAGGTGTCCCCGGAGCCTTCTCTTCTCCAGGCTGAACAACCCCAACTCTCTCAGCCTGTCTTCATAGGGAGGTGCTCCAGCCCTCTGATCATCTTAGTGGCCCTCCTGTGGACTCATTCCAACAGGTCCATGTCCTTCTTATGTTGGGGGCCCCAGAGCTGAATGCAGTGTTCCAGGTGAGGTCTCATGAGAGCAGAGTAGAGAGGGAGAATCACCTCCCATGACCTGCTGTTACGCTTCTTTTGATGCAGCCCAGGACACGGTTGGCTTTCTAGGCTGCAAGTGCACGTTGTTGGGCCATGTTGAGCTTCTTGTCCACCAACATCCCCAAGTGCTTCTCCTCAGGGCTGCTCTCAATCCATTCTCCACCCAGCTTGTATTTGCACTTGGGATTGCCCTGAGCCACATGCAGAACCTTGCACTTGGCCTTGTTGAACTTCATAAGGTTCATATGGGCCTACCTGTCAAACCTTTCAAGGCCCCTCTGGACAGTGTCCCTTCTTCCCTCCAGCACGTTGACTGAACTACTCAGCTTGCTGTCATTGGCAAACTGCTGAGGGTGCACTCAATCCCACTGTCCCTGTCACCAACAAAGATGTTAAAAAGCACTGGTCCCGTTATTGACCCCTGAGGAATGCCACTGGTCTCTGCTTGGACATCAGGCCATTGACCACAACTCTGTGAGTGTGACCATCCAGACAATTCCTTATCTCAGGTAGTTCATCCATCAGATCCATGTCTCTTCAGTTTAGAGACAAGGATGTTATGTGGGATAGTGTCAAATGCACAAGTCCAGGTAGATGACATCAGTTGCTCTTCCCTCATGCACTAACACTGTAATCCCATTGTAGGAGGCCACCAGATTTGTCAAGCACAATTTATTCTTAGTGAAGCCACGCTGGCTGTCACCAATCACCTCCTTATTCTCCATGTGCCTTAGCATAGTTTCCAGGAGGATCTGCTCCATGATCTTGCCAAGCACAGAGGTGAGACTGACTGGTCCGTAGTTCCCCAGCTCTTCCTTTTTTCCCTTTTTAAAAATGAGCGTTATGTTTCCCCTTTTCCAATCAGTGGGAACGTCACCAAATTGCTATGACTTCTCACAGATGATGGGTAGTAGCTTAGCCACTTCATCCACCAGTTCCCTCAGGATCTGCAGATGCATCTGATTAGATCCCATGGACCTGTGTACCTTCAGGTTCCTTAAATGGTCTCGAACTTGGTCTTCTCCATCAGTGGGCAGTTCTTCGTTCTCCCAGTCCCTGCCTTTGTCTTCTGTGACTTGGGCAGTGTGGCTGGAGCACCTGCTGGTGAAGACCAAGACAAAAAAGTTACTGAGTATCTCAGTCTTCTCTGTATCCTGGGTAACCAGGTCACCCAGTTCCTTCCAGAGAGAGCACATTTTCCCTATTCTTCCTTTTATTCCCAAGTACCTATAGAAGCTTTTCTTGTTGCCCTCAACATCCCTGACCAGCTTTAATTTTATCAGGACTTTAGCTTTCCTAACCTGGTCCCTGGCTGCTTGGACAATTTCTCTGTATCCCTCCCAGGCTACCTGGCCTCGCTTCCACTTCTCTGTAGGCTTCCTTTTTCTGTTTTTGTCCAGGAGCTCCTTGTTAATCCATGCAGGCCTCCTGGCGTTTTTACCTGAATTCCCCTTTGTCAGGATGCATCACTCCTGAGCTCCGAGGGGGTGAGCCTTGACTATTAACCAGCTTTCTCAGGCCCCTCTTCCCTCCAGGGCTTTATCCCATGGTACTTTACCAAGCAGATCCCTGAAAAGGCCAAAGTCTGAACTTCATTTTGATTTAATTGAACTTTAATGCTGTAATACTAAGCCTGTGTTTAAACACCCGCTTGAGCTGGGACTAGATTGGGTCAAAGATGTTTGGGAGTCTTTGTTCAGAGAGTGACCTTGTGAGTGCTGCTGGTACCACTTATTTTCCAGGCTCATCTGCTGATAAAACTGAGAAGTGTCCATCTCATTACTGGTTTTATGCTGATCTAACACTTCCTGCTACTCCTTTGCTCATGGAAGGATGCAGTTTCATAATTTTGAGATTTGAATCACCATTACTTTAAAATCTCTACCCATGCAGGTTGTCTGAGATGATACCTATCTTGGGCATGCAAGGAGCACGGATGTCCACATCAAAAGGTCCCCTTTTCAGAATTAAATAACCACTTGCAGTCTTTTCTCTAAGCACACAAATTGTAGGTCCAGTTTATTAATCTTTTCAGTTTGTCAGTTCTAGATATGCATTCTGTCTTTTCTTATCTTCCAAAATCTTTAAATCTTTCAAAAAATTGCTCTAAAAAGGTTGGAATACTGGATTTTTTTGTGTCCATAAACCCACAAAATTTCCTCTGGATCTTTTCTGCTTTTGCAGTCAGAGCCTGCATCAGATTTTGCCTTTGTCATTGGGTTTTTAGGCTTTTTTTCCTAAGCTTTTATCTCCTATGCAAAGGATATATCAGCTGCACAGTCTCTGCTGTGGGACTGGCTGAGTCATTCCTGCATTCGCAAATAGTCTCAGACCTGCTGTGCATTGATAATACCTGTGCTCATTGATGACCATAGCTAGAGCCCCTCTATCTGTCTCCTACTGGTGTTCTCCCTCTTCCCTTTCAGACACTGCACAGTACGTCTGAATTTTCTTCTCCCTATGCACTTTGGGGTCTGAACTATGAAGGATTTTCTTCTTCAGGGGATGGGACTGCAGTGGTGCTTGTGTGGGACCCATGCATAGCCAGATGATGGCGGAGTGTCAGCAGTGCTAAGCTGTCACTGGGAGGAGACGCTGAAGTGGGTGAAATAGTCCACCTAGGAGGCATCTTCTGAACATGAGGTCTTGTTACATGCCATGCTCTGTTCCTGCCACAAACACCACTTCTCTTGAGGTCTTTTCCCTTACATGCTGGGGACAGATAGCACGCAAATTAGCAAAGCACTTTTGCTTGTCCTGTGGTATTTGGGGACAGAAGAAAGGTCATAACCATGCATTGCACATCTGTGAGGTACAGGCATTGGTTAGACAGACAGAAGCAGTTGTGTGAGCCCTGTGCTCGGTGTCTGACCTGTAATGTGTCTGGGGGTGCTGTGGGACACATTGTATTTTCTGCTTAGCTCCTCAGACCTGAGGCATAAAATGGACAATGCAATGAGAGCTGTTTCAACATGGCAATGCTCTCCTAGTGCACGTACCCCTCACAGTCTCCGTTTGGGCTCAGTTTGAGCAATGCAGCTCTCGCTTGAGATCTGTACTGGTGCCCTTCCTTACTGTTGCTACCTCTGCTGCTCTGGGTTAAGCTCCTGCTGCCAGTGACAGTTCCCAAATTCCCTTGCTAGCCCAGAGGAATCTGCTCTTCAGCATATCCCCATGGATATTGCTTCAGGAGCAACACCCCAGCAATCTTTCCAGCTTTGCCATTTGGATAGCTACCGTTCACTTTGGGTTTTACCCTACCATGCAACTTGAGAGCTTCCGTCATCGTACGCGGCTTGGGCTTGTGGCCACTCTGTTAAGATCTTCTGTAGCTTTCACAGACTTTTATCTCCTGCTTTCTAAAGCTGTAATTAATTCCTAAAGATGGAGTGAGTGAGTGAAGAAAGTTAATTTCAGTGTGTCCTTCCCAATAACCTCATTTGCAAGGAAATAGCTCAAATATTGCCATTAATCATTCTTTTATGCAATCAGTTAGCCAGCTGACTTTTTTCCGTTTTCCCCGTCAACATTTTTATAACAGGACAGCTCAATTCACCAAAGAGCTGTTTTATTCAGTCTGCAGTCCGGGTAGTGGGTGTTGCCTTGTCACTGTATCACAAGTAGGGGTAAGCTGCCCTGATGACTGAAGAACGGGATGATGGAGAGGGTGGTAAAGGACCAGAGTGAAGCTCCATCCTGTAGTACTCCAGTGAATGCTGTTTGGTTGATAATGAGCATTTCATACCTGTGGATCAGGCACCCGAGGAAATATTTGGTAATCAGTCACAGAGGATTTGCCTCTTCAGTTGGAGGGACACCATTGCAATTAGTGACATTAAGCTTAGGTAAATTGGGTTTAAAGTGTGAAGAGAGCTGGGCCAGCAGTAGTCCTTGCACAGAGCATCTGAGGCCAGGGGAGCTGGCAGTAAATAAGCAGCTTTTTGTTATTTTCCCAAGTGCAAGCGCAGAGGTTTGTTTTCTCTCATTATTTACGTAATTGAAGCACATATTTTGAGAAATCTCTTTCCCTCTTCCCCTCATTTTAATTAGCTTCTTGGTGGGAAATGCAGAAGATTTCCCAATCCGTTGTCATATGATGTATGAAAGGGATAACCTCTGTATCTCAGTTCTGTTTGCATCTGAAGCTGCTTGCTGGTTTCTGTTCAGCCACAGATACAATAAATTCTTAGCATCTGGCTGTAAATAGTGTCATGTCTGGCTGTGGCAGGGAGACAGAAAGCCCAATTAACACAGCCTTGAATATCTGTTAGTTTGCTTTCCCGATCCATTTTTATTTGGTGTTAGAAGCCTTGAAGCATAGAGGAAAAAGAGGAGCAAAAGAAGTTTTACATGTGGTATTGTCTGATATTAATTTGGTGAATACAGTATGATAAATACATTGAATTCAGGAAATTGCTTTTTCCCTTTTCAGTAATACAATTATGATAATTACATGTGCAGAATGTAGTAAAATGCTTATAGGACTTCCTCCAATGAATTACTTTCAAAGTCATTTGCTGGGCAGAGAATAGGATCCTGACTGTGGGAGGCAGCTTAATCTGGTGGACACTGTGCTGTATCCAACCTTAGAAGCAATTGTTTACAAAAACAGAAAGGTTTTGGTGAAGTGTAGCAAGACATATCTGAGGTTTTCAGAATTTCCTTTTGAGACAGACCTCAGAAGATGGAAATATTTAATTTATCCAGGGAAAGGTTCTCTTAATCTCTTAAGTTCATTTAAGAGGAGTTTGTGGAAAACTGCATGGGGAAGACATTGCTGAGAATAGATTGCTACAGCAGAAAAAGCAAAAAAAGAGCCAGTGGGTAGAAAATGAGGCGACTGCTATGAAAAAATTCACAAAAAAGCTATCTTGTCACTGGAACAACTTAGTGTATGTGATACTGGTAGGTTCTCCACCTGTTTTAGTCAGTTAAAAAGTATTTGTCTTCCACAATGGTATGCAAAATGTCAAATAGAAGTTGTGTGCTTGCAGCAAGCTCTGTGGAAAAGAGCTGTGACCTGTGTGACGGAGGAGGTCAGAATACCCTACCTGACCATGAGGGTTCCCTCAAGGCTTAAAAACTCTTTGAATCTAAAATAAGATACTGTTTCTCCCAGAACATGTGTTATAACAGACCAAGGCAGCATTTTTGGTTGTGGTGCCCTCAGAAGAACATCTATGGAAACAGAACCTTCCTTCTTTTCCCCCTTTCTGTGTTTTCATGAGTGAATCACATAAATTTTGGAATGTAGTATCTCCACTTCAACCACTTAAAAAGCATCACTCTGCGAGAAAAATAACATCCTGTGTAGCACACTTGTTTTATATTATTTAAGTTGCATTAGCTCCTATTTTCCAAGAGTGATGCACAAACATAAGGGTCAAAATATAAGGATGAGAGTCCGTTTAAATTTAAGACACCTACATGGAGATACCTACTAGTTTCAGTTCCCATTTTAGTCAGTGGTTATCCGGGGCTTGATTCATATGCCTCTGTGTGTGAATCTCAGCATATGAGACATCGCCATGGACTAGGCAGGTGCAGGTTTTGGATTGATACAGGACTTGCAGGAAACCCAGAGCCTTCTGGATTGGCAGCTGGAGGTCAGGTGGGATGCTGAGGCAGCTTGAAGGGCATTGAATGATTAGGTGTGAACACAGCATAGTCAATGAAATCCAGAGTGTGACTCAGCTGGCCCCACAGCAGAAGCCAACTGAACTCCAAGAAGGAAGAGGTGATGGAGCCAGAAAACTTGTGGGATGCAAAAACCATGCAGCTGGGACCGGGCATTTCAGTACTCTGGCTTTTGCTTTCCAGTCCAAAAATTTTTCAGGGCCCATGACAGTAGAACACAGGTGAACATTGTCCATCTTTCAGCCTTTCTCAAATATTATGCAAACGTTCAAATATGTTAAAATACCACAAAAAAGATTGTTATTCCAATAGTCCCACCGACTCTTCTGAGGAGACTTCTCAGGATCTGGATCCAAAGGGCTCCAAGAAGATTCCTGCCATTCAAGATGAAGTCCCAGCACAGTAAAATGTGTTAGGACCATCATAAGGACGCAGAAGGAACCTCTCAGGCTTTGAGAAGTCAGGACCCAAGTGCACATACTTCACAAGGCTTCCAAAAGCCAGGAGAAAACAAAATGTGTGGTTATTCTCTAGCAGTGTTTGAGCCATTAGGCTGCACCGGCTTCCTGTTTCCCAGAAGCTGTGACATTAGCAGCACAGTGCAGATTATCTCAGAACAAGATTCATGCCCATGGATTTTCCCTGCAATCAGAAATTACAAAATGTAATGGAAGGTGCTAATGTCACCTCTTTGACATGGGTAAGAAACTGTCTGAGCTGCAGGATCAGTCTCTTCAATTGCGATTTTAAGTTGCAAAGACATTTTTCCATTTTGGACATGTATTGTATTTATGGCATGACCCTGAATACTCCCTGTTAAGTTTTGTGACACTGATAGACCTAGTGGGGATATTTCTGAAATGAGCAATTTTCATGCAACAGAAGGAATGTTTCATGGAGCATTCCATATTGAAGGTCATTCTAGGAAACAAATCTGTTTTGAACCTTTCCCAGCTGTAGGTGAAAACAGCAGCTTTCTGCAAGTTGGTTGCACAGAAGTGGTTCGTGCAGGAATAAAATAGTCTTACTGTAACATCTGCCCCACTTCCCATTCACTGTTTGAAAGCTTCTCCTTAAAGACTGGGAGCTGAGTCTTTTCTAGGTGACATTTGTTGGGAGAGAGGCTAAATGCATCCTTAATCATAGTGGAATGTCAGCAGTAGTATTATGAGAAATATAAAAGTACCTGAGAGTCCAAGTTGTTTTGTATGTTCTGAGACTGTCGAATTCTCCATCATCTTCTTCTCTGTCAAGTGCTAATTCTTTTTCTAGGCTTGTTAACTATCCCTCAGTCAATTAATAAAGTCAATTTACCTGAGCAAGAAAACTGCATAATCCTCACTGGTCTTATACCAGATGATATCAGCTGCTTAGCTGAAAAAAAAACCCCAAAAACCCAACCAACAAACCAACCCAAAACTTGTTCACTATGACAAGTTTCAGCACCTTTGTGTATTTGTTCGTAACTGGAACTCAAAGTTAAAAATACCTCTTCTTTCTTTTTCTTGTTTGTTTTCATTTTAGAAAGTGTTCAGGAACATTTTGAATGGGAAACATCAAAACAAGAAATATCAAGTTCTTGGACCAAACCGAAAAAGGATTGTTGATTCATCTACTAAGCATTTCAGATACTGCTTTGAAAATGCTTTTTGGTTGCAATTGGTATTTCTGAATTTAAATTTCTTTGGGTAACTTGAGGGAAGAACATTTGAGGGAAGAATAAATTGCTACCGTATCAATCTTATTTGGCTTGTGTTAGTGTTCCCAAAGCAAAGGTTGTTTCTTACATTTCCTCTTAAGACCTTAGAAACGGGTCATGCAGAGTCCCACCAGTACCCAGCTGAGACGTTCCAAAGCCAACCAAACCACAGCTGAAGGTAAAGATGCCAGCTGGTATGTCACCATTGTTATGGGGTTTTAAGCTGTGGTCAAAAGCTTTAAAATCTGATCTTTGGCTGAAAAAAAGCAAATCACAGAAAATAACAGAAACGCCCTGGCTGTGTTTTTTTTGCTGGCAGGAGGGAAGTTTTCCCAGTGTGAACCACTTCATTGGTGCTATATTATTTCCATGTGGCTTGAGAGAACCTGGCAGAGATGTGTAGGGTGGAATGACTGTCTTTACGTCTGAGATTTTACTCAAATACACCATCATATTGATTGCCTATGTCAACAAATATAATATACAGACATATTAATGTCTTGTTTTGGCATCCCCAACTGACTGCAGCTGAAAGAGCAGTACTGAATATTTTATTTCTGAGTGAAGAAGAAGCCCACAGACAGGACGTAGAAGTTCTGCCCTGGTGAAGCAAAGCCTAAAGAGCTCCTGAAAGACCAAAGTTGAGTCAACCTTAAGGGCTACATCTACACTGCTGTTCCAAGTAGTGGTCACCTGGGCACGAAGTGCGATACTAATCTGTCTGACAATTATAAATGTACTGAAAGTGGCCAGCAGGACAAGAACATTGAATTTTCTGGAAGTTCAAGCTACTTTTTGCATGTCAGTGGGTAAAGTAATACCTACCCCCCCGTGCCTACCTTCCTGCTCAGTTCAGCCATGAATAAGGACATTGTGCATATGCAAACAGCCACCTATACACACATCCTGATTAAGATTTAAATATAAAGCATTAATATATTTTAATAAATCAGCAGATTAGACTTTTCTTCCCACTTCTTCCCAATGACTGACTCTAACAGCTAGCTTTGAGGTGATGGAGATAAAAGCCTTACTCTACAAAATGGAGGACTAAGTCTGGGATATTATACAGGCACCTTTTTTCCCTTTCTGTTTGGGTACCCCTCTCTCTTCACTGCCTGTGAAAATCCCCAAATCTTAATACAAATACAGATGAGAAGAATAAACAGAAGGCTTTTCCTGATACCAACTAGAGTACAGTGGAGGCACACTGAAATCAAATAAACCCAAACCACTCTATTTGAAGTGAGCCTCCTTCTGCTGTATCATTTATCCCTCAATATCTGGGAAATGTTGTTTCCCTGAATATTTCTTCCACCCTTTGCCCCCTGCCACCTGTCTCCCCATCTAAAAGATCGACACACAAATGGAGAGGCAAACCTTTGAAACATTAACATGGGACAAGTTATAGTGCAAAGGGATGTACATGGGAATGACTTTTAATTCATAAGAGGTGAGAAAGATGTGTTTCGAAGGTTGGGCACAGAACACTGCACAGATTTGGCACGGGTTCATTCTTACTGAGATATCCTGTTTAATCAAACATTGATGTTTCAGTACTCTATATAGAGTAGCCCTTAATGCAAATCCAGAGGTCTTCAGGCACATTAACAAAAAAACACAGTTAAAAAATACTGCCAGCCAAGCATGGTGGCTGTACAGCATAGCTCAGTACTCTTGACTTCAGCCTGGAAGTCACTTCAGCTTTGACTTCAGCTTTGCCACTGCCCTGTGGGTTCACCCAGAGCATGTCCTGGCTTCCCCAGTGTAGGTGGGATATTGACCCTTCCTTTGCTGAATGCTTCAGATGTGCTGATGAAAGGAGCAGTATGAGGGCCCACAGAGGAAGCCTTGGCCCACTGCAGGAAGGTGGGAGTTGTTTGCTCAGCCCAAGCTCACACACATCAGCCCTTGTTAATGCACCCATCTCAAGAGGCTTCTTAGCTCAGGTTTGGTGCCATGCTAAATGCTGCTAGCAACTGCTAGTCAGCTTCTGCTTGCCTCAGGGTGAGCACAACAGCATTATCCCTAGCTGGAAAAACTGTTGAAAAATCCATACCTGCTTTGGTTCACAGTCCTCTCCATGTTACCTTTGCCTAGCATATTATAAATGCACAGCATCCTGCAAACTACCAAACGCAAGTTTTATCTAAACTCTCAGAGCAGGTGACTTCCATACAGAGTAATGCAGACCACAGCCAGATAATACTACTCATGCGTGGTACTGTCAGCTCTTTTGCAGTCCTCTGTTCTGCTGGTTTTAAGGTGGTTGAGGGCATGCTTTTCCTCACCCCAGCCCTGTTTCCTCACAAAACCGAGGAGAGAATTGTCTTTGAATGAAGAGGCAGCTGGAAGCGATGCTGCAACTGTTAATTAACGAGCTGAGTCTTGACTGCTTGAAGAAAAAGTCACATGTTGTATTTTGGAGCAGTTGCATCAGCATGAGCAGTAGCAGCTGGCAGTGTCTGTGCACCGCGCTGGGCTGCGGTGAGGCAGGAGTGGCCAGTGGGAACATGGAGCTCACACAGCCCACTCAGTCTAGGTGCAAAATCCTCATTACATCTCTGGTGCCTTGAAACTTGAAATCTCAGCTGTTCCCCTGCCTTTTAAAATGTGGGTAGTAGGAGAAAGAAGAAGCTCAATGAATACAGGAATCTTACTTTTTTTTTTCCCCAAAAATTGCTGTGCTCCGGTATGCCCTAGTACCAATAAGTAGGCAGGTTCTATATCAGATGTAGCCAGCACTGGTACTGATGCCTGCCATTAGTACTAATTAGACAGTGCTGGCAGAATTTTGACCATTGACCCCAGCTGAAAATCTGCTGCCAGACCTTTTTCAATTCTCAACCAAAACAACTGCCCATTTCAGAAAATGAAATTAGGAAATACTTATTCTGCATGTTAAAAAAGGATGCTCCACCAGAATTTATGGCATCTTTATGAATGTGGGTTTAGTGCTGGTAAGAAACATTGCCCTTATGTCTGAGGTATGTCATTTGCCATTCCTGTAGAAATGTCCATATGTGGAGAAACTGCGAGTTTTGGAAAATTCTGGTCTCTCACAAGAAGCTCATTGAAATTTGGCAGCTGACTTCTTCCCAGATTCTGACAGCTCTGTTTCTGGAGAGTCTCAGCTGGACTTCCCTAGAGATGATTTCTTCCCAGGGAGCGGCAGGAGGAAGAGAGCAGGCGTACTTTCCTCCTGGGTGCCCCAGGGAGGAGGAGGGCTGGGGGTGTATGGGGGAAAAAAATGGGACAGCACATACAGCTTGCAGAAGTGCTCATGGCTTCTAGCTGCAGCCAAAGTCAGTGAGAGCTGAGCTGAGGACTGATAAAAGCTCTGAGAATAGGAAAAATGAAATATGGCACCCCTATTCTGAGACCCCCAAAATCAAATTGTTCTTTTGATCCAATCCTCCGGGTCTCAGTTCCCCCCCCTCAATAAAATAAATCTGAGACTGCTCTGGTGTCGCAGCAGATTTATGAAATCTGTGCGCGTCTGTGAAGCTTGCATGGGTCTGTAGTGATGGGTGTGAGGGAACTAATAGTCTTCTTTCCCTAGCAGGGTTTTAAAGCCTGCAGTAAGGCTATCCACAGTGCAGATACAGGGTGCGGATATAAGGAAATACTGTTTAGAGCTTTGCCTAGCGTGCCACGTTTTTTCTGTGCACTGAATTGTGAAACCTGTAAAAATAATAATATATGTTCCTTTGTAATTAAGGGCTTTATCATAATGCATGAGCACAGGGGAGGCAGATGAAGGTTTGTGCGTGTGCAATTATTGAGTAACTTTTTAAATTACAGCATCTTGCTAAAGCAGCTAGAGGATCAGGCTAATTTAGTGAGGGATGGAAAAGGTCTGTAATACCATTCTGTGCAGAAGTGTTCTCACTCCCTACTACATTGTTTTCTTTTCTTTGGCAAGTTTGGCTGTATTTACTTAATTTTTTAATTTTCTGGATTCAAGAATGGGAATGTGAAAATAATGTTTGGGTTTTTTTCTTTGGGGCAGACATCACTTGCTGCTTTGTATTTGTACATTACCCAACACCAGGGGCACCGTTCTTGGTAGTTGTTTAGTTCTACCCTATCAAAAAACAATAGATAATATTCTGATCTCCAGATTGCAGTGTTTATGCATATATATGAATGTGTATGTTTTAATGAACCCTGTACTACAATTTATTTTGTTAGGCTTGGCCCCAGTTAAATGAAAAATATCTTTATTTTTTCCTATGGAAAATTCTAACAAACCTTTTCTCAGGATATGTATACAAAAATTAATAGCGATGCCTTTCTAAAATCTCAGAAGTTGAAAATATTTCTTTACATCAGGTAAAGACCATTTGTATTTGATTTCTACTTTTGCATGAAGACTTAGTATTGGAGAAAAGAAATAGAGGTGAAAGCTTGACTCCACATAAATGATATTTCTCTATAGCTTTCAGTGAAGTTGGAATTTTCCTTAAGTGTAGGAAAGAACATTTAGCTGTAAACATTATGCCTTTGTCTGCTACATTTCATTCTCTTGAGAAGATTCACACAGATATTTTTAACCTCACCTGTATATCTTATCTATGGCTTCTGAAATTGGTGCTGTTATGCAAAAGCAGTACCCGCCTTCCACTTTTCATGCACAGGAACCTCTATAAGGCTAAGATATGCCTGAAAGGATAAATTAAGTAAGAAAGTGCATCCAAACACAGTGGAAGGAGCTGGGCACTTAATTCCCTCTAACTCTTTCTAATCCCCATCCATACAGAGTGTATCATAAAATGGTTTACTGCATTCCTGGACTCTCAGTGGACACTGGAGAAGCCAGCCTGTACTCCCAATATGAGTATGAAATGATGCTGTGTTTCTGGAGCATTTAAGAGCCCTGGGCAAAGTTATATCAACATAAACAGTTTTGTGTTTTTCTTCCGCGACCTTTCCTGAGCTCTAAGAGGAAATCACTGTGCTTCTGGTTCAGAGTAGGTGAATAGGGTGCAAATGCCATAACCTCATAAAAATATTTCTTCATTGCTGCAGCAACCCAAATCCAACATGGACAACTTTCCACAGTGCTTTTAGTCTCCACCATCCACCTGTCAGGTTCTTTTCTGAAACAGCTGAGACAGAAGCCTGGAAGAACCCTGCTGGGAAAGGGCAGTCCTATGGGCACGTTCTGGAGCACCATGAAGATAGCTTGCAACTCCCAGTATAGGAACAAGGCCCGCGTACAAAAATATGGGAATTTGGGATCATCTTTCCTCAGTCCTTCTAAGACATCCAAGATGCTTCATACGGGCAATTGTATTACATTTCTCTCTGTTCCTGTTTTCAACTCAGAGACAGGAAGAGCAGCATATGGCGAAGAGGAAAATAACATTTAGATGCCTGGCAGTGCTGCTTTAGATGCATTGCAATAGTGCCCAGTAACCTTTCTCAAGGATAAAAACCTTATCTACCAGGCACTCTGCAAACAGTGCAAAATATATAACATGGCATCTGCTCCAGGGATCTTACAAGCCAAACATGACCAATAGGCAAAGCACGTACCTGGAAGGTGAAGAGAAAATGAGAAATTAAGTTAAGCAGAACTGTTTTCTGACTGCTACCCTAGCTTATGGAGGTAAGCAGTTCAGTAGAGGTAATTTTGAGTCTTTACGTTACATTGTTGGATGCTAGGTTTTTCTTAGGTGCAGAACGTGTCAAAACAGTGACTTAAGTTTGTTTCCAAAGTATTCCTTTGCTTGGCTTTATAAACCATTAGAAAGATAAGAAATGTAATAATAATATAATTTTATTTTTTGCATTCCAGAGGCCCCATGTCTAGTAAGAGAGGAACACTGCATTGTGTATTATTTATTTAAGTTGGGCCTTTGATCTGAAGTAACTCCAACAAATAAGATCAGTTCACAGAAAGTAGACTGGCCAGCAAATAACAATCTGCAGGAAAACAAATTGATGATCTGGGCAAAAATCATGTTTATTAGAAGTATTAGGGTTATGGACTTTGAGAAAATACGTATCAAGAGCAAGTTTCCAGTCCGTGCAATTGTCGATGGTGGACTCATAAGAGAGCCTGTCTTTAAATCCTGCAGATGGGCTTGCTACAGATAAATCTCATTTTTAAAAAGCCAATTAAAAGTATTCCTGTTTCAACCATGAAATTGTATTATAGTCACAATTTAGACAGCAGGATCTTTAAATGTGCATGCATTCATAGTACTGCAATGTTTATTACAGGACCATCCAGCAGATTATTAGGACACAAGTAATTACACAGTCTTACTCTAGTAAAGAGGCAACTAAACTGAAATCAAGAAACCTGGTTTCTATCACTGAGTCTTTCATTGATTTGTTGAGTATTATTCATTACCTCTTTCTGTCCCGGTCAGAATGTGGAGACTCATGAGACTAGTTGTGCTCCATTACACATTACTTCTGAGGTATCAGGCTTTTGCAAATTCCATTGAGCTCAGTCTCTATGTGTTTTTTTTTTACAGTCTGATGAAATTGAAGCATTATTTGTATTACGATATTATACTTACTCTATTTCATTAATAAATTCAAGGAGTTCTTAGGTTATGTGCATAGCTGAGAAAGTTTTATTGGTTGTTTTATTTTTATGAATAGGATCTACTTTAATGGGAGCAGAATATTTATTTTCTCACAGAGGAATTAATATGGCATAATATAGTGCAGGCTTTGTCACATAGCTATATTCAATGCCACTATAACCTGATTTGGGATAAAATATAGAGGTACATCAGGGAACATCTGATTTTATAGCTTTTAAATTCAGTATATTATAAACGCAGCTCTCTCACTGAGAATTAAAGTCATTGCAGGACAGAAAATTTTTGAACAAAGAACAAATCCATTATTCAATACGCAGAGTTCCAGACATGGTGTTTTTCCTTGGGTTCATTGTCTCTGTGTAATGCTGACTTTGCTTGAGAAAGTTTGGGTTTTTTTCATAATATGAAGTAAGTTATCTGCAGTGGTGTTTTTTATCTTGTTTTTTAACTCCAGGACCACCTACATGTTTTAAAGAGATTTACTAACCATGTAATGTGAAGTCAGAAGAAGGAACAGTAGATCTGAGTCTCAAAATCTTTGCATGTTTGAGACAAATCATATGTTACGAATGGCAGTGTAACCTACATAGTAAATACTAACATACATAGTAAATACTAACAACCTGTGAATTAACTCATTTCCAAAAGAAGTAGATGCCAAACACATTTTAAGCCTGGTTAAAGACCAGTGTTTCAAAACACATCAGAAGAACTAAACATTTAGGAGTCAATACTGAATGCACTAAAACGAACACCACTGCCCCTGTTTGTGGGACCAAGACTATGGAGCTCAGTGAAAGAAGTGGACGCAGCTTCTGGAAACTTCAGCAAATACTAGGTACAAAATGCGTCTTCAAATCAAGTGCTTGGTTTTCTGTCTAAATCTGAATGCAATAATTTTGGTAACTGCGATCCCAGTTTTGGTTTTCTCTCTGGACCAAGGCCATGCTACACCCCAAGGAAAAGCTATGGGCCTTGATCTCCAGATGTTAGCCTAGTGGTAACCCTCCTACCAGCCAGATGTTAATTTCTCCTCCACTTCACCTAGCGTAAACGTGTATCTTAACCACTTGCTTTTAAATAGAACACAATGTTTTTCAGCCTGCCTTGTCAACAACCCTTGTGTTACAAAAGGAAAAATAATGTCTCTGAGGAGAAATCTTTGTCAGGGAATGTTGCGTTAAAATGTTTTTCTGAACTAACAAATAGCCAACAACTTCCTTTATGTTTTTCTTTCTGGGCTTCTGCTACTTGCTAATGTGGATGTAGCCTGAGTGTGTTTTGCCATTTGGTGGTACTCCCACATTCATTTTTTATTAGGGTCCTTGTGCATATTGGACCTTTTATATTTCAGCATATGTTAAGATATTTTCCCTTTTAAGTGAATAATGAAGTGTGTAGTGGCCTCTAATCACATGCATTTTTAGGGAGGCTGAAAACAGAGACTAAGGATCGAAACTCCAGGTTTTGTTATCAGAGGTCACTGTGAAACTGCAGGATGTGTCACCATGTCCTTAACCTCTGTCACACCCATGTTCCTTTAGGTCACAGAAAAGGCAGTTTGCAATATGCAATGCGACCTGCTTTTGCAATATCAAGACATAGGAGTATGGAAGCTTGCATGTATCGAATCAGAAGAAAACAGTGTTTGTAATAAGGGTATGAACGTACGGTCTTTGGATACCTGCACAGTAGGATTGTGGCAATTTTGGGACTTGCCAGTTGGTGGAAAGCTTGATCAGTAGTTTGAAAATACTACGCCCCCACACCCCCAATTATTATTACGTACTTTTAGACAAGTGCAGCTTACTGCAATATCTGTGGTGTATCCAAGGACATGCTTTTCCCTGCAGATGCCAAAGGGAAGGAGAGGAATCATGGTACCAGACTGGAAAGAGCAACATGAAACAGCTCATTGCACTATGAAGTCAGGAGTGCTTTCTGGAGCAGCGGTAGACCACTTACAAATGGCATCTGTGCTGCCATGAATGTGAAGCTTATTATTTGGGAACTAAATATATTTAATGGCTAGTCCCTGTCTGGTTTCTTGTAATGTCCATAAATAGTAATGGTAACACAAAAGGCTTCTATAGCAACTGGTGGATCTGCCTTTGACACTTGAAATCATGTTTGGGAGGTTGGTGCAGATCAGCTTGTCTGAATGTTGTTTTAGTTGAGTCTAACAACAGCTGAAAATTTGTTAAAAATTTTTTTCACAAACCAAGCAGACAGCTGGAATCACTGTGCTTCAGTGGGCTCTGGAAGGAAACTTTTATTGTTGTGATTGATCTAATGAGTTTAGAAAAGCACTTGTTTTCCACAGTGTTCTCCTTTTTTATCGGGGGCTCTGTGTTTTCTCCTGTGGTCCCAGCTTCTGTTTCCTCTTCTTTTTGGTTCCATTTCATCACTGAAAATGAAAGGGTGAGAGAAAGACAAAAGACATAAAGAGGAAAAAGAGGTAAGAGATGTTATTAATTTAATAATATTTTGTTGGAAACCTTTTCATTTCTAATGAGGGGGGAGGTTCTTGACACCCAAAGGAAACAGTTCATTTTTAACAACCTGTAGTGCACAGACTATTGCTTTCAACTTTTCCTGTGGAAAATAAACGAAGCTAAGGTACCTCCTTAATATGCAAAGGCACAAACCTAAATTCACAGTGCTTAAGATTAGAAGATGAAGGGACCCAAACCTCCCAAACAGAAAACTTTTGGATAGATCTGCAGCTGGCCTCAATGCTGACTCCATTGACCAAAGATGCTAGGGATGCTGTTCAGTTTCCTGAGCCATCAGAGCTGCCTCAAGGTATCCAGCTCAGCCTCCAACTGCCTGTTCAGAAGATGTGGCTTGCTCAAAGGTCCTCCGGCACTTCAGGGCATTTAGATGGCAATAGTAGCCTATATTTAGGCACCTGAATGGAGCCCCAGGGTGATGATTCAGCTTCAGACAATTGGATGTCTACAGTGAGCTCTGGGTGTCTACACTCTCATACTGATCAGAGACCCAGGTCTGAATTTATCTACACACAAACATCTAATGTCATGTGAAATGCTCTTGGATATCGGAAGCATCCCTGTGGGGCTAGCAGATACTAGTGTGGGTGAGCAGAATCACTTCGTAAACTCCCTCAGCAGTGCTGGGTTTTCGCACATTGCTCCCAGACAGACACCTCTGCTGTAGATGTTTCCACTGAGGCATCTCAATCTGGAGCTGGCAGTCCCCGGGTGGCATCCATGCTCTCACACCCCGTATGCTCAGCCAGGAACAGATGGGGAAAGTACTCATGGTGCACTGACTGCAAACCAGACCCTGAATGCCCAAGTGGCAACTTGATAAAATGACAGTCTTGTCCTCTTGTTTAACAGCCATTCCTGAGAAATCATGAAGGAGGAGAGCCAGGATAGCACAGCGATGTCTTGCTGCATTGCAGGGAGGGAACATCTCTGTTCCCTTTAACCTTTTGGCTAGTAACAGCCATGGCTAGGTGACTCCCACTATCTCTGACTGCCTTTTAGAACTGCTGCCACTCTGAGTTTGGCAGGGATACAGTTCATAAAATAGATTTATAAGGTCACAAGAAATCCTTCTTATACCACACAGTTCAGCTGGTATATAACTAGGAGGCCAGGGAAATTTTGGACACCTGTTCCCAGCCTACTTTTTGGAGTGATGAGCAGAAAAATCTGCATCATTCTCTGAATCGCACTGAAGGAAGATTGCACTGTGCAATGATCTGCTTGTAGAGATACGTACCTGAATCCCTGAACTGTATCAAGGCTGGTAGTTTCAGCATCACTTTTCCTAGATATAAGAATCCCTTTAGTTGAAAAGTGGAGAGAAGTTGATCTTTAAGTATCTTAGAAGCATTTGTCCTATAAAACAAAGTTATTCTTATATTTGCAAAGAGAAAAGAAAAAAAATCACTTGAAGGTCCAGGTCTGACAGAAAAACTTGAGAAGCTGTGTAATCCAACCCTAGATCACAATTATTTTCTGTGTTTTCTCATGCAATAGGTAGGGAAACTGAGGCATGGTACAATTACAAGTTTTCTTTGGAGGCCCACAGCAAGAGATGCTAATGTGAGCCTCATACATATATCTTAACCCCCATCTATTCTGTCCAGGACTAAGGCTGAAGGAGGAGTGTGTTGTGGCACTCTTCTCTAGTAAACCCTGAAATGCAGAGAAGAGTGTGTGCAGTTAATTACTGAATCTTAGCTTAAACTTCTCCCACTAAATCTCCGTAGTAAGGATGCAGAGGCACTCCAGGTTGGGAGCCCTAATGAAAGGAAGTGCATTCCTTTACTCAGTGAGTGAAATAAAGTGGACACTAACTCTCCTCTGCTCTAAAATCTTGATGAGGAAGAATAAAAAGCAACCTCAAGACTAATTTTCTCAGTTTCCAACTGTGAAATATTGCACACTTAATATTTGTAATGTTGTAACCCTCCTGCACAGGAGAGGAATAGGCTGTGACCCTCCTTTCCACACTATTCCTGATTTATACCCATCTGAGATTAGAGGCTGTAGAGGTTCATCATAAAAGTGCTGACCCAGTCACTTGTGGGGCTGTGATAAATATTGCATGAGATATCCATACATGCAGAAATCTTTTATGGAACATTAATCACTGCTAACTTAATGCTGAGGGATGTTTTACTATTTTGTAAGTACTAAATGATTAATTTAAAAAGCTGATTTACTCTGAACTTTGACCCAAACTTTTGGTAGGGTGACAATGCAGAGATGCAGGAGCAGCAGGACTTCAGTTTGCACGTGAGCTCTTTCAGGATAGGGAATGGGCAGAGATCGGCTTTCCTCTCTTTTTTACCTGTTAATTTTTCCTTCCCATAAGATTTCTCTGGATTTCCCAACCTAAAGAAGTGCTCGTGAGAGCCCTTGATGTAGCTCAGAGCTACAGACCATGGACACTCACCCCTTTAATTGATAATGCTGGGCCTTAGACACTCCAGCAGCACTTTTCATTTTCCCTTAGTTGCAAATCTTCACTTTTCTTGGTACTTTTTTCTTGCCCCCGGCTTAGACCAAGCCTTAGGCAATATTCATCTGAGTGAATGCAAAGGCACGAGTCATCTCAACAAAGGCAAGCACCTACTTTGATGCTCTAAACTTGCTGGCTATATGGCAAACCTTTCTTCAACTAGAAGGGGAACGTAGAGATGAGCCTTCACCTTTTGTAGCTATCACTAGCAAGTAATGCTCAGATGATGTTATGTGCTTGCAATTTAGAAATTCTACTTTTAGCTGGGCTACCCCACACCTGAGCTTCCTATCTGATCAATGAAGAGAAACCAGTCTTCTGGGGAAGATTTGTCTCACCCTAAAATAGGGCAGAGAAGCTGTGAAAGCTATGATTTACGTGCACCTGCTTCTCTTCACCGTCTGTACAAAAAAGCTAAGGCAATTTGCTCAGATACAGACATTTATAGATGGAGGAGGTGATCTTATCCATTAGCATCAGGTTCAGCCACATGGACCGTGCAAGATGCCCTAGGGCATGGTGGTTGCCCCCAGTTGCCCCCTCTAGAAGGCTCTAATCCTGTGCCATATCACCCAGTTCTGCAGACGTTTCAGGGCCCTTGGACATCTCCAGTGACACATGACGCCCACATATGAGAAGTGAATTGAGTCCTTGGTGTCATTTATTTGTACTCTTCCCACACCTTGCAAGTTTCTCGAAATAGGAAAATAATCTCTCCTGTCAACATTTTAAGAGGGAACCTATTTTTACAAAAGCCTGCCGCAAATACAGGAAAACAGAGTCAAAACTGAACTTCTGAACTACAGTCTCCAAAAATAAGGTTTCATTTTCCTCTTACTGGCAAGCAGATCAGCAGCTTGTGCAATCCAGTTGCCCACCAGTGGCACCTAGCTAAGAAGGGTTTTAGCTGTTCATTGCTGTGTGGGCTTGTGACTGTGCAGATCACAGACATTTTCAGCATCCTGTGGAACACGGCAGACCATGTGGTTGTTTCCTTCCTTGGCTGACTCTTTATTTGCTTCTCATAGTCTGATTTCCTTGGGAAGTGTGGAAACTTTCCTTCTACTACTGCCCCAGCAAGCAACATCTGATGAGCTGTGTGCATCTGCCAGCTGGAACTGCTGGCACAGATCTCTGCTGTGCAGGTGTCTTCATTGCATTTTCCTGTAACAGCTGAACACCTGTGTGGCATAAGACATTGAAGGATTTATGGAAAGCAGGACCATATTTGTATGGAAAAATGCCTCTGGTTTCAGACTTCTTTTTAATTTTTGATGGGAGATGCTGAAACAGAATTTGGGTGTCTCATGTAGAGTTTGTTTTTCAGCAGGGCTTTTCTTTTGTTCCAGAATGCCTTTAGTAGCAAACTGTTCACATAACTAAAACAACAAGAGTTTGTGACTGCATCAGATTAGGAAACACACAGACCAGTGGGATGAACAGAGTGGATGGAATTTCTTGTATCTTTTAATAAAATTATCAGTATATATCAAAATTTAGACTTGATTCTCCATACTGACTGTAACTTGAACATTGAAAACATATAACACATAACAGAATGCACTGATGTCCTCTTTTTTGATGCTGGAGACACAAAATTTAAAGATAGAAATTAAGCCAGCTAGTTGGGAGATAAAAACACATAAAACCTATGCTGCATTTTAGCAATGCTGGAAACTCTTCTTATTCCTTTTGCTAAGTCTTCCATTTTTCTGTCAATATCAGTATTTTTGAATTCTCTGAATATCTAACTGCATAGAAAAACTCATACATTAGGTTGGCTCAAAAGAAAAGTAACCTTGTAAACATTTTGCTGGAGGTTTTAAATGTTAATGAGCCAGAGTGAAGTTCTTGCTGTTGGCAACCCACACATCTCTGAAACATGTAAACAGCAAGAAGGGGAAATATAGAGGATGGTACAAGGTGATATTATCTGTAACAGGCTGGAATTACTGAAGGGAAGATGTAGGCCGGTTGTAGGGGAATGACTGTGAGCATTGGTATGTATGATGAAGCTGTAGAGCAGTCCCCTGGTTTGCTTGAACTATTGTTATTGCAATGGACAACAGAGGACCTTGTTAAAGGACAAGAATTTGTTAAGCAAAATCCGTGGAGCAAGACATTACTATATTTATAGCATGGTTCTATACATCTAGCCTTCTTTCTTTGTTCCCATCCCTGCCATGTGATAGGTATATGTCTGGAAACCTGGAAAAAGGGGAGTGAGGAGCTGGTTACCACCATTGGAACAGTTCGTTTCACCTAGTGCTCTCTGTCTCGCTCCAAAATACTGTGAAGAACAATGTCCAGTAAATTCAGCTCTTCCACAAAACCTTAGATTTCCTGAACAGATTCACTGTGTTGTCCGTACACCAATGACCTAAGCTACCCATTAAAGGAGGAGCTATAGCTTAGAACCCTTTCATGTCAATGCAACTTGACGAGCAACACTTCCCAGGCAAAAAAGTGAAGCATCATTGATCAACACTAGATTTTTTAAAAAGAAAATCCTTGTTCCCTGAGATGTTTTGCTGTCATTCACAGTAGGAATATCACGTAAATTTGTTAACTAAAGAGAAGCTGTGATAGCTATTACTAGAATAAAACAAATGGTTGTGCTCATACAAAGTTAGAAAATATTGGAAAGGACATACTGAATCTGAAGTTCGACTACACTGGAATCTAATTGATAACGTAACTCTAGAAGAAACTAAAGCTGTTACAGAAGTGATTTCCCACTTGGGAAAGCCTGTGGGAATCCAGACTTCCTTGCCTCTTGTCAGAACTAACAAAGCCTTTCTGAGAGGGAGTCTTCTCAGGTGATGGGATAATGATAGGAGAGGGGACCTGAAATTCTGCTTCCTGCTCTGTCTGGTTCAAATCATCGGCCCGACCTTAGACTTCCAAACTTTAATTTCTTATTTAAAATTGAAAAAAAAAACCACATAAAGCAGGGTGAAAATAAACCTAAGCTAAACGTGGGAACTGTGGAACCCTGTCGTGGGTGGTGGGTGTGTGTGACAGCACCTGGTGTTGATGGGGAACAAAAGAGGCCATGGTAGTAAATGCACAGCATCTTTCTTTCTCTCTTCTTTGGGTTAGCAATGATTATGTGCACAGAGCAGAGCAATTCCCACAGGAAACTGGAGAGACTGGGAAGAGCCTGGCTGGTGGAGGGGCTTATTGACCAATCTCTTTGTGCCATCTCTCTTCACTATTTTCATTTTAATCAAATGTTTTGTTTCTGTTGAAATCGGTACAGGCATCCCTTAAAAATGGATCCATTGTGATTGATTCTCGTTTTCCTGCCAAAAGTCATTTTACTGGGACGTGCTGGAAAATCATTTTGTTTTTCTGTCAGTCCTTCCTTGTGGAAGACCTTCTGCTTGCTTGTGTTAACAGAACAGGTCTTGATTCCTCAAGGGGAATACACAGCACCAGCAAAGCCTGCCCAAAGGCAAGTGCAAAAGCATAGGAAAACCATTGGTGAGGAAGACAGAGATTCAAAGATGATGATTTTTGGCTGCAAGAGTGTCTGGCTTTGCCTAGGGAATGACTTACGGCCTTGCAGCAGCGTGTGTGGCAACACTTCCCCTTGTTAAAATCGGTTTTGGCTATGCTGGGCCCCATCACATCAATCTGTGTTGATTCTTTGGGCTTTTCCTATTTCTTCTCCAAGTCAGGAGCTTCTGACTGACACCCAATTCACCCATTTCCCTAGAAGGGGCTGTGAGAAGCACACCTGGACAGACAGACTGCCCTCCTGGGGAGAAACAGAAATGGTTGATGTCATCTGTCAGGAAATCAGTCAATAATATACAAAACTGTGAGTACTACAGTCTTATTGGCAGAAGTTTTAGCTACAGGCATTATACAGGCACCAATAAGCCTATGGCGCCTAATGAGGCGATTTTCTCACCAGGGGCTATTTCATTCCTTTCATCTATTGTCTGTATTCCTGTCTGCTCTTCATTTTCCTCTTCCCTCTCTTTAGTCAAAATAATCAGAATTAATTTATTTCCTTTAATGTGGATGTTGCTTGTCTTGGGGAAAACCTATTTAATCTGTCTAGATAATGAACCCTCTGTTAAGAGCCACAGTATTTTTAGGAGTTGTTTGCATATATAATCATGCTTTGCATTGCCAGGTATTTTATAGCACACCAGACTTTCCAGTGTTGTCAGACTCTCTTTACTTCTTGACAAACAGGCATATATCTCATTCCCAGCAATGATAAGCTTAGCTGCAGGAACTAGAAGAGTGGCAATCAGAGACCAAACACGGCTTTTTCGGTACCAGCGATCCTGTTGTCCATCCTCCTGATAATGCTGGGAGAAAAGCTCTAGACTTACACAGGGGAATTTGAAGAATATGGATTCCCAGGAATCTGAAAGATGTCACAGACAGTGGCAGCAGCTACCCTACACTTAGCTCAGTGAATGCTGGACTGCTTCATTTCTTAAAGGAATTAGCTGAATGAATAAATTGCTGTCTGCCCCTATGAAAATGAAGTCTAATATACAATTAAAATGAAAGATTTTCCTTCTGAGGGTGTGGGGAGCTGTTAGATAAAATTATAGGAGGACCAGATGTGAAAAGTACTGTCGTTTCACATATTTTAAAATGAGAATAATTAAAAGAAGTGAAACATATAAAGCCTGTCTTTAAAGGGGAATGCATTTGTAAGGCCCCATGCTAGCATCTGTATCATTAGGGAGAATGTAAGGACTAGTTATGGTATGTGGCAGATAGAAGACTAATTACAGAACACACACTTGGATTTCCTTAACATAATAATAACAGTTCATTAAACAGTGGCAGGGAACAGCAAGATCAGTGCTGCAATCTTATTATTATTTATTTCCATTACAGTGCTGCATGCAGGAATGAAATGAAATGGGAACCCCTGTTGTGCTAGGTGCTGCATAAACACAAATTAGGTGATTGACTCCTGCAGTTTAAACACCACTCTCGTAGCCATTTCCTGTGGGGATTAGAGTCCAGTCCTGGGAGCGTTTTCACTCCAGCTTGTGGGAATTAATTCCCATTAAGTATGTCAAAGTTTGACCAGTTGGGCACTAGCAGAGGGATCATGTAAAGCTGAGGATGTACATGAAAGGGCAGAAGTGGAAGTTGCATTGGGTAAGCAGGATAGTAACATAGGCATATACATTGACCTATTCATAATCCATGGGTGAAGAGGTTGGATTATTGCAAGAACTTCTTATTTCAGAAGAAAAAAGGGAATTCAAAATTCCTGGAGCTTCCCGTGAGTCCCAGAGACTATGAAGTATCCAGCATAGTGTCTGTACGGTGTAATCAGTTCCTAATCCTCTCCCATTCATAGGAAGAGGATTTCTCTCGCTTCTTGGAAAAGAAAGGGATTCAAATGAAACTGAGACACAAACTGGCCAAATCCCAGGTGCTGTGTAGGAAACTCACATGATTTTTCCCCAGCTCTGTCCTCTGCCTTGGGAGGACAATGCCACATTCTCCCTGGTCTGCTGAAAGCCCTGCAGCAGGCTGACTGGTCATATCAGAGGAGTCCCACTGGTTAACACACATTCCTAGCTGCAGCCCTGTCCCATAATCCTTCTACTGTCACCAATGAAATCAGCCAATATGTAGAATCTTACCTGTGGGGTTGGGAAAATATCAAGAAGTTTGTCTACGACTGAGGTATCTGCTAAGGGAAAAAAAAAAAAAAAAATTGGGTGGTACTTCCTTCCACTAAACTGTCTTATGTCTTTTGTAATATTGCTGATTTTCACCCTATGATGTAGGTAACATAGAGTAATAAAGAAGAAAGGGAATCAAGACACATTTAGTTCATTTTTGTCACCAGTATTTCTTTCTTCCTAGTGAATACTTACAGTATTCATTACACATGCGCTTTGCTAATATGAGTCTTCATTATCAGAAAATATCTATAAGCTTGGGTTTCAATTCTCAATACTTATCTGAACTCGATGCAAAGAAAGAGATTAAGACTAGGATAACCACAGCCTGATATTTTCCCAGTTTCCTGAGACTTCTGGCTCAGAAATTACTGGAGATAAAGGTTTCTTCTTGATTCTTTCATTTGTAATCCCCATCTGCTATCTCTTCCATGATATACAGGCTTCTACCTACAGTCCCCTATAAACATGGTATGTGATGAATTATCGCAATGAATTATCTCATTTTTTCTTTTTTTTTTCTTTTTTTTTTTTTTTCCCAGCTGGCACTTGCTGGTTTTATGTTATTCCTTCTGTTTTACTGGAAAATACAGCTGACAGTTGTCCACCCTTTCACTGTCTCTGTGCTACTTATGATACACAGACCTTCTTCACATTGGTTGTTTCATTTCCAGACAAAGAAATGAAGTAGTTCCTCAAACGGAGACTGTAAGTGTACTTTAGGAGATAAAACCCTGTGCTGTAATGAACCGTGCTTGTTGGGGATGTTACAGATTTCCTTTGGAAGTAATGAAGTAATTGCTTTTACTTTGAAAAGTTTGTCTGCAGTAATCGATTTTTTTGGTCAAGAACCAACATTGGCTTTCCAAAAGTCTTGAGTTATCAGCGTTGCTTGAAGATACGGTGCCATTTGATGGACATTATTCAGTTGCCTAAACATAGGTGTCTAGTATAAGTCCTAGGTTATCCAAGATAACTACAGAGCACAGCAGGAATGAGATAGGATCTGAAGGGTACCTAAACTTCCTGGAATCTGATCCGAACTTTCTCAAGGTGAAATCAGGTAACCTAGGACATGTCAGGTGATATTTACTGCCTTCTTTTAGCCAAGCGATTCTTCTTTACACCACTGAAAGTGAACCTTTCTTTATGAAGGTACCCACATGAGGAATTACATGCTGGCCTTCAGGTACTTCAGTTCAGGAAAGTTGTCACCATGATTTTCACTTACACACAATGATAATTTTTATCCTCATCTGTATGAATAAAAAGGGACCTCCAGCTGGGCTGTAAGCAACTGTTTAATGGATCCACATTTGGTTAGCATTACTGTCATTTCTCTGGATATTCTTGTGTGGTTTTATTTGTATGTTCTAATTAAAAGAACTTAGAAGTTCTTGGATGTCTTCTTTATTTATGCATTTTTTAATTAGAAAATTCAACAGTTAAGAATTGGGGCATGCGAAGATACAGCCATTTCATCTCCTGCTGTGATCTTGTTATATGTCCCAAATTAATTGATATCAAGCCAAGTTAGAACTTGGATAAAAATGCCTTTAGGGATTAATCCTGGGTGTATTTGCAGGTCAGGCTGATGATTCAGTATGTGTCAGCTGTGTAAGACCGCCGAGTCTTGCATTTGTTCTTGCCATGTGGTGGCAGGCATCCTTTTCCTGGAGACATACACTCACTAAAGATCCTGTGATGCATTTTCCAAAAGAAAAGGCTTTGGTTTGGATGGTCCAGTCCATTTCCAAAGGCCTTGTAATATCTGGAGTTACAATCATACCTATGTCAGTGGGGCATGCTGTCATTCATCACTTCCAAGGCCAAACCCTCTGGGACCAAGGGAACTCTTCCAGCTGAAATGACACACAATCAGCCTAGCTGGGTTCTACAGATCGTTTCACAAGGGCCATATGCAACTCCCTACAAATACATAACTAAATAAAACAATTGGATCCTTGAGAAAGGTGCTTTTAAAAAGCACACATATGATGTCAATTTCTTACAGAAGACCTTGTTCCCCATTTTTGTTGTTGTAGGTATGAGAAGATGCTTATAGCAGTGATTTAGACACTTCTATTTTTCCGTTGCCATGGATGAGTGAACCTTATGACCAGCTCTCTAAGCTGCTACTGTTTAGCTGGAAAGAACAAAACACAAAAGACTTGACTGGTTGAGTACCCGGTTAGTCTTGGAAGAGAAAAAAGGAGAAAAAGGGCTGGGCGCCCCCACAGGTTTCCAGCCTTTTCAATTTCTCGATCTCTTCTTTCATTTACAGCCTGTGAAAAAGAAACACACTGATAAATATCCTGAAAGGCAGCATAACTTCATAGCCGCTTTCCTACAGAGAGCTAAAATGAAATTTTCCACCTTTTCTCTTGTGCTACCTCTGAAAACAAGGACAAAAGGCCCATTGTTTTGGTGAAGCCAAGATTTTCACCTGCATTCTCCTGACAGTGATTCAGTGTAGCACAAATAAGGAGTTATGCAAGAGGAATGCCTTGATACTATGCTATTTATATGTATGCAATGCTAAACGAGGAAGAAGCTATACGTAGATGATTATAACATGTCAGCACTTAAGAACTGATAGAAGTAAATGACAGTCTTGCTCATAGACACAATGCAGAGGCAAATGCTTGAACATGCAAAAAAAGTGGGGTCCCCATTTTCCCATAAGGAAAGGAAGCTCACAGTAAAGTCTGTGGAGGCAAATCTTGCATCATGATTACAACTGCTGTATCTGTTATAGAGTGGTGTAGTTAGGCAGAGGAGAACTTTATTGCAAATATTATTTACTGTCACATCCTTTTCCCTGGTATAATTCTGCTCAGCATATTATTCTGAGTTCTGCTTTGGGTCAGCTCTTCATGGCATTAAATAAACAGTAAATCCAAGTACTGTCTCTCTGATCTCATGAAAATACGTGTAAATATGACAGCTGAAATTTGTCAGAAATTCATGGTCAGGTTCTCAGCTATATTAAACCACCAGTTTGCACCAGCTGAGAAACCTAGCACTGAGGGTTTTTGTCACCTAGATTTGATTAGAAATCCCTTTCTTAAAGCCTCTGTAAACATGTATTCTTTAATTCTATTTTTAATTGTCAGTGGAATAAGAATGTGTCTAATTTACCCCTGCAGAACGTGGCTAGAAGAATGCTCTTCAGTGCTGAAACACTTTACAGAGCATCTTTAAAACACTTTATGGAGACACCAATGGAATTTTCCTCCTTTCTATCCAGAGTTCCCATTTCTAAAACTTCAAAAATATACCAGCCAGCATAATGCAGAACGTGAATTGTTTAATATCAGGCATCTTTCCTCTCCTTCCTTTACCCCATGTAAAGCAATTTTCTTTTTAAATGTTTCAAAATTTGCAGCTGTGCTACTGTAACAGGATGTTCTTGGCTACGGGAAACATATGAGCATCTGTATGCTTTCTGACTCAAATTGTTTTAATTCAGTTTCAGTGTACACTTGACATGATGAATTCAAGTCATGTAACTATTGAATAAGCATTGTGGAAGATAGATTGAGATGGGAAAAAGTAATGTGTCATCAAATGACAAATTTTCTTCCACCCTATCTCAATGTCAATGACACAGAAGAAAGGGAAGGAATTAGTTTGAACAAATACACTTAGAGAGTTGTATTCTGCTATCTATTGCATTACTCCCAGTTTGAATTCAGACTGTCAAGGAGGAATTTGGGTACTGAACTGAAGATTTACAGGGAAGAGGTAGCAGCACTAGGGGAAAAACATGAAAAATGGAGCTCTTGGTGACCTCTCTGTAATGTTTTATATTCATTGGAGTTGCCAGTGTTGCATCTGTCCAGGCTTCCTTTGAGACAATTACAGACGAAGGATGATCCCGCAGCAAGAATGCTTTCACCAGCCAGGGAAATCCCGCAGCTTATTCTTTTTTTCTGCCACAAAATTTCCATATGAGCTTGGGCTGACCACATAACAGGGCTTGAGGCACAGTCACAGGAGAGGCGGGGAGTGAATTAGTGCAGCTTAATGAGCGCTGTGGTGGCTGCTCATGTTTGTGCTTTTGGCTGCCCCCAGCATGACCAGCCCAGGAAGTGGTCGTTAGAAGCAAAGCGCCTGTTTTGTGCACTGTCACCACTGAACAGTCACCTGTGACGCTGTGGTAAACAACAGCTGTGAATAAGATCACAGTTCAGGTTGTAATATATCGTCAAAATAGTTATCCAATGGTCTTAATATGAAACTGATAGAAATATAGGTAAATTCATCCTGAGTTATTAATGACTTAACAGCACAGTTCAGTTCCTGTAAATGGAGAGGCAGAAAACCACGTATTTCATCCTTTGAAGGACTGGGGTCTAAATTCTGGTTCAAGGAAGAGCCTGCTTGTTTAGTATTCCTCTTCAGTACCTAGTGCTGAATAATAATAAATCCTTCCTATGTTGGTTAGTTAAATGGTATTTTATATTCCTCATATATTGATTAAGGGACTAAATTAAATAGCTTCTGTTAGGTTAGCATTTTCTTCTGGGAGAGCAGCTGAACAATGAAGGCTTCATGATCTCTTCTGGGAATGTTGGGGACCTACCATCGGTCTGAAAAGGCAGGCTTGGGCTTGTGGTGGATATGCAGTGAATGCAAGAGCCTGCCGTGTGTGCCTCAAAGTCAAAGTTTATACAGAAAAACTTCATAAGCATGAAAATGTGGTATGGTAAGAGTGTGAGTCTGCACACAGTTTCTGCTTTCAGAGGGCTCAGGATATCAGTCAGGAAGTAGTAAAGAAATACTGACTAATGGTAACGTATGGCCACTGTCAAGAAACTTCATCCCTCAACAGCTTTTTCCTCCATGAATTGCACTGATTGCCTTTCTGAATATGATGAGGCTTCATCTGTGTTTTGCAAAATGCTTTGCAATCCTTCTCTGAGATGTATTAAATGCCTGATATTTGCAGGACATACTGTTGCTTAGTAAAGATTTGTCCTTTTGCTAGCAACAGCTTTCACTCATGGCCTCTATTCACTGACAGCAGAAGTGGCCTGATTCGAATGCATATTTATCTCAGATCATGCTTTCTCAGGAATTTTTTTTCTGTACCAGGTCCAGCAATTGTTTTGAACAAGTCTCCTCATGCCCTTCTGAATCTGTTGGGCTTTTTTGTTTTGTGCTGGTTTGTTTATTCAGTGACTGATGGGAGCTGTTCACGGCAAACATCTCAAATTTTCCTTTGCCTGCTGCTGTTCCTCAACATACAGCCAGGAGACATTCCTGGGAGAGTACCTCTGCCAAGGTGCACAGGTATGTGCAAACAGTATCCAGCGAAAGGGGTGCCCCCAAACAGAGCCTTTCAATGTAGCTTTCAAGAAACTTTTTAAAATGCATGTGAATTGGGATATTACCTGGACTGAACACATCACAAATTTCCCCTTGTTTTGCCTATACTTCAAGCCATAGCTCATAAGCCAAATTAATCACTCCACATAGTTCTTTTAAAGATATTTCCATAGGTGAAGCCAAAGCCAATAGCTCCTTGTTAAAAACTAATTGTTCTTTTAAAAAAGATAAATATCTCAGTATATCTTGTGTACTAAGCAGATAACCAGAGTTATAAGAAGATCTGATTTTTGTTCAGCAAAGAAAACTGCAGACTTGAAACCAAAAAAATCACAGTCCTGACCAAAAAAAAAAAAAAAAAGTTAAGGTCTTCAAAGTGAAATCAGGATTTTAGATATATACTGTATTCAATGGACATGTATCTTAATCTTTGAGATCACTTTACATGTTTCATACTCAAAATGTATGCTGCGCCTCTTACCTTTTCCTGCAGCAGACTCTCTTTCAGTGAGAGCCGTGTCTCATGTACTGCATGTTGGTGAAATATTTGATGAATTTGTAAGGATAAGAGAAAACAGATATAAATCACTGCAAAGGAAGAGGTCACGCTAGAAATATGATGCTTTTGTAGCCAATGATGGGGTCACACACTTTGTGACCTGCTTTGCCTTAAAGTACAACCCATGCCCCTTGGGAACTCTCTTTGTGCCTTAGGTCTGAGGTGAGGATGGAAAATGGCTCTCTGAGCAAAAATTATACAGCAGAGAGTTCTTCTAGAAGTTCACTATTAAGCTGCAAATCCATAGGAAAGAGGGTTTTGTTAGGTCTTCAAAATGTTAGCTATCTGCTACATCAAAAAATAGAGACAAAACATAAAACAGAGAGCTCACATTAGTTGAAAGCCATGTTTTGCAAAGTCAAAATTATTAAAACATTATTATTATTATTATTATTATTATCTCAGCACCTGCAAGGTAAAGACAGAAAAATGTCTTACTCATCCGGGAAAACCTTAGACTCTGCAAAAGCTGTATTCAACAGCTTACAGAGTGATAACTTCTCTCTCCCTCTCTCTGGGCTTGTTATGCCATCAGATACCTTTCTATACCTCCCATCATCATGGTGTTAGCATCTCTTGCATAGGACAGCCATTTTGCCAAGATAAAATATATGGTACTTCAGCAGCACCATTGTGCCACCATTGTGCTCTAAAGAAGTTCATAGCACTGTCTTGCATTCTCCCCTCCCCACACTGCTTCAGCAGCAGCTGTGAAATATAATGGATGAATTTGCTGCTGTGGGGAAAAGTGCTCAAGCATACAGCTGGGCTTGCCTCACTGCTGGGGAAAGAGTGAGGTCCCATTCCCCTACCTCAGCCTCCCACCAGCCTTTGACACCCAGACACCTGCTCTTGCTGCTTCCCATAACACCCCTCAGACCTCTGTCTGTCCCATTTTAACTCACTGCACCTGCAAAAAAATATTTTTTTTCCTCAGGTTGACTTTTCATGCAGATAGCTCAGTGTTTACAAACTTTCATAGATGGCTTTCCGGGGGCCAGGTGCACTGAGGGATTCCCTCTGTTGCCCCATTACAATTTTCCGAGTTGGGAGAGGTAGTAAAGTCTGTAGTCCAGTAATTTTTTTCTGTGTTGAGTTCTGTCTTATTCTAACGACTGTCCTCAAGACATTTGGGAAGGCAATTTATCTCAGTGCAGTTTCTATCATGACCAATTGCCCCATGTGTTTCTTGTCAGCTATTACACCAGATCAGCTCTCAAAGGGCTTTGCTGTTCCTATTAGATGCAAATGCTGAAAAGTTACCTCAGTGACATAACTTGATTTGCTGAGGAAGCTGGTAAGAATTGGAGTCATGGCTATTACTAAGACCATCCATCCTCTTTAATTTTATGAGGCAGTAGCGTTTTGTTATTAGCCTGTTTCATAAAAGCCTGCATGCCAAGGACAGTGGCTTGGTGTAGGCTACAATAGCTGATTCAAATACCTCTTGACTTTTGTGGAAATAGAAAACAGACTTCTGGAAAAGTGTATTGCTTCAAGTGAAAGCTGGGACCTTCAGAGGTGTTAGCCTTTCAGAGCTCTCTTCTACTCGCAAGGTTTTGTTGTTTTTCTGCTAAATGGCAGTGGAAATTAATCAGGATACCAACAAATTATGGGAAAGCCTGCGTTCATGCAATAGCATTAATAAGCATGAAGGTCCATTCTCACAATGAGATACAATTCCCTCCAGGGTGAAGTTTTAATTCCTAACAAAGTTCAAAAGATATTGAAGAGCACCATCTGAGGCTGAACCGATCAGTGGAGAGGACCCAAATGTCACAATAACATGCTTACCAGATAAAATGTTTTCAAGGTCGGGGGCTTGTTCCTGCTCTGTCTGTAAGGAGTTTGATTTTCAGACTTACTGATCCAAGCTTTGACCTGTAGCTTTTCACACCTACAACCAGTCTGATGGCTAGGCACCGTCAGACCTGAGCATTTTGGCACCTTGATCTTCAAACCGCCATGAAGATTTTGTGCTGGTGGCAAATACCGAACAATTATTTAACCAAATCAATCCAGTGCAACTAAACCCCTAAATTTCCAGCATATGTTTGAGGCTTTTTTATATGAGCTCTCTCTCTCTAATGCCCACATATACTAGGACTTCCACCCTAAACACACATTTCAACTTTCCTCCCATGTTTCCTCGTTGCTGACTGGGCACGTGGCCCCTGATGTGGCAGGCATGCCTGGCATAGGGACGTGGCGTGCACTGGCTGTTGGCTTGTATTGTGTGCCGCACGGCCAGCTGGTAGATACATGCTCATGCAACATCATTTCAGCAGATGAATTCCCACTGCAGATTTTCCTCACTGGAGGCACTCATTCAGCTTTCCTTCTTCTTTCTGGACACCAGCTCTCAGGAAGCTTGTGGGAATTTCTGCCTTTAAAATTTTCTCTCCCATCTCGAAATCTGTTGGAAATTGGAAGAACGATGAAATGCATTGGGAGAAAAGGGTGCAGGAGTGTCTGGCAGACAGATCATATAATCTCTGGTTTCACATGAAATGAGACTTAAGACGTGGGAATGTGCTAATGACAACAAAGAGGCTGATTTCATTGTACAAAATCTAAAAGCAGAAATAACATAAAAAAAGAATTGTCTAAGCAATGGTATTTCTTTCTTTTCAATCTTGTGTATGCTTGCAATCATCACAACATTTTTATATTTATTTTTCTTTCTTTTTGTGCTGTTCCTTGCCTCTAGTCCATTTTCTTTTTAAGCCGAACAAGTCCATGGTGTCTCAGCTTTGCAGCAGTTGCATTGTTCCTTTATTTTACTAGAAAGCAGAGACAGAAGTGCACAAGATGCTTCAGATGGAGAGCACTGACTTTGCCTCACCAGTCAGAAACCGCAACACTGACTTGCAAATACTGCAAAAGGAGGATGCAATGTGAATGGAGCTGGTGAGGAACCCTCCCCCCCAACTGCAATCATAAAACCCATCAATGCAAAACTCTCCTCTGATGCCTTGAGAGCCACAGTTAACAACATTAACGTGCTCCAGCCTATGGCTTTTCTCCAGTATCTGCCCAGGGCTACACAAGGAAGCCACCTCTGCTGTCCTGGTGAAAGCAAAGCCAAATGTCACCTCCTGATTTCTCTTGCCTCTCCCTCTTGATAGCTCTCCTTTCAGTGCAGGCCTAACCCAATTCTGCTCTAGTTTGTAAAGCTTGACAAGATCACCACTCAAGATGCTAGGTTTTTAAGGTGCATTCATTTTTCATTTCAAATTCTGCCTCTCAAGCTATCTATAGTTCAGCATTTAGGCTGCAAATAAAGCTGTAGCTGGTGAGCCAAGCAGGAAAAAAAAAGATGATAAATGAGTTAATACTGAGTTTGTCACAAGGCCATTTGCTGCATGAATTAAAACACAAATTGGCCTAGGGGGCTAGGGTTTACCAGCCCTTCTACAAAATGTGTTAGTGCAGAAATCAGGTGATAGTGTGTTTGAAGGTCTATTTTTCTTAAAGCTAGGCAACTTGGATGTCCTCTCTCTCACTCTGGCACAAAGTCAAAAGAATAAAGAACAACACTGTGCTTGTAGGAGTGCAGCTTTAAAAGGGGAGTGTCATACATGCATTAAATTAATCTCTTCAGGTCAGAGGAGCTGTCTGCTTAGCAGTGTCTGTCTGTAAAGTACCTGTGGTCCCATTTCCTGAGGTCTAATTTATTTTTATGTTTAATGGTGCTCTTAGCTGGCCTTCTCTCCTTTTGGTAGTCACAGCTACCATTGCTATTAATTAAGTTATACCTGACTCCACGCTAGAGAGCAGGACCACATGACATGAGAACAGTACATTCCTACAGCTCACACTAGCTCCTACCATGAAAAACTGAGGGCAACCAGATCTGTAGGAGAAAGGATTTAACATGGAAGGAGAGGAGGTCATACTAAATACCACATTAACCTCCATTCTTATTTTATGTAGTGCGATCATGTTGCCCTTGGCTAGGAGGGCAGCTTACCTTTCACTTCATGTCTTGCAGTCTGCAAACATCAGGTCTGGGTTCATGAGGTTTCTGCTCTGTCATAGCGTCCCTCCCTCTCACTAAGTCTTTGTAGGGCTGTGCTTTTCAGCCATGGTCTGTCTCACTTGGTGACTAAAAGTCCTTGTCTTCCTTTGACAGCTTCTTCAAAACAAGTTGTTAACTTTTCACCCGTGGCAAACTGAATAATGAGGAAAGGAACACAGGACTGTGTGCATATTTGACTAACGCAAACCATAATGTCCTAATAAATTCTCATAAATCCCAGTTAGCCAAGTGACCTCCATCTCAATGCATGAGACAGTATGTAGTGACACATTCTTACCGCTTCTGCATGTCCCCCGGGCTCCATGTGCCTGCACAGCATCCACCAACACTAAAGCCTTTCCACCTCAGGGCAGCTGTGGTAAAGCATTCCCTGCGAACCCTGCTGTAAGCTTGGGAAGAGCAGACTGTGGAGGGCAGCAAGTAGCTTTCCACAAACCACTTCATCCCCTTATTTTGCAAGGAATTCATGGTTGCTCCTTTAACTTTGCCATGTTACATTTCTTTTATTTTGATTTAAATCCACCCAGTCTTCTTGGGCAGTATGCACACAGGTAAATTAAAATGCTTGTAGTACTGATAAAAATAATATGCAGAACTTCCTTGGTCTCCTGGCTGCCTGTTGAGTTGCCAAGCGTGTTACCAGTCATGGTTCGTTTGTCTTCCCTACCCTGCCAGAAGTTCAGGGAATACCGCCTCCATCTTACAGATGGGAAACTACACAGGGCAGGTAAAGCCTTGAAATTCAAAGGTATGCAGGTGGAGTGGGATGGAGAGGAAAGTAGGTATTTAAACTGTAAGCAGATTCTTAAATAACTTGGAAGCTCTGGGCCTATGGGATTTCTCAAAGTCGTGCAAGGAAGGCTGTGGACCAGGGAGCTGAGCCCAAATTTCTGTATGCGTAGACAAACAATTTGTAACGATCCCAGATTTCACTACACCCAGTTATGCATAGGCAAAGGCAAGTAGCTACTCAACTGGTAAATATTCTTTTCTCCTGAGGGGGTTTGTGAGGAGCTTTGCCCTTGTCAGCTGCAAATATGAAGACTAAGCCCACAAAAAGAGGTGGTACTTTTTTACATGTCACAGTGAGAAGTTTCCCAAGCAGATCAGAGAAAGAAGCTCTCCTGCCTTGAAAGGCAGTTTTCAGCTCTGGCTTTTACCTCCTGTTTGGGTGTTTCATCTCTGTGAAAAATCACCTGAATCCATCAAAGGTCTGAGATCTTATTTTCTGTGGTCCTCCTGGAGACCACCGAGATGAATCCTCCCACAGTTCTGAGAATGTTAAATTTACTCCTTTCTCTGCTGCTTCTGTTGTGCTATAGTGATTTGAATTCAGCCCATTGCCCACACTACTGAACAAGCATCACATCAGCAGTCCAGAAAGATTTGTCCCCTTCATTCCTGTTCCTTGACACTAAGATTTGTTTGCAAGCACTCAAAAGCAGAAAGACAACTCCTAATATCCCCAGAACCTCTCATTTTAGTAGCAAGACAGTGTATAAGAAAGGAAGGACTGGGTAGTAGGGCTGTGAATCAGTTATATAATGAATAGGGCAAAGGACAACCAGATTACATCGTTAACCAGAGGACCACCCATGCACACACTTGATTCTAATTCAGCCTTAAATCATACCTTTGCTTAAGACTGATAAATTGTACCTTGGCCAAACTGGTCTTCTTTCATGGAATGTGCAACACCTGAGGCTTGGGATTCACCTGAAGAAAGGTCACATGTTGGTATCTTCACCTGAGGTCTGCGGGATCTGGTGACAAGATTAACAGAGCTGAAGTTACTGGTATGAAAACATTTTTTTTTTTACTTAGAATTGTGGTGTAGTTGGACTGTGCCTGTGTGTGCACATCTGCTGTACTTAAGATATTAATTTCTTGAAAAGTCCAGGAACTTGTTGGCTAGTTGTTTGTGAAGATGAGATAATGAGTTGGTTTAAGATAATGGACTGACTTGAAACTAGGAGTTAATTGAGCCTTCATAATTAAATATTGACTAGTGGCTACAGGAGCCACCCAGGTGGGAATTTTGGACAGTTATAAAGATCTCTCCCAGCAGCTCCTACTGTGCTTAATTGTGTTGCTCTATGTTCCGTTGCTTAACTTGCACCCTCAACAACTTTACCAATGACACCAAGCTGAGCAGTGTGGTTGACATGCTGGAGGGAAGGGATTCAGTACAGAGGGACCTTGAAAAGCTTGACAGGTAGGCCCATATGAACCTTATGAAGCTCAACAAGGCTAAGTGCAAGGTCCTGCACATGGGTCAGGGCAATCCCAAGCACAAATACAGTCTGGGTGGGGAATGGATTGAGAGCAGCCCTGAGGAGAAGCACTTGGGGGTCAGTGAACAAGAAGCTCAGCGTGGTCCAATAATGTGCACCTGCACCCCAGAAAGCCAGCTGTGTCCTGGGCTGCAGCAAAAGCAGTGTGGCCAGCAAGTCATGGGAGGTGATTCTCCCCCTAAACTCCACTCACATGAGTGAGCCCACCTGGAACACTGCGTTCAGCTCTGGGGCCCCCCAACATAAGGAGGACATGGACCTGCTGGAGTGAGTCCAGAGGAGGACCTTGTGGTCAGAGATCTGGAGCACGTCTCCTGTGAAGACAGGCTGAGAGAATTGGGGTTGTTCAGCCTGCAGAAGCGAAGGCTCTGGAGAAAGCTGATTGCAGCCTTTCAGTACTTACAGGGGTCTTCTAAGAAAGGTGGGGACAGACTTTTTACAAGGGCCTGTAGTGACAGGACAAGGGGAAAGGGTAGATTGAGATTAGACGTAAGGAATAAATTCTTTACTGTGAGGGTGGTGAGGCACTGGACCAGGTTGCCCAGAGAAGCTGTGGATGCTCCATCCTTGGCAGTGTTCAAGGCCAGGCTGGACGGGGCTTTGAGCAACCTGGTCTAGTGGAAGGTGTCCCTGCCCGTGGCCAGGGCGTTGGAACTAGATGATCTTTAAGGTCCCTTCCAACCCAAACCACTCTATGATCCTGGTTGGAATGACTAGGCAGGAGATTCCCAGAAGTGTTCAAATTGTGCTTAGATAAGACACTTGTGAACAGTGAACAGAAATTACTCCTGCAGGTGCAGAATTGGTTATATGGGATAGTCTTTTTAGTGTAGTTATTTGTGAGATATTTTATGTATGGTTATAATGTATCAGTAGAGATAAATTATGTTTGCTGTGGTGTTCATGTGGGACCACAGGGCAGCTAGAATATAGGAACTGGGCAGAAAAGCCTTACCCAATCCAGCTAAAGGTGTCACTGGAAAGATACTCACAATACAGACTCCACCATCAGTGGCAAGCAGCAACTGCTTCTGTTTCAGAGACCTAATTCCTCACATGAGCTCTATCCTGTGCCAAGATCCCAATAAGCTAGTTCTCCTTTTCCACAAACACTCTGTCCCTGAGTGTGCAAAAAACTGTAGACAGAAGTGCTACAAAAATGTCAAATATTCAGAAAGATCAATCCATAGGCTTAACAAACTGGGCTGCCTAAGTTAACAGTGTATCTAAATCTCTTTCAGCCCCAGCTCCTCATATTTAAAATGGGGATATTGATATTCTTGACGTCTTATGAAGATAAGTCCCTGCTGAAGCACATGACAACTATGATGCACTCAGAAAAAATTGAATACTGAATTCAAACTACGCAGAGTGTGAATGAGTCACGACAAAAATTGTAGTTACTATTAAACAGTGGCATTAAATTGGAGTCTTGAGTAATTACCTGGTCAGTGCACATCATGTCTTATATGCAATGAATGAGGTAGGAGCCCAGTGGGAAAACTAATTTGTGATTATGTAGTTAAAGACTATCATAATACCCATGAAAACAAATATAGAATAAAATGGTTAAATGACTGTTCCATTTTTGGTATTTTCTTGACTGTTGAATGCATTGACCCCAAAACTTGCTATTGAGTTACATGCATTTCTGGACATGAGTGGTAATAAAAATCAGTTCATTAGGGCTAAAAAGCTCATTTACAATATCCTCTTAGAGCTTCTTGATGGAATAGTTTGTGTCCCATGAGACTAGCTTTATAAGAAGCTGAACATTTCTTTTTCTTTTCATAAAGCTTTACCATGAGACATGCAATAACAAACACTGCGCTACACCAGTATGTGTTTGTGTTTACTCGGCTTGAGATTCCCCATCAGCCCTCACCACTGTTAATAATTCTGTCATCAAAGCTGAGATTGCCATGGGAAGCATATAGACAAAGTTAAACAAACAAAGCGAAGGGCTAAGGAAAAATAAGCAACTTGCATCATGGAAATCTGTGTCCCTGCAGTGTGCTAACAGCATACCAGCATATAGAAGACTTGCCAAGAAAGGAATTAGGGAACTTCAGAGTTCCTTAAAGAGGAATGCAGGCAGGCAGGCAGACCTCACTAAAATGGAGATTTTTTTTTTCTTATTGATTCAGATAGTTCCTTTCTCTGAGCTTATTTCTAGGTTTCTTCATTCAGTGTGATTCTTCTCAGTCTTGATATACTTCCATTTGGGCCACTCTGTGCTTTTAGAGTTACTTTGGCAGCATATTATCTGAGCTGGTATCTCTGTAATAGCTGAGGGGAAAAAAGCAACAAAGAAAACCAACACAGAAAGTGATGCTAATGTCAAGCTTGGTTTTAGAATCGAGTGGAGATACCCATCTCGAGCAGGCAAGAGTCAGCCCCATAGTCTGTAGGTTGCTGTTACTATGAGAAACGGAAGAAACATCCCAGACATATCAATGAGCATCTTGGCATTGCACAGTTCAGGATTAACAATGAGACAGTTGTAGGTATCAGTGTATTAGTTTGTCTTACAAGTAATCCTGAAAGACAGGAAGGGGTGTAGTGCCATGGCTGGGTAATTATGCTGTGGAAGTCCTTTCATTCAACTCCACAATGGCAGCTGAGTGCTCTTCCTCGTGCAGTAGGTGCTATGTAAAAAGGGCCACCAACCTGCTTTTCAAGTAAAGAGCAGGGGACCAGCAGGAATGTGCATTCATGTGTATGCAACACAGGGACAGAAGAAGTGAAGAACATCTGAGAGACACTTCTTTGCTTCAGGCTGTTCCTGACTGGTTGGTTTGCTGGTTGACTCCAGAGAAGGAGGCTACAGAGCAAATAAGGAAGGTCAGACATGTTGCAAGTGATATGTCCTTGCACAAGATACCTCTGAGACTGGTGGTCCTCTTTGCCCATCACCAGTCACATAATGGGAGCGAGAGCTTGCCGGGCACCACTTCTGACTCAGCTGCTGTGTTTAGACCAAGCAGCTGGGTTCGTTGCATGTGGAGTCATATTGGCTTCCAGAGATGCCTGACTAGAGCTATATTCACCTTTTAAAGCATCATGTCATTGACTTGACAGAGGCAGTTTTCTTAGTGATGTGTCCAAGATATATGCTAAAATGCCAGCCTACATGTATGCATGCACGTATCCATACTAGGCTTGCTTTTTAGGATGAGTGCTGGGGAACGGGAGGGCTGTGTGCTAGATGAGAAGAGGAAAACGGGGAAGCTACAGACTTTTGACCCTTCTTTGCCGGTTGGCTTCTGGTGAGTGCAAGAAAAAGAACAAAGCCAAAGAGAGGGAGCTGTCTGACATTAAATTTTGCAATCGTTCTTTATCTAAGCAGGCTGAAGCCCGCCAGTTATAGCCAGAAGTCAGAACAAGCTTCCTAGCTGGAGCTCTGCATTTTAATTAGCTGCTGTGCACTTGGTGGTTGAGCAGTGACGTAAAGCATTTTTCTTAGCTGGATTTCAAAAAGCTGGTACTTTACCGGGAGGAATCTCCCATTGTAGTAATTTTCTTTGTCTGAGTGCAGGTGCAGACTGTCTTTAGGCAAATATTTCTTACAACAGGAAGATTCAATTTTATATGTGCCAGATCTTGAGACACTGCATACCAATACTGCTCGCTTGAAGCCATGAATTGTTCTGATTTATCTCAGCAGCGGATATGTACCAGTTCAGGAAAAGGGGGTGGGGGGTGGGGTGGGTGGGGGGGTGGGGGGGTGGGAAGAGAACAGAGAAAGTACAAAATAAAGGACAAACACTGGCAATTTGTTTCATTAGCTTCAATTTTTAATCCACAGAACATGATTTTGGCCCCATTTACACTGCTGTGGCTGAACCATGCTAGTTTACAGGTGGTTATTAGAAAATCTTTTGCTATGCATGGCGAAGCTGAATGGAAAGGCTTGCCTTAAATTTTAAGTGAGCCTGACAGTAGACACAGCATCACTGGATGGTTTCTAAGAAATACAGACCCTTATGAATATTTCCCTCCTGCTGTGCAGGGGAGATGTCTCAGAGCTGTTGCTGCCTTTGTTCCATCACGATGCTCCTGTGCCAGCCTCAGTGCTGTCAGAGCCCTCTTGCAGGGGAGGATTCCAGCTCTGGCAAGTGATTCCCGTTTCTTGTATTTTTAGCATCAAGATGTCTTTTATTCTGGCTGAAGGACAAAATCCCTTTTCACAGGGGCTGCTTGAACAGCAGAAATGAGTGGTTATTAAAAGAAGGCTTACTGTAAAATAGGATAATAACCTAGTTATTTTGCATTTCTAAGTCATTCTTGCATTGATATTTCCTTTCCTATGATGCACACCAATTAAAAGCCAGTGAGCAATAAAAAAAGCAGTCTGTGCAATAATCTGACAAAGAATCATGAGCTGTGAAATGAAAGAATTATTTTATTGCATTAATGTGAAGATCCACAGCAAATTCTTACAGAGCAGGCTTTGTCCTGGACTGTTGCTACAAATGCCCTTTAAGTCTCTGAAATGTCTTGTGTATTTTAATGCCTTTTGTGTACAAATAAACATAGATGATATATTAGGTTTCAAGGATGGCTAGTCTTCTTGCCTGTTCCCTGAACACTCCTTCAGTGTTCTCCGGAATTCTACTTGTGCACAGGCAGAAGGGCTGTGCAAAGCTCTTTTATCCCTGATGAGTTAGATCAGATTATTGACAGTACATGAATATTCCTCTAAAGAAGTAGGGGTTGTTGTCTGGAGGGAAGAACATTAACTAGGAATGAGGGTAGCAGGATGTTCTCTTTCAGTGCCTAATAGTTACAGAACGGTGTGTTTCAGTGCCCCTGGGGTTAACAGAAAGGTTGGGACAACCCCCAGTCAAGCTGCTTAGCAAATATCATCAAAACCCAGCCATAACTGCACTGCAGATTTGGATGCAAGAATGGAAGAGGACAGATGAGGCTTGTAAACAGAGAAGGCACTCATTATGTTAACTTGATTGTAGCTAATTAAAAAGGGATATTAGCTGATTGGATTACAGGGGATGGAGCAGAGTGACCCTTTGTTCATGCCTGTGCTTGCATCAGTAGGATTCTCTGGTCTGTCCAAGAGCGTTTCTGTATTATCCTCATTCTTGTTTCTTCTCTTCTGCTGTCAGGGACAGATGCTCCCACACAGTCTGCTCACTTGACTAGGATGCCAAACGCCCCAATAGCCGATGTGCCAGGCTAGCTAGTGCTCTTGTTGCTCTGCTGTCAGGCTATGGTAGGGAGATGCTGCCACAGCGTGCCGTTGTGCTCTCTGTCCTCAGCGGGTGTGCAAGCTGTCGGCTGCTCTGATCGGAGCTGGGGCTACAGAACGAAGAAACCATATCCAGCACCTATCAACACCGGGCTAAGCAAGGCTCGTGTTTCCTCCATGTTTTTCCACGTCCTCAGTTTCCGTAAGCAGAATCTCTGCAAGTTTCTTGTGCAGACTTTAACGAATAATTAGACAGAAGTATAGAGTACATACCAGATATGAGAAATTATGTTCATTTATCGTCATTCAGGTAACAAAAGTAGCAGTATCAGAATATGCATTTGAGAGCTAAACCTGGCAAAGGCTGAAACAAAGCCTCATATTCCTTCATATAAAACAACAGGATGCTATTACATAGTCTTTTTAGTCCTTGACCTGTGAACCCACAGCTCTTAGAAATGCAGTCTTAGCTGTGTACTAATTCTTTTGCCTTTGGTGGGACTGAGGTTGTTATGATTTGTCATGGTTGCCTTATGTTTTAAATTCAGAGCAAAGTGGCAGACAGACAGGACTTCCATAGCAGGCAGCAATATTAGGAAGCCTGAAGAGACAGTTGTATACGTGCTGGGCAAGGAGAGAAGAGTGTGAAGTCTTTTTCTGCAAAATGAGCCAAGTGAGTCTATTTCCAGATTTTCTAACTGGCCATGCTCCTCTCATTCTGTTAATCAGGCAGACATCGAATCACAGTGTTGACACTAGAAGCTGTTTAGTTCAATTATCATTTGAAAAAAGGTGACCACCAGGCTTTCAAAGAAGGAGAGAGGAATAATATGAAAAAAACATACAGCACAGCTTATTTATTAAGGAACCACGTAACAGCACTTCCTGGAGTGTAGCCACACTATGGCTGATCCACTATGCACAATCATTTGTTAAAAAGCATTTTTTTTACCTCATTTGGTGTCCTTGTCCATTAAAGACACAGAACATAAGTGCAAATCATCATTATCATTTAGCTCTTTGATAGGTAGGTCCCCAGTCTGCACTACTCACCTAGGCTCGTGGTATAACCACGAAGAGAGACCAGTTCTTTTGGAGAGCTGTGATCTCAAGACAGGTGTCTACCACAGTTGAGCATATTGTCTTATGGAAATGCCATATAGATGTGTATAAGGAGACTTTTAGACAACTAGGTAAAATTTGCCTGACAAAATCTTTAGGTATCTGTGATGTGAGCATCTGCTTCTAAGATTTAAATGAGGCTTTTGTTATACTTAATGCAGGTAAGGTGTGCCATTCATCTGAGGTCATCTCAGCATGCATGAAGAGTATTCATATAACTCATAGGTTATAGGAATAATGAGAATCATTTAAGATGAATCTCACTCTAAATTCCATTGAACACCCTAGTCAGATCTATTGACTACAAGGAAGGCTTTGGTGTCTTGCTTAGATACAGTCATCTGCAATTACAGGTGTGCCTGTGGAGTAAGATGAATGCTATGTCACCAATCAATCTGAAGTTTCTTATCAAACAAACAAACTGTTGATCACTCTGTAGGGAAAGAGGCTATATCACTATTGATAGGCAGAATGGTTGTCAAAGTGCATGCAAAAATCAAGACTTGAGGATGCAAAACCATGATTTTTCATTTTTAGCTCATGAACGCAGTATTCATTACCTCTTTATTTCAAAGCTATGGGTTAGCTAAATCTGCCTAGGAAGCTTACTTCTATGCAGGGGTCTGGAAATGCAAAAGAAAAAAAAGGATCCCTTTTCATCACAAAGGATCAGGAGCTGCTACTGAAGGAAAACGTTTGATATAGTAAGAATTCAAGTATTGTCCAAGAACTGTTAAGGGAATCTCAGTCAGTCTCCAGAGATGCTACTGGTATTGTGGTTAAAAATGCAAGATGGCTAATAGCTCCTTTGAATCATGGTAGATTAGATTGATAACGGTATATCCTGTTATCACAAAGTAGGGCAGACGCAGTAGGAGCTAGGACTACTTAACAGTAGATTTTTTGGCTGCCCTAGGACAAGTGAATAGCAGCAGATTTTGTAGTCAGAAAATAGGGCACTCTTACTGCAGGGAGTCATACGGCCTACCAACAGCCATTTTGTTTGAAAGGAGGTATGGTCACTGATGTCGATCCAAATAGCAAGGCAGACAAGGGAGACTATGGAAATGTGGACTGAAAACAAGGAGATTTCTTTTCTGTGTATTGGTGCCTATTTCAGGTTAAAACCACCATTAAGTTGCGAACCCAGTGAATGAACACTCATTGCTTTGGTACTTTGTCTCATCCGCAAGGTCATATTTAGAATTCTTCCAGAAATATCTTTCTCTTCCTTCAGTGGGAGAGTGAAGATAGCGATGAAAGGACAAATCACGAAGCCCTGCTGCACTGTTTTCTATTCTGTGCAGTCTCTCATGGTCAGCAGCACCAGTAATGCTGCATGCTTTGGTTTCTGCCAGCTCTTCTCCCAGTTCGCTATTGTTTAGACCTTTTACAGTCTGTATAAAAGTACATTGGGTTAATGCCCTCTGTTCTGAAATGAGGAGAAATGAACATGTAAAAACATTTCAGTAAGAAGTTTTAAATTTAGTAAATGTGTTGATTTTCTGTTTTAAAGTTCAGCTGAAGGCGAGGACCTTGGGAGGATTACATTGGAAAAATAAAATAGCCTGCTATGAACAGAATATTAAGGGATTCAGCTGCAAACCCTAACTCCATAGGAAAGATTACTCTTCTTTCACTTGCTTACATTTTGCCAAGAAGCTGACACATCTAAATAAGTATTTTACTGGTGAATGTGTAATTGGAAGCAGTTTAGATAAGAGTGGATTTTGGTGCATGAGAGTATGCTAGATGACCCCTCAAAGACCTTTTCAGTCCCGTTTTTTATGGTTCTCCCTGTAGAATGAATTGGGAAGTATATAAGCAATTTGACTGAAGACTCTCACAAACCCTTCAGCTTTCTGAATTTCAGTTTCCTGACTGTGTCCATAGACATATAAATTTGGACAAAATCTAGAACCAGATTCTGCTGAAGTTGGGAGTGAGCTGGAATGCATGTAGACCAGTTTACTACCTCAATTCCAATGTCTGTTTTCCACAACTGTAAAAGAATGTCTGCTATGTTAACTCTCTCAAACTTGAAAAAATAATATCCTACAATTCACTGAGGAGTGTAAAGCAATAATAGATGCCACTATTTAATAATAATCAGCATGAGATTCTTTGGTTGGGTATTTTTTTGTTGGGGTTTTTTTGTGGTTGTGTTTTGTTGATTTTTTTTCTTTAGTTGAAATAGGTAAGATTACTTTGTACATTTTATTTTATCCTGCTGGCTCTACCAACCAACCTGTCTACCCCTACCTCCCTGCCCTCCAACCCTTGTGGTTTATTGTTCTTGAGAAAGAGTTCATAGGTTTTCCTGGGAGGGAAGTGATCGTCAAACTAAACTGTGAGGCCAGATGTTTGACAGCTCTATAAATTCAGTCTTTGGGATGTTGTGGCCTATGAATAAGTGCTAGAAAAAAATTATTTTTTTTTTGGTAGTGCAATTAATAATTGCAAGAAGAACTACAGCTTTCCACCTTCCTTGCAGACGTTGTCTCAGAGGGGTCAGTTGCTGTACTTCCCTATAACTTTTCATGAGTTATGTGCCATGCTTCCAGTGACGGAAGAGTAATGCCCTCAGATGTCTGTAGCCATGAATCAAGCATATCTTCTCTACATTAATGGATTATTGACTAAAAGAGCCTAGAGTTGCTGCATGATTCATTTTGCCATTCTTGTGAATGCTGCGCTTCAGTATGTCGGTTGACCTACATACTAACCTGAGAAACTGGTCTATGAAAGACGTTCAAAGTCAGATTTTGCCTAGTTTGTATTAACAGATTTCCCTATAGATTTTTATCATGCAGTCAATTAATTTATTATTAGAACACATTATAGGCAGCACTGAGATCCTTCTTTTAATTTGCTTCTTGTGACCCATTTTGCCCTCCTTTTATTTCAGTAAATGTTTTTCTCTGATTAGCAGTTTCATCTTAGATTCATAGAGTCTGAATTGGAAAAATATGTATTAGGTCACCCAGGACAACTTTTGTCATTACTAAAGCTGCTGTGTAGGTAATAGATGGAGGCATCACCACGGGCGTTCTGTAGCAAGGATATGTCAGAGCTTTCGGCAGTGCATTTTTTTGGGAGTGAATTTTTTCAGCAGTGAATTCGCATAACAAAGCAAGGTCAGTCAAGACAGTTTTCCACCTTCTGTGCTTTGCTAGATGCTTTGCTAGGTGCCTCTGTCTTGAATCAGTCACAGGGTGAAAATTTATCTGAGTCTCTGATTTGACCCATATTGCCTTTCTGAGCTATCTTGTGGTGGATTTGAACACAAATCATACCAAAAGGGGCTGTAAATATAAAAGAAGAACCCAGGGATCTGAGTAAAAATAGTGTGTAGTGAGTCATTAGATCTGTCTTTCCTGTGTAATTCAGGCACATTTGTTGTCTGCCACACACCAAATCTGACTTTCACAGAGTGAACGTGTTTCTAGATGAGGGAGGTGATGATATTCTGCCTCATGCGTTTACTACCAACACCCCCCCCACACACACAAATCAGCTAAATTCTGATCACAAATATCTTTATTCCTGGCGAAAGGGAAGGAGGCAGAAAGGTCAGAATTTGACTTTTAGATCTCCAATTACATTTGCAAGGCTGGTGCTTGTTGCGTGTATGTGGGGATCATTTCACTTGCAAATTGAGCATATTTATTGACGAGTTCTCCTTATGCCTGCCTCTTTCCTACATCTTCTTGTCCATCTCATTTAGACATTTGCAGAATAAGGACTACGTTTATGGCCTGGAGGGGCCTAAGAGTTATCAAAGACCAATTCTGCTGCTACCATTTCATACAACCCCTTACTTGAAGATATCAAGCTCAATCTGAAAAGGTTTTCAGTATTTCACCCTTACAACTCCGAAACGAATGTCAGTTTTGGAGCTTTGCTATCTGATGCTTAATAACCTTTTCTCTGTTACTCTTTTATTCCCCTTAGCTTTTGCCAGTGTTAATTTATAGTTTGAATGCTTCATCTCCTTCCCTACTATTTAATCTCCTGATGAATCAAAAAACCTTTAGTTAAACTGACCAGATTATTACCTGGTATTGTCTTCTTAGATGGGCCTCCATTCTCTTCTACATGTCATTGATCTTTGACTCTGTACCATGGACTCCTTTTTCTTGAACATCAGTGACCCCACTTAGACTTAGTATTTCAGAGGTAACCATACCAGTTACTTGTCAATTATTTTGAAATCAAAACAAAAATTGAGAACTACTGCCTAATATAATATATTGAAACAGCTTCCAGAGCAAGAGTCTATACACCTGAAGGGAGGGAGGAGGGGAAAAAAAAAAAAAAGAGAGAGAGAGAGAAAGAAAAAAAAAAACCACAGAGAAACCATTTTTTTTTATAGTGAAATTTTAGTAATCTGGGGTCTGTAGTCTATTACCAATGTATGAATGGAATTAAGCAGTAATACTGATGTGCCTTGGCACTTCTATCTCCAATAACCTTTGCTATCATTATCAGGTTGTTACTTGCTGCACACCTGTAAAGTAAATATAGTTGATTTCTTAACAGGGACACCCTAACTATAATTAAATGAGAAATTCTTCTAATTAGGCTGTATAAAATAGAGACATTTCAGGAAAATCTGTGGTGACAGAACATGAAAGAAAATGCTATGCTGAACAAATATATTCCAAAATAAGCAGAATGGTGACTCCCTTCCCTGAATTCTTTCCTTAAGACATTATTTAAAAAAACAAAACCAAAAACCTGAAGAGATATGAGATTTTTTTTTCCCATGAGAAAACATATTTTTTTCTTCTTAACATGGGTGCAATGCATCAATATCAGAGCAGTATTGATGATGAGAGTATGACCTGCTATATGGGAAAACTGCGCTTGATCCCAGTGCACATGTTGACTCACCACCAATGTCTTCAGTCTGGCAGGAATTTCAGTTATCCTGTGCCTGACTATAGGACCCTCCGTCCTCTTCATGCTGGTCATGGATTTTATTGATTCAACTGTCAGCAGAGAGCAGGCATGCTGGTGGTCAAGAACTTCACTCCTGAGGGCTGGCGTCAGTTGGCAGCTAACATCTGTGGGGTGCTTAGGAGCAGCTTCCAGACCAGAACAGTGTTGTATTGCACTTCCCATTTCAAAAGACCCAGCTCACCTCACCAACCTTGGACCTGAGGATTCTTGAGAAGGGCAAGTTCCTGTTAGCTAGGACAATTAAACAGAAAGAGATTTAAAGGACAAATCCTGGCCCCAGCTAGGGTTTGAGGTATGATCTGGTGTCCTCATTCATTATTATGGTACGCAAACAGTTCCCTGCAATGATCATTTCAAAACAGCAAGGAACGAGGAATGTGGAGTTCATTGGGTCAAACAGGTTTTGCCAGTGAGCTTTTTCAGGGATAGCACCCTGGTGTCCTAAATTAGATACCAAACTGGTCTAACTCAAGTTGATTCTGAAAAGCTACAGCCAGGTTATAAACTGTCTGCTCCCTGATAAGAACAGATACTTCTGACGAGTTTTTGGCATGCTTTTGGTATCACTTCCCTGCTCACTAACATAATTCCTAGAGCAGGTGGGACTTTTGTACATATTCCAGGTTTTCAGCTAGGAAATGATACCACGTGGTTCAGATAGTTTTCCAGACTGTAGAGGAAGTTAAAGCAAACAACAAAATGCTTCTGTAGAGGTCTAGACTTTATATCATCCGAAGTAATTAAAGACTGATTCAGACTGATACCAAGGTTTGTTAATATAAGTCAGCAAGAGCTAAAGATAGATTAGCTTTATCCAAATAAAAAGGCTATGGATGCCAATCAAGGACAGTGCTGAGATTGTTTGGTAAACAAGAGAAGTGTGGTGCTGGAAATCAGTGGACTAAAATTGGTGTGTTGGGAAGTAGGACTAACTGACAAGGAAGAAAATGAGCCAATGGGACATATAACCTTTTTAGTCTCATTTGTTTGAAATTAGGAGTGATGACTGCAGAAGGGGCAGAAAGGAGCAGAGTCATTAGTCCCTCAATCTGCTGGACTCTGATAAACATCCCGATGTTGTTGAATTTTCATGTATTCGCTTTAAGAGATGACTGGGAGGCTGGATGTGAAGAAATGGGTGTAGTTGGTTTTTTTGTTGTTGGTGGTTGTTGTTTTTTTCCTTTGTCAATTGGCTTCTGCTAAAGCTTGAACAGCTTAAGGTATAGGGGTTATACTATCTCTCTTTATCATATTTTTCCTTTCCCTTTCTAGGCTTACTTTTTCTCTTTCACATCTCTTCTTGCCATGTGCTTAAAAAAAGAGATCATGCTCAGAGAACATTTGGCTGTGAACTCATCACCAAAAAGGCAGCTAAATAGCAATGTTCTAAAGAGCACCACAATGACATAAGCTTGCCAGGTCTCCAGGTGGCCTGAAAGTATGTTGTGTCTGTCTTTCTCCTACAGTGAGCATGTTTACAAGAGTTAGCACCAAAACCAGAAATGGCAGGTTTTATCTTTGCTGTTCTTTTGTCTCTCCTATGTGTATCCTGTTGTTACTTTGGCCAAGGAAACTGCAGCTTCTTAGGATACAAGAAAGGGCAACAAAGCTCATTCCCATCTTCTCTTACTTTTGCTTCCCTGAAGGCAGTTTTATTCAATGTCAAAGACTCTTTGTAACATTTACCTGCAGGAGAAGGAAATGAGGGATGCTGTTTTCCAAAGACATTTCAAAGTCTGGCAATACTTTACTACTGAATGTTTGCACTGCTTTCCCCTTCCTCCTTGTTTTCCCCTTTCTCCTGAGGGCCAGCATAGTCTGACCCAAACTATCAGTCCCGTGACAGGGCATGTCTGCAAATCAAGCCATGTGATGGGCATATACCTTGTCTGGTGACTAGAGAGAAGCTGTGGCCATGGAGAAGAGCAGACGATTCTGTGAAGCTCCCTTCCCCATTGCAGCCCTCAAGGCCCTGTGGCTCCTTACAGGCTCCAGCTGATGTGAAATTTCTCTTCTGATTTTCATCCCTCCAAGCCAGCACTGGGAAATCAGCTGGTCACAGTTCTGGCCCACCAGCTGCATGTGGCGTTGGTATTTTGGGAGCCTGTAAGGTTGCAGATTGCCTCTCTCCTGCTCCTTTCTACTTGAACAAGAGAAGTAGTGACATAAGGGTCAAGAATATTGCAAAAAAGGTTTAATTTTGGGGCTAAATGCATTGACCACCCACCATCCCAGCTTTTGTTTAATTCTTCATCTTGCTGCTGCTCATGTCTCTCAGATCCATTGAAACAGACCTTCCCAAACCTGAGATTTTCTAGCTTCGATCACCAGACCTCACAAGCAAAGGTGTAAACAGAAGCTAACCATGTGAAGAAACAAGAGGTTCACAATGTGAAAGGCTGCTGCTTCTGTAAAAGTAACAAGATTTCAGACCTACTGTGCTATCCCCTGCTTTTTGTGCCAATGGAAATCTTAATATTTGTGACTAATGCATCACTGCCCAAGGCTTGCGTGTCTTAGACTGTATACAAGGGTGAGTCTGTCTCCCAGTTTCTGGGGTGAAAACACAATTTTAGATTGAAAAACACATGTTCAGCTACCTCTAAAGTCAGAAAGGTAAAAGCAATGTATTCACATCCCAACCTGTGCAGGCTCTTCTTTCCCATTGCAAGCTGGAGTTCCACAAACCTGATCCAGTGCCACAGCGAGGAAAGAAAAGTCTGTCATTGACTTTGCTGTGCTTTGCATCAGGGTCTCTGTAGGTCTGATGTAAATGGTTTCTGACATTACATATGTCCACAGCCTCCATCTGGTTGATATCTTCTGGGGAAGATCAAAATGAAGGAAAAGCCATTAAAAAATGAACTCAGGAAAGGGCACAAAGATGTCTAAAAATGAAGGAATTTTATGGGGTTGTTTTTAACATGTAGCTTTACCTGTTGCATACATCCGAGAGGCACAACGCGCTGGTTGTTCCGGAGTGGTGAATCACGGTGGTTCTTGAGGAGCAGCGTGGGCCAGATGCACCTGTCTGCTTGCTCTGCTCTGACTCAAAGCAAGAATAAAAACCTGATTTGACATCAGAGCTGGGGCTAGAACATTTCCACTGGTTAAGCCAGAAGGAACTTCTTTTCTATTGGTTTCTCTCATCCTTTTATGACACATCGTCTATTTCTGTTTTCTTGAGCATTTTGAGCAAGCGTGTGATGGGAACCTGATCCTCTGACATGAATAAGCCCTTAGTATATTGACTTTAACCCATTGTATTGACTCTGTCATTCTTACTCTTCATTGTTTTGAAGTCTTGAATGTGGTCCCTCATCTCATTAGCTGCATATGGCCATATGATGTTCCCTCTGTCCTTACTAAATGCAAGTACGTTATAAAACTCTTGTTCTCTATTTACACACATGCTCTGAGTCAGTATGGCTAGTCTCTTATTACACATTAAATGAAGAACTTGCTTGGCAGCATCAGCCTGACAGAAGCTGTCTGCATTTGTGTGCTTGACAGTCGACCTTCATGAAAATTGCTGTTATTTTGGATGCATTCAGTGCATCAGCACCATTTACAGCAAGGGGAATTATCAGGAAGAAGCTGTTTCCAGATGAGCTATTGTAGATCTGAGAAGCATCCCTTCAGGGGATGTTAGATCTCTCTTGCACACAGACTTCTTGTCTCACCTCAAGTACTTATTGGTAATGCTCATATTTTTACTAAGAGTATTGCAAGCAGACAGAAGGCCAATGAATCCTGAATACACTGAAATATTCTATTGTTCTGGATAATTGTATTCCAAAGCAATGGAGAAATAAATTTCTTAACTTTACTGACACACAGGATGAAGTTTAGCCCCCTAAAAAACAAACAAACAAACACAAAACAAAAAAAACCCCAAACCCTTGCAGGACAATTTTATTTTTTTTTTAAACGGAAATACAAGGGTGCATTTCGCAGTCATCTGCTGTATCCATTTGCAAGTCCCATAGTTATTTTTTGTGAGTATATCCACATGCAGAATTATGTATTATGCAGGCAGTATAAGAATGTGTAGACATATTTGGAGATCACAGTATGTAACTGTTTCTCCACTTCCAGTAGGTTGTTTTTTGAGCAGAAGTGCATTTAAATCTTATCCTAGACATTGAATCTGGAGAAACTCGCCCTTAATGGTTTAAACTTGAATCAGTGGTTATGCCTGCATTAATAAACCAAAGAGAGGTAAGGCATGGTTGTAAGAACCGTCCCAACTGTCCAGACTGTGCAGTTGTTAGCGTGATCCTTGGCATGGCTGTAACTGTTCCCTGAAGGTCATGTCTTGGGGAACAATACAGGCAAGGATGATTTCCAGTAAGAAGCACGGATGAGGCCAGCTTCTGTCAGGTGGGAAGAGACCTGGCCACAGTGGCATGAGCCTAACCATGCCATGCTATGCCAAGGGACAACTAATGAGTCCTGGTCCTTTTAATGACTAGTATAGATGTAGCCAGTGGATCCTCAGAAGCTGTCTGGAGGAAGCAGATGTCTGATGGCAGCAGTACCTCCGAACTTTTACTAATGAAAACTCGGAGAGCATCAAAAAAACAAAATGGAGAGGGCAGCCAAAGCACAGAACATGGAGATGAGCTGTTTAAGTGGCTCCTGCAGAGCCAGAGACACTAATTAATGCCTTAAGGGTGATAGAGGGGCTCTGCTCTGTGACTGGCAGACAGAAGAGGACTTCGAAACTCCACAACATTGCTGTTTTCTTCCCTTGCATAGCAAGGAATGGTTGGTTTTTTTCATCTATTTTTAGGGGCCATGTCTTGATTCACAGCAGCTTTGTACCCCTCTGCTAGACTTAAGAGGAGGTGAGGTGACTTGAGCTCAGTGCCCAAGACTGAGGAGCCAAGAGGCTTAGCCTTATGCCAATGCCACAAAAAGGGCTGGCTGAAGGTGAGAGATGGAAGTCATGGTACCCTGCACTGGCAACTTGGCGGTGCTGCAAAAGTCTTGCTACCACCACTGGGCTGTGAAGATGTGAGTTGTGTTTCAAACATTGCAGTGACTGGTGGCTGGCAGGGTGGGCTACGCTTAGACTGATACCCCTTGAAGAGGTGCTGAGTGGTAGAAACACGTGCTCAGATGAGTCACAGGTGGGTGCTAGTACAGGCTGTCATTGCTCAGGAGCAGGAATCAAGGGAGCGTTTATCTGTGAGGAAATTTCTGGCCACTTCTGCACACAAAATTGTTTCTGCTGGACCAGACACTTAACTCTGTGATGGCAGATATTTGTAGTGTGGATCTCTCGGTTCACTTGCCAAAGTTTAGAAGTGCTGATTATGTTTCCAGTTAAAATCGTTGAGCTAATCCCGTGCTCCCTAGAGTGGTGAAATCAGATGCTGGATACGTTTCTGATCAAATACAGCTTATGGCTTCAGCAAGAGTGGACAACAAATGAAAAAAAAAAAAAAGAAATCTGGATCTCAAAGTCCTAGTGAGCAGTAGGGTGAGCAAGCATCAGCAGTGTGTCTGGCAGGAGGGAAGGTCTGCAGCATGCAGGGCTGTGTTAACAGATGCATAGCAGGTGGAACAAGGGGAATGATTATCCTCCTTTACGTGGCACTCTTTAGATCCTATCTGTTGTACTATGTCAATTGTCCAGGTTTGGGACCCAGTACAAGAAAGGTGCTGGAAGAAGCTCCCTGGAGAGTCACCAAGATGACAGAGGTTTGGAGCATGTGCCCAGCCAGTGGGGAGAGCCTGGGAGAACAGGGCTTGCTCAGCCTTGAGAAGGATTATCTTTGAGGACATCTATTAGCAGCCTTCCAGTACATAAGAGGCAGTTATTAAATAGATGAGATAAGGCTCTTTACTGAGGTGCACAGTGGGAGACAGACAGTGGTCATAAATTTGAAACAAAATTCAGACTGAATAAATGGACATATTTTTTTTTATCTATGAGGATAATTGAGCACTGGAACAGGTTGTACAGATAGCTTGTGTCATCTCTGTGCTTGGAGGTTTCCAAGACTCAAGTGGACAATGAACCTGCTCTGATTTCAGTGCTTTGAGCAGGAGCTTGATCTAGAGACCTCCTGAGGGTCCCCTCCAGCTGGAGTAGTTCCATAACACTATGGTTCTGCTGAGGTCGCTATTTTAACTTGTGATTTAACCAGGTCAGGCAGCTGTTTCCTATTACTGCTGTAGTGCCACCTATATTTCCCAGTTTCCCAGCTGTTTATATTTGCTTGTAACTGCAAGTGTGAGGTGTAAAGTAATTTTTAAAAAGTGATGATTGGTTAGAAGCATATAAAATACATCAGTTTTCCCCTCTAGCATAACTCCAGATTCCCTCATTCCCAGTCTGTTGCGTTTTTTCTGGCTATGTGTACAATCACCAGCACACACCCCCACCTGCCCCCCACCCCCCAAGATTGCCCATGTCAGAGGCAGCACACCTAACCAGTGTCACCTTCTTATCGCCTCCCACTGTCCTGTGGGCTCAGGACTGACCCAACCTGCTCCCTCTGTCCTTCCCTTTCTGCCAGCCACTGAATGGAGACTGGGACCTGAAAGCACCAGAAAAACCAGGCAGGGTGAAGGAGCACCCCTAACCAAAAGAAAGAGGGATCAGCATTTCGTTATTCACTGTGCCCCGTTCTTCCCTTTCAGGGAACGGAAACAGCATGAGAGAAGGCAAATGCTAAAGAAGTTTGAAACGTTGGCATTTCCCCCAGTTTGCGGTGTAAGTGAGCTCCCCTGTGGAGCCCAGCTGTGGCTGGCTGCTTGCAGAGGGGTTGGGTGCACTGCCCACAGAGACATTTTCGTTTTGGTGCACTGCTCTCAAAGACCAGCCAGCCTTACCCACCCCTCAGTGTCCTTGTTGTTTCCATATGTTGTCTCTTTGTTTTCAACCTGATGTTAACAGCTCTGATATGCTGAAGGAAACCAAATGGGTATGATTTAGGCACCTTATTCTAGGGAAGTGTGCCATGGGCACATCAGCTGTGTGGTCTGACGCAGCTTTCCTGTTGAGAGCAGGTGGGTGACAATGTGGCTATCTTTCTGAGCTGATGGCGAGGCTCTGGTGGAGGTGACATAGCACACTGTCAGAGCAGAGAGGCTGAACTAACCTAGAGAGGAAAAACATCGAACCAGTATCGGACAGTACACAAGAAAGACAAGGAAACCAAACAACAGGAAGAATACACTTCAAATATCTTTCCTCTGGCTTAGCTTGCCTTCCTTCTTTGACTCAGGCTATTCTTAGACACACGTGTGCACTGGAGATCTCAGAAGTAACCCCATTTCAAATGTGAGCAAATTTAGGATTTTTTTGCTGTCCAGGCTTTATTGCATTTGGCAGTAAACAGCAGCACACTGGCCCAGGCTCTTGGCTTCAAACTTGATCTGCATTTCTAGCACACAGGCATTAATTTTTAGCCATCATTGGATCCCTCAGGAACCTCTTCCTTTCTTATTTATTCAGAAAACACAAACCACAAGCACTTCCCCAGTACAAATGTAACTCATTCTAAGTCTCTGCTAATTCCACAAGACACCAGTTTTACTAATTACCACCTTGATTAATTAAAGTGGAAATAATTTAAAATGCATTTGCTTCCGACTAGGAAGGTCATATTAATTTGTTTGTTAACTGAGTTTGAAATATAAAACTTGGTCAATCTCTTTCTATTAATCAAGCTCATGTTGTGTATTGTCAGTTTCCCTTCCTGATTGCCTTTTCCATAGGATCATATGGTCATGTTTATGATTTCAGTAATGAGGGGGACTGTTACCTTTCTAAAGGACTCAGCAAACTGAAGTTATTATTCTGCCACCTATTAGTGTAGGATTTCAGAAGACCCCAGTCTCTTCAATCCCCAGTTCAGCTCCAATGCACTTAGCTCTTTTCCAAAAAATATCTAAAATAAGGGTTTACTTGGGAAGACAAAGAGGACTGTCACCATCACGTTGTTTGTGCATATATCTATAGATACGTTGTGTGCTGGGGTCAACAATTTGGGAGTCTTTTGAAGCTCATTTATCCTGCAACTCAGGTCTGAAAATATGCAGTTAGGTTCTAGGAGTGCTGGTGCAGCTCGATGCCATTGCCAACACATTCTGAGTGCTCTGGAACTGTGTGTAGGCACATCAACGTGCTTAACAGCCAGGAGTAATCTGTTCTTATCAATGGGACTAGTGACACATACCTTTCTTACAAACAGTCAAAATGAATGGTCCGATCAGGCCATTAGCAAACTGATCCGAAGCGCCTTAACATCAACTGGTCAGACTTTCGCTGGTATTTGTGGGGTTTGGGTCTCACCAGTGTGTTTTGTCACAAGAGATTCGTGTTTTAAAGAAGTGCTTCAGCAGCGCACTACGAGAGCGTTAGGGTAACAGCAGCATTTTGACAGCAACAGCAGTTTTGTTAAGTGTCTCTTATGTACTTTGATCACAGTGCTCAAAGGATGTGTTTGGTTTTGGTTTTATCTCTTACTCTTTCCCACATAGGCCTTAAGTGATGGGTTTAAAGCAGCCACCAGTATCTGTTTAATAGGAATATTTTTTAACCTGATTTTTACAGGATTTTAACACTTATTATTAAAAACTGGGAATATCTTATTTGACAGGTCAACAGATTATTGGGTTTTGGCTTAGATATCAAAAGCCACAGTCCTTGGCACATTTCAACATGCTGGGGAAATGCTTAAAATGCACACAAATAAAATATTTAAAAGCAGATTACCTAATGTTCTGCAGGGAAGCTGATGGAGAGGCATGTAACAATCCAGCACTGTGTTTTAGCTGGATTTGTAGCTTCTCACTTACTGATCCACTTTTACAGAGTGTCTGTGGGAATATTCCAACAATGTCTTGGAGATTTCAGCAAACGTGAGGGTATCTCAGACCTCTTGGTCTCTCTGTCTTCCTGCTTCCATGGAAATGCCCTCTGATGGAAAGGTGCACAAAGACTGCTCCACTAGGCTCTGCCTGTCTCACGCTTCCCATAGTCCAAAAGGCTACTCCTGTGGTCTCTGCCAGCAACCTCCTCTCAGAAAACTTGAAAGTCAACTGAGAAAACCATGAAAGAAGTGGGACAATTCCCTGCTAGTTTCAGTTGTTCAGGGTTCACTGACTTCTGCAAGCCTGGGACAATTCACTTCAGCTGAGGATCTGCCTTGACAGACTTTAACAATAAATTGAGTCTTGCAGCCTGCGCCACTGATCGTTACGGGAATTTTGCCATTGCCTCTAGTCCTTGGCAGCTGCACTTGGAGCGCCGGCACATTGGCCAAGATCCACAAAAGCACTCTTGCTCTGGACTCCCGTTAATTTCAGTGGGACTCAGGTAGTGAAATGCTTTTGTGGATCTGGGCCTTCATTCCAAACATCCTGAAAATTTGTTTGTTAAAGTTTGTTTAGCATATACTATCCTCAGAGACTGTGGGTCATTCCATTTGTTTGTCAAAGTCAATCATTCTTTCACACTGCTAATATACAAATCAATGGAATTAATGGGTGCATAACTTCCTGCTGATACTAGTCAAGAGGGTCTTTAGATACCACTGATGAAGCTTCTGCTAAAAGCGCAGAACTTGGCTTTTGGCCTAAAAGACATGTCAAACCTCAGAAACAGAAGAGCAAAGCTAGGCAAGGTGACAGATTAAGAGCCCTCCCTGCAGGAAACATTGTGAGGAACCCAAACAACACATATACTACTGGAAGATGTTTTTTGAAGAGTCTCCTTTCTGAGCCTGTGGTAAGTCATTTAGGTGAACTGATCAACAGGGCGAGGCTGAAACCCAGGGCTCCTCAAAGTTAATTCCTACACACCATTGGAGAACATTTTTAGTAGTGAGTCTAGCTAAATAAGCAAAAAGAATACGAAAAGCTAGGAAATGTCTCTTCCAGGAGGTAGTGAGTTTGACAGCCATCTGTCCAGAATAGATGATTCAAGCCTGGGACTGCCAGCTGTGTGCCCCCTCCAGCCCCATTTCACTCTGATTCTACAGCGCTGTGACAGAGGGATGGCAGAACAGCTTGATGTATGTTCATCAGAAGAACCTGACAGCCCACTAATATGGCACAATGTCACAAGCTGCCCAAGGATTTGCCTGTACATGGGAGATACAGCAGGTAATTCTGCAAAGAGCATGAAACTTTAAGAGACTTGTATTTGTTTTCCTTTACATTTCACTTTCTATTTTCTTTTGGTTGGTTTATTTGCAAGCACAGTGCTCCGCACAGACCAATTGTGTTGCGGCCCACAGGCTGGTTCCCCACAGGTTAATTGCCTTTTGATTGGTTATAAGTGTCATGTCAATCCTTTCCAAGGGAGTTGCAGGTAGACAGCTATAAGTATTGCTTGTAATTTGCCTTAACTGAGGAAGACTTTGTTATTTGCGGGAGCAGTGCAGGGACTGAATGAGGCTGTATTAGGGAACCAATTTGTATTAAACTTTTCTTTGTCTTATACAAGGTTTTCTTTTCTGGCCATTGCAGTGAGATGGCTAAAGGCAGTAGTCAGGCAACCAATGCCCAGCCACTTTTTGCCAGTTTGCGTATGGGAGAGAACACTGAGTTTCTCTGAGGGCTTCCGCCACCATGCTGTGGCCCATGGTATGATGACAGAACACTGGAGTATATGTATTATATCTTCATCTTGGGGCATTGTAGTCTCATTTGTGGCTGTGTAATGACAGTGAGTGTTGGGATTGTTACCTATTTCTCTCACAAGGCCAATAACTGTAACAAGCTACATGGCCTGGCTTGTCTTTGAAGAGGAGAATTTGAGCTGGTGAACTGCTTGGCTTTGCTGAGTTTGCTTTACTTTCGTGGAGTGAAAGTCTGTTTCCTTAAAGGATGCAAGGTGGTGTTTTGTCTTGTGGCCACTGTGATGTTCAGGGGAAACACAAGTGTGTCTGTGCTGAACTTGTTTTCACTTCCTACCTTTAATATCTAGGCCTCTGGAGGTAGGTGTTTCCAGCACCCCAGTAGCTGGGTGTCATCTTTTGCAAGTGCTTGCTTCTTTTACTTCAAAATAGAAAACAGGGATGGGGATCACCTGCTGTGTACCATTTCCTAAGGGACAGTTCTTGGAAGAAAAGATTGCCTTTATGCTTGATGCCAGTTAGCAACTTTCCAGCCTTGTCCCAACAGCAATAAGGGTTGACTTGGACTTGCTGAAGGCATCCTCTTTCGTTCAGAAATCTTGCCCTTGAAAGTCATGCAAGAGTATAGCCAGAAGATAACGTAAGGAAATACAGAGCAGAGCTGTATTAGTCGTGTAGATAAGCACAGCTTTTCTTCCAAATGTCATTCCAGCATGTTTTGTATCCTTCACGTTCTCTGCATCATCAGAAATAACTATGGGTTCTCAATACTGTGTAAACCAAAATCAAATAACACTGGTACTTACCTAAACTTCAGTGTCTAAATTAATATTTAGGAAATTGATAGGTGTTTTAAGCATGTATGTACCAAATAAGAAACTTAATTTACATCATAAGGGCTGTGATGTTAGGCATTGAATTACAAAGGGATTTTACCATCCATTCTACATGTAAGAGCATAAAAGTGTCTTTCATTTTGCTTAAATATATCTGAAACACCCAGGTTTAGTTGTCCAGATTGAAAATCTTGGAATGTAAAAAAGAAAGTATTTACAATTCTTTTTTGGCTTTTTACTTGGTTGGCTTACATCTCTGTGTCTACGTGTATGTGTGCAAACTGTAATGCTGAACAATGGAAGTATTTCCTAAAGAAAAATGATTAGCTGTTCCAATGCAACAATGAGTGATAGTGCTCCTGTTATGCCAAACATGAGGAAAAGAAAGCCAATACAAACAGAACTCCACATTTTAAGAAGTACTTGCGTATATCTTTTTCAATGACAGGATGTCATGATTTAACCCCAGCTGGCAACTAAGCCCCAGACAGCTGCTGGCTCACTCCCCCTGCAGTGAGATGAGGGAGAGAATCGGAAGGGTAAGAGGAAAAAAAACCCCAACTCGTGGGTTGAGATAAATAAAGTTTAATAGGTAATTCAAAAACTGCACACACAAACAAAGCAAAACAAGGAATCCATTCACCGCCCCCCATGGCAGGCAGGTGTTCAGCCATCCCCAGGAAAGCAGGGATCCATCACACCTAACAGTTACTTGTGAAGACAAACACCGTCACTCCAAACATGACCCCTTCCCTTCTTCTTCCCCCAGCTTTATATACTCAGCATGATGTCATATGGTCTGGAATATCCCTTGGGTCAGTTGGGGTCAGCTGTCCCGGCTGTGTCCCCCTCCCAACTGCTTGTACCCCCCCAGCTGGCTCACTGGTGGGGTGGGGTGAGGAGCAGAAAAGGCCTTGCTGCTGGGTAAGCTGCTCAGTGATAGTGAAAACATCCCTGTGATATCAACACTGTTTGCAGCACAAATCCAAAACACAGCCCCATACTAGCTACTATGAAGAAAATTAACTGTATCCCAGCCAAAAACGGCACACAGGATAATGATTTTTCTCTAGCTTTCACTTCATGTCTCATTCTCCCCAATGTATGCTATTTTCACTCTCATACTTTTTAAAATAGTGCTATTCCAGGACAGTTATGTGTTAGTTAAGTCTTAGTAACTACAAAAGGAGAGAGCTGAAGGACAAAACAAAAAGCAAAAAATGAAGATATGGATGCTATGGACAACAGAGCGCTTTGGTCTAGAAATTTATTATTCTTTAGAGAAAATTGAAGCTCTTGTTTTCTAGGTGTGTTCTGTTGTTCACATCTTGTTGATGGCTGAATTTTAAGAGATGCAGTTAGTACTGAACCCAAAATTATTGTAAAGAAATATAATTTGGCAGATTAAGTATATGAGCCAACAGCATGACGGAAGAACAAAACAAAGGACTTGACGGAAAACAAGACCTGGCCATTCAGAGTACAGCGCTCATTAGCTCAGTAGGGTTTTATGAAGTGACTGCATGCGGTGGAGCTAATTCTAAAGGAATATATGCTCTCTGAAATGAAAGATAGGGTAAAGGACCATTGAGGAATACCTTGTGCATCTCTGAGGGGCTTTTATAATTTGCCTAAAACTAACAAGCTTATAAGTTTGACTATTGGCCAATTTAACAACTTCAGAAGCATAAAAAGTTTCTGTTCTAGCTCAAGTGCAGCATGGAATTTAATTATCTTGCTATCTCTTCTCACTCCAGCAGTTTCATTAGAAGCTGTGTATGTGGATCTGCCTTTGATTCATTTCCCAATGAGATAAGACAGAAAGGCTGAAAAACCAAGTAAGTACCTGAATCTAAAATAACATGAATAATATCCCCAGATCACCTATATCCTCAATTTTAACTGTGTTGAGCAGACAGACCCTGACTGGAAGGTATAATAAGCCCGTAACCCTGAGCTCAGGCCAGTAATAGAGCTTTTCAATAATAAAGCTTTGGTGAGTTCATTTCCAGCTGGTGTTTGCATTACCTCTCAAGGGTCCTTGCCTGTGCCACATTCAGCTTTCATTGTTTAAAAAACACTGGGTGGTCAAGGTTGCCACAGGTCAGGAACTGAATCTGGACAGGTTTCCATGAGCTCCTGCCACATGTCTTAAGGCTAAATCACCCCCGATTGAAACCCTGTGGAAATATCTGTGAGTTCTTTGTGGTCATCATCAGAGCATCAAGGGTGCACTTGGTACTAAATTGCAGGTACACGCATATAAGGGAACCTAAAGTGGCAATGTGCTCAGTTCAGACTTTGTAGATAAATGCTTAAAGCTTCCCAGGTTGAGTCTTGGCCCAGATGTGTTCACTTCCCAGCGTACTGGTATGAGCCTTTCCTTCCCCACGGTGACTTTCTAAACACTGCTGGTAATGCCACTCAGGCTTTTTGGATCTCAAGACAGACCAGTTGGGATCCTTGGGAAAACTGAGTCCTTGTGGGGGAACTTAGGACACCAGAGAGGCCTGGGTACAGAGGGTTCCCCCATAGTAGGGAGATGGAGTCAGAGGCAGTGAATGTCTGCCCAGACCTTCTCAACAATATCCCAGGAGAAGGGAAGCACTTCACCTCAAAGGGACACTTTTCTTCTATGGGATAGAAAAACTGCCTCCCACATCCATGCAGAGAGAAGGGTTATTGAAGTCTGGATTGCTGTAGGATTGCTCCTTGTTCTCCTGCCTATGGGCATGAAAAACAGTGTAGGCATGACTATATACGTATTTTTTCTCTCAGTCTCAGTTTTAAGTTTTGGCTTTCCTGTACACAGCAGATAACATCAGAGTTTCTTGCAGACAATACATTTGTTGTGCACCGTGTATGAAGAATTATGCACTAGAATATGAAATAATTACATTTCCTGACTTATGGTGAGTCATTTGTGCCATTTTCATCCCAATGCAATAGCACAGGGAGGGGCTTTGACAAAGCAAGGTAGGTCAGTTGCCTCAATTTGTCAGAAAATGGTTTGGAAACTCTGTCAGGTCTTGTCTGTGACCTGCAAGAGTCAAAGGAACAGACTATGCTCTGTTTTAAAATTGGCATAGTTGGTAATTCAGCTGGGAGAAAAATAAAATTCACTTCTTTCCCAGTCTCGCAGGACTGTCAGTGCATTTACCAAGGTAAATTTGGAGTCACTCCATAAAGTTTATGGAGCTACATTAGTGACTAGTGGGGCAGAGAATAACACACCCTTATTAGGCATCTAAGGAACTTCGTGATTTGCTGATTGACTTTTGTCAATCGGTATGCTTCCTCCTGTGTAAAAAACTGAATCTTACTAACAATACCTTGTATTTTCTCAATTAGTTTCTGTTACAACAAGCAGCCTCGTTGCAGAGAAAACCCTTACTGCTTCAGTAGTTACAGGACTGTGCAGGTATAAGACACTTAGGAAGCCATTCCCCAGAGTGGAGCTCACAAAATGGCAGCATTTTGCTACAGCAGAGGGAGATGAAACCCCAGAAGTCAAACCCAGCTTTTCTAAGCAGACTGAAATTGCACTGGGAAGTCTCATTTCCCTTCTGTTGACAGTTAAGAAATGAGGGACATTTATTTGGATAATGTGGTTATCTACAACACAGACACCCAGATCTGAGCAAATCCCCATTATATTCAGGGAAAGAGCTGGTCAGTAAGATCAGTGGAGTTTAGGATGCAGTTTACCTTATCCTAAACCTCCTCTGTTTGGTCCCCATTGACTGTTGATGTGGGTTTTGATTCAGTACTGGAAGTTTGGACAATAGCTCAGGTGTAACAAAGCTGGGACACCTAAGTTATGTCAGCCGTATCTGTATTTCCCAACAGCACGGTACTAGGTATTTTGAACATATTACACAGAGAGATGACGTCTGCATCTACCTGTCCTCAGAAATACACCTGACTTTGTCAGCCTGTTCTTGAATGGTCTGTAGCTCTCCCAGATTTGGGGAGGAGCTTTTGTGTGTGTCAGCTCCATTGTACAGTGACCTCCCAAGATCTTCTGCAAGTGCAAAGGCATTTCAGACACAATAAGAAAGTCCTGCAATGGGCTAAGATGGGTTTGTTTCCCTTCACACGAAGAGTTTATCAGCTTCAGGGCAAGCCGTGGGTGTAATTCTGAAAAGGTCAGCAGCATAGCAGGGACAGTGAATCACTTTTATAGCCAAATAAAGACTGACAGTGACCATGGATTGATGCTTCCCATCCATGAAGGAGGGTGGTGGCCCTAGATGTGTTGCTTTGGTAGGGATTGATTCTGAATCTATCTTTACAATACTGGAGGGTAGCTGTGATTTTGCCGTGCAAACAGGGAAGGTTAGAATATGCAGGAAGGCGAAGGTGACCTATAGAAGGGCCACAATGCTGCAGAGGCAGGTAGAAGTCTCTTTTGGACTAACCTAGAGGGAGGTAGATGCAAACTGAGAAAGTTGTCAGAGAATAAATCACCCGTGTCTGCTTCAGCCACCTTTCTTGCTGACACACCAGACCAGTGCAGTTGCTGAGCTTGACTGGCCTCTAGCCTTACTCTGTGGCTACAACTGAATGGCAGGATTACAAAATCATTGTACCTTTACAATAGATCCAACAGGATACAATTCTTTTTAAAATTATTTATTTAATATTCAGTCCATTTTTATAGATAGTTAAAAAAGGTTAAATAAAAATAAAGAGGTGTTAAAAGCGTATTGCTATGAGGAGTATCATGTACTTTATGCATGGTACAGTCCCATCACATTAGCAAATCTGTTGACCTCTTAGATTCTTAACTGTCGTAACCACTGACCAACCATTTATTGATAGTCATTAATCATTTATTATCTCCGCCTGAATAGTTTCTAAATGTTCCCATAATATAAATTGCTCTTTCCTTCAAAATTCAATAATGCAGCTGAGCTTTACCTCCAGTGTTTTCTTCACCCAGCACTTAATATGTTTAAAATCCCCTCTGAGTCAAAATTTCTGCAGAAAGTCATTAGGAGGAGAGTGTTCTTTACCACAATAATCCCCCATGCATGTATCTCTGTTAATTGAACTACTTTTCTAGACAATGCAGTAATTATAGTTCATTGAAGAGCATCAAAGAACTTTGCTGTTATTTTACCCTGACATTTTCTCAATCAGTGTGTGATCTCACCAGCATAATAGGGGGCTTCTCCCTGGAATCACGGGGCAGAGACATGAACCAGGTTGACATGTCAGTGCTAGGAATCCATGCCATAGGCTTCGACGTTTTTTGCGTAGGATCATTTTGCACGATCCCTTCCCTCCATGTAGGCACAGCCCAGACAGACCACACTGAGCAATGTGAGGGCCGTGGCTGGGAGCCTGCTCTGTGGTTGTGTGGCACCTGCCCTGGCCAGCACCTCTGTGTGTCAAAATCATAGAATAGATGCAAAAAAGATGCTTTTTTTTTCTTCTTTTTTTTCAGTCCTGTGATTTTTAAGATCTGAAACACCTAACTGTATTTACAGGCTGGGACCTGTTATGTTGTGAGGCTGTGTAGTTTGGGTTTGCTTTTTATGTAAGACAAATCCCATCAGTATGGCTTTGTTTCTGCCAAAGGCAGTGTTTGAACCCCCATTGTTTTGACTGGTGACTGGGCAGGGAATCAGATTTAACAAGGGCAGCTTGTATGGCTTCTTGAGCTTGTAGGTATTCTGTTTCATAGCTCAAAGATATCCCAGATGAACATTAACAAAGCATGAAAATCAGCTTAGTCAGAGTGCAGAAACAGGATACGGGAACAAGACTTTACATTAGGAGCTTTCTGAAACATTAAACAAGTGAGTAGTTTTTTGCAGTGATTAGTTTTCCAGGTCTAATAATTCACTTGATCATTAAAGCTGCTTATCTTCCTACGTTATGTAATTCTGGATATAACTTCTGGAAAAAAGCCATTTGTTTACTTATTAATAAATAGTCACCTCTTAACCTATCAATACTGAATACTTGTTAAAACACTTACCTGAACAACATACATGCATGGAGGGAGGTTCATCAAGTGTATATTGGATGAGAGCTTTGAGGGAGAAAATAGATAAGTTCAAGTAGTAACAAATAATTTTCAAGTTAGGTAGGGGTCTCAAAAGTCATTGTGAATTACCAGCATCACTTCTAAACACATCTCCAGTATCTGATGCTTTTCCCATTAACACAAAGGAAAGACTCCAAAGAGGAACTCCAAACTTCAGCTGGGAGCTGAAGCCTAAGGATAGTGACAGCTAAAGGTTATTGCTTTCTAGTGGACTATGTGATAGATGCTGAGATGGATCCAAAATGCTAAGATAAAGCACACAGCATAGTTGGCAGTGTTGGTGAACCATAGCTACAGATGCAAGCAAGGAGGGATGTTTGAATCTAGGTGTTGGCCTGGACCATTGTGAATGTCTGGAAAAGTTATCTGTAACTTGTCAATCCTCTCAGCAAAGAAGGGACTGAGCAAACTCTCCATCAGTGCTGATTTTTCTAACACCAGGATTATGCCTAGTATGAGGAAGCTGTGCTGTGGCTTCTCTTGCTCCCTACATACCGTGGTAGCACTCACCCTGCACCTTTTACTGATGTTTGCTTTGGTAGCCTTAACTGCTGAGTCCTTGTCCATGAAGAAATGCTGCAGTTCCTCGGAGGAGCACAAGAAAAAGACACAGCTGGGTCCCAGATCCCAGATCCCTCAATGAATTGTTTTGTGATCCAGTGGGTAAGCTATTTGCTTGCAAAGGAGGCTGGAGAAGCTTGCAGAGCGATCAGCCTAGCAGATAGGCCAGATCTCACACAGCTGCTATAGCTTTGTAAGTGGGAGCTTTCAGTCCCATCATAATTATATATTGCTTGAAATTACTTTGGAGTAGCTCTCAAGATGTTGCCATCAGGGCTGTCATCTTAAGGGACAAGCTCAGACAAAAGAGAAAGAAGCTAAAGTGAATCAGGAAATGGTGAAGGCTGAGTTCATTTCGCCAGGCTTTTATAGTCATCCTGACCTCCATACAAGTTCTCAATCTCAACTTATGTTTACTGAGGAAAAAGCTGTAGCCTTCCCCTTTTAAACTTGTTTAAGTGGAGGGAAAGTTGCAAAGGTGGTTTTTTTTGTTTTGTGTTCTTGGGTTGTTGTTTTTTAGGTTTTGGTTTTTTTCTTTTTCTTCTTTAGCCAGAAACAAGCCAATCCCATCAATGCTTTCACCATAAAACCACACTTCACATTTGTTGTTGTTACCTGTCAGGTCATGAATCAAATCTCTGCTTGCCACTCATTTCATCACAGACCTGACAACTTATACCCACTCCACTGTTACTGATATGAGTGAAGCGATCTGAAATCTACTGCTGAAATTTTTAAGGTGAAAGTAGGTATGATTTAATTAATTACTCTGGCCAACACCCTGTTAAACAGCATCTTGGACAGGATGCTGTTGATATACAATTCTGGATCCCACTTTGTAGCTCTTTACCATTCACCTCTTAGCGGTAATGTGCTTATAAGTGAGATCTGTCAGGGAAGTTGTAATGGTGCATAGCAATTTTAAGCAGCCTTTAAAAATGTATTTTCTAATCAGATACTAAGCAAAGGAACAAAAATAGTACTCTGAAACTGTAATGGTCTTGTAATGTTTTAGCTCAGAAATGAGAAAAAGCAACTCTAATGAAATAATTTTGCTTCATTATACTTGGTAACTTGGCCTTTGCAATTAAAAAAAATGCAGAGTGATGTGTTTTGTACCTTTCTGGTATGAAAGATTAAAGGCTTCATGAACATGTCTGTATGTAGCATTATAGTGAGTTTCTGCTGATGAACATCAACTTGTGTTCAGTCTGACAACTGAAAATATAATGGGCTCTGAAACTGCCATTATGTTCCATCATGTCGATGATCCATAGATTAAGAACTGGCACAAGCACACTGAAGAGCCCTAAAGGAGCTGTAATAGCTTATCTTGTCAGCAATCAGATGCTGTGGACTAAAGTCAGAGAGCACTGAACCACATACACTCACTTCCCATCCTGTGCTATTTCACCTTTTTTAAGCTGGGAATTTTCTCAGCTTTTGGAAATACAATGCTCAGCAACTGTTGGTACAAACTGGAGGTCTCTGTGTCGTAACAAGTTCTTTTGTGGGCCAGCTATGGAGAAAACTGTTGCTAGGTGTAGTGGTGGTTTCGGCATTGCAAATGTGTTTGGCTGTGATCGCTAATTCATTCTGTTGCCATAATATGGCCATCTCGCCTTTCCTTGGTCTGATCATTGGGCTGTTGACTTACGGGGTTGCCAATGACAGCCCCTGCTTGCTAGGTCTATTAGTCAGCCCAAGTGCAGCTATGCTCCTCACGGGGTCTACTGGAGGCACCTCCATAAGTAATGAAGCACAAGATGATCTCCAGTGCTTGATCCAAGCTCAGCCTACGCAGAGCCAGCTCGAGTGTTTCTGTGTGAAGCTGCTGCAATGAAAGCCCTGGCAAGTGCTGAGCGGTGGTGGTCCTCCTAAATGTAAGCTCTTTTCCAACCTAAATGATTCTGTAATTCTGTGATTCTGTGACACTCTCTGCACTGCGCTCCCAGTGTTTTCCGTGGGCAAGTTAGCAGGACGGCACTGCAAGGGAGCAGGCTCCGCATGTCTGTGTGGTGGTGCACATTCACCTTTGCAGTCCTTTGGGTCTGCAAGGGACTGGAGTGGCCAGTGGCTTTACAAGACCTAATCCAAATCTCACAGGGCTGGAGCTGAAAGCTAATGAGTCCTGCTGGACCCAGACTGACTCCGTATGGAGCCAGATCAATGCCTTTGCAACTTGCATCTGTATCACCAATTCTTCCTGTTAACCCAGTTATTTGAACCCATCATTATCCTGGATAACTGAGACTTGGTCTTTAAGCTAATAACCTCTGTGTCATGACATCTGCAAGACATTTTTAGACTTAACATAAGAAATTATGTGAAATAGCAATTGCTCATTTAAAGTTTTTAATGGAATCCACTTTAGACTTTTGTAATGAGATAATATTTACCTTTGGCCACTACTGACATGGAGCAGATCCAGACCAACGACCTACAGGGGAAAGCATCTATATCTGTTGCTGAGCATCTGAGCCAGACATTCCCTGGTGAGATGGAATTACAGTCCTTAATCCTGCAAATAAATCCAGAAAGGGAAATGTTTTATGATCAGGCTGGTACCTGTTGAGGTCTGCGAGGTTTCTCTCAAAAGGAGAAGAGGCCATAGCCATGGCTTTCAGGAAGAATGGTTTACAGATATCAGGTAATATCAGAATACTACAGAACACTGATCCACATCTCAGTTTTCAGGCACAGAAAGTCAGGACTATGCACTGCAGTATCAAAGTTTGATCTTTGCCATTTATACTTTAGTAAAACCTTAAATCTGTCCTGTCTGGCCTAGTTCACAAGCTGATTTTGGTTTGTAGTCACACCTTCAACTTGCTCCATTTCCTCTTATGGATCAGGTAACTGAGACACGATTCCCTCTCCTCTCCCTCTCCTCTCCCTCTCCTCTTTTCTCAAGTTCATTGAGAAAATAATTTAATTCCAGATTCAATGCAGTTACATTCATAATCTCTTCTCTTTTCTTAAATTTTCTAATGTATAAGGCACTATTAAATTAATGCTACCTCCATTAATCTAGCATCACTTAGATTCTGTATTCCTTGGAGAAGACAAGAAAAAATTTAACTAGGAGTCATTCTATCATTACTGTATTTTTCTTCAAATGCATAGGCATTAACTTCAAAATCTGAAACGATCCTCCAAAGCCTATTGCAGAGGGAGGGAGAGAGGCGTCTTTCTGCAGGGGGAAATCCAGTCCACCTATTTTAGTGATCTGTGTCACTTCTTCATGTTAAAATGTTAGCACAATATTTCCAGCCAAAAGTCTCTGACCAGCTTTAGATCTCCTTTTGTAGTTTTCTGATAGATAAACATTTCCTATTTCTTTTCTTTCTTATAGCCCTCAGTTAGTTCCAGTGTGCCTTAGAAACAAATACACATTTACTCTCCTTCACTCCTCTCAATCAAAATCATGTAGGAATTACATAAGAGAGGTAACCATGGTTATGAAAAGAGTCCTTCACTCTAAAAGAAGGAATCTTACACAGTTTTCAGTACAATAAGATTGAAAGAGACCTTGTTTGTTATATGCAGTCATTTGCTGCTACACTTTATAGACTCCAAATCATAATCATGCTAAACGTTTTTGACTTCATCACCCCTCCTATAAAACCGGGCCCAAGCTACTGTCATCTCATTGTTAACAATTTTGTAGACTGAAGTTTTCATGGCCAATATTCACTTTTTTTTTATTGTTGGGACAGGATGCTCTCTTAATTGAAACAGATTTTTTCTTCTTGGTGTTTCTACCTGATCATTCTTTTCATGTCTCTTGTTCAGGTGGGTTGATGGTTTCTTGTATCAAATAATGCAGGTTCTTCCACGTTGATGTTTGTACCTTTCTGCAATAAGGCAGGTAGCTATGAAATGCCAGGACTGCAGTGTCAATGCAAGGCAATGGCTCTGATATACTGTGGACTTTTGTATTAGGTACACTCCTGTCTCTGTGCAGTCTGAGAATTCACCATCTGTAATGTTTTCATCCCCACACAACCTTCATGTCCCCACAACAGGTGACAAAGTGCCTTGTCCACACTGTGCAGATGGGAAAGCAAGGTGAAGTCTCAAGTCACAGAGGGAGTCCCCAGCGGAGCAGTCAGCCTCAGCACACAAAGGCCCTGGCTACTGGAATATCCTCCCTCCTTCTGAAGTTTCCATAGTTGCTTAAGGGATTTGATTCTCAGTCCTCATTAAATTAAATGGGATGAGGGCATCCAGACATCTGAAGTTGCTCTGAAAATCTCAGCTGTAAAAGACAGCTTATTAGGCCATTTCCCCCATATCTTACAAGGAGAAAAAGAAGATCCATTGTGAGGGAAAGAGAGAGGCCAGTACATCATAATAAATAAGTGAAATGGTTACTATTTTGTAATTCAGTTGTAACTTTGTATTAAATTTAATAATGCATACACTTTAACTTCACTTTGCTCTTATTAAGAGAAAAAAATTGGTCTGGGCAAGCAAGCAAATAATTAAATAGAAATATTAAAAAATGTATGAACAGTATGGAGCTTAAATGTGTATTACTTTTATAGCAGCAGACATGATTTAGAAGCTGAGTCCCTAAAAATGAAGCATTCTTCAAGCTTTTGAAAGCTCTCTAGGAATTCTAACATTAGAAATGAGTTTTCACAGTGCCAGTATCTCTAGAGACATGAGGTTGCTTATTATTTCATGGTCTCCAGCATGGGCCATATAAAACATAGGAACACTCGGAGAAAGTCCACACTAAGGGATAGAAAAGGCTATAGCATAGCACTGGAAATTCCTCAGTTCCTTTTAAATTAGCTACCTGGGATATCAGCACTCTATTTCTCAGCAGGCTGAGAGAAGACACATTGCTTTCCCACAAGTATGGGGAGCTGAAGTAGCAACTTTAAAACACCACAAAAATCACTACAGCACCCTGCAGTGATTGCCCATGGACCAGCCCTACCCAAGCAGATGAAGACCAACATTTAGGTTCTGAAAATAGAGATGTCACAAAAACCACTGAGCCAAATTCCAGGGTTCTCTAAGGGCCTCCATGCTACGAGAAATTTGCCTGAAGAGCTTGAAGTGAAGCCAATGGAGCTGATTTCAGCCAGTTTTGTCTTTATAAATACATCCAAACCTGACCTCTTTGAGGCCTCCTCATATTTACTGCCCAAAGATTTTCCAAACTCCACAGATCTTTTTCCACAGAGATGTTCCTTCTTCAGCTAGAAAGTTTTCTGTCCCCATACTGGATGGAGAGAACAGACAAGAAAAGGACAAGGCACATTTACATACGCAGAGAGATATACCTACTTAATTTGACTGACCTCTCACTTATTTGCCTGTTTAAAGCTTTCTTATTTTTTCAACAAAATCAGCCTGAGATATATAAACATTATCTGGATGTTCCAGATCAAATCACTGCAAAAAAATACAAGTCTTGACATTGAAATGGCCAAAATTATCCTATTAAGGAGAACTGAACATTATTTCTTTAATAGGCTGAAGTCACACAAATACAGGCTGGGTGGGGAATGGATTGAGAGCAGCCCTGAGGAGAAGCACTTGGGGGTTAGTGAACAAGAAGCTCAGCGTGGTCCAATAATGTGCACCTGCACCCCAGAAAGCCAGTTGTGTCCTGAGCTGCAGCAAAAGCAGTGTGGCCAGCAAGTCATGGGAGGTGATTCTCCCCCTAAACTCCACTCACATGAGTGAGCCCACCTGGAACACTGCGTTCAGCTCTGGGGCCCCCCAACATAAGGAGGACATGGACCTGCTGGAGTGAGTCCAGAGGAGGACCTTGTGGTCAGAGATCTGGAGCACGTCTCCTGTGAAGACAGGCTGAGAGAATTGGGGTTGTTCAGCCTGCAGAAGAGAAGGCTCTGGAGAAAGCTGATTGCAGCCTTTCAGTACTTACAGGGGTCTTCTAAGAAAGGTGGGGACAGACTTTTTACAAGGGCCTGTAGTGACAGGACAAGGGGAAAGGGTAGATTGAGATTAGACGTAAGGAATAAATTCTTTACTGTGAGGGTGGTGAGGCACTGGACCAGGTTGCCCAGAGAAGCTGTGGATGCTCCATCCTTGGCAGTGTTCAAGGCCAGGCTGGACAGGGCTTTGAGCAACCTGGTCTTGTGGAAGGTGTCCCTGCCTATGGCAGGGGGTGTGGAACGAGGTGATCTTTAAGGTCCTTTCCAACCCAAACCATTCTATGAATCTCTGATTCTATGGTGTTTTACATTTAAAGCACAAGAAGTGCTATTGCAAGGCCAGCCAGGCAGGTACAGTTTCTTCAGTGTTATCTCTGCAAAAGCTGTTCACCTTGATGTCTGAAATAAGCTTTACAGTGTCAATATTCCTCTCAGTTTCCTTTCTTCTGCTGGGGAGCATTACATTACATACCCATTCTACCTGCTGATCTCAAGTCTATGTGGGAAAGGACATCCCTTGAAACTTCCCCAAATATATGAACCTTTCTGCTTCAGAATAACTTCAGTTCTGCTGGCAGTGACCCCACATGGTACACAAGCACTTCAGCTTAGCTATGTAAGCCTTTATTTTGAGTCTTGTTTTCCTAAGCATCATTAGTTGTAGACATGTCCATACTCATTTGTATCTGGAGGCATTCCTTTACAACATAGAAGGGCTAGGAGGTTTTATTTTAAATGCCAGGAAACAGGAGCACCAGAAATGAGTAACTACTACTGGCTTTTAGTGTTGCTACAAAGTTGAGTAAGATGGAGTGATTAAAGGCAGCCAATACAAATACCAAAAGCAGGTCAGGCAAAACAAACATGCAAAAAAGCCAAACGTACTCAATGTTTTTAGAGAATTTGCACAGCAGACAGGGAAGAGTGAAAGCATTGATCAAACTTAATGCTACACAAAGGAGAAGGAAAATGGTGTGAGATCAGAGCACTGAAAGTAAAATATGTGGCTGTGTGGAAGACTTGCCTGGCAAGCGGAGTGCGAGGGCTAGAAAAGTTGTGGCAATCTTTTAACAAGGAGGGAGCTGAGAAACTGCAGTGCTGCACAGGCTGATGGCAGAGCCAGGCTGTACGGTACAGCTGGGAGATGGATTGGTTTCAAAAGAAAGTACATGTCATATTTGCTAATGACAGAGACAAGCAGCAGGCTAACCACTGTCAAAGGGGTGAGTCTAGTTTTGAAGTGTCAAGGCAGAAATGACAGCATGGGCCAGATAAATGGCCTGTGAGATTGTTGCTGTAACAGTGGGTGAAGGTAAAAGGCTTCTCACCCCTTTCTTCTGCTGGGTAGGATGTTATTTCTCTTAATGACATTGTGCTGTCTAATACTGTAGGATGCTTAGTTTTGACTGGTTGTATGCTGACTGTGTGCAGAGGTTCTGGGAATAAAACATAATTCTTGATTTAGTGCCAATCTTTACAGATCGCTTCAGATTTCCAAACAGGTAAATGTTATCCATGACAATACACGGCCTGAGCCTGAAATAAAGCATGACATGACTTCATTTCTGACTCAGTCTTGCAGTGGGGACAAACCACATGAGAATGACCTAATCAAAGGCAAAAGAACAAAAACATAAAGCCATGGCTCCTGCATTTCACAGCCCAGCAAGCAGAACACAGGGAAATCCTTTTTAGCAATCACAGCAGGAACAATATTTTCCTGTACTTTATCAACCGAGAGAGAAAACCAGGACAACTACTTCATATCGGTTACATGCCTTGCCTTGCCACCACCGAGGCTGGTGGTTGGCTCAAAATGTCAGAATGATTGAAATGTTCTGCAGAAAGGCAATATTTCAGCGGACATAGGGTCAGATTCAAACCTCCCTGGAACAAATGGGACTCTTACTATTTATCTAAGTGGGTTTCGGATTAAGGCAAAGCCAGCTAATTTATCCCAGTGCCTTTGGAAACCTCCGTACAGAGGTTTATGGATGTTCATCGAGAAAAAAGGACCTTGAGAACTGGAATGCTGCTTTTTAAGGGGTGCTTCTTTGTCACTGACAGCAAGAGTTGAATCTTCAGCTGTTGCTGACCCCTGTTATTTTGGTACTGGACTTAACTTCTGGAATTTATTAGAAGTAGCTTTCTATGGCCAATATGACTAGTGTGTGATTTTCCGAATGTCATAACTGTTCAAACTGTTACCAACAGGGACCTACATGAACTATTTTTTTGGGACCCGAATACTTTACTTTCAAAGCGAAGCAGATGGGAATGAGGTAGTTATGGCAACATCTATAGTTAGCAGAAGTCAGCTAGGTGCATATAAACATAAGGAGCTAAAACTGTATCATTGAAATGTTTCCCACCTTTATAGCCTTACTGCTACAGATCCAAAGACATAGCACTGGTCTGTTGATTGAATATACTTCTGTATACACTGAGAGACTGTGGTAGAACAGTGTCAGGTCTGGGTTTTTTTGTGCAGGTATTTATTTACTGAAGAAACTGGCTGCTTTAATATTGAAGACTTTTTTTCTGTAGTTTGTGTCATTATAAATCCAGCCTTCTCCCTGAATGTTGCAATATACATTGTTAAATAAGGCAATATTTGAAAAGACCACAGTTTATTAACATTAAAGAAAATACAGTTGATACATGTACAGATGTCTTCAAGGGATAATTAATATTATAATCATAAGCCGTTTTTTGCTGTGTGTTCTGGAGTTAGAATGAAGAACAGAAAGATTCTGGTTTCACGTGTAAAGTGAAAAACCTTTCATATGTAAGTAACTGTGCCTTGAAAAATGCACTCATTAAAAAATGCACTGGGAAAAAATGTTCTGTTTTTTAGGGGGACATTTGTTTTACTTTTAATAAATGCAACTTACCAAAAGGGTGTTCCTAAGAGAAAAGTATCAGTCATCATCTCAGAAAGCTTAAAAAAAGAGGTTTCCTTTTCATGATGCACATAGAAGCCAGTGACGATTTTTGTTGCTCTGCAGTTCTAGAAGTGGCAGGATCTGAAATCAGTATGTCTGGTAGCTATGCCAGTTCATAATGACATAAATCAAAAGCTTGCTGAAGTCAAAATGGTGTATTGCTTAGCCATTTCTATGCTTTTCACAAATTTATTCCATACTGTATTTTATCTGATCTAGACTTAACTTTACCTGTTCTGAATGTACTGGTTAGATGTGAGTCTGATTCACAGCCCCGAAGATCTGGTTTGTTTTCCTGACTTCTATTCAGTATTTTTTATCTCTTAGATACTGTTTGCTTTGGCTTTTCATTCACCTACCCTGCTGTTTGTTTTCACTGATAACAAGAAGACAGATACAATTTTGTAAAGTGCAGCTCTGTGGTTAAATCCTGTTTGTATTTACAGTGGATTTCACCAGCACAATCCAGGAGCAGGACTGGGTGTCTGACATACAGAGATTTAACAGTTTTTCCCACTGAGTCCCTGCCCCACTGGATTAAGACAGTAAAAAAGTGCTTTTTGACAGTCAGCTCTGATCCTCCTTCCCTTCTTTTTCGGTTTCTGCTTATCCAACAACTACAGACTCTGATTTCCCAAGTGAAATGATGGAGGAAGTCCTCTTCATCCCTACAAACACATGGGACTGTCATAGTCCTGTTCCTGCTTCCCTGCAATGAATGCTGCAGGTGATCATGTCAGTCAGTTGTTTCTTTTCAGTTATTTTAGTATATTCCTTGATTTAAGACCTATTTTATACTGGGGCTAACAGAAGAGCCAGATCTGGAAGTCTTAGGCTGTGCTATAAGCCAGCTCCTTCTTCCTATAAGAAGGGGTGAAAAAAGAGAGCAGTGCAGAGTCCTTAAATAGTGCAAAGAATTATAATAATTTCTGATCTAGATGTTAAAAGGAAATAGCATCATGGAACTAACTGTGATTCTGAAATAACAACTTAGTTTAGCACTTAATGAAAGACTGAGATTGCAGCATTTACACTTTTGAGTTTCAGATAAACACCCTGTCTTCCTCCTCACACATAGCTGGATCCATAGCCCTTTTCACACCCATAATACTGGGAAGCTTTGTTAATCCTCATCATTGCTTCCAAATAAGACCCCATCAAAAGCTACCTGGCATTCTGACATTTAGGAATAGCAATCCAAGAATTGATTCTATAGCAAATACCTGTATTAATTGTATTTCAAATGAGGGATTTTATAAGGGAAAGTTTGTGATCATAGAAATCCCAAATTTTGCTCCCAGCAATCATTAAATCTTTCATTTAAATCATTCAAGGCACACTCAGTCAAGGAATTATAGTGTCTATGAGTGGCTAGATGCTGCCTCATCCTTGCTATCAGGAGGAGGTTACCAAAACAGCAATACAGAAAGGTCCCTGTGGGGATCAGAAATGTTGGCTATTAGCATCTATGGGGTTTTAAGGAGGTGAAAAATACTTTAGGTCGAAATGTGAAAGGAGTTGAGGGATGATCCAAAAATTGCAAATGTCAGTGTTATATTCTTTGTGGTCTGCAAAACAGGAAAAAACTTTCAGAAACATTTTGCATTCAACTGTATTAAATAGGTTACAACACTTGCAGCTGTTGACAGCTTATCTTCAAATGTAATGTAGTTTAGATTAAAAAGGAAATGTCTGGCAGGTTCATTCCAGTACTTGGATGTACAGTGAATGGATGCTTGTACCATACTCATTCCTTTGCGTGTGGTGTGGTTTGGAGGAAATAATCTATACAGAAAGCAACTGAAACCAGAAATGTCTGCATGAAACAGGTAAATTAAATAAGGTTTGGACACTGTCATCCAAAAGCAAGCCATTTGCAGGCTTTGGGAGTTCTATTTCAGGACGACATGAAGGGCAGCTTTCCCGGATTTCAGTTCTGTTATATAGTTGCATGTTGCTCTGGGAAATAGACTAAGTATCCTGGATGGACTTCGTGCCTTGCATTCAGACCAGTGGGTTCAGCTCCTGCATTTGTTATGAAAAAAGTTGCAAATCTGAAGTACTGATGGATTGCAGTGGATTTGATCAGGGATATATGGTCTGCTCAACTATTTTTCACTGCATAAGTATGCACTGAGCAATTAAAACAAAGTGTCAGTTTAAATAAGCCATTTTATGGGGCTGGGGTGAGATATAGGCTAGAAATGAACACACAAACACACAAAAAAAATCCAGTGATAGTTGTAAAAAATTGCCACCTGTGACAATAATGATACAAATGGAAATCAAGGCACTTAAGAGTAACCAAGAGAGTCCTTTACTGTCATACAATGTAAAACCCCAGCTGCTCACGTGAAGAGCTCTCTAAGATACATGTGACAGTTCTGATCTCTCAACAAGTGTTTAAGGAGTTTACCAGCTGAAGGACAACAGATCTGTGCTTTAAAAACCTACTAGCATGAGCTAACTTAGAAGTAAAAGCATTTTCTTTTCCAATAGATTTGTTATGGAAAAGGGAAAAAACAGTAGGGAAAGAAGGGATGGTGGAGATTGTACGCAATTGCATAAATATATGTCAATAGGTATTAAATCTAAGGTGAAGTCTGAGAGTCTTGTATCTACAATTTAAAAGACCTCACTGTCAAATTGGCACCCTGCCAATTTAGTTCTGAAACTGAAATATCAAAGCAGCTATTAGGTAAAAGGAGATGAATCATTAGTCATTACCTCACAGATTTATTTATAATTGCATTCAGTTTTCCAAAACTATGGCAGCCAAGAGGGCAAGGCGCATCCTGGGGTGCCTCAAACACAGCATAACCAGCCGGTCAAAAGAGGTGGTTATACCCCTGTATTCAGCACTAGTGAGGCCTCATTTTGAGTCCTGTGGGAAGTTCTGGGCCCCAGAATTTAAGAAGGTCCTTGAACATGTCCAGAGGAAGGCAACAAAGCTTGGGAAAGGGCTGGAAGGAATGTTCTGTGAGAAGCAGCTAAGAACTTTGGGTTTGTCTGGTTTGCAGAAAAGGAGACTGAGGGGTGGCCTCATCGCTCCCCACAGAGGAGGACACATGGAAAGGGAGATGCTGATCTCTTCTCCCTGGGATCCAGAGATAGGATACATGGGAATGGTTCAAAGCTGCACCAGGGGAGGTTCAAACTGGACATTAGGAAGCATTTCTTTACCAAGAGGGTGGTCAAACAGTGGAACAGGCTTCCTAGAGAGGTGGTTGATACCCCAAGCCTATCAATGTTTAAGAGGCATTTGGACAATGCCCTTATTACCTTGCTTTAACCCTTGGTCAGCCCTGAAGTCATCAGGCAGTTGAACTAGATGATCATTGTAGGCCCCTTTCAACAGAAGTAGTCGTATTCTATGCTATACCATGCTATGCTCTTCTATTCTATTCTATGCTATCACAAATAAATGCTGTTACACAAAAAGACCTCTCAACTGGGCAGCCCAACTGAACACGTTTCTTAAATTTCTCAGTTTGCTTCTGCATTCAGCTATTTTTCATATGAAAGTCTCTCCACCTGGGAAGTGCTGACTTCGGGTTTGTAAGCTCTAAGCCCACAGCAAGGATGTTTTTTTTAAGGTGGAGCAGCACTTGGATATAATTTATAAGCCTACAGTTCCTAGAGTTAATAGCCTTATTCATCCTGTAACAATTTTGGCTGTGGTATCAGAGACATTACAATATAATGCATAACACTCAGTCTGCAAGACTAATGGACACCAATAAATTGCCCAAGTACTATTTCTCTTTTGTAGCAGTGTTAATAAAGCAACTAGGGAAGCTATAAACTGCAAAGGTGGAAGTTACAGCTGTGCAATGTTCCAGGGTGGAATCTGAGATGACCATAAGAGTTCCACAACTCATCAGTCATTTCTATAAGCAGGAAAAAGAATAAATCCAAATCATGGTGATATGTATTGAAGATTAAAAAAAAACCAAACAAACAACAAACTGTCCTGGGAGTGACTGCTAACCTTTGAATTACTGGTAACATGTCTACCTGATGAGTTTACCTGGTGAGGCAGAAGACTGAGAAAACATGGATTTGTAGGGAAAAGACTTAGCATATTTTGAACGTTCTCTGCTTTATTGTCAGAAACTTTCTGCCTTTCTCGGGCTGAGAGAGAGACGAGGCTGAGGTCCAGTTTGTGCCTTGGAGGCTGCCGAGCCCAGGCTGGCGCTGGCTCATCCCTGGGGGATAGCACTGGGTAATGGCAGCTCCTGCCTTTCCCTGCGGTGGTGTTGCTAGGCAGCTGCTAAGGCTGCTTTTGCTCCAAGCTAGATGATCTATCTGTTTTCTGCTCGAAACTGTGGCATTTAGGGATGGATTAGCCTCCCCAGCCTGACTAGTTAGCCCTGGCTACTCCTTGCTGATATGCAGAAGGATACCTCTTTTCTGTGCCCTGGTAAAGGTCTGATAGCTCTTAACACCTCCGATGGCAGCTTGGATTAGAGCCAGACTGCAGCAGGAGAGTCCCAGGGCCTCCGGGAGGGATTTTCCTCGGGGATTTAACCCCTCGGGATGAAAACTGGGACTTCTTCCTCTGGGAGAAGCTGTCACAAGTCAACATCAGAGTCCAAACACTGGTTATTGTGCAAGCAGGATGGATTGTTCTGCCTGAGATTTCCTGGGGGTTATGACTGATTTTCTTGCTTTAATGATTTATCTAGTCTTGCTATTTATACCCAAAGTACTTTTCCCTTAAGTAAAGAGAAAAGTCTTTTAAGCCACAGATAGTAGCTCATATTCCTTTACTGACTAACAACATTTTCTGCAAAGAATTTAGTGCAGGGCCAGGGTGGTCAGATCCCCTATGTTCAACCACTGATGAGACTACTCAATTTTTCAGGGCAAGGCACAGCCCTGAACTTGCATCTGCCAGATATAGGGGCAAATGAAATGTGCAGAACACAGACATATCTCTTAGTCCTGAAGTCCCAGTAACAGTTTTGATAAAATTTAATCTGGTAAATTGGATTCAAGAGATCTGGGTTTAATTTTCAGTTCAGCGGTTGCCAGCTCTTTTGCTGGATATCTATCAAATGAGCCTATCATGCAACAGTCCTAAGCAATCTCAGGTAGCTCACTTAATCCACTTTATGGTTTGGTTCCTCCTCAACGAAATAAGGCTAATACCATATTACCTGCCTTAGTAGAGAAGCCAAAAAACATTACTGAATATGAACAATTCAGATATTTGGAGAGTTGTCATACGGAAAGGGATGCATCTGTATTTTTTTATTTATTTAGTACAGTGATATTTTCTAATGGAGTATTCAGTTTTCACATTTTATTCCAGAAGAAATATTTCACATAGCCAAATCATTCTTTATTATGTCAGTTCTTTATAGTCCCCTTCTAGGAAGTCTTATTTTACAGAGTTTTCTCTGTTCTACATCTTCTAATGTAGTTGATGTCCTGCTGGGCACTTCATCACTTCTCACAGCTCCAAGTTTTCAGAACAGCTTTCATTTCCCTAGTGAATTAGCATGATCTCTGGGGATAGCTGAGAAGATGAACAAAGCAGAGATGCTTCCTCTGTACATCCAGACACAAACTTGTCTTTTTTTCCTTTCCCTGTGATTGCTACAGAAGTTGATTCACTTAAAGTACACAGAGAGTGAGATGAAGAACCTATGTGAAAGGAAGTGAAATGAGGTTTCACAAAGTTAGTGCAGGGGCTTTTGGCAGGTATATGTAGGCTTTTTGCATCTGGGCTTTGCCTCTTTCAGTTTCAAAATGTTTCCTTTACTGAACTCATTGCAGTTACTTTACTGAGCTTCGTTAGGCTTGTGAAAAGAGCTGGCTGGCAGAGCTCTAGCTTACAGCTTCCTATCTCCAAAACAGGTATAGGACTACCCAGAAGGGACCTGGAGAGGTTGCCTTGACAGTCTTTTGCCTGAAGGAAGGCTTAGCATCACAGAAACTATTTTTGACTGGTCCTTATAGGCTTTTAGTGATGGAGATAGTCACTGCCTGTGAAACAGATCACCACTAGTATATTCCTGGTATTGGACATCCTCGGTGATGTGCAGATGTTGTTTGCTGTCATTCTTTCTGTCATAACACCATCCACATATCTCCACCAAAATAATTTCTCCTTTAGACTTATGCAGGCAAGGAATCACACATCTGGGTACTAGGACAGTAGCTTATATGAATAACATTGATTAGATTCAGTGAGGGGAGCAGTAGCCTTAATTTACAGGATTATTAACCAGTAACAGCTTTTTAGCACTCGCTATTGTAGGGAAAGTTTATTATCAAGTACTCTAAAAGGAAATATCAGAGGGACATGCCTTTGGGACATATTTCTGGATACGTACCAGGTAAACCTAATTTAGAACTACTCTTGCTATTGAACCCTGGGTCACCAGACATGACAGAAGTTTCTTTGTTCATGGCTTACAGATGAGAGCTGTTCCTTCTGCCAGCTCCCTTTCTTCTCAAATATTCCCCACAAACCTTACAGAGCTTTTTCTCAAGCGGAAGTTTTCTGTTGCTAGGTTTGTCTCCCCATCCTATTCACATCTCTCTCTGAAGGAATACTATGAGCATCTATACCAGATTCCATGTCCACCCTACAGACACATTCTTTGCTAAACTGGGGAGGCGGTTGGTGGTGGATTTTTGTTTTGGTTTTTTTTGGGGGGGAGTGGGGGTGTGTGCCTTTAAAGTAAACTACTTGCATTGGGATTGCTTTGGAAATTACAGGCTTACTACAGAAATTAGTCTGAAAAAGAGTTCCTATCTTAGTTGCAAAATTATGGGTAAATGAGGAGAAAGCTATAAAAATGTACATACGTATGCAAAGACTGAAGAAAGGAAGTGATTTGGGGGGCGTGAGAGGGGGGAAATTAGGGAGTAATCAAGTGCCACTGAGAAATAAGGAGTTTAAACTGACTGTTGATTACACCTTCAACAGAAGAAGCAATAGAAAGTCTGCTAATCACAAGCAGCTCATATCTGACAAAATCTGATAGTGAATAACTTTGTCTCCTTGCCTGTTCAGACAGAATTTATTGTGTCTACATTAAAGCACACAAAGTGTGTATGGCAAGAACGATTTTGCTTTAAGTTCCCTATATTAATAACAGGAAAGATCCAGGCACTTTTAGAGTTTGCAAGAATGGGCAAGAAGTGGGCAGGTTTCTTAATAAATGGGCAGAATATTCTCCACAAGGCACTTCTCTCCATTCACTGTGACAAGAACCTAGAAAAACTAGTCATTTTGGAGGCAACCTCACAAAACGGGGCCAATTTACTGGCATGCCCCAGCTCTGTTGTACTTCAAATCCTTACCCATCAAATGTGCCTTTTCCTCACGAGAGAGCAAAAATTTTTGTTAAAGTTCTTTTCCAGCAAGGTGATTTGAATATGTTAAGGATGATTCAGCAAAGCACTTAATTACATGCCTCAGCCTACCCCTAATTAGCAGAGATCTTTAAATTCTTGTACAGTACTAAGCATATCCTTGAAGTTAACTCAGGCACATACTTAAATTAATGAGTATGGCTGGTGGAAAGCAGGTAAGTTAAGCAAGTGCTTCAATAGCAGGCCATGTAACTTGCCAAAAGATATGATATCTCTGGCAAAACCAACAGCTGAACCTACAGCAGCAAACTTTCTTCTTTATTCTAACAAAAATACCTTTCCTAGGTAAGTAAGCTTCATGCCCTTCCCTCTCCTACTCTATGGATGTGAGTCTTCTCCAACTCCCTGATAATGGAGCATTGTTCTCTCCATATTACTGGGTGTTTTGTGATAAAGGATGTTTTGAAATATATTCGGGAATCTGTTTCTCTTCACTGAACTTTATTGAACTTGACTGCCTTGTGTTCCACTCTGAGAACGGCTAACTCTCCTTTTCCCAGGCTTTTGGAGTTCACTTTTCAAGTGTAGGGAAGTCAGTATCATTGGCTTTTTTCCACCTCTGAGCGCCTGAGTTTCTGCAGGAAAGACTGCAAACAGTTAATAGTGAAACTTGCTCACTATCCTCTGGTGTTCTGATGGATGGCAGTATCCTTGCTTTGTCTCTTGGTACAGCAGACTACTTCAGCTGAAGAGGTTTTAAAAATCTATTTTGTCTACTTGAATACACAAGTTTTGTTGTAATGAACAGCCTTCATACCATGGTCAAATCAGAATAATTGTAACTAAAGAGATTTGTCAGTGAAAATAGGGCTGTATTATTTGATAAGGGAATAAGGATTGGGGTTATCCTGTGCTCTTCCTAGTCTTGGGCTTTACGGAGAACTTGCAGGAAACTTGGATGGAGGGAGATTTACTTGCCCTTCTTCTTTTGCCCTTCTCATTGCCTAGTGGAGGGGGCACAGTCTGGATCTTGTAACAGCAAAGGTCCTGCCATCACCATCATCCAGCTATACACACTGTATAGCTGGATCCAGCCCAGTGCTATGAACAGTTCTCAGTCAGCTGAGCCTCAACCAGCCTTTATTTTATTTATGACATCTGTTTTGTTCCAAACCTGTACACTGGCTGGTTGCCTGTGACAGGTAGTAAGGATATCCTCCAGCCTTGGCCTCCCAAACCTGGCACATCACTTGGTTTCATAGGAAAAAGTAATTGTCACTTTTCTGCAAAACAGCAGACGTTGGTTATGACAAGAGATGGGATGATGGCCAAACCCACACTGGTGTTCCTACAGGTGCTAGACATCTCGTTCCAGAGTTTTTTTCATGCAACCTAGGTTAAACTGACTATCAGGTATATGGTTTGAAGGGATTTTTCTCCATTTGGGATCATCAAAAGCTGGGGTTTTTTTCCCTTTTGTTACTTCTGTAGTTTGGGGTATAACCCACGACCCAGGAACAACAGGGTATTTTCACCTGAACACTTTTGTGATTGAAGGAATGAAGTCCTTGACCTCTCCTTTTCTCTTCTGCTGTATTTTGTAGTTCTAGTGACTTTTGATCCTTTGTACTTTTACATAGTTACAGTATGTAAAGATGACTTGAGGAGCTGAGGTTTTATGGGTACTTCTAGACAAAATGTCTCCATAGTTACCTGCAATTGCAAATGCTGAGTGGAGATCCAGCTGGCCTCATCCATCCTGTGTTCCTGGTGTACCTACATATATACACACATACCCCTACAAGCAAAGAGGCATAGTTATTTTCAGAAGTTCCCCTGAACATACTTGCTTAAACTGTGCCAATCCAGCCACAACCCTCATTTCTGAGTGGAGACATCATTCTTTCATTGTATTTCATGTAGCTGTGTAGCGTTGCTGTCCTTGTCCTTCAGGATGTGCTGTACAAGGGAATTTCTTACAGATTTTTAAACAATACAGCCCTTTGACCTGGACAGAAAAATGAGTGGGTAAAATTTTAACATCTGTCCTGGTTTCAGCTGGGATAGAGTAAATTTTCTTCCTAGTAGCTGGTACAGTGTTGTGTTTTGGATTTAGGATGAGAATAATACTGATAACACAGTTATGTTTTTAGTTGTTGCTAAGTAGTGTTTAGGCTAAGTCAAGGACTTTTCAGTTTCTCAGGCCTTGCCATAGAGGAGGCTGGAGGGGCACAAGAAACTGGGAGGGAACACAGCCAGGACAGCTGCCCTGAACTAGCCAAAGGGATATTCCGTACCATTGAACATCATGCTGAGTATATAAAGCAGGGGGGGAGAAGAAGGAAGGGGGGCATGTTTGGGGTGATGGCGTTTGTCTTCACAAGTAACTGTTAGGTGTGACGGAGCCCTGCTTTCCTGGGGATGGCCGAACACCTGCCTGCCCATGGGAAGTGGTGAATTAATTCCTTGCTTTGCTTTGCTTGTGTGCACAGTTTTTGAATTACCTATTAAACTGTCTTTATCTCAACTCATGAGATTTCTCGTGTTTACCCTTCTGATTCTCTCCTCCATCCCGCCTTGGAGCGAGTGAGCGAGCAGCTGTGTGGGGCTTAGTTGCTGGATGGGGTTAAATCATGACAACATCATAGGAGCTGATCCTTGGAGTAGTTGTAGTAAGTCACTACACAGCGCTAGTTGTGATTTACAGCATTAGTTGCCCAGTCAAGTCACCCAAGGTGGGCTATTTTATTAACATGTTTTTAAGGCCAGAGATGTTTTCCCAAACAATTTTATTATAATGCTTAATGAAATGAAACAATCTGCTAGGAAAATAAAGAGTTCCACTCCACTGCTCCCGAGGTCTGTGCAGCATGAGTAAATTCACATTTAAAATAGATCCTAATCACCTGGCATGACTAGAAAATGTTTATTTCTTAATAACTCTGGTTTTCTGGGTAACAAGTGTGCTAGATACTTAGTAACTTCACGGTCTATTGCCTCTTTTTGCCCCAAACAACAGGATTATTTTCTGAGTCCTGTGGGCTGTGCTGGAGGAGAGGCCAAAGAATGGTCAGGGGCTGTACATTGGGACATGACTTCCCATGGGTGACACGGTGAGGCTCCATGTGTTGGCCCCTGTGTGCAAATCTAATGCAGTGTGACATACTGGTGATAATCGCTGTTGGTTTCTTTCCTTGAACTGTAGTGAGGCCCACCATAAGGAAACCTATCTCAATATACTTCTGTCTATCCTGGCTTTCCTTCCATCGGAAGGTGATTTTAATGTAGGGAAGAAAATCTACCTTGCAGAAACCGGTGCTGCAGGCCTGTTCTTCTCCCCTTTTGATTTTCTCCATTGTATTTGTTTGTTCTTTTGAGTAATGATAATTCCTAACTGATTCAAAGCAGACTCATAGGGGTGGGGTAAGGGGTTAGAAATGCACAATCAGAATTTATCCACAGTGAAAGACAGTAAACGAATGTCAGGGTCTACCTCAAATGAAGTGAATGAACCTCAGAAATACTATGAAATTAAATTACTATAAAATTCCTTCAGGCTTAATCATTAAAAATCTAACTAAAAGGACATTATTTGGTAGTATATTGTTCCAATGCCTTGTAAAATATATTAGGCTGGGGCTTTTTCAGTCTCAATACTTGCCTTCCTGCCTTCCTTCTCCTCTTCCTCTCCTCCCCTGTCCTCTTCCTCCTCTTCCTCTCCTCCCTCCTTTCCCTTTCTTCTTCCCTCTGCCCCTCCCTCTCTTGGTTTCTCTCAGCAGCCTGGGCAGCAAACAAATTTGCTTTATTTTGTATATAGAACTGTAGTTTCCAACCTGGGGTCTGCAGACCCTCAGGGCTTCTTGTTAGAAGTGAAAGGTATGAAAAGGAACCAGGAAAAGCAAATTCAGGTACTACATCCCTGCATGATACCTATACCTCTGAAAAAAAAAAATTGGACCTTCACAAAGCAAAAAATTTAGAAGCTACTGGGTAAGAAGGTATTCTAACAAGAAAACACATCAGGAGGTTTGGAAGGTCATCATGGGCAAATATATAGGGGAGGTGAACTTCAGAGGAAATATGTTCAGTGTTAATATGACTTCAGATTAAAGCAATAATGTAGTACCTGAGCCGTAGACAGTGAAATTAAACTTTTGAACCTCTTTAAGGTATTTCAGTCACATTCTACAGCCATTAAAAAAAATTGTCCTAGTTTCTTCCCTGGGGTAAACTGACAGAAGTCCATTAACGAATGTAAACTTGAACATTAAGGCTCTGAAACACCATATTTTTGCTTATGTAGGTTCTTTCATTCTAGTGGATTGCAGAATGATTTATAGACGTGCATTTCATGGGGCACAGGTGGCATCAGAAGCCACATTTCATACAGCTGTATCTGGCACAGCCATAAATAACTTAGCAAAAACATTTAGGTTGAATTTTTTAAGAGCTTTACAAACAAGTAAGATATTTGTCTACAAAACACAGCAAAACTGTATGACTATGCCAGGCCTGGAAGTGAAGAATTCTCAATCAGATAAAGGCACAAGGATGCAGAATAAATTTATGTATTTATTTATTTATTTAAAATTTCTTTAAACAAACAAACAAAAAATAATTCAAACACTTAACTGTTACGTAATTAAAGCACACAGCTTTAAGTCAGGGGAATCTGTGCATGCAGAACTGTCCAGCACTTCTTGGATCAGGCCACAAATGTCCCAGTTGTTTGTCTAAGGCACTGCAATTTAATACCATCTGAACTTGAGAAAGGTCTCAGGCTCTTTGCACAGATGAGTTGAACGGACCATTCTTCGCTTCCCAAAAACAAAGGAAAAACTTCCAAAAGAAAATCCCAGATTCCTTCACTGCAAATTTTGGCTAAACCATGTGATGGGAGAATCATTGCTTACTACCTTTGTGCCCTTACCCTTAGCAGTGGGTTAAATGCTGACTAACTTTAGTTAGTACAGATTCTAAATCCTGTTGGATTTGGAGTATATCAAAAGCTTACTCGTGAACAAAGTACATCAGGAGTAGATCTTGTCTGGCAACACTGGCGTCACCACACTGACTGAATTGGTTTGCATTAATACAGCCCTGTATATGCCATCATTTTTGTTTAGAGGGTTCACACATCATGTTAGCTAACCTTATTCCCACACAGTGAACAGTGCTGCTACTTCTCATTATGATCGAACCTGCTTTCCTTACAATGAAGGGCATGGTGACAAAACTCATGGACAATTTTAACCATAGTTAAGCTAGAAAATTCTCTGACGAGCTTTTGGACTTGGAGATGAGTTTATAGAAGTTATACCTCTGGGACTCTTAGAAAGTGGAGTTAAATACTGGGAAGAGGTGGTAGGAAGATGAGGAGGGGCTGAGCAGTGCTTTCATAGTGCCCAGGAGCCACAGGAGTCAGCTGCTCTGCAAAGGAGGAGGTTTTGGGAGCGTGTGGGAATAGTGATTGCACTGACAAGAAGCACAGTTGCATTCATACATTTACTCATGTGTGGTGGTGACCTATACTAATTTCTTCCCAATTTGCAGCTTGTTAGGGTCCTCAGTGCTCCCAGGACAAACTTCATGGCTTGTGCACTGGCTGTGAGTTACTTAGCCATGACACAAGCCATGGCTTTTGGAGTGCATCATTCTCGTGAGCAAAATGCCAAGCATGGAGCTGCTCCAGGCTTGCAAGCACGCCTCAGTACTACTTATCATAGAGGTAAAGATGCCTTTGGATTTGGTGGTTGTTTTTAGGTGAGCACATTTTACGGCTCAGAGATTGGTCTTCAGTTTCTGGGATACAGCATGGAAATCTGATTTATTCGTGTTATTTAGTGTTTCTCCTGAACAATACTGACACATAAGAGGATATGGTTTTTCATGGGCACTGCAGCATGAACAACTATCATCTGGTTAGATTCCTTCCATTATTTGTCCACTACCCCAGTGGTGTTAATGAAATGATGAGTATGGCCCCCAAAATAATAAAAAAATTAAAATTCTAAGATCTAAAACTTAAAAAAGTTACCAGCTTTCTGAAGTTGGAGCCTTTGTGTCTGATACTCTCAGACTTTTAAATATTTTTTTATCGTGCTAAAACCAGAGATTTTTGTGTAACCATGTAGCTTAAGAAAAATTCTGAATATTATGTTAGATTGTTGCAGCTTGTCAGAATAATTGCTTCTCTGAGCAACTGAGATCTACAAGGAGGTTCAGCTTAGATTATCTAGAATAAATCCTTCCTAGTTTGAGAATCTAAAAGAATAGCTCCATGATTATTATTTTGGGACAAGCTCAAAGTAGGATCTTCTTCCTTTTGCCCTTGCCCCCCCATGCAGCAAGCAGTCAGCTCTACCCAGCAATCAGTTCATTTCTTTACGAGGATCCCCCCCCAGCCATAAACTGCTTTTCACAGGTCCCACGGGCTGCATATACTCAGTTGCCTGCAGCAAGTGAAATGTGAGCAATAAAGTAAGCATCGTGTTTTCTGAAGCAGATTCTCAGTAGGTGTACAGAGTGATCAACACCTTTGGCTCTTTTCTGTACCCTTAATATCCGTGTTAGGCAGAGCCTAAATTTGGAATTGGGGAGCAGTTGCAGCAGGGTGTACTGAGGTCCAACCTCCCACACTGCAGTGGCCCGGGCCAGGGGACATTACGCAGGACCATTTCCACTCTATGTTAATGATCTTCTATTGTGTCAGAGCAGCTGAAAAGCCCTTGTTTAATGGAAAATCAGCCTCTTTTCACACACTTGCAGCACTGTTTCCACCTACATGGCTGAAGACTTTGTCCATCCTCCCCACCCGGATCCCCAGTGACCACCTAGAGAGGGTTCAGTGGGTCCCTACTGCCAAAGTGGGGAGCCTTGTCAATCTTCAGACACATTTAATTGCCTGCCAGGGCCTCTCTGTTTCCAAAGGGGCAGGATTTAGGATCCAAAGAGAGCTCATATCACTGCAGCAGGGAGCCAAGGCTTGTCAAATCAGTTGCCAGCTGCTGCTGATTCACTAGATGCCCAAGACAAGCAGTTTAACTTTCTTTTTCCTCTGTTTCTGTTTCCAAAGAAAGACCTTCTCAGCTGCACGCCAGGGGGCTGTTGTGAGTTTGAATTAATTTGAGACTTCCAAATTAAAATTGCTGCAATACAGCAATTCATTTCACCCTGTGAGGAGTATCTAAGATCCGCTGACTCTTCCTGTGGAGGCACCTGTTTCTCCCCAAAGCTGAGCTCAGCTAACCAGCTTAGACATTTCAGGGAAACAGGCACTGGCTCTGACGATCCCTATCCGAGCGTTAACTCTTCTGTTTGCAAGTGTTGGGAGCCTATCAGCAGAAAACAGCACCCTAACTTGTTTCACAAGGGAAGTTAACCAAATATTGTGAACATCTATTTCCAGCAAGCACAGGCGTGCTGCTGTTATATTTATGCTTTGGCTTAAAAACCCATTGAGGATGTCATTAGGGGGTTAATGGAAGCCTCGTACTTAGAAAGTCTCTCTGTAAGCTAGGCTAGCCTCTTTACCATGTGATCAAATTTATTATTTTCCAGCTCCTGCTGTGATTGCCAACAGTCAGATTTGAGCAAATGAGCTGAGGATATATTTATATCAGGACAATAACATGAGGGGGTTTGCGGAATGGCGTGCTATGACAAGCTCAAGAAATAATGTAATTAAATTATTGTTTACAGAAAGAAGACTGGCACTTCTGGGTAGATATTTTTAAGCTTTCTTGAAAAGAAACTAGAGTCTGGAACATCCTTTAAAAACAGAAATTAGAGGTCAAACACTGGATCAGAAAGTAGGAATAGAGGAATTTTAACTCCAGAACTTCACAAACAGGATGTACACATACACAATTACCTGATCACAGCTCATGCTTGTACAGATCTTAGGCAGAATGAGAGCATCTTTACTATCAAGACATCACTCAGTTAAGGTTGTATGAGCAACTACTAAACCCATGGTTTCCCAGCATTCAGAAGACTGAGTTTGCCTGAACTTGATGTTAAAAATGGATGCAAGATGTCAACATGCAGTCTTCATTTTATGAATGAGGGAATGCATAGGTTGGTGTGTGTGTGTGTGTGTGTGTGTGTGTTTTGGTTTGTTTTGTTTTTCTTTAATTTGGGGAGGAAAGAGTTACCATTTTGGACTCAGTTATTGCCTACATATGGGCACCTAGTGCCATTTGAGATGCCCCAAAGTATCAGTATGGGATGGTAAGTAGGACACAGAGAAAATCCTCCAGGGCAGCTCAAATGATAGCCATGTCTGTGCAAATAAACCAAACCCTACATGTTCACTAATGATAATGGGAACTGTAGGCAAATAGCCTAGCTATGGATTGAGCATACAGGTGTGTACACCTGTATTTAGCCTCAGAATTAACCCTGCCCTGTTGCTTTTATTGTGTTTCAGATTGTTATTTCAAAGAAAGAGTGAACATTTTCATACTTGCAGCTCTCATTTCAGCTGGGTTACTACTGTGACTAGGTAAATAGTGCTGAGTGACTTTCATGGGCTCCTCCTCACTGCCACTTCTTCTGTTACAGTGCTCTCATGACATTGGAGAAGCATGCTGTGACCACACATGAACATTGTACAACCATTTAATTTTGCTAATTTAGGTTGTGTACAACATCATAGGCAATCTCCCAAACCGTGGCTGCCAATCCCCAAGAGCTGGACAGCTTTATCTGATGGGATTTACACTGACTTGAAGCATGTGCAAAGCTTGGCCTGCCTGCAGAGACAAAGTAGAGAGTCATCTCCACTATTGTACCCTGTTTGCGTTCTCTTCCTGTTTCAGGAGAAACTTGGAGGCAGACCAGACCCCTCAGCCCTGCTGTGCCTGTAGCAAATAGGATCTCAAGTCCTCATTTCTTCTTCAGTCAGACTTCATCAGGACCATAGCCCAAAATATGAGTCTTCTGTAGGTCACCTCCTGTCTCTTTTGACATTATGACATCCCCCCCTACTATCTCTTGACCTTTCTCTCTCCTCAGCAAACATTTGGATATGCCGCTTTTTTCTTCCCAATCTCAGTTTGATCACATTTCCAGTTTTCATGCTTAGATTGCGTTTTATTTATATATAATAAAATCATCCTTGACTGACCTAGTAAGAAGAACTTTTGGGAAGGATTCCTTATTAGAGTTGGATTTTAGATGGATAGTGTCAAAATAGAGACATCCAACATTGCTAATACAGCAGTTGTGTATGTTGGAAGAGTGCAGAGAATAAGCTGGAAAATGTGTTACACATGCTCCTACATAGCATATGCTACTGCTATTTCTGGAAACAGAACCCCTGGATGGACCACTCACTGGTCTCAGCTAGCAGGACGTTTCTTTGCTATCTCTTTTCCAGATTGCTGTGTATTCAGGTAGGGGATGCAGCTCACCTGGAAGTTGGTAAGGGAGAAAGTTTTTGGCTTCTGAAATTGTAGACAACATGCCTTGTAAGGAGACATGTCAGAGAAAGAGGTTACTGCCTTTTCATCCACCTTTACTGAATTCTTACCTCCCACCTTGACCTAGAAATTACCACCCTCGCAAGTCTGCTAGGAAAAGATGTGGTATGAACTCTTCCTATCCTGTTTCTGTCAAAATGGCCCAAAACAGAAAAGACATTCCAGTTATCCTGAACAGTATAACACCTTTCAGCTTTCCTTCCCAAAAGGGAAGTAGATGTCATCAATTGGATAAAGACTTCTGTGATCAAGGATACTGTGGACAGGTTCAGGGGTGAGGTGGGAAGAAGATTGTGATGTGAAAACAGGAGAACATCCCAACAAAATGCTGCTTCTTGTGGAGGGTTTGTACACTGCATTTCAAAGAAATGTCAGCAAGTACAAAGCACATTTGTTCAACAGAGAGCCTCTTCATTCTTAGACTAGAACAGAGCTGATGTCCTTCATGCACTAGGGAAGATGTGTAAAAATCAGCTCTCAGATTTAGCACGTTTTACTCTTTTTGGACACTATCAAGGAGGTTTCACAGAATGCTAATGAATATGCCAAAATGGAGCAGTAGGTTCCATTTGCTGTTTACCCTTCAAGTGGAAACTCATGTGTTCTCATACTTGAATTCCTTCATTTTTAAGTCAAGAAAGGATCCTTCTGACCAACTAGTGTAATCAGCTCTTAAAATTATAAGGAGGTTCACAATGTCATTCTGTACCCATGAAAGAACTCTGTGAATTCCATTTATTCAGACTATATTTTTTAGAAAGAGATCAGATTTTATTTTTTACAAAATTCTGAGAAGGAAAATCCAGCATAGTAGTGGCAGTATAAAAGCAGCAGGTAGGAAACAAAGCTGTCTGTCTTTTATAACTAAAAGGCAGTTAATAATCTGAAAACTTTAGATAATTTATTTTGCTTCTAAATTGATACTTTGGCATCAGTAAGTTTTCAGAAGACTGCTTGATTCACTGTCAGAAACTGGAACAGAGTCTACAAGTCCTGACTCTCAACCCCACATTAAATCCAAGGGAACCAGAACTGTCCCTGAGGAAAACTTAAATTAAAATTAATTTCTAATGCACTCTAAAGGCCACAGTTCTGTGGCTCTCTTCATCACTGGAGTGTTACTGATGATCTGTTCCAATCTGGAACAGAGACAATATGACAATTATGCTTCCTAACAAGTCTTGAAATAACCTGCCAGCTTTGAGGTGCTACAAGAAAATTCTCTTTTCACTATTATTATTGGCTGGGACCCCCAGGTCCTAGTCCCATTTCTCTGCAGCTATCCCTCTGCACCAGACTGATTCTTACTTAACTGATTTGTGGACACAGAGAGACCAACCCAGAAACTTAAGCATAGCCTTAGAATATACTCTTCAACACGCACCAGACCAGCAGAATTCAAAGCTTGGGTGAGGCCCTGTGACCACTACATGACATGTGAAAACAGTTAGGTACCCAAGGGTAAAGTAGATGCAAGTAGGTGAACATGTGAATGCAAGTAGATGAACACGTGAATTAGTCAAGAGGAAGCAGAGAAGATGAGCACAGGCTAAATTCTGAACGTGCTGTGGTGGAATAGGCAGCATGTGAAATGGTGTTACAGAAACCTGCACTCTCGACAGAAATGAAACACAGGATCTGGTATGTTCTGAACAGATCATACAAGAAGGTGAAGTAGAGGAGTGTGGTTTCTTTAAATCTGAAGACCCAAGTTAGCAGAGTGGGAAAAAAGTGGTGAGCAAGGCTAATCCTTTCAAAGACTAGACTGGACTGGTAGAGCAATCTGGTGTGTAAAGGCTAGCAAATCAAAGTAAATCCTTGAAAAAACAAGCAGAATTGCCCCAGAACGGAGACCTTGCACTCCATACTGCCATACTGAAGCTTACTAAAGATTACGCAGGCTTTAAGAACACAGCTGGGGGTGGAATGACACCAAAACCAAAAATAAACAAACACACACACACCAACCCAAAAAAGCCCCAAACAAACAACAAAATACCAAAAGAGATTGGATGCAGAATGGCAATTGAAGTTTCAGGTCAGAAGGTTTTGAAACATGTAAAATTATGGATTGTGGCAACCAAAAAGGTGCTCTTACTTGGACAAAGAAATCAGTGGTGTAGCTTATCAATTTCTTACACAAGAAGTGAAGCGCAACAAAGGCTGAAGCACATAGAACAGCACAGAGGAAAAAGTTAATCCTGCTAACACAGGTATTTATGTATGAGCCCTGTTGAAAAAGAATGCAACAGCTTGGTCTTTCTTATTTATACCTGAAATATATACATTTTATATATATATATATACCCCTTATATATACCTGAAAGCAAATAGGTATTTCAAATTGGTTAAGATTGTTTTAGGCAAAATGATATTATTGCTAGGTTGATCCAGAAAGAGTGAGAAGCTGCTGAGGTGTTTGTCCTTTAAGTCAGGTAGTAGAAGGAAAGCACCAGAGCTGCTGATGTGGTACAGCAATCAACAATTATAGAAATAAAAATGTGCTGGAATTACTGTAATGATTGACATACAGGCACTGAAGTCAATCACCCATTCAAGGGAGACAGGTGTAAAAATAAGGGTAGCGAGTATTTCTGTGTAGTAGTAAGTCATTAAACCAAGGACTTATGCTTCTGTTTAATATTTTGAATCTCTGTTCCTTAATTAAAGCCATTTGGCTACATGTCCACTTCCAGTATATAATCCTCGATGTAATCCTTGAACTAATGCATCTACATGTCTATTCAACAGAATCACTTGCCTGAGATATTCTATTCCCTGCGCTTCCCTTTTTACTTCTTACTGCATTGAACACAAAGAGATAATTGCTCAAATTGCCATTCTCTAACATCATGCTGGGGATAACTATATATAAGAGTCCACAGTGGTGGTGCTGGGAATGTGTCATGAGACACCTTAGGTAGGTCTGTCATAATTATATACACAGAGCTCTGTGAAGTTATTAAAGAGGTGAAAGCTCCTGAAGTCAATCAGTAAAGAATATTTTAGTATCTTCAGTGCAATGTGGAGAAGAATTGCAGTTAAAAAGAGTCATTCAGGCTACTCCTGCATGTGTAGCTGACATAATTCTTCACTAAATAGCCACTGAACCAGCAGAAGGTAATGACACTTTAGAATTTCTTTTGTAAACACTGAGGTCATTATTGAAGGCTAGGGGTTTGGTGTGTGTATATAAATGTTTTTAATACTATTGAATTAAGTGACATGCAATGATTGAATTTAGGATAAATGAGAACTGTTCTTACAGATTTTCCTTGAAAAAAGAGGGGGTCTAGTTACCAAAGCCATCAGGACTGGAGACCTCAGTGAACTCAATGTGGTGTAAATGTCACATTTCTTTTGCCAAGGATATAATTGGATATCAAGAATTTGAAACACAAGAAAGTAAAAAACCTTGGAAAAAAAGAGAAACTGTCCATGTTATTAAGTATATTAAAAGTAAGGGGCGGGGAAAGGAACTGAGCAAGAAAAGCAATATCTTTACAGGAAGTGATGACATGATGTGCTATTTGCAAAACCAACTGATTTAAACATTGTGAAAGAAATAGAGAGCAAGCACAGAAGGTTTCTAGAAGTATAAATAAAAAAAGAATAAGAACAGAAATGCAGGGGAAGTGAGACCAAGCACAGTTTATTTGGGTACAAGCCAAAAAATACAAAGTAAATATATTTTATTTATGTTTTTATAAATATAGGAAGGAATAAAGGAAGTTGTCATATCCAATATGGAAACAAATCTCAAAGAAAATCAAGCTTTCTCAGTAGGAGAACGTCACACTCTTTTGTCGCAGAATCCTGAAAAAAACTGGTATATTAGTTGTTGTATGAGTGTTTTTAGTAAATCTATCAAACTGAGTGACAACATGTGCATGAAGAATAGTCAGCATACTACCTGTAGTCAAATGCTAAGAAGATGATCTGTACAGATACCACCTGGCAGTCAGGCCTCAGTAGCATACAGGGCTGTAAGAGTTTCTTTCTTTTGAAAGAAAGAGGTAAACAGAAAATGTACCGTGACTGTAAAAGAGCAAATGCACGTGTAGCATGCATCAGAAGTTTTGCCACTGGAGAGGGGGAAATGTTGAATCAAGCTACTGCTAAGATACTAAGATTTCAAATACTGCAAGTCTGTTGTTCTTTATTTGAGGCCCATGGACTACTTGTAGGGACTGAACAAAAGGCAGATCAGAAAATATGCTTTGTTTTTTCCAGAAGCCTTCAGTCACTTCGAAAGGATCCAACTCCATTCAGAAATTTCTGGAAGGCCAAAGACTGAGACAGCTATAGCCCATGTCTGTATACAATTCTGGCCATCCATATTCAGAGCAGAGAAGTTCAGAGTAGGTCAGTTGCAGAGGTGGGCCACAGGATAATGAAGCAAACAGAAAGATAATTTTCTTATAAAGAGACACAAACTGAGTCAGCTTGTTTAACTTCAGCAAAGTGGGGGCTGCAAAAATACATGCTGTCTGTCAATACATCAGTGCGTGATCACTGGAGAAACAAAACCAATTATTAATCACAGACAGTGTTGGCAGAACCAAATGTGAATATATTGCTCATGAATATTTTAGGCTGAAAACAAAGGGTTATGACTAGTTGAGAAGTGCGATTCTGTGATGCTCTCCCATTAGAAGCACCAGAGGAGAGCTGAACACAGCAGTGGAGATGGAGTCTGAAATGCTTTTGCACAGGGTTATGTGATGTCCCATAGCAACAGGGATGTAATGACCCAAGGGATTCATTCCCCTCAGATGTTTTATATTCCTGCAGTTTGCCTCACTGCACACTGGTCTTTTAATCCCATAACTTGTCAGACTGAAAAATCCTAGTATCACCAAGGTTAAGGCAGATGTTTTGCTACTACAGGATAAAAAATGTTCCCCATGTGTTTGACTTTAATTTCAAGCAAAGCTTCAAAGGCTACTTTTACATCTCCACGAAACACTGCACCTGCCTGAGGTCCAAGAGAGAATAAAATTCAACCAGTGCGGTTGGCTGGGTGCTAGTAGTTTTGATAACATCTTACTGTAGCCTTACATGGCATTGTTCAGTCAAGAGGATTTCATACGGCTTTGAAAATTTATGGCCTGATAAATCTATTCATAATGGGTTGTGTTTCACTCCATGGCTAAACCTGTAGAGAGAATGATGATCAGCTGAGAAGTGAATGTGTCAGAATTCAGTTCTCAACAAAAGGGCATGTGGTGGGGGCACTGTCCGTACATATGAATCCAATCTATCAGCACGAAAATGCGGAATGAAATGTGCCAAGACTACACCATGGTTTGGGAAGACACAAGTTTAAGGCAGGCCATCTGTTGTAAGGTTAATGATAAGACACCAGAATGAGCAAACTATGCTTTTCCTGGCTGCTGACTGACCACAGTTGATGAGGAGTCCTGCTCCTTAGAAAATATGCAACATGTACAACCCAAGACTTTGCTGGGAAGTTGTGTCATGACTAAGTTAGAAAGAGGAACACAGAGCTAATCCATGCCACTTCAGAATGCTTTGGACATTGGCAGATGTCATGGGCTGTGCAGCTGAGACTTCCCAAGCCCATTAGACCTGTTGTACATGCATACCACTAGAAATCCTGAAAAAACACAGATCAGCCAGATCCACCAGACCAGCCCCCCAAACCAAGAAAAGAAATGTTTGGTGCAGGGGGGAGAATAAAGAGCAAACTAGATGGTGGCCTGTTCACCAGCATCCTTCCCTGCGTTTCTTTGTATTGATAACAACATCAAGGAACCATTATTATGGGTATAGCACAATCAGAGTGTAAAAGCTAATCCCCACACCACATTTTTATTAATGAGATGGGACAACTTAATGCTAGAAATAGAACAATAACAGAAAATAAGACTTTAGTCAAATACATGGGTTTTAGAACATTTTTTTGCATCTGCTAACTTGAAAAAATAATTCATTAGGGTTCTCAAATTTTGAAACATCAGTGAAAATCAGCAAGAACTTCACAAGCTTGCAGGAGACAAACAACCTTTTCTTTGCCACCTTTTTACCTGGTCTGTTGATGAATCAAAAAGTGTTGCTGTGTGGCTCCTTGTAACAAATGAAGGAACATACTGCAGTCCCTCACACTCCTTCTTTGTGTGGGGTGTTTGGTTTGAGGGCCCTGATTTGCAGTAGTGATACTGTGACATATCACTTTGTTCGTAAGAAACATTTCCTACTTATTACCATAAGTCATACTTTTCTGAGATAAAAGTAAAAATTTGTCTTGCTTTACTCTTTCTCTAGTGTCATGCTTAGAGAGGCAGGTAAATGTGGGTGTATACCCTCGCAGCTTTCCCATCTCTTGAGGTCAGTAGTGGAATTTATAACTGAGTCTTAATTTGAAGCCATTCATTATTTCATCTTTTTCACTTGCCTCCTTTCATATTTTTTTGCCGTGCCCTTTCTTAATGCAGCCTAACATCATCTTTGTGGTTTTGCCCAGCACAGAGCGCTGAACAGATGTTTTCTTTGAGCTGTGCTCAGTCATATCTAGGCCCTTTCCCTCAGTAATTACAGTTAATTCTAGGAATCCTCAGTGAATATTAATAGTGGAAATTGTCCCATCAAATATACATAACATTACGCTGAATGCTTTTTGACAATGCACTGCTCAATTATGCAGATGCGTTACATCATCCTGAAGTTGCATGTAATTTTCTTTATGCTTAATTAGATTGAAAGAGAGTGCCAGGAGGAATTGGGGAATAGGCTATAGGTTCCAATAAATGCCTAAAGTACATTACACTCCACACTCAGAAATGCCTCTCTCCCTAATGTTCCCCTCTAATTTTGGGTACTTTTTACATGCTTTATCATGTAGCATGATGGAAAGGAGCTAGTTGCCTTAAAAATAATAAAGGTTTTCCCTCCCCTACCCTGCTTAGTTTTTCCTGTTTGATCCTGCAGTAAAAAGGCAACTCTGCCACAATTATAGTCAGACCAAAACACTGCCTATGTCATTGACAGTCATCATCACAGATTTAGCTTGTGACTTCATCCCAGGGCCAGACAGGGGAAGGGAATGGGAAGCAAAGGAGAATGGCCATGATTAAGTACAAATCACCAGAGCAATTAGACAACGTGACTAGACTGTAAAAAGCACAGGGAGACATGGCTCAGCCCAATGGATTCACAGTTTTTTTCACTAGTTACAAAAGCCTGTTTCAGATGTTTGCCATCTTCTTTGCTCCTGCTTTATTTAAAAAAGTTTGACTAGGCATAAAGAAAAGCTACAGAGGCAAATAGCCTGGTCTTTATAGACAGGTCATGTACCTAGCAGGTGCAACACTGCAATCCATGGTGGAGGGCAGAGAAACAATTCTCCAAGGCATACGATGCTTCCTGAAGCCAAAAGGAGTGTAGCGCTCTCCCTGCCCTCTGACTTTGGCAAGCAACTCTTACTTCTCTCTCTCTTTATTGGTTGATTTACTGAACGAAATCTGTCTCGTTTCAGTTGGCTTCAGCTACCAAATCAGGCTCTCAAGAAGATGTGGTTCTCTTGCACACATTCAGAAATCTGCTCTATAAAGCCAGAATCATAATGTGCATAACTAGTCCTCTAGATAACTCATTCCAGACCTTATAGTCAGTCATTAAGCAGGACTGAATTCTGCACAAAGTCTTCAGAAAACAGGATTCTGGTTAACACGATAAAAACTAGACTAATGGTGTTTCAGATCAAAGAAGGGAAGACACTGTAAAGGATAAGAGAGAAGCTAAAGAATTATATATTCCAGGGTTGTCCTCTGAAACAGATTGACACAGACCATCTGCCTAGTGCCTGCAGTCATGTTTTTCAAGGGTCTCTGTCCTAGGAGTGAACCACAGACTGTCCAAACTGTTCTAGTAAAGTATTCCCTGATGTTGTTGTTCCCAAGAGCCATGCAGACTGTATGACTGCAAGCTAAGACATCAGCCAACCTCAGGTCCAATGTCCCCCATCACGTAAGTGCAATTAAATGTGCTATCAAGTGAGAGGAGTAACCTTATGTATTGGGAGACATGCTAGTTTCTTCAAAGTCAGAATTCGTAACAGCAAGTTCTCATCACATGACAGAGGATGCTCTCATGGGGATCAGGACCAGATAAAAGCCCTATCCCATGAACGGATGTCTATCCATATGTAATCAAACTGCAGGTACTTTATTAGGATGTTATTAGATGATAGGATGTATCAGTTTTCTGGTTGTGTATGTACATATATGATCTGACAGTGCAGAGCTTGAGGTTCAGGGTTTCCAGGTGCCTTTGTAGGATGTTGCATGGGCAACATTTGGGGTACCATGTGGGTATCAAGGTCATTATTTCTTTTTGTGAAACATACAACTAGTGCTAAGTGTAGTCCTTGTTAAATGGCATAACCATTCAAGGATGTTACAAACATGCTCATCTCAAAAGTGAGAAGAAATATGCCCAGTGGCCCAATGCTATAAAACTCAGCCTAGCAAAGGGTACACGGCTGCATTCAACTTGTGTGCGTTACATTATAGGTTTTGTTTTCTCATAAATAGTAACGATCCTTTAGCACCTTTTGTCTAAGGATCCTAAATAAGTTGACAAGTATAAATTACCAAAGCTTTGCAACATCCAGAAGGAGAGGGCAAATGCTGCATCCCTTTAACACTCAGGCATGAAATAGAAAAAGGAGGTTAACCGACTTGTCCAGGATCAGGCAGTCAGTCAGAATGGGGTTTGGAAAGTGGTACCCAGGAGTTACCACTCTGCTGCTGAATATACACAAGAACAGGCAGTCGGGGAGGTGCCTGAATGATGTTTGCTACAGCTGGTGCTAAGTCTCACAGCCCCTTATCTCTGTGCATGGTGCCGTCAAGAGCTGAAGCACACACTCTCAGTCCATATGCTCAGGTGCTGGGAACATCCCAGAGAGCTTCTACAGGTACTGTGGAGAGGATTTCTCTGGGCTGATGAATGTAGAGAATGATTTTGAACAGTGTGTGAATTCAGTATGAAAGGGGAATAGGCGCTGTTGGACTCCTTTTTCTGCATTTTCAGCAACATCTTTAGGGAAGTTTCTCTGTTGCCATGGTCCTTCCAGGTAGGAATAGGTGTTAGAATGTTTTTGGAGATGCCCTGCATCGGTAAAAACAATAATATTTTAATGTTCCTTGATTTCATGCTAAGTTGCTGATACTGCAAGCATGTAATTAGTCTGAAATGTGGATAAATCATAGGGTTTCCATTTCACAGGTGAGTAAACTGAGGCTAAGGAAGTGCATCTGTAGCAGAACTAGGAACAGAAAATCCTTCACTGATACTGGACAGCCTTCCTTTAGTGACTACAGAGAAGTTTTATACATGTATATGACAAAAATTTGAAACAATCTTCACTGATCTATCCAGAAAATGCTCACCACTGTGCCACTTCCCTAGATTATGAGCAATTACAAATGAATCTGCTGAGACATTACCCTGGAGACTGACACCAAAGTCACTGCGTAAAAAGCAGCACAGTAAAGATCATTACCATAACTACCAGCCTAGCCAAAGCTATTACCAAAAGCAAAGCAATGGCTGAAATCATTGATGGTTCCACAGTTCAGCCGTCCTTGCTTTAAGCTAACATGTTTTACTGCACAGATGTAGAGGGCTGAGGACGTATGCATGGCCCATTACCATGTCCAGCTGACAGTCAGTAACCTGTTACACAATGTTGGGTTGATTGCTTTGGCTTAAGGGCTTGCTTAGACTTCTGGTCTGAATTTTGGCTACGTTAAAATATCCTTCATCTACCAGGTTTTTTCTCACCGTAAGTTGTTCCTGTCTCATATATACACTAGGCACTTGCTGTTTTCCTCCTGCTGTCAGATGGATGCTGGGACTGGGTCTTCCACTCTCCATGTCCTCCCAAAATAAATTCTGCCCAAGTTGGCTATAAATCAGATGATCTCTGTGGCACAGTGGCTCCGTGTTGCTCCCCCTACGCTGATACAGTGTAGGGCACAGCGCCACAATCCAGCTGTTATGAATAAACTACCAGGAATAATTTACAGAGAAATTTAAATACTGCTGACTTAGGGGAAATAAAATCGCTGAAGCACTGAACAGTGGTGGCAGGCTTGAAGCCAAAATCGTATTTGCTTTTGTTCTGCTCTGACACAGGGTGTAATTGGGTTACAGCTACAACTTTGATATAGTACTTTTTTTTTATAAGGCGAAGAACACAAACATTTCTGACAGTGTCCAGTAGAGTGTGAACAACACTAATTGTTCATCAAGAATCAGATACCTTCTGGATACTCAGGCAGATGTCATTAATATTAACTCCATAAAGACAGTAACAGAAGAGAGAATCTAAAATGAGTGTCCAAATAATATTCTGTTTTTAACTTTGGGTTAACTAATAAAGAAAACATTAAAACATCCAGCATGCATAAAGTGATACGGGGTCCACAGAGGGTAATGGGATCCACCAGTGATGGTTGCCTCAGAAGTTCAGAGGGACACATGGTCTGAAAGCAGCTCCCCCCCCCGCGGGCCGGGCCGGGCTGTGCCGGTGTGGGCCGTGCGCCAGCCCGTGTGAGCCCCTCAGCCCCGCTCCCGCCTCCTGCCCCGTCTCCCTGCGCCAGCGCGGGCCCTGCCCCGGGCTGCAGCCCTTCAGGGACCCCCTGCTCCCGCCGGGGCTCGCCAGGGCCGCAGCTCCTGCAGGAAAGAGCCCCCAGCTGCGGCCTGGGGCCCTCCCCGGGCTGCGGGCTGGGGCTCTGCCCCGGCGGGGGCTCGCCAGGGCTGCAGGGGAGCCCTGCTCCGGGCCTGCGGCACCTCCTGCCCTCCTCCTGCTGCGGCCTGGGGCTGCCTCTGCTGCTGCTCCCCCCTCGGCTGCCTCCTCCTCTGCCTGGGCCGCCTCTGGCCCTTGCCCAAACCTGTTTCCCCCTCCCCGGCGCCCCCGGCTCGGCTGAGGGGCTCAGCTGAGCCCTGCGGGGGGACGCTGGGCCCGGCTGGGCCCGGCCCGGGGCAGCCCAGCTCCCCCCCCGCAGAGGCCGCCCGCAGGCCGTGCCCCCGGGCCCCATGCTGTGCCGCCGGGCAAGGTGCGCTGTGCACGCCCCAGGCAGCTGGTGCAGCTCCGGGTAGCTGAGCTCTCCCTGAGGTAGGCGGGAGAGCAGTGGACGGCTGAAACAAAAACCAGAGGTAAGACTGGGAAACAAATTTCTCTGCTCAAAAGCCCTTAGCCTTTGCAGTTTTAGGGATGGATTCCGAGCATAGCTGTGGATGTATTTTGGGTTGTCTGTTTTGGGGACTCTTGATTTTGCGAAGTATCACCTATCGGCTGTACTGACTGATGAAGCCAAGTCAGGTCCAGCAGTATCACCTCTTGGAGCCAGTCCATCGCTGCCAGTGACAGCTTCAGAGGACTTCACTTTGACATTTACTTGGCTCCTGCCGTCTTACTGTTAACACACTTCTCTCCCAGAGAGAAATACAGGGCATCGAAAATGCCTTTAAATCACCTGATTCAGACATAAAATTTTATTAACAAAGAATGAGTTTCTGTCATCAGAGAACACTAGTCATCTCTTCCCAGCCTGGCTGTGCCCTTGGTCCTCCAGCCTGACAGACCGAGTGGCTCATCGTGGGCTGCCTGGTGGCACTTGTGTTAACCTTGCAAGCACTTGCAAAAGGTGTTGAATTCCTACCTTCCCCTACACGGCTATTATTTATTAATGTACTAGACCTTCACACACTATATACTCTTGGATTTAGCTTGAAATGAGATATACAGACGTTCAGCCTGTTCATCTAGCCACTGAAAGTCGATAAAATACTGTAACCTGAAGAGGGAGAGAAGTTGCACATTATCGCGTCTGATTCTTAGTCCACCCGAGACTGCAGACGGTGTATCTTTCCTAGTAGGATCGAAACAGCAATTATCTCAAGAGAACTGGTAAGGTGAGGGTAGACTTCATCCTTTTAAGTGTTTAATATCTCAGAGCCAGAAGGCTGTATTTTAAAATGAAAGGTGAACGGATAAATATTGAAAGCAGACCAGGAAGGATTCATTTTGATGCTTTGAAGGTGGTAGCACTGTTTTGCTAAGGTGAGGAAGGAGTTGCTACAGTTATTTTGGCTTTCCCCCCCTCGCCCGCTAATCACACCCCACCCCACTCACCCCCAAGACAAACTCTGTATCTTTCTATAGTTCATTGTAAAGTACAGCAAGTCCTCAGGGTGGGAAGAAACAAGCAGCAAGATGGGGGGGGGGGGGGGGGGCGGGGAGGGAAGTGGGCAGTTACAAGATAAATTTCAAAATCTTTTGGCATTGGCTAGCCTTTGAGGCAAAAACGAGTAAATTGCCTTTTGTGTATATTCCAGGACAATGTTTTCTCCTTTGGTGTGTTGAATCTGTGTTTGCGCTCATGTATTAAAATTGCTGCTTGGTCTGCAGTGTAAAGATAACATAAAATGAATCCTAAATACCAGATATAGGTTTACAGCCTGAAATACTCTCCAGAGTTGTCATCACTTCTGAGTTGTGGTTGTGTTGGGATGTGGTGTTTTATGCTCTGCAGCTACTGGACAAAGCCATGGCTAAAGGGATTTAGAGAAGCTGACCGACAGATGTGGGCTAGAGAAACACACAGCAAGTAATGAGGAATTGCCAAGGAAGAGAGGGACAAGATTAAAAATGTAGGTTATCACCTTGCAAAGTCTATCCTACCTTGTTGTGTCTAAATCTCTGCTAGAGACTGGGACTCATGAGAACTTGGGGACCAATGCAAGCAAGACCCAGGCTCCTATGGAGAAGCAGAGAGGGAGCAAGTCACAGCTCTTGGGCAGACAGAAACTGTTCTCATTCCTTCACCAAGGTTAAAGCAGAAACTGTGCACTAGATGAAGTTGCTTTATCTTTGTATTCATAGTGCCAAAATCACTTACTTGATTCGGTGGGGTGGAGAGAGGTATGACTCAAAACACAACAGCATCCAAGGGTGGCTGTCTTTGATGTGGTCCTGGATAACCAAAAGGAACTCATCTTTCCTTGTGATGGTATCTGTGAGATTTTGGCCAATATCCCCCTTTACGTATCCACAACCTGGGAGTGCACAGCACTGCAAAAATGAACTTTTGCCCAAGCAGAGCTCTCTGCTTGGTCTGACATGCCACGTTGCATGTACTAGAGATGATTTTTGCCCCATTCCTCAGAAGGGTAAGTGCTCCTGGAAGTGGGACAGGTCTGTTGACAGAAGCTGTGGTCATCAAAGCAGGCTGTGCTGACAGACACCACTTGTGCCACATAGCATGTGGGAAGGGAGCAGGGAGGGAGTGGAGTCGTTGCTCTTGCCACAGGTACATAACCTCGTTACGCTGTGAGCCAGTGGCTGTTTTATTGCAGGGTTGGTTTCATTTGTGATTAATGAGTTATTATCAGCACTGCTAGAAAATCCGCTATAGTTGTTTGTCACCAGATAACATTTATTTCCTCCTCAGTTCCTGCTTTAGCTGTCAGGTTTTGGCTGAAATCAGACACTGAGGTGATACACTGGAAAGCAATAGACGGTTTCAATTTAGGGTGTATAAAGAGACCAGTTACTCTGCAAAAGCACCTCTGTGTGTTTGGTATTGATAGGATTAGTGCAAGTTAATTCGTATTCAAAGACTGTAACCTGACTCCAGATTAAATAATATTTCCTGCAAAGGAAATTACCAAGACATTGTGTGTTAATAACACTGAACATGCTTTTTTGAGTACCAGCCTCACACTTCAGGACTGACTCGACAAGCTATTACACCTCTCTTAATTAAAGTTTTGTTAGCACAGTGACTCCTTGCAATTTCCAGGAGATACTGGCCCTGTAGCCTGTGTAAATTTGTGCTTCTTGAAGTCTATCTTTCAGCTGAACTCTGGATTTGTGCTGCATGCCAGGGTTACCTGTGTAACTCAAGGAAAGCAGAATTAAGTATGGTCCAGCATCATCCAGGAGGATTATGAAGATACCAGAATTAGTTCCTTGGGTTATTATTAACCCAGTTCCAATAGAAACCTCCTGATTGAAATGTTCACCTTAAAGGAAGCACAAACACCGCTCCCCACTGCTGTATTGGGTCCTGCCTCCATGGAGTGTTTCTAAATTAGGGGAATCACAAGAGCACTGCAAGACTGCACTGAGAGGCTGTACATGAAGTTAAACCTCAGCTCCCTGTCTGCAAAAATAAATTACTGAGACCTAGTGCCTTAACAATTCTTACAGACAGACATTAGATGGATACCAGAAAGTAAACCCCCATCATTTTAAGAAATGTGATTAGAGTGAAGCAGAGTCTTTGAATTATCTTGTCTTGAATTGTGTGGACAATGTCTCATAAGACAGGAAATTGTAACCGTAAAGCTTCTGGCATATATCTGTGTGGAATGACACTTGCCTACAATTTCAGTTCCTCCTTTAGGTTTTTCTCTTGTCATTAGCAACTAAACTTTATAACATTGGCCAGGTTAGCTCACCTTCTGTCTCATACTTGTCAGGCTGTGGAAAGCATCAGGAAATGCACCATATAGAGGTTTGGTAGGTCTTCAGCAGCAGCAGGGTGTAAAATGGTTTGAACATAGACATGTTGAATAAATGCACTTGTTTCATTTTGGCACCAGTCTATATAGAAACAAGTGGCTCATTCTGAATGTAGACAGGTCTGCTGGCCATACATCACTCTTCTGTAATGTTCTTTCTTTCTTCCATCTTTATGTGCAAGATGGTAGAGTTCTTACTCAGGTGATAACTCTCACCATAAATGTTTGCATTAAAGTTAATACGATTACAAAGACACCATAACACTGAGGATGCATAAAGATGCCTGCAACTTTCTGGCTTTAAATGGGTGTAAGGTCCCCTTAGCAACTGGGTGGTATGCAACAAAGGGTTTTTAATGAGTGATAATCATCAGACATTGATGTCCATGCTAAAGAGTTAACATTAATGCCCTTTTCATGCTGCAGCAGTTCTTCAGCGACCTGCTCACATTATATCATTAGGTTGAACAATCCTCTTCTGTGTTTCTTTTTAACATTTCCTTGGGGGTGAATAGAAGGATTTATTTAGAAAATAATTTGTTATTTATTTTTCTCTCAGACTGGTTTAGCTTTGAAAACAGCCACAGTTTCAGATCAATGCTGACAATGGAAAACATTAACACGTTAGTTTGTGGTGGTGTGCCATCCCACAAACACATGAAATGTTCCCCACTTTTCTTGTTTATTAAATCACTGTATTCTAAATTAAAATAAAGCCTTTTCCAGTCATGAGTAGCTTTTTTCAGCAACCAGTGACCTCATTCATTCTTAAGTCATGGTAAAGACCTCCATTCTGTTGCCAGCCAGTTTGATCTAGAGTTTGATTTAGCCAAAAATATCCGCAAACCACTTATTTTGCTAACGCTTTTCTTCCTCCAGTTTAAGGTAAAACATTCTTCCTAGTCTTTTGCCTTCTAGAACAACAACTGCAGGCTTTTTTTTTTTTTTTTTTTTTTCTTTAAGAGATAGTTAATGGTGGCAGGGAGAAAAGAGAGGGATGCAATTTCATATTCTCCTACCAAGGGGCAATGAAGCATCTGAGGATTTTAACCTTGACTTTGAAATGGCTTTGTAATTATGCCTTCTTAAGATGGTATGTTTGAAAGTCTGCTCATCACTAGCTGAGTGGGAGAAGGAATCTTGTCATTCATGATGGCTGATAACTCGTTTGCCAGATCAAAATTAAGAATAACCTTTCACCACCAGCTGTAGCACAGCCATCATCCTTTCTGCCTTCTCAGTGGGTACCAATGAGATTACAGTCAGTTTGCACATGACGAACCAAAAATAACCCCAGCAGTCTGTTAAAATTTAACTCCCCCAAAGGATTACATCCTAACAAGCTTTGCAGCCTAGTGCAGTTCAGCTGATCAACGGGAGGTGAATCATATGCTATATTTTTTCCAGAGTTTTCAAAAATCTTTATCAGAAAAGAATTGTGTTGTGAACAGGGAATGATGTATGTGTTGTAATATCCAGCACAGATTGCACGGTAAAGTCTTTGCAGGATTAAAGCCCCAGGCTTCAAAACTGCACGGTAAAATTCAAAACTAATTCTTTCTCCTAATAAAACAGCTAAATCCTGCCTGTTTCCTAGCCTTTCATTGCTTTAGCAGGTTTCTCCTATTCTGTACATATCTGTCTGTTAGAAGGCACATCAAACTATAGCATTAGCTAAAGGGCACCTCAATTTGCCACCTGTATTCCAAGCTATTACAATGTAAAGGTTTTCTTTACAGTTGTAAGATCTCTCTTTAAATTGCTCTTTAAGGCTTCTTTCATTAAGCAAAAACACTGGTACTCAGAATTGATTGGGTAAAAATTCTTGAGCTGACAGCAGAGGAGACTGGAAAAAGAAAGGAAAAAAGAGAAAATATTAAAGAAAAATAATCAGCAGTTTTGAACATCTTGAGTTCAGTGCACAGTGACAGCATATTTGGGACCATCTTCCCCAAAAAGGGAAATTACCAGACGTCAGAAGTGCGTAGGTCATTCAAACATGGAGCTTTTTACATGAAAGTGTTTGGCTATTGGGCTTTGCTGTCTGACTGTCACCATTTCTCTGTGCCTACTGTCTTTCATCACAGACCTGTTTCTTCTCTTCCTCCCTTGGGCTCATGCTTTGAGCTCTGATCTTTCACTATTGAAGTCACTGAGAGTTTTGCCAGTAATTTCTGTAAGCATAAAACCAAGCTCAGACTTCCCTTTCATACTCTTTCTTAAGTTTCCCAAATGTTTCTTTCTAGGCTTCATTCCCCAAAGCACAGATGTTCTTTCTGTCTCTCTCTTTTTTTTTCTTTTTTTTTTTTCTTTTTTTTTTTTTGGCTAAACAGTAGAAACACTTCAGAAAAGCATTGAATAATCTGATTTGTCAGATTTCTAAAGCATTTTGGGAAATACTCTTTCGGATAGTGGTGATGATCAAGCTAGTTTAGATTTTCCAGCTGTTCTAGAAGTAGCAAACCAATGTCTGTAGGATGTTTGCCAGAAATGAAGTCAGATACAAATGCACATGCTCACTCCCATGTATGAACTTGCCTGCAAGTAATTGGGTATTCATGTTAAAAAGAATTAAATGATTTTCTGGTTGCTCACATCTAGGCCCTGTGAACAATTCATACTGTTAAAGCTGCTAAATTAAACCTTCCTGACTCCATAATGCTGCTATACCAAACAGATGCATTCTGGAGTACTACCCACTGGCATATTATCTACTGACTAGCTGCATATAGAGAAGAACACGCATGTAACACTATCTATAAATACAGCAACCAACATACACTCTGGAGATGTTGTAAGGGCTCCAAAGTTGAGTTTACTTTGAGGTTTTTAGCTTCAATTAGAATTAAAACTGCTGTAAAAGATGTTATAGTGATTGAATATACTTTCTAGATTTAACATCTTCACAGCCCTATTTAATTTCCTGTAATATTTTTAGTTCAGATGAAAAGATGTTCTCCCTATTCATCAAAAGATATTTTAAACCCGATGGGGGGAAAATGAAGCTACTGATGTCTGCTTCCTTTATTTAGTACTTTTCGCTTGACTCCCTGCGTTCTCACATCAGCTTCTTACCACTTTTCTGGGAACCAGGGAGAAGAGCTGGGTCAGTGAAAGTGTAGGAGGTGTAAGAAGTTGGAGTAGGGAGACAGATGTGTGTCTTTCTGGGTTCATTTCAATGGCCTATCTGCTGCATGTGCTGGAGTTGCAACCCCTCCTGCATCTCCATGCTGGAGGGGTCAGGCTTCCAGCTATGAAAATGTGGTCCTCTGTTTCACTGGAAAAGGCTACAAGGACCAACAGCTTCAGTCACATGCAGCCACAGAAGATCAAGTGTTTTCTTCAGATGATATCAGAGACTATCAATTTATGTACTGCATTCACCAAAACAATGACAAAGTCACCTCTATCATGAGCCTGAAGCATTAAAAAAAAAAAAAGAAAAGGCAAAAAAGGCTATACTAAAGACCAAGCGTCTCAACTGTAATGTACATGAAGAAGAGTGAGACTGTAATAATTTACTGCTAGAGCAAAATAATTCCCAGATAAGCCTAAGAAACGGGCAGTACCTTATGTTCTGGTGAAAAGAACAGAAAATATCCAGGTCTAAGCCAATATGCAATGTCAGAATGCTGTGAAGACATATCCCTTCCTGATGCCAAATCTGCTGCTTGGCTTAACTTAGGCTGTGGAAGTAAGATACCCAAAGTGTGTCATCCTGCGCATCAAAGACTTTCTGGATTTTATGACACTTCTGTTCAAACTGTCATTACTTTCCTGAAATGGTGGCCTTTGTATATGTACTGTGTTTAAGAAACAAAAAATCTGACTATGGAACAGGTTTGGGTGGGATGTAGAAATACTTGAGCTAGCTTTAACCAGGCTACAACATTAATGGAAGCAGATTAACTGTGAAAGCATAGGACTTTATGCCATCAGATTAATTCATCACATTAATTAATTGCTTCTCAACAGGGAAAATTAACCCATTCTACTTCAGCTACATTTGCCTTAATGCACTAGATGCCATCATTAGTTCTAACACTTCCATACTAAAACATAAAAAAAAAATCCTACAATTAAATTAGAGGTACTAAAAAGTAACAGTAATAGCATGGCTTGTTATTTGACCAGATCTGGATCTCCAGCTTCAGACTAAGGTTGCAATGATGTGTGTACAGAAACTTATTCTCAGGGACCACAGATGATTTTTTTTAATTTTTTTTTTTTTTACTAACCTGGATTGAAATCCTATTGTAGAGAAAAAAAAACCACTCAAAAAACCCCCTAGTGGTGCCAGTGACATCAAGCAAGCAATCTGGTGCGTGGCTTGTGGGAGACTGAATGCCGTCTTGTAGGTGGAGTGCACTAATGGGAGAGGAGGACCTGAGAGGACAGGCTGAAGCATACAAACCATACTGATGCATGCTGACTCTAAAAAGTCATTAAGATATAAGAACTGGTAACTCCAAGGTTTAAGGCTATATACTTATGAAACAAATGTGGTATGTATTGTATATGTGCAAATCCTAGAAAATATATCTGTACTGTAATTGGGGAATAAAGGAAACTCGTGCATGCAAAAAGAATGTCTGACCTGATGCACTGATATCAATTAGGAACGTTAACCAAAGAAATAGCTAGCATGAGCCCAGTCTGTCTAGCTTGCTGTACCATAAAAGCAAGTGGAGAGGAACCAATAACCCCTGGATTCAATCTGGGTTTAGCTGTTGCTTCTTGTTTCTTATTTTAACATCTACCTCGTGAAGTTTGGGTCAGTGGGACATCAACTAACTGATAGGAATTGCTACTAAATCAGCCTATGAAGTCATTGCTGGATCTGATGCCTGCAATGTAAACCCTGCTTTTCAGCCGATAATGGAAAGGTTAATGCTGTAATAAAGGATGAATCGACAGACATGTGCAGTTTACTCCCTGCTCTGTCAACTACAGAACTAATAAAAGCTGTGCTAGAAATAAAAAAATAAATAAAAAAACCCTAACAAAAAACCCCAACTAGCTTCCGGGAACTAGAAAAAAAAAATGACAGTATACTCCAGCATAAAGAATATCCACATATGAAAAAATGACAGAAAAAATTAAGCTGATGTGAGTTTAAGCACTGGAGCAAGGTAGAAAGATGCAAATTAAGGTACAAGATGATCACTTTATTATTGACTTCTGCTGTCCAGGTCCAAAGGAAAAGCTGCTCCTGCATTTGTGCATGGTGCGGCATGTCTTGTATTAGAAAAATGATTCAAAATTCCTAGCAAAAAAAAATTATTTATGTTTGAAAGATTGCAGATGCTTTTGTATCCTTTTTGTATCTGTCTTGTGAAGGAAAGACACAATGATCCATGCTGGAGGAAGGAGAATGAGTTCCCTCAACAGTTCCCTCAACAGCATGAAGGATTTCTTAGCCTGCCCCATAACTCCAGTAATGGTGTATGCAGAACTTAATTACATGCTTTCTATTACGGGCATGTTGAATCATTTGGGTTAGATAAACAACATCCATAGCTGCATTACAGCTGTTTAGCGTACACCTAAAGTGAGCACCTTGAGATACATCTAATAACCTTACAAGCAAGCTGAGTGTAAACATGTGCTTGTTTTTAAAATGTCACAATGACTGCAATAGTGCTAGTAATTTAATGTGAAGTATTCGCCATGAAACCCTTTCAGATTTGTTCTTGTGAGTATTAACTTTATCATCAGACTTATCACAGCACCCTCAGAATTCAAATAGCTTGAAAACTAATAATTACCAAGTCTGATAATCTTAGTGGGTGAGGTGGAATTGCAACACTTGGTTTCTTCAACTTTCCTATAACTATAACATTACCTTCATAGGATAAACTAAGCTCTTGTTCTTTAGAAGCTATTACTTTAATAGTTGTCTTAGCTGTGGAAAAACAGCAGAATGCATGAACCCTCAAGGGTAAAAAAGGTGGGGGGAAGTATTTCTAAGAACATCTGATCATTAATTCTGGCTTCATCTCATGTTTTTTCAATGTTCAGTCTGGCAAATATTTGAATTTAAAACATGTTATATGTGGTTGTTATGGCTTAACCCCAGCTGCCAACCAAGTCCCACACAGCCGCTTGTTTACTCCCCCTGTGTTGGGACAGGGGAGAAAATCAGAAGGGTAAAAGTGCAAAAACTTGTGGGTTGAGATAAAGGCAGTTTAATAGGTAAAGCAAAAGCTGTGCGCACAAGGAAAGCAAAGCAAGGAATTCGTTCCCCACTTCCCATGGGCAGAGAGGTGTTCAGCCATCCCCAGGACAGCAGGGCTTCATCATGCGTAATGGCTACTTGGGAAGACGAACTCAGAGCATCCCCCCCGCCCCCTTCCTTCTTCCTCCAGCTTGTATTGCTGATGGTGATGTCATATGGTCTAGGATATCCCTTGGGTCAGCTGGAGTCAGCTGTCCTGGCTGTGTCCCTTCCCAGCTTCTTGCCCACCCCCAACCTGCTCACTGGTGGGGTGGGGTGAGGAGCAGAAAAGCCCTTGGCGCTGTGTAAGCACTGCTCGGCAATAAGGAAAACATCCATGTACTGTCAACACCGTTTCCAGCACAAATCCAAAACATTACCCCATATCAGCTACTATGTAGAAAATTAACTCTATCCCAGCCAAAACCAGTGCATTGGCTACATTGGTAAGACTGAGTAAGCAAATACAATCCTTTTCTTTCCTGTTATTTAAGGTTGTATTTAGACATTTGTGCCCTGGGGCCCAATGGAAAGCTTTCTTCCCTTTTACTTCTTTTTTATCATTCCCAGCATTCTAAGAGAATGTTAGGTTTGATTCATGGCTTGTTACCTGACATTGTGAGTGAGATTGATCTGACCTAGTCACCTGGGGCTCTTTTTCCAGTTGGAGAAGTAGGCACTTCTAATACATAGTTCATCTCCTCCTTAAGTAGGTACCTAAAATAGAGCAGGTGATTCATGCTTTTAAGGTCCTCAGTTTTCCTCCCTGCTTTGAAGCGAGCCAGGCAAGCTGAGATGCAGACACTTGCACTGTCAACGTCTGCAGGAAGCTAAGGTGAATCCCAGCCTGTATTTCACATGCATCTGGCCTAAGTTTTATTGAATCAAAATGCAGGCACAAATCATAATTGGCAAAAGGGTGTGGCTGAGCTCCAGTGCTCATTGAAGCCAGTGAAAATGTTCTCATTGATTTAAAGGCACTTTGAATTACTCCCTCAGGAAAAAAAATAAGAAGAGAGGGATGTTGGAGGAGCTGTCTTCTCCTGCTCCTTGATTTCCTGTTTAAAAAAATATATGGTATACACCAGACTTCTGAACCTTTGCAGGACTACTGTTGCTGCTGGTAAGCAATGGAAAAACCAATGTACAATTGGTTGTGAGCATCTTGATCAAGACTACTCAGAAGTCATTGTAACATCACTGGAACAGTTAGAGGTTATGACCTAAATAATTATACAATGTTGAGAACAACTTCAAGCCATGCTATGCTAAAAACAAATGTATAGACGATGCTGTAGATAGCTAAGGCTAATATACATATATAATCAGAGACTGTGATACTGAAGAGATCATCTGATTCATTCAGTACATCTTTCACCCAGGAAAGTTACTGCCTAGTGCTCCCTTACTAATGTTTTCTGTAGTCACATGGCAAGTATGTCAGCCCATCCCTGGAGATGTCCTGGTGGGATGTGGAGGAAGAAAACACTGACTTTCCACACACTTTAGATGCCTGTGTCAACCATCACAGTTGTCTGGGAGGTCAATAAAAAAAGCCCAGACCTGACATTCATCCCTCTGCAGCAGTCTGAGTCTGCAGCAATTTTACGAGAAAAGGGAAACCTCTGAATGACTGATGCAAACCTTCCCCATCATTCCAATCCCAGTATTCAGGACTGGCAGAGGTGCTGAGAGCTGTAAGCACAGCATCAGTGTTGCTTTCTGCTCCAGAATTTCTGCTTTTGTTCACCTACATGAGGCGAGATTCAACTCACGATTAGATTCACTTCAGGCATCCAAATATCTGTGTGTGTACATATGAGTTAAGTATCCACTATCCCACTAATCTAGTCGGTACAGTCTGTGGAGCTCAGAGGGCAGTTCAGCTCACTGAATGAGCTTTATTGGCTGGCTGGCTGGCTGTCAAATTTGTCATGCTATACCTGAAAATGGATGTAACTCCACTCTTACAGAATTGTTATTACACTGAGATTCCAGCCACTCTTTGTACTGATGTCACAACAGAAGAAGCTGACAAAACTTGACTTAGGAATAGGAATTGCTATTCCCATGGATGTTGAATAAGAATAGGAAAGTTATGTCAAGGCTGTGCCCCACTGTGCCCAATCCTACTTGTTACAGAGGACCTTCCTTTAGTAAACCAGCTGCCTCATTCAGGAGAGAACCAAAGGTTCATGTTCTTTGAGGATACAAATGTGTGAGTCCCAACAGAGCTGCTTAGCACAGACTTAACTACTTTGCTTAGATTGTATTCTGCATGCAGAACTTGTCATTACTGCAAATTGGGTTTTATTTTTCTAAATGTACTTACGTATGCTGAATTCTGTGCTGTTTCAAGTTACTTACTCAACTAAATAAAGCTTTTTCTTCAAAGGAAAACAAATAAAAAAATTCCCTTCCATATTGGCATTATTTCCTGAAGGTTTGATAAAATTGTATTTGTTTGAAACTGTCAGGTTGAACAGGGATAAATGTAATCTGAGATACTAACGAGTCAGTTGAGCAAAAGGGCCATCATATATTGTGTTGAGAAGCATTGTTGCTGATGCTGGTGAAACACTTCAGGAATAAAATTGGGCAGGTCTGGAAAAGGCTGATAACCTCCTCCAAAGACTTCAACTTCAGACTTCAAATGAAATATCACATGCTTACAGATGATCATTCTGAATTTTGAATGCTGATTAATTGCTTATGGTAATGCAAAGCAGCAGAAATACTTTAAAACAGCATTAATTTACATAGGTACAAATACCATGTGCTATTGTTATTGTTGTGTAAATCAGAGTTCTGAGGATACAATGACCTCTAAAGAGCTTATCTAAAGTTCACCTTCAAGGAGGATGTGATTCATTTGCCGTGCTAACACAACAAATAATTTACTAATGAATGTGAGCTGGAGGTGAAAAAGGAGCACATAGGACTTATCTGTACTATATGCTTCAGCTGTTCCTGTGTCGGCCTTAGCAGCTGCATTAGCGCCGTGGGTCTGCAGCCCACTGAGAGTTGCAGACACTTCTATGCTCTTTCCTGTGGAGGTGCCAATCCTCTAGAAATCCCCCATGACACAGCCTCTGCAAGCAACTTTGTTGAATCACTTTAAAGTGGACATACTCTCATTAGTTTAAAGGTGAGATGTTGTAAAAAACACGATTATGAAGGGATTTGCCTCTGAGCAACTGATCATCCCCCTCACACTTCTATCCAGACCACATACCTTGTCATGTGTTAAACCATCAAGGTAGCAGCTGACATGTTATGCCTGAAATCCACTTTTTCTCCCTCTTCTCTCTTGCCAATGAACTGTTAAAAAAGTCTTCCTGATGTTTGTATAGAAATATGAGAGAAGAGAAGCCCTCATATACTTTGAAAGGCATGTATTAAAAATCATAACACCTGTGTCAGTGGTTTGCTTGCTGTACAGCTGAGTTACAGGGAGTGGTTTCCATTTCTGCACTGTGAGAAAAGGCATGGTGGTGAGCATTTGGCCAGCTGGGAAAGGTGTGATTAGGAGACCATGCTGCTCAGGTTGACATCCAAAAGGCATTTTCATCCACGTGATACTGTGTTCCGTGCCAGGACTCTGGTAATACTCCCAATTGGTATAATGGATCCATCTCCTACAAAAAGGCAAAGAACTGGGGTGTGAATTGCATGCACCTAGCGCACTATGAGACACCTTGGGGGAACTTCACTATCCATATAGGGCTAGCAGATATGTAATGGAACCTATGGGACATTTGCACCCCTGTGGAGAAGCAGCCTGAGGGTGAAGTTGCACCAAGATGTCCATCATTATCTGATAAAAGAAGTCCCTTGGGAAGGGATTCTGACTGAGATGCTATCTTAGATGATCTTAAGCCTCTAAGACAACCCAAATTCTTTTTGAGAAAGAGATATTCAAGAATATTCTGCATTCAGCACTCAGTGGCCTTCCCTTGGCCTCCAGCTGATGCCATTTTATGGGGTACTGGTAATGGGCCAGAGCTTTGAATCCTTGTTGCCTAACTGATCGTTGATGCCAAACTGCAGCCTGCTTATGTATGGAGCACAAAGGAAAAATTAAAGAGTCTGATGTAAGAAAAGGTTTATAGGAACAGCATCAAGTCAAACCGGACTAAAAATCTCATTTAATTTGCAGGGACGTTTGGTCTGTCTTTTAACATAGTATTGAGTGTGTGTTAATTTGTGTATGCCAATAAAAAAAGCATTCCTCCACATCGCCACTGTTCATCTGACCCACCGCTGCTGTAACATGAGTTTAGCATCTTTTAGCACAGATCCTTTCTCCTCTTCTTCTTTCCCTGTGAATAAAGTGAGAGCAGCTCATCTGCTTTGCATTCCACACAGTAAGAAAACCTTTCCTCATTGATTAATATGAGCTTGTTTTGCAGCACCAGTGGATTTGTGAATGGGCCATAGGCTACAGACCAGTTTGTTAAGGAAAACTGATGTGCAGTGTTGTCACATAGACTATGATGCAGTGATGACTCTGCACTCTTCACTTACATAAAAATTAGAAAAAGTTCAAAAAATCCTCCTGGATTAAAAAACCCAGTAAGAACAACTGGATTGTTCAAAGCAAGGATCTGAGATCTTTGCCTGATTTTCTCTAGTGCAGGCAGTGATTAAATGCTATGTGAGAAAGATGTCTCTTCCATTCTAGCTGTAATACTTCATGCTTTTTACTAGAAAAGTCCTGAGTCAAGCACCCTGTGTCACAGCCAAAACTGTGACCACCTCAGGTGCAAAATGGTAGAGCTCTCTGTGAAGTTAATGCCATAAAATTCAGGAAGAGGCTTTTAATGTGATAATATTTATCTCCTGTAATCCAGAGATCGCACTCAGTCTGAGAGAATTGAGCCATGTATCTGGCTCCACAGGAGCTGCATTACCATGATGCCCTTCACTGCCCATAATAGAAAACTCACTAAACCATTAAGATGACCTGGAGTGTACTGGCAGTGTTGATGTGTGGTGCAGGTCATGTGCAGCCATGCATCTCTTCCTTACACAGTTGCAAATCTTTGATGATGCAAAAAAGTCTGCTGGTATGGCACCATGCAACTTTTTTTCTGACTGTTCCATTCCACGTGAAAACTGACATCATTGCAGAGAGTGCTCATGTTCACACATAAAGGTGACTGTGTCATGGAGTTTGAGATGGCACAGGCAAAGAAGATACAGTCTAAACTGGAAATTGTTTTTTTGCTTGGCAATCCCACCTATCTGAAAGTACTGGATTAGGGTAGAAGTATTGGCATTGTTTAAAAAAGTATGTTATTTTGCAACTTAGGTTCAAAACCAGAAAAAACAAAAACCCTATCAAAACTCCCAAATGGGTTGAAGTCTTGGATAACGAGTAAAGATTCTCTTTTCACTTCACTGTAAGAATTTGTCTGGCCACTGAGTTGGTGTTATCACTTCCCTACCTAGAAACCCTGTATTAGAGACTACAGAGGTTATTTCTGGACAGTGCTGTCTTCTTGACGTTAGAAATTCACTTTCAGCTAGATCACCTTTGGAGGACCTATTGTTGCGAGTGTCGGTGCTAAAAGGGAATTTATTCAGGGGGAAGAAGGGGTGGGTAGGCTGTTTGACTGGGTTTTTTGCTTGTTTGCTTTTTTTCTTTCCCCTGCAGTCTTTTGATCCTCCTTGATTTCAAATGGGAAGGTAGAAAATACCACAGCCGTGTGTTCAGTTAAGGCAAAAGTCATAACAGTGGGTTGAGAAGTTTCTCCCATTTACATTCTTTGGAGCTCCCTAAACATTTGAAGGACATAATTAATTCCTCTCCTCCTTTCTAAAGAAATGGGAAGGGTTTGTGGGGAGATCAGTGCATGTCTGTGTGAGAGATCCTAATTCCTGCGTATCCCTGAGATTTTGTCATGTTTGGAAGTGGACTCCTTGATCTTTCATCTGTCTGGACACACAGTGTTGGCGATGTTTAGAAAGGTACCTTCCTGGAAATTCCTACTCAGGATGTTTAAACATTGACATGGATGATTAATATTTTTACCTTAGGCTCTTTATATACTCTAAATTCACTTCTTTATGGGATTTGCTGAAGGCTCGGCACTTGACTGCCGAGTTACAGGCTGACTTTCAAATGTCCTAGACTTTTATTTCACAAAATTTAGCAGAAACCAATGTATGAATCTTAAAGTTCACCTTCAAGTGGCTTCACACAGATTTGTTAATGTCCTTTAGAGAATGTCCTGTTAGAAACATTTCTGAAACTCGTTTGATTTGCAGTTATTGCAGCTGGGGCTGCCGGGTAATGCAGTTTGGCTCTGTGCTGTTCCTGCTTTGCTGTGCTGCATGGCCCACTGTGTTTCGTAGTCTATGTCTCTCAACTCAATTAGCAGCATGCTGCCAGCCAGAGATAAGCCCATGGACAGGCATACTAGTCATGACAGATAAAAGCCCCAAACAATAGTTCAGTCCAATGTCATTCACTTAATACAAAAATAGAATTTAAAGCCACTAACAGAGCAACTCAGAATATTTAGTTGCAACAATCAGAAGCTTTTCCATCCTTACTCAAGCCGCAGGAGGAGACATCTAACTCCTTGCTGTCATTGTGCCTCCTTTGTCCCCCAGTCGCGTGTGTGATAAGATGTCTAGACCTCTTCTTGTAACCTATGTACGCTAGTCCTTTCAAAGCATCTTTAAAACTTGTCTAGGAGACAAGAAGGAAATGGGATTTTGGTGGATGACTTGTTTTCCAAGCTGAGAAAAATCAGGCAGGGGAATGTAGCACTCTGGGCTGTTTTGCACTCTCATGCCAGTAAACCTGGGAAAAGTGTCAGGCCATTCCTCTGGAATGTCCCCTACAACAGAATATCCAGGTTAATGGTGTTTGTGCTGTCTGACATTGCTGACTCAAAATATTTTGTAGCATCATGCCAGACTCCCTAAGGAAGCTGGCAATGGTGGTACACAGGGCAATAAAGCAAAAAGTTTTTAAGAGTAGACCTGAAGAAAAACCAACAAGAGGAGGAGGTTTTAACCAGGCTCTTGGCTTGTACGTGGAGGACAGGAGAGAGGAACCATCTGATTTAAAAGCTGTTCTTTTGCACCTTAAATTCCCTGCTGTGAAGCACAGCTTTCCTCTCCCATATCTTGCTTTTTAAAAGCTTTCCAAACTTAGGGAAACAGCAGTGAAGCACATTCAGAGGCACTCCTGCCAGTGAGAAACCAAGGTCATAAAAAACCTGGCATGAGTAAGCATTTAGGCTTTTCTGGCTCAGCTTCCTGCTGTGAGAGGGACAGTGTCAGTGTCACCAATGGACTGGTGTCATTCTGGGCTACTGCTTCACCGCCTGCCAGGTCAGCTGGTATGGCAGTGAGACTAGGGATCTTTTGGGGATCTTACCTTACTTCCCAGGGTTTCTGCCAGCATCTTGTGAAAGGTTTTGCTCTGTCTCTGCCATTGCAGCAGAGCAAGACTGCAATTCAGCTTACCGAGCATGGCATTCCTACCTTGTCCTTGCTGTATGATGGCATCGGGCCAGGGACTCCTGCATGGAGCTCTGTGTGTGTACTCAGTGGAAACTGTGGAGGCAGAGAAAGAGGAACCTTTGAACATCCCTACCTGCAGCACTTGCTGCTTTTCTCCTCCTCATCCCAGACCTCCACTGAGTTTCTCAGTGCCCTTCCCCACACCCTTCTTCACAGTGCCCAGTTGTCAAGTTTTTCCTGTCACCCTTACCTCAGTACTGATCTCTATAAGAGTAGCTGGCCTATTGCTTGGAAAAGCAGAGATGCAAGAATCTAAGTATCAAACGGTGAATATTCCTATGTTTGTGAAAATCAGGCATGCATTCCCTTCTCTCTGAAGGGCTCTTCTCAAATATTGGATAATGTCATTTTTGTAGTGTTAAAAAGCCCAACTCAAGCCTCTCATTAACAACCATAAAACGATCAGTGCAAGATACTGCAGATGTTCTGTGAAAACTGAAGTTTGGATGCAGAGAAAAAGATGGTGGGTAGGAATACAGAGAAACTGAGAGAACTGTGAAAAAAGATACATTTTTAATCCTTATGGATAAAAGCCAATAGTTGAAGAAAATAAGGTTGTTCCAATATGAAATTTGGGAAAGTGTGTGGGAATCATGGTTTTAGAACCATATTGCTTTTGGGAACCCTGAACCAAAAATTTAGCAAAACATTGTCAGATTTTCCTAATATAATCTTAGAGAATTCCATTAGCATTTACCAGGTGGCAGAACAGAATGAAACTAGAGCACAAGTTTTAAGGGAAAACAAGAAAGGACCAAGTGAAGCAAAGCAGAAAAATCTAAGGTTCATAAGAACATTTGGAGACAGAGGAAATTCCAATGGCTTGCAAGAAATGGCATTGAAGATGTGAGAGCAAGCAGAAGTCTATGCACTGTCACACTGCAGGGGATTTCTTAGTAGTAACTGTTGAAGAGGCTTTCCTGCCCAGAGCCTGATTATTATTTTGTAATTATTTGGAATTTTTTGGTAAAATTTTAAAATTTTACAAATTGTAAAAATTGACCACATGTAGATGTGATACCTAAATTTACAGCAAGGGATTTCAGAGAAAGCTAGTCATATAGGAAGTGGTCTGGTATGGCTGATAGGCTAATTCTTTCAGTAGTAAAAATATGTAAAGATCATTAAAAGGTGGTGGCTTTAATTATATCCAAAACAGGGATGAATGTAAGGGGTGGCGTTCAGCTAATTTACACAGTAAACATCTCCATAGGAGCTAATCACTAGTCTTTCCTTACAGTTACAGGGAAGAAATTGTCTCTGTAGGTGCACCTGACCAGCTTGAGCCATCTACTTTGAAACAACATGAGTTGTATGCTAGAAGCACAAATTCCTCTCTGTTAAGTATAAACCTAATCGATACTAACATTTTGTGACACAGCACAAAAATTTGGCAAACTGATGCCAGATGTGAATATTGTTTGGCCTGCCCATGATGTATCTAGTCCTCATAACATCTTCAAAAGGACTGCTGTGTTTTGGAATAGATTATAGGCAAATTACTATCTGATCTGCTCCTAAGATTCTGAAGAAAGAGAAGGTGAAAAGGATACATGATAGGTACCTATATATGGAAAAAAATATAAAAGTTCTCAGCTAGATCTGCATTATATGGGCTTCAAATGAAAGTAGATACAGAAGAAAAACTCAAAGCATGTGAAATATTAGAAGAAATAAAAATTTATCAAACTAAACAGTCTATGATGTTCATCCAAGGAACATTAGATTCATGGTCTAGCATAGTCATAAATTACGTCTTCTTTCCTGGAAAAAAATGTGTATTGTTTTTGGAATCTGTCTTTAGTACACCAAAATAGTACTATTAGAAAATATGAGTGTTAAACGTGATTTCCAATAAGAAGAACATATATTTACTAGAATAGTATATTAGTTGTGACAGTGACAAAAGAGCACTGCCATTTGGTGGTCTGGAAGTTAAACATACAACAAACTAATCAGGATTTTAGGCATAATACTGCAGATAGGTACAATGTAATGGGTGGTGAAAAATGATGTAAAATGATAACAAGAACGATCCTAAAAATGGAAGAACTAAATTCAGATCCTCTTTTGGTATATCTGGCTTACAATCTTGAAGTTTGGACTGACACCTGCTGAAACACTGTTCAATAGGAAGCTTAGGCTTAATAGGATTCACTTTTCATTAAGAAACCTTGACTTTTACTCTTTCTTTCTTCTAATACTTGGTGCTCTATGTCCCATGGATAGTAGCATTATAACTGCAAGTAAATTTCAGATTTTCTCTCTTTCTGTCTCTTGATTCCCCAGGTCAGTGTTAGTCTCCCCTCTGTTCATCCACTGTGATTTCAGCAGTTTCTTTCCCTGTGATTTGCCTGTTACAATTTTACAGCCAGGCTCAACCACTGGACCCACATTGCTGCCTCTAAAAGGTTAAATCAGACAATATAGACTCGGCTATTGTCATATTGCCATAGGACAGTATGGACTCAGCAACTGTCAAGCAAGTTTGAGTCATTATGTTTGCAAGACCACAATATGGGCATAGGTGGTATATATGCCCACAATATAAGCATAAGCAGCAAGGTGAAGATGTACCTTGTTGTCATCTTTGCTAAGCAAGGGGAATTGTTTAAAAAAACATGACAACTTTGTAGCATCTTCCGTAGAAAGAGGACACAAGAAGACTTGCAGGCTTCATAAAAACCAAGTTCCAAAACAGAAGAGGCTGCAGGAAAATCGGTGGGTTGCACAGCATCAACGGAGATTAAAATTCATGAAGTGCTCTGAACCTGTTATAATTTCAGATGGTAAGGGAAGATTGCTGAGATGTGATTTGATTAACTTGCGGTGGATATTTATCCTTTGGAAGCAGTGCGGTAGGAGGATAGCTGACCCTTCCAAGATGGATTGCAGTTATATGTCCCAACACATGCTTTTCATCCCTGCAGTCCCCAGGGTACTGCAGGAAGGAGCAGGAGCCTGGCTCTGCGAGCTGCGTGTGTTTTGGGACTGCAGTTCCTGCTCAGCAGTTGCATCTCCAAGTCACTCTTCTGGGCTGCATTCATGCACTTTCTGCAGCTGGGGGTTCAGACCACACTCCCTGCTCAGATTTGCCCTCGAAATTATTCGTGGTGACTTGTGATCTCGAGTCTCACCCTCTCACCCTACTTTTACTTTTTTTTGTCCTGTGTGGTCTGTTGTTTTCATGGGTGGGCTCTCGCTTGGAGCGGTAACAGCTTGCAGCATGGACTGTGCCACACAGAGCGAGTGAACAAACAGCTCTCCATGTCCGTTAATACCAACATTTGGGCTTTTTTAGTGACCAAGGACAAGCCGTTTCACCACTATGAGACTCCTTTTCTTGCATATCACATACCTGGGCGCAATCACCTAAACATCCCCTGCACTGAGTTTGTTTCATGCGGAAGGAAAACAGGGAACGAGAGCAGTATCCCCTTGCTCTATGGAGCACCGATACCCTCTAGTGGTAAAACCGCAGGCATTTTTAGGGAAAAGACGATTTCACCAACTTCTGTCTTCCTCTGGGACAAAAATCTGCGCATCATTTATTTGACAGTGCTGTTCTGTTGAACGATATCGTAAATTCACGCCTTTAGTTTAAGTAGCTGATGATGTAATTTCCTTGGGCTGTTTTCAGTGTGTTTCGCCTTTCATTAAATCATTTAAATGATACTTGCGAGCTGATGGGCGACTGAATTGTCACGTGGTATAAAGCAATGGCTGTAGTGGAAAGCATCAAGTAGCAGCAGCTCAAGGCTTTAAATGGAGAATTAGTGATGGTACCACTGTAATGGCTGTAATGTGGCAGATGATAGGTGGTTTATAGCTAATCAAAGGAATCATGTCGACTTCTCACCAGTTTGCTCGTAGAGGTGCAGGGCACCAGGATCATGAGTCTTGGGAAGCCAGTGAGCCACTGGCTTTATAATTGCAAGGTGGAGGCAACAAGGTATGGTGTGACAAAGAAAGCTTGAAGGCATGGCAGGAACATCACAGAATTGCTAAGTTCATTGCCGAATGTCTTGAGCAGTGGGAGTGTAGTTACAGGTGAACGGCGAAAGGCACATTCTAGACCCAAAGGCTGTTTCCTACCAGCCACAGAACCCATGCTCTAGAGCATGGCTGGTGAGTAGGAAAAGGTGAAACTTGTCAAAGAAATCCAGGATTATTTAGCACGAGCAGACACATTTATTTCTGTTCTAACCTTGTTCAAAATGGCTGATTTTCCTGGCATAACAACGTTCAGTCTGAACAGCTAATATTGGGAAAGGCACAGCAAAATAATCCTTCAGGGTTTGCTGTGAAGTGTTTCACTGTTGCCTCTTCCTTGCGTGGAGGGTTCTAGTTGATGCTGTTTGGAGGAATTGCCTCCCCAAAGGGCAGCAGGAGCTATCTGGAGCTGACCTCTCTCCTTTTACTCCAGCTGCAAGAATGCTGAAAATTCTTAGAACATGCTCCTTAGCCCCAGGTTTCCTCAAACATCAAGTAAACAAAAACCCAAGACAGGGTAGAGGACATGTGTCTCTGAGATGAGATGAGTCCTTGCTCACTGCCTCCTTGCTGCAAGCTGTGGACTCTACCCATTTCACCCAGTGAAGTGGAGCTTTATTCAGCAAGAAATGAAATCACACTTTAGACATCAGATTGAAATTCAAAACAGGTAGTACACACTAAACACAGCTTGATTCTTAACAAGCTTTTTCCCCTGGATGATTTCAGTACCTAATGCCTATCATTTATTTGATGTACCCTAGCTATGAAAGCAAGGGAGCCAGAGCTTTTATGGAGACGTCCTTCCAATTTATTCAATAAGCTCTGAAATATTTCCATGGCCACCTGCCCCTCTGGTCCTGTGGATCAGCCTTTGGGAGCACATTAGAATGCCCATGATCTGGGTACATGAAGTACCAGAACATGAGCTTTCCCTACTCTGCTTCGCAGTAATCACTTACAAGACTCCCTTGATTTTTCTTACCTCTTTATGCGTAAAAGATTGTGAATAGCTTGAACCTGTGAATAGTTTTACAAAGCAGATCAGTGTGACTTTAGATTAGACTGGATTGGATTTACCAGCAGTGGGAGTTAAATTTTCAGTCAAATCTCTGTTTTCTGGAGCCTCACAGACAGACAATAGCACAGGGGCAGTGATTTATTACACACTGCGTTTACTGGAGAGCAGAACTTTACCCTCTCTATCGTTTCTCTTTCAAATCTTTTCATCTTTTCATCTGCATAGAAATGAGTGCAAAAAGAGAAGAAAAAAAGAAACGCAGTGCAGTTTTCAAGGGATGGTTTGTCCTGGTGCTGCATTGTAGTGAAACGTTTACTGTTTCTCAGGTCTTAGGATGTGCCAAGTCGATTCATTCCACTGTACCTGCAGTGCCATTTTGTGAAGTACACAGCACATCAGCTTGGACTAGACCTCCTGAGCATTACAGTCCTCTGCCATACCATACAACCCCTTCCCAAACTGCATTATCATCCTTTTTCTTCCTAAGAATGCAAAGAAGTTAATTAATGCTTCTCTGTCCCAGAACCATTCTGACTTAGTATCTTGCCATGATTTCTTGACTGCCAGCCCCCCTTGTCCAGGCTGAGAACCCTTAATCTTCTTGAGAGACCACCTCACTGCTCACCAATAGGAAGTAGTTGTCCTCTGAAGGTCTCTATGTAGGGATTTATAGGCAGTATCTCGGACACAAATATAGAAAGGGGTAACAATGCTTTTTTGTTTTATTTCATTTCAGGTTTCTGATTGTCTTGGGTTGTTTGATCTTAGCTGTCCTGACAACTTTCAAGGAGTATGAAACTGTTTCAGGAGACTGGCTCCTCTTGCTGGTAAGTAGACTGTGACCACCACATCACCTTGGTAATATTCTTGAATTGAAATCAGTCCTATCAGCAGTGATGGAAATTTACTTCCAGCTCTGTGTGCAATAAGATTTCTTCTGTTGCTCCTGGACCAGTGACTCTACACTTACATATGGGAGAGTTCCTGGTCCATTGTCAACACCAACTGAGTGAAGAGAGGAGAGAGGAAAAATACTAACCTGAGAATTTGCAATAATTCTTTTCAAAGGCTTTTCAGCATTTGCCTAACAGTTCTTCCATCAAAGTATCAATAAATTTCCTGTTGACCATGCCAGACCTGAGCACATTTGAAAACTAATTTTTTTCAGGATCTTTCAACAAATTTGATTCATTCTATAGTATTCTACCAATCCCAGCATTTCTTTCAAGCGAGGTCATCAGAATTGGACTCATGCTTGGGCCAAGAGCAGCATAACTGAAATTATTGCAGGCAGTGCCTCTGATGATTATCCATGAGAGAAAATGTATTTACAGCAAATATATCCCTTTCTCTGTGTTTCCAGCATGCTTGTTTTATAAATGCTGGAGTTCATGCTCAAGACTTTATTTCTGTAGGTCTCCCATTTGGCAGAAGAAAAAAATAGGAAAAAATGCTCACCAACTTTAAATGTGACATATTCATAATTTTATGAAAATGACCCTAACAAAGAACTTCTGCTCCAATAGATATCATGAAATAGAGCACACAATGTCTCACTTAACCTGACCTTGTAGAAAAGCATCCCCAGGGAAATTGCAGAGCAAGAGTAGTTCCAGGATCTCAATTTCCATTTCCCCTTGTACCCCCAGAGACATGTAGATCCGAGCAAGATCTAAATGCCAAAAGGAATGAAAGGTGAATTTCCCTTGCATGTTCCTTTTCAAAAAGCACCTGTATGAAATCTCCTTCATCCCCTAGGGAATGCAAAACTTGCTTTTGGTCTCTGTTACCCTGCTTAGACCCAACTTATCTTGTTTTAAAAAGCCTGAGGTTATTTTTCCCTCTCCTGTGTTTGCTTTTATGTGACTCTCAGTGGTTTTCAGAAGCGCCTAGCAGCTGTGGGTATGAGCATCAGGAAAAATTCTCCTTTCCTCCTTGCCAGCTATTCACTGGAATAGTAAGGAAAAGGAACTGCATACCCCATGCTGCCCTTTGCCCATCTCCACCGAGCACCTCAGAGAGGCTCTCTCCTCCCCATTCCCTCCCCATGCTTAGAAGAGCTCTTGAGCAAGGTCAAAAATCCCATTCTTCCATGCAGCAGAAATTTAAGGGAATAAGATGTGCCTTAAATTTGTCTCATATATGCCTTTATCGTTGCCTTGAATGTATGACTATACAAATATACTGTATCCTGTCCCTGGCTCTGTAGATATGGCTGCATGAATGAGTTGCTGGTGGGTTACCCTGGGTGTGGATATACAGTGCACTGGGGACTTTGCAGTCACCACTCACATATGTCTTCTCATTTTGTGTGAACCAGGAGGTCTTTCTGGTGAAGTAGTTGTCCTTCCATTAAGGCAGGATAAGCACTTCACGTTTTACCCAACAGCAGGGGCACAACCTTTCTGCAGAGTACTCAGCAAGCTGTAAAACTATGTCCCACTTTGCCTTGCCTCTTTTATCAACCTATATTCTCTTCCCCAGATATTTCCTCTCTCTCTCTCTCTCTCTCACACAGGTACCCCAAAACTTGCACCTCTTCTGTTTCCTTCAGCTATATCCTTTTATCCAGAATTACTGCAAAAGTTGAGTCTAACAATGTAGTTTGTGTCTTTGATACAGGAAACTTTTGCCATTTTCATCTTTGGAGCAGAATTTGCCTTAAGAATCTGGGCTGCTGGGTGTTGCTGTCGCTACAAAGGATGGAGAGGGAGACTCAAATTTGCCAGGAAGCCATTGTGCATGCTGGGTAGGTACATGCTGTCTACTACTGTTTCCCCCTTTATGTCCTTTTCCTTCTAAGTCATTCTGGGGGATGTCCAAGAACCAGTGATTGGCAGTGCAAAGAGCAGTGAAATCAGATCAGCCCTTTGTGCTAGGAGCTGTGACCTGCTTGGAGTAGTTATTTGTAGTACCCAGAAATAATGATTCATTTGAGAGACACTTGGGTAGCTGGACAGTGAGAAAAAAATTAATCTTTCCACCCTTAAAACACATTTTTCCTTCTCCTGAATCCTGCTGCATTTTCCTTAAGTTCATCCCCAAAATATACCCTGTCCGCCTTCAGTTTCAAAGCACTTCAGATCCCAACCCTATACCATCTTCCCCAGCTCTCTTTCATATTCAGATGTTGTGTTTTACCTTTGCAGTGTTGGTCTGTATTTGCAAACAAGTATCTCTGTAATTTCATCCATGTTACCTTTCAGGCTTGAAAGGCACTGCCTGTAACTACCCATAAAACTACTCAGTATTTGTGTTTGCATCCCCTCCTACGACTCCCCATTAAGTCCACAAAAGCCAACATTTAGGAGCTCACCCTGAGCACCTGTCATGCATATCCACCTTCATTCACTGTTTCCAGGACTCTCTCCTTTGTTTTGATGCTCTTCAGGACAAGTGCTAGCTTTTTATTCTTCATTTGTACAGCACTTGGCACTCCTGGGAGCCATGGTGCTGCAGTTACATGAATACATCTCACTCTATTCCCTCTCCCTTCTTTTGTTCATCTTGTGGGTCTAAACAGTAGACAAAACTGGAAGAAATTTTCGTTGCGCATCTTTGCTGTCTTCAATTTAGTAGTGCTCCTTTGGGTGCTACTTTTGTATAAATACTTCTAATAGCATTGTGAAGGTAGTAGAGCATGATGTGAGCAAGTGGGATTGAAACTGTCTCGTGCCTTCTTGGTAAAAGTGTCATCTCACTTCTGAAAATGAATCTTCATTGATATCTGGATAAATAAAAGAACACGGATTTATTAATATCGTCTCTTGGTTGTCACTAGCACAAGTTTGTTTTGAGAATGATTGAAAGTGAATAAATCTGAAATCCATCCAGTGCTACTCTTTTTGGCTGAAAACAGAATATGAAGAGAATTTAAAGACTGATTGCTTGGAGAATGTTTAAAGCCTTTTGGTACCACTTTTTTTCTTGCATATGTATGGGATCAAAAAGGGGAGGGAGGGAGGACACAAGAAAAAGAAAGAAAAAGAAAGAAAACAAGAAACAGCAATGTGATTTGCATTTCAAACTTCTTCAGTTGATCAACAAATTGGCCCTGTGAGCAGTTACAAAAAATAGTAGTACTAGCTTTGAGATTTTAATGGCACAACTCAGCCAAAAGAACAACATACTAGATACACCATCAAAAACTGAATTTCTTATATGCTGACCTGTTCACTATGGTGTTTCTGTGGGACAGATGGATTTAAGGCTGGGTTTTTTGTGAGCATTAGGAGACTGTTTCTGTGCGTGCCTAAGCTAGCATGCTAAGACAGTGTCTCAAGTCCAGTGCTTTGATCTGTAAATAGATTCTGAGACTTTCTGGTGGGTTTTATGCATGATGCTGTCTGTGTGGCAGGTGCAGATATCTGTTTAATTGGCAAGAGAAGGCATTTTCAGGAAGCTTTAAAATTTGCTTAGGGAAATTTGCAGCACAACCAGATGGGATTAAGAAGCAGGTGATGGGGCCACTTTTATTGGCAGGCTTTGTTCTTTTTGCCTTGCAGATATCTTTGTGCTGATTGCTTCAGTGCCAGTGGTTGCTGTAGGGAACCAGGGCAATGTTCTGGCAACATCTCTCAGAAGCCTCCGCTTCCTTCAGATCCTACGGATGCTCCGAATGGACAGGCGGGGTGGTACATGGAAGCTTTTAGGATCAGCCATTTGTGCACACAGCAAAGTAAGTGAGGAGCTTGCACAGCTCAGCTGCGGTTTGGGGGGGAGACATTGAAGGGAAAGAGAGAGGATGTGCAGGTGACACAACGCCTTAGGATTATGTCTTGTAGTTCAAGCAGTAGTTTTATCCTTTCAGCTTTATTCCCTCTCCCACTCTCTGAACCATTTCTGCCCCTTGGTTTACCCTTTTGTACTCAATAGTGGTGCTGGGAAGCAACAAAAGAGAGTGTTTATACCCATACTTGTTACAACAGGAATTCTGCCTTTACACTGAATAAGAGTAGGGACATCCCTTTAATGGTGAAGTAAGCTGAAATATTTGACAGAAACGCTTCTGTAGTTGCAACGTGTTTGTAGTGACTTCTCAGACTTGTCTGATCAACAGATGGAGCAGGACTCTGAAGGGGCAGAAAGAGGTTGGTTAGCAGAAATGTGGTTTCAGAGGGAGCTACTGGTATAATTTCTTTTTCCAAGCATGGGTCAGACAATACAAAGATGCACACAATGTGAACCCAGACAGACAAAATTTCTAAAATCATCTTCATGCGGTCTCACTTGATGCTGTAGTCAGACACATCCTGTCTCGCACCAGACGGATATGTCGTGTTCATGCATTTCCACCAAACATTATTACAAGTTAAAAACTATCTGCATAAAAATCCTCTAGATTAGAATTCTCATCTGCACAGGGTATAGAAAAATTGCATATACTCTGTGCTACACGTTGCTTTTTCTTATCCATGAATGACATTCCTGACATTTTAGGGGTTTTTGAAAATTAAAATGCCAGCTGGCACAGCATAATTAGACTTTGCTTCTTTGTAGTGGCTGATAGGGATACCCACCCTGCTTCATTTCATACCAGCTTCTGTTTCTTCCCCATATAAACTTGCTACAAGGGAGGTGGCACATAAACACTTATGTCAAAAATGTTTCTCAGGAAACTGAGATCATGGAAGAAGTCTGTGTGCCAAAGACATTGTTTAGAAATCATTTAAGGCTTTATTGTGTGGGATGTCATTCAAATGTTCCTTATTTGATTCTCCACCACCACCATTTGGACCTCAGCTGGATGAGGGAGATAAGAAGAGGTTGCGAGGACTTGGCTTTACCAGACACACTAAAGAGACAATTTTGATAACAAGGTTAGCCATTGAATTTCCTTCTGTGGTTGCACCGTAGAAATTAGCCAAGAAAGCTGAGCTGTCTCAAGACTCAATTATGAAATTCTCAGCTCCAGATATTTTCCCCCCAATCCAGGTCTCATAAAATGAAGTGGAATATTGATTTTTTTTTTGCACACTTTTGAAGACTTTCACCAAAAATGTTTCTGCTTTGTTTCAGACATTGATGAGATTTTAACTTGGGTTGCTGCACTTCCCACCTCAGTGGGATTAGCCACACATTCCACTTTAGTCACCCTCTCTAAAACAAGGAATGTCAGGTTTTGTTTTCACACAGATGATTTTCAATTATCCTGTCCTTATTGCATCAGATCATGGTGAAAACATCATTCATGGTGGAACCTGCTTTGATATGCCTAAAGAGAAGGAACTGTATCCTGCAGCCTTGGCTGTCTGGAGGTAGGGAGAGGGCAGAGCTGTTGATTTACTTGCCAAAGCTGACCAAGCCTAGGGGCAGCAGGAATGGGAAGTCTCAAGGTCAGGGACAGAGTCCTGCAGCACCCTGTGTCATGGGTGCTGCTAAGCCCTTAACCCAGCTTTATGCAGAACTACAACTGCAGATTGCTCCAAGCTGTTCCCAAGGAGGATGCCACGTAAGGGCTAATTCTTGTAAATCTCTGCATTATTTCCCGGTAAGTGCTGAGCTGGGCTGGTCATGGACTGTGACCAAGCCATCAGCAACGGCTCTGCTCTTATCCTCTGTGCTTCTCTCTTCTGACGTTTACTCTGCCACTGTGGGTATTGAGACTGTTTTCAGTCCCTCCATTGTCCATCTGTTTCTTTTGCAGGAACTCATCACTGCTTGGTACATTGGGTTCCTGACGCTCATCCTATCCTCATTTCTTGTTTATCTGGTTGAAAAAGATGTTCCTGAAAAGGACGCTAATGGGGTGGAGATGAAAGAAGAGTTTGAAACCTATGCAGATGCACTATGGTGGGGGCTGGTAAGTGACTCTGAAAATACCTTATCCCCTTCTTAAAAACTTTGTATCCAAGAAGAGATAAAGTATTGATGTTAGGGATTACAGTATAAGAGCTGCTATACTTGGGTGAGGAGCATATTACTGGTATAACATTACCAAAGCAGGGATGCCCCTACAACCAATTAACAGAACTTATACCCCTGATGATTTTCAGTCAGACAAAGGCCTTTAGTTGCTTAAACCTCCTTTAGAAATCAGTCTGTGCTCCTGGCTTCTGGGAAACCTTTTAGAGGAGTGTCTCTTTAGGTATAACTGCACTGGCAGAGCCTGTGCTTATATGAGACCTACCTCTCATGACAACAGTATCCTGCCTGTGAGAGCTATGTCGCTCAGAAAATGGCAAAATCAGAGCTGGACAATGGACTGTTCTGTTGGCCTAGCAAAGTGCGTCAAAGGTTTGGGCAGTATAGGTAGACACTCATGGAAGTTTGGTCTATAAGGAGTCAGTGACTGAGGATGTCTCTGGATTCAGATGCAGGAAGTAGAAAATATGTGTCTGGAAAGGATAACTCAACAATTCTTTTGTGTTTTACATACATTGCCCAAAAATCACTCAGGGAATGCCACTGGTAGTAGGATACCAAGCAAGAGGGACCTTTGATACATCTGTTCTTGTCTCTTCTGATGAAGAAAGAAGTAGTGGTTTGCACCACTAGTCATTTGATCACAAAATATTCCTGCCATCTGGTAACAGAATTCACGTTGCTTTGCTACCAACAGTTAGGGGAGTCTATATCATGCTGTGACTATTCTTTATTTAGTGCATTTTTATTTAATGCAGCATATTTTTTATTTAATGCAGTTCACTCATAAATGGCAAGATCTGTCCCCCTATTATTAATCAAAAAGTCCCAAGTGTGGCACAGAACACCTGGATATTTTCATATCCTTTCATATCCAGGACATTTAGGTAAAGTCTCATTGGTGATAAAAGGTACACAGTTGGAAATTAGCAGTTGTGCAGGAAAGGAGTAAGTTTTCACAAAGTCATCTTTGTTTTGAAAAGACTGGGGCTTCAGAGAGAGGTAGTCCTGATCAGTTATTAAAGCTCTGCAAGCTATTAACTGACAAGTCCCATTCCTACCTGCACTGATGGTGGGCAGGAGACTCACTCTGCCTGCGACATCACATGGAGTTCCCTTTCAGCAAACTCATCCTAAAGAGGCAGCTGCTTTTAGACTAAATCCATTCTTCCTGGTGCAATGCCTGTGGACTATGATGCCATTAAAAAAAAAAAAATTGGTTGGCCCATTGTCAAGATCCTTTTTCAAGAAGCTGTGCATGAACACCCAAAGAGCTAGGTGAATTAGGCAGGTTTCATGGTGACATTTAAAAGCAGAGATGGTGACTTTGTTTTTCTTACGGGAAGTCCTGGTCATTCTGTCCACAGATCACCCTCGCTACGATTGGGTATGGTGACAAGACTCCCAAAACATGGGAGGGACGGCTGATAGCAGCTACCTTCTCTCTCATTGGAGTGTCTTTCTTTGCTCTTCCTGCAGTAAGTACCTTCCCCGTCCTCTGTTAGCCACATCCCAGCGCTGTGCACTTGCAAAAAGTAGGTAAAGTGATCTAAACTGCTGGTGGAATCAAAATCCTTTTTAAGTGACTCAGACACTTGAACTGGTCTATATAAGTAAATCTTTCTTCCCAACCTCATGTAGCGCCTATTGAGAAAAATATGTCACCCCAATACTCCTCAAACCATGTGTGGACATTGTCTGAGACAGTGCTAGTTGGCACAGGCCAAAATTGATCTAGTAAGTGAGCAGTCTGGGAAATTACAAGGCAGTTCATCACCCTGTACCCTGGCTCAGGTTAGTTTACTGGTACTGACATAGCCACACAACACATATTTTTAAAAGATATGGGGTCCATTGTTTTATTAATTAGTGTTGGGCCTGTCTTACCAAGCTCTAAACACTTTTATGCTAGAGATTACATTGGAATGATCAACACAGACTGGTGGTCACCCTTTATAACCAGCACAGCTCTGCAGAGCATTTAATCTCACCTGTTTCCCTTCCTACTTCGAGGAGATCTCTGATATCACCACAAAAGTGCTGTTTCTGCCCCCTAAGATTAAAGGGAATTTAGAAGGTGACAGTAAAGATAGTTTTTTGATCTAGCTAAGTGAATCCTCATCTGGCTACTTAAGAAATGATCTCTAAATTGCTTTTGAAAGTATATTTGTTCTCCTGTGTTACATGGGCTAAATATTTGCTTTGTCTGCAAAATTCTCAGGGAAGAACAAGACAAGATGTTGGTGAGATGGGCCAAATAGCAACAGAAACTCTCCCAAGTCCATATTTTAGGATATTTTTCCTTTAGATCAAGGCTTGGAAAGAATTTCACAGAGGATGGGAAGTTCTGCACACCCAAATCCAGAGTATGGTTGGCATAGCTTTTTTACCACACAGGCATAGAACGAGTGGAACGTAATACACCATCCGGACACCTCCAGTTTGGAAAGGCAGTAGACATTCAAGAAGCCTGTTGAGGACCTTAAAATGATTTGGTGTGGCCTGTGGTCCTTGAGAGGGTCATGACAACCTCATATCTCATGAGTGGGGCAGCAGGAAAGGCATGCTGTACTGCACAAAGGTTCCACGTAGCCATCTCTATCTCCACCCACAGACCTGTTTCCTCTCAACAGTAATCCATTTTTTCTGAGTAAGAAATGTCTAAAATCTTGGATCACACTCTGCTTTCAGGGCATTTTGGGCTCAGGGCTGGCACTGAAGGTCCAGGAGCAACACCGTCAAAAACATTTTGAGAAAAGAAGAAAGCCAGCAGCTGAACTCATTCAGGTTTGCAGCCACTTATCTCCTCCTTGAAAAAGTGTTGCATATGAAGACTGCTGCATCATATTAACAAGGGACACCACTTCCCCCCTGCCCAAATTCTCATTTCCCATTGCAGGAGGTGAGAAGCTGTGTTTGTAAAAGGGTCAGTTTTTCACAGTGAGCTAGCTAATCCAGAGGTCCTTGCAGTTTTTTGAGGAATCTTTGAGTTCCCAGAATATCTTTCAGAAGAACAGTGTCTTTAGAAGAAAGGGTTTCATCTGCTAGCTTCTGGAAACCAATCAGCTTCATCAGTGCAACAAAATCACAGAAAACAAGCTGTCAAGAACATATTCTTTCCAAAATCCAGGTTTTGTCAGTTCCCTTGAGAGAGTGCTTTAATGTGCAGTTATGTTGTTATTAATGTGAAATCAGCAATTGAAGTAACACAGTAGTGGTTTGTAAAAACTGAAGCACACCCTGGATCTTCGGTTATGTCACAGGATGATCAGAGGTTTCAATGGGAAGAGACTCCTTAGCTCACCTGGACTTCAGTTATGCCCTTTGTTACTAATTCAGAAAATTAAGCTGAGAATTACCAGTCTAGGGCTGAAAAATTTGACAGGAGGTACTCTTAGTTGGTGTGGAACACACCCTGATGGAAGTGAAGTAAATAGCAGAATTTCCACAGAGAGACAGACAAAGTTTCTGTGATATCAGATGGAAGCATTTGGTGCTGAGGACTCTCAGGATCAAACCAGTCCTCAGGAGAAACAGACTGAGTGGCATACTATGCTGTTCTCATTAAAAACACTCCTTAGCAAACAGAAGGGGCTGCAGGGATGAGCTGGGAATTAAAATCACTTTTTAAATTAAAGTATCTCTACTTAGCAGGTAGCTAATTTAGCTACAGTAATTTTTAGGTATGTGCTATAAAGAATTTTGACTGGAGCTAAATACTGAAATAGAAAATTGCTCAGCAAAATTGCCTCTGATGGTACCTTAGATAGTAAGCTAGCTAAAGCACTTCCAGAAATACTGGAGAAGTCCAGTGGAGAAGCTCTTTTAGACGTACCAGACAGGAGAATTAAACCAGTTTAGTCAAACGTAATGTCTTGTTGATGTTGGTGGTTCTTTTCCTGTCCTGTCCCTTTTAACAGCCCTCCCAGATCATACTCCAGTGTCAATAATTTTGCCATATAGTGACACTCATTTGGTACAGCTGATTAGTGATTAATTTCTAGATAGTCACTCGGGTGCATCATTATGTTCTTTGAAACAATCTGGCTGCTGTCAGCCTGTGGAGTAGCTTTACTTAACACTAATTATTCCCTTTCCCTTATAATTCAGGCTGCCTGGAGATACTATGCTACTAACCCCAACAGGATTGATCTAGTTGCTACCTGGAGGTTTTATGAATCAATTGTGTCATTTCCATTTTTCAGGTAAGTGCATTGTCCTTGTCTCCATCATCGTTTTCTGTGAAGTGTAAGTCAGGACAGGAAACATAGATTTTATATATATCAATGAGGCTTTTGTAGGTGACAGATAGTTGCCAGGTAACTTCTTGGCTGAGAATGAAAAACATACTTTTGGGTTCTGGAACTATTTCTTCTCCCTTGCCCTGGTGGTATGTATCAGGGGCACATGGATAACCCCATCAGTGGCTCTCATGTTGGCATTAAACAAAGGAGAAGGCTGCCTCACTGTCAGCTTCCCTTTGTAAGACTCTCGAGTTTATTGCCCTGGAAATCTCCATTTCTCTCTCTGTAATTTTGATCCTGATAAAGTTTTAGCCCTGGATTTCAGGTGCACCTGTACTCCTCACACCCTGTATGATGCAGCAGTGTATTTTAAGATATGGATTATGCTGAAAATTCTTACTTTCCCTTCTTCAACTCAACAGGCTTGAGAATTGTATTGTTCAGAGGTGGCCATGGCATCTGAACAGAATTAATGCTTGTTAAATGCTTGTTTGGCAATACCAATTGCTCAAGGGGATAATTCAGTGGAGTACAGCCAAAGTATGTTTGAAACTGTCTCCCACTGGAACTAGTAACTGAAGGTTCACAAGAAAACTTTTCTGTGGAGCTGGGGTCATGGTTTTATTTTAATCACTACTTCTGAGTTCAGTGGAAAGCATTCCATACATAAAGATATTCACAGTTAATGGATGCTCACATTTATGGAAATTAGTCTGATCCTCACTTTTCCTGCGTCTTAAACAAGCACCTTCCTCACCTTGAGGTCTTAACATTTTCAAGGGTTGACCTTATGAAAGCCAAGACTTTCAGCTATAGGCTATCAGCTGCCAATAACGGGCATTACTTATCCAAGCTTATGCTTTAAACTTTAATTCTGGACTTGCTGTTATGCCTCATTCTGAAAAAAAAAAAAAAAGTGCCCTTAAACTGCGGCTCAGCTCCAACAGAGGTCTCCACATGTAAGTTGTGTCCACTAATACTGCAGCTCCAGCTGTTGCTCAAAACTGACTTGAAGAAACATTTCAGGCTCCTGCCTTCACAAAGCTCAAATTACAAATATTAACTCTTTCTTTGCTTTATTCACAATATATTTCTTCAGGGTTGATTTCACATGTGTCACAAAGGAAGTCTCTAAGAAAAAAACCCACAAGTGTCTAATCAAGGCTCAGTACATATCTTTCCTTTACTTTATCCCTTCTCATGCTCTATCTATTCCCACATTATCCATTATAGAGTCATTTCTAGAGGGTTTCTTGACCTAAGGTTTTGTTCAGAGAATTCTCAGGCTCGCCTGGAGTCTAGACTCATTACTGTGACTTCAAGCTTGTTCATTGTATGTAGGTTCTTCTGGGATTCAAATGCAACTTGAAATGTAATATATGTTTTGCAAATAAGGTCCTGGGAGAGAGGACAAGGGAGTTCACTTTTCACCAAAGACTGGATTGCCAGCCTAAGCAGCACAGATTTGTTTCAGGAACCTATATCACTTTCTTCACTTTATGGCTATTTGAAAATGTAGCTTTTATTCTGTGTCAGTTATGGTCACAGAACAAAAGAGGTATAAACTATTAGCAATAGATTAGCAATTTATGTTTAAAAAATCTGTTGAATGTATTATGTAATTCTTCTCTCCTTGCTTTCTTGTAATGCTTCCCATCTCCTCTGAAAGGAAAGAGCAATTGGATGGTACTGCCAGGTACGTAGCTGCCATTACTATAGCCTTGTTTTGATACAGCTATTGGAGGATGCAGGTTAAATGGTGCTTTGTGGATTCATGAGCTGTTAACCAAAACATGCTACTAACACCACAGGTAGTCATTAAAAATGATTAACCAATCCATTTCCTAATTGCTTGCTTTTTTCCCAGTTTAACAATACAGCTAAAATGCTAATTGTACAAATGCAGTGTTGCTTGCTGATTGTCTGTAAACGGCTTTATTGTTCGTTATGATTAATCATGGTCTAGATTTCTCTTGATCCATGTCATAGAGTCAGAGTATGGCATCCAGGTTGTTCTTGGGTAAATTTAAAGTCCTGCTTCATGTTATTGCTCAATAGTTCTGCACAGAGCAATGTTGCAATGTAGGGGATCAATTCACCACGTGGAAAGACTTCTTGATGAAAAAAACTAAGGTGGTTGGCTAAGATGGATCAGTAGGATAGTCAGTCTCTCTGGCAGAACTAAAAAATCTGCATTAGATTGAGGCCTTGGTCCCAGCCCTGCTGAAACAGATGGGAAAGCCCCCAGTCACTCTGGGGAATTTACAACCAAAGAGAATGAAGGAATCATCAAACCTAATACTGGTCAGTCACTGAAGGCTACAGCAGAGCAGTCATTGCCAGTCAACTTGCAAGGTCTCAAATGTAAATGATGTACTTATAACCCCCTTCAGCTAAGCTGCAGATTTAAAAGCACACAAAATAATTCAACCTCTCATGTAAAAAATGTGAAATACTTAATGATAAACTACTATCAATGGATCACCCACAATGAAAGTCAATAACAATTAAAGGATAAATAGTTCCACAGACTCATGCTGAAGTTATTTCCATTTGCATCCCTGTTCACAACACGGAGAAAAAGAGCAAAACTGTAGCAAAATTTGAAAACTGCTAGTCAGAGGTTAGGCCTGGGTTCCAGTCCCTGGCCTGATGAAAAGTTTTCTTTTTCTTTTTGTTTATTGAGCGTTTCATGCAACACGTGTTGTGGTTTAACACCAGCCAGCAGCTATACCCCGCAGAGCCACTCACTCACTCCCCACCAGCGGGATGAGGGAGAGAATCAGAAGAGTAAAAGAGAAAAAAACTCGTGGGCTGAGATAAAGACGGTTTAATAGGTAAAGCAAAAGCCATGCACGCAAGCAAAGCTAAACAAGGAATTCATTCACCACTTCCCATGGGCAGGCAGGTGTTCTGCCATCCCCAGGATAGCAGGGTTCCGTCATGTGTAACCGTGACTTGGGAAGACAAACGCCATCACTCTGAACATGCCCCCCCTTCCTCCTTCTTTCCCCAGCTTTATATGCTGAGCATGATGTCACATGGTCTGGGATATTACTTGGGTCAGTTGGGGTCAGATGTCCCAGCTGTGTCTCCTCCCAAATTCTTGCCCATCCCCAGCCTGCTTGCTGGTGGAGTGAGGTGGGGTGGAAGCAGAAAAGCCCTTGGCGCTGTGTAAGCACTGCTCAGCAATAGTGAAAACCCCTGTGTTGTCAACACTGTTTCCAGCACAAATCCAAATCACAGCCCCATACCAGCTGCTATGAAGAAAATTATCCCAACCAAAACTAACACAACAAGACAACTTCAACAAAGGAAGGTGAAAAAAAAACAGATTTGCACTTGCTGTTCTATCAGTTTTTGGGGTTTGAACCTCCTTTAACAGAAAAGAAAAACTTACCCTGTTTCCTTACAATACAGGCAAATGCTGTAGTGCTGAATTACTGGGAAAAGATGACTAACCCTTCCTGCCACCATCATTAGATGCTAACTTGCTCCTCTTCAAAGACTGCTTAGATGTGAGTTACCTAGTCTGTAAACCCTCATGAACCTTAAATACTGTACATCCGTAACGCTGCCAAGGCTAAGCAGTCATGAGCAAGCTGTTGCATTAACGTAGATGTCTGGTGATTTTAGTCATCTCCAGTGTTGGCAGCAGCTGGATTTTGGCCTTTAATATGTAGGAGAGAGCTTAGGAGCTGAAATTCTTTTGAGTATGGAACTCCATACCTTGAGCCAAAATGCTCTGACTCAGATGCAGCAGCAGAGCAGACTAAAATTAGGCAAGTGAATGATTGCTGCAGTTTGCTGTTGGTCACAGCCCCCCTGGATAAGCTTCTGCACCTGCAGTGACAGAACAGTTTGTGAAGTAGCTTCTGAGATACTTTTTCTTTCAGGCCAGTAGAAGGAGTCATTTTATGTTGACGCACTGGATTAAAAATGGAAAAATATGACTCACAGCTCGAAATCTTTAAAACTGTAATCCCAAGGCCCCTCATTCTAGTTGCATATGTCTTGCTTTTATGTTGTTACATACTTAAAAACCTTCAGCAAAATCATCAGTAAACCTGCACTGGAACCTTCCTGTTAGTAGGAATGTGTTTATGGAAATAAGCATTCAATTAAGGGGATTGGAAACCCTCCAGGTAAACAGAGGAATGATGGTACTTGTGGGAACATCCACTGACTTCAGTAGACATGGGACTGAGCCATTAAATCGGGTTGTTTTGACAGTCCCACCTCCCATCTCTCATAAATTTCTTATTTACAGACCAGATAATTAAATATATAGAGTTATATATTCCTATTCCTCCTACAGTGATTTAGTGTAGAAGGTATTACTTGTACTCCACTGCAGTTTGCGTTTAAGGCTGTATTGAAATAAATGAGCAATAAGGGAACACAGTCCTACTGGAGAGAACAGCCCATAAGTGCACTCAGTCTCCAGGTTCTTGCATCAGTTAAGTCCTTAATGGGAAAGCTGTAGTAATAAACTGCATTGTCTGAACAGTGGTTGGTAAAGGAGAGAGAAGAATTGGTCCAAAGCTTTCCCAGAAGAGTCAGAAAATTTAACTAGTTAATAAACTACAAATGAGGCCTGGCTGTGTGAAAATTTGAGGATAGATAGCACGTTAAGTGGCAGGGTTTCTATTCAGGAACTCTTCTTCTACTCACTTCTCTTTAGGCACTCCACAGTAGTAGAGTTGAACTCTGTGTCAGATCCTTCTAGGCTCTCTCCTTGGAAGCAGGAGCTGGCATCATGACAAAGTCACAACTAGATGCAGCTCCTTGTTGTTAGACCACTTGGGAAAAACACAGGGGAGACAACAGAGTGGAAGAGTCTGTTTCAGAAGCTGGATCCCAAGGCAGGGCTGCAGGGGAGGACTTGTGATAACAGAAAACAGATTAAAATTTGGCAGCAGCCCAAGGCTTTATTGAAGGTCCCTTTAAACTAAAACTGTGAAGATGTGAGATACCATGAAAAGCACATTGGACTACCCTTCAGCTAGGCAGTAGGCTGGGTCCTGTAAGCAGTGAAGTGGTACATATGATGATGCTCTGTTAAGAGCGGCGTTTTCCCTACATGCCCTGCATAGTCACCCAACCCAGTAGGAACTGGGGCTGTGCCACTCATTGCTCACTGGTGGGGAGTTTACTGACTTCATGCCAGAGGTGCCACTAGCTTTTTCTTCCTTAATGCCTAAACCTATGAGCCCATGAAGTCTCAGATAGTAATTGCTCTTCTGCATGTATTGCAAAGCCTTTGCATCTGTTCAGTTCCCAGGAAAGAAGATTTATGTGGAAGAGATATTAATGTTCATTTCTGCTGGAGTGCAGCAAATCATTCAGCAAACGTTTGGGTGTCTGACTTACCTTTAAGATGAGCCTTTGCTTGATGGACATATTGTTTATTTTGAACCAACTTTTTGTGTCTATGTTTGAGAAATTAATTTTGGGCCTGATTTTTCAGCTCTGTTGTTAGCAGCTGTTCAACTGATTTTTGACTAATGTTGAAACTTTGACACTTGTATGTACAGGCACTATAGGGAAGGATTTTGAACTGTCTCCTAGGGACTTGCTCCTAATCAGCATTGTCCAACTGTAGAACTAGATACCAGGAGCACATGTTCATTCCTAGATCTATTATTTCGTGTTTGCAGAAAAGTCATTTATCCCTGTTTCCTTATCTCTACAAGATAAATAGTATTTCTCTGCCTTTGGAAAGTTGGTTTTATTTTTTTTAAGCGGCAGAATTGGTACTGGTCCTTTTTATTCTGTAAGTATGAAAGAATGCATTTTATGTGGTGCATTTTTGTATTGCCAGTAGTAGCAGCATAATGAAAATAAAATCGTACTTTGCAAGGTGGAAAATTTCACTGTCAGCATTTCTTTTTAATACATCTGCCCCAAACAGGAAGGAGAAAAAAGCCGCTCTGATCTGCACACTACATTAACTACAAATGAAAGGCTGTTCCCATTCTTTTTCATAGAACTTTTCATGGGTAATCATTAACGTCTCATCTTAATAACTTTTCTTCACTTTACAGTAATGTCATGTTTAGTAGGGAGTCATTCTTTGGATCAAGCCTCACAAGAAAACTTAGGTATATACATTCAAGTAACAATTGAGCCTTACTCTTTTCATATTTCTTGCATGCCATTCTCTGCCTGCACTTTCTGTTTTTACTACAGTAGTTCATCTAACCACCATAAAAACTAAGGGATGATAAGACTGAAAAGTTATTTAAGCATAAAAAGAAAGTTGCATGGCCTTGCAGATAGTTAATTGTTCTGCTGTTGAGAAAATATGGAATCTAATCCTGGCTCTGCCAATGATCTGCTTAGAAACAAGTGCTTTTCTCTGTTTCCATAGAATGGGAATGATACTAACCTACTCTGCAAATAATTTTAAAATTTACTGTAAGAAAAATATACTGCAAGAGTTAGATACCGTTCCTTATGCAGTCTCAACCCTGCCAACACAAATTCATGCAAGTTACTTTGCATTTACATTCAGTGGAACAACATCTCTGCATGTGTATTTGCAGGTTCTGGTTCAGCAAATGGAAAACAAGTGGATGCTTTTGATCATCTGAATAAAGTTAGTGACATGCTTAAATATCTTGCTGAACTGTGACCTAAGATGTGGGGCAAGAACTTTATCTTCCTGCAAAGAGGATTAGAAACAATTTGTGGCATTTCTGGAATCTGAAAGAAACATAATCAGAAATGATAATATTTTGACTAAATTGTCAAGCATTTTATTCTACCCCACACAAATATCTTCCTTACATTCAACTTTAGCTCATTGTTCTCATTCCCACTTCATTCCACATACGTGAAATCATCACACAGAACTCAGCTTTTCTAGCTGAAGCTCTTCAGCTTTTGGAGAGCTGTTAGTGAAGCACTCTGGTTTTTTTCATTGGATGATTGGCCCATGCAAAATAGTCAAGAGACATTGATTTTTCAGTTTGGTTTGCTTTCTAGCGGTTGCTACATGGAGATACGTTCACTGCAAAGTAGAGAGTGGGTCAACATCCATATGATTTCTCTCTACATTGCTGGCTGCATCCATTGGTGAAAAATATCCATCCTGTTTTCACAAAGAATTGAGCTTGGATTTTTCTCCCCATGGGTTTGTGTGACATTGCTTATTTTTACCATTTCAAATCACTTTAGAAAGTGTGAATGAGAAAAGGGGCAAAGCAAAGGCCTTTAGTGTGCATAAGGGTTCTTTCTCTTTCTGAAGGGCATCAAAGTTGAGCCCAAGTCAGGACTTGTGTTCATGTTTCTGGGCAAATAATCTGGATAGTAGGTAAGTTTGGTTTAGAGTCACGCCTACACTTAAATATCAATGAGGACATACACCACCAAAGAGTGTGGAAATTGGCTGGCTAAAAAGGGATGTTTTCTCCTCAGATGTTAGAAACTTGCAAATTCAGACCTCAAGATTCAGGATGCAAAGTGGCTCTTTAAATGAAAACATCAGTTGTTAAGAAATTGCAATTATTTTGAGATTGGACATTTTTGTGAGATCCTCTCTATAGAAAAGAATGTTACTTCGTAAAAGAGAAAGCTTATTGGCCAAAGTTCAGAAGTACCTTGGAAATGTGAAATGCTTTTCTTAAGAATTCAGAAAAGTCAGGGACTCTCTGAGATCAGTTGAATGTGTTCACTGCAGGGTTCATGGCTGTCCTCCTAACATTAGTTTTGTGTTAATTTCTATTGGGATTAGTTCAAATCAGAATACTGCTGGAAATCTCTTTCAGAATGTTTGATTTCCCAAAGCTACGTTCACCGATATAAGTACAGCTGGTGATGTACTAAAATATTGGAGTAAATATGACTGCCTTTTGCTTTCAGTTACTTGAGACCAACTAAATCTAGTGATTAGATAAACTGAACAAAATATGGAAAAAATTCCTGAATATTGTTAGTCATTGTTAGGTGAAAGTGGTAAATACATGGAAGAGGGCTGCCTTTGATTGACTGTTAGCATTAATTCATTATTTTTCTTCTCATACATGTACCGTTTGTTTATGAAACTCCAATACTATGCAAAGCACAGAGAGGAGAGTATCCAGCTTGCATGATGGGATGTACCTGCATTATTTCCTTGCATGATTGTTTCTGGAAAAGTATTTCTAGTTCAGTGGTTCCCACTCTTTATTCTGAGCAAGGCTAAAACATCTGCTGCAGAAGCCAGGAATCTCATATATCCAGACATCAAATTCATCTCTCAGATGATCCAAAATAGTTCCCACTACTCTTGGGGTGCAAGAATCTGAGATCTGAATTTTTTTAGGTAGAAGGTTTCAAGCCAAACTGTCCTCACTGCTTTTGCTTCCCTCCCTTTACGGTGGTCTGAATCTACCACAGAGTTCTCATCCTGGGGCTCCAAAGACAAAAGCTTTGGGAATTTTGTTTTGTTCTACCACAAGGGAGAGGATGCAATAGCATGCAAGACAAGCAATGGCAATGTATCCAAGCTAGTCAAAGAAACTATCCTTGCCTTTTATCATCATGTTTGGGATGCATTTGAATCCCCCCAGTTTCTGGAACTGCACTGGATGTTGGGAGTCACATTTTACTGAATGTAAGGAAGCCAAATGAAGTGGGACCACTGTCCCAGTGGAGGTAGAATAGCTAATATCAGTAGGAGGAATCTGAAAGACAAGCAGCAGTACATGAACCTGTGGGTGGGAACCACTGTCCTAGCCACTCTCATGGAGGATGATGTGATCTGCGCATGCTTCATACTCTGAGACTGAGCCATGCGCATGCTGTTTTAATGAAAGAGATTGTGTCATGAGAACAAATGTTTCCGAAGCCTTTTAAAAAGCACAGTGAAAACAAAAACCCCAGCAGACCCAGATCTCATCCCTTGGAAATGAGAATAAAGTCCATTTTTTTTCTGATGACAGCTAATCATTATCTGGAAAGAAGCTTGGGTTTTGTTTTCGGGGTTTTTTTTGCATACAACATACTGTTGTATTTTTTCATGTAAAGCTGGTGAATTATTTTCTGATGATTCTACTGCTCTGGCTGCCTGGATATGAACACAATTGTCTGTATTTATTGCATAAAAATACTGTTATGAATCTAAATGTTACTTTAAGGGTTAATCATCAGGATCCAATTAATAAGGAAGGCTTCAGTCAGGTAACTTTAAGTCAGACTAGAGACCTACTTTTTAAATGACTTCTTACCTAGATCTTTCTGTAGTCAATTACAATAAGACAAGTTCCCCCAGCTGTAAAGTCATCCCAAAGAGAAATGGAGCTGAACTGCGCTCTGTAGGTTGCTAACTTCCCACTGATTATAGAAAGCAGTCTAAAGATTAAATTTAGACAGGGCATTTAACTTTTTAAACACCTTAAGACAGATCAGATGAGTTCTAGGTCCTAAACTGAAGATGCTCAAGCAACAGTATGGGGACAACAGGTCCTAAACTGACACTTTTCAATGGGGAAAGTCGAGAAACTCCCTAGAAGGCAAATTTTTGAATGCTTTTAGTTCATAATGTCTACCTCAAACCCCACCCCACAAAAAAACCTCCAAACCCAGCATCCACAAATGATTGTGCGCACATATGCAGTGGAAAATATCACTCCAAAATAAGAAGGTTTTTGTGCTGAATGCAGAGGAATGTTTTGATCTGTTTTGACCGATGAGGAGGGTATCAAATCTTGATCACTACTATCCTTGTACAGTTCCATGGCTCAGATTTCTGCATATATTGCCTATATTTCTGACCTAGATTAAAAAAAATAATCCACAGAACTGCCTCTTGACCAAAATTCTCCACTCCCCAGAGCTGTCCCAGAGCAGCATCCAGAAATGGGTTAAAAGGCAGGCTTTCTTCCCATGGCTTGGTCCCACAAGTTTTAATAAATGTGAAATTACCAAATACTTAAGCAACAAAGTGAACAAGCAAATCAAATATTTATACCATCTATCACCTACAAAGTGTTCAGAGCATATATTGGCTGATATACTCACTAGCAATTTCTTTTTGTGTTGCTCTTTTCAGTGGTATTATACTTTTAAGACCATTATAGTCATCAGGTTGTAGGAGAGTCACTGGTGCTGGTAGGATGGCAGGTAGATACAATTCTAGTTTTATCTTGTCACTGAAGGATAAATGTCTGGTCAGTAAATATCTAAAAGGACAGTGCAAGGAATCATCAGAGGAACAAAATATGTCACTTTGCTACAATTCATATAGGTCACCTCAATTTCTAGTACAGTGAGAGATGACTGAAAGTGAACGGTGGAGACAACTGGGTAGCCTGCCCTACCATGTGCCGAGTAATTGCTTGGCAATGCCTTTCCAGTGTTTTGTTGATAATTTATTTGGTTCACAGCACATCCGACTTTCTTTTGTTCCTGGCTATGCACACCTTTCCTATGAACACAGCCTGAAAGAGTTGGGGTTGTTCAGCCTGGAGAAGAGAAGGCTCTGGGGACACCTTAGAGCAGCCTGCCAGTACCTAAAGGGGCCCACAAGAAAGCTGGAGAAGGACTTTTTACAAGGGCATGTGGTGAAAGAGGGAAAGGCTTTAAGCTGAAAGAGGGTAGATTTAGATAAGACATAAGGAAGAAATTTTTTACCGTGAGGGTGGGGAAGCACTGGACCAGGCTGCCCAGAGAAGCTGTGGATGCCCCATCCCTGGCAGTGCCCAAGGCCAGGCTGGATGGGGCTCTGAGCAACCTGGTGTAGCGGAAGGTGTCCCTGCCCATGGCAGGGGGTGTGGAACGAGGTGATCTTTAAGGTCCCTTCCAACCCAAACCATTCTATGATCCTATAGTTCTATGATTGAGTTATTCATTTCATAGCCTACCACAGACTCAGTAGTTAAAGAAAGCACTGAACAGGGAAAGCCAAGCCTCCTTATAATTAGACATTATAACTGCCTAAGTAGTGGTGTTTCTCTTCTTAATAATAAATCTAATGCTTCAGACGTGCTGTGGGAGCTGAAGCACTGTGATATACTACATGGAGAGGATAGCAAGACCCTCTGGTAACATTTTCAACACATACAAAAAATGCTTACGAAAAGCAGTTAATTATCTGGGGAGCTTAACTGTTGCTTTGATGTATTATGGTAGCCCCAGCAGTGTCCTTGTGTACAAAACATTTATTTAGCCCATTATATACTTAAAGCGTCATGAAAACAAGTTAAAAGTGTACAAAGGAGGAAAATGATTACTTTTGCTTATTTTGTAGCCAAAAGCTGGGTCTCTTGGATCGGGTTCGTGGTACCAATACTAAAGGAAAGCTATTTACCCCTCTGAATGTAGATGCCATTGAAGAAAGTCCTTCAAAAGAGCCTAAGAATGTTGTCTTGAATAATAAGGAGCGTTTTCGCACTGCATTCCGAATGAAAGCGTACGCTTTTTGGCAAAGCTCAGAAGGTAGCCCATCTGTGTTGATTTCTTTTTATCCATCCTCTATTCTCTCCATTTTACTTTGTTCCTCTGCATCTTCTGTTGAAGGTTTGTGACTTTCTGGGCCAAGTATGGCTGGTCCCTGGTTTTACATGGCACATTTGGGGAAGCCCCAGGAAATGAATGCTGGAGTCCAGGCAACACGGTGCTTGAAATAAGACAATGCCCCCCCCCCAAAAAAAAAAAAAAAAAAACCAGCAATGGATATGGGATAAAGCCAGTGGTGGAATCAACCTATTTGACCTGGAAAAAAGGGCACACTGGGCAGTGAATCCATATTCCCCCAAAAAGCATATGCCATCATGGCTCAGTTTATTCAGCAGGGATGCTATGCTGAAGTAGCTCCCTCCTAAACTGCATCCAGCCCTGCACTAGCCTGTGTCCAGGCATCTCATATGCCTCCTATTGCAAGCTCTTAAAACTTTGTTTTGTAGAGTCAACGGCTGGTTCCCTCCCACCCCCCATAAGACTGCTGCCCCTCGGCAGATTTCCATTGGGTGTCCATGTAACATCACAGGGCATTTTTCCTCTCAGCTTCCCTGAGCACACATTTTCCTCTTCTTGCCTATAGCATCTAAATGGTCTCTCAGTAACAGTTTCCTCTTTATTGCGCCAGCTGGCATCAGCCCATGCTGGGCATACTACCATGGATGTAGTCTGGGTGTCCACACCAGGAACTTGGTTATTCTCTTCCATGAAGGTACATGAGCTCCAAGCAGTGCAAGTGGGAGGAGAACTTGGCCTGTAGCTTCTACACCTGTTTTAGCCTTACATAAAATAATTTTAACAAAGATTTTTCATTGTAAATGCTCCTAAAAGTGGGAACTTCTAAATCCATTGGAAAGGAAGAAAAGTTCCCAATGTTTCAGAAATCCTGGAATCTGAGAGGAGATCCCTCAAAAAATGTGTTTTACAGCCGTCCCAGAAGAATTATCAAATCCCTTTCAAGAGCTGACCAGAGAAAGAGGAACCTGCAAGAGATGTTCCTTTACTAAATTACACTTACTCTTATGTAGTGCTTTAGTCAGCCAGATCTCACTCTAAATATTGTGTGGTCAGATGCTCACACAGCTTTTTTTTTGACCTGCTTTGCAGATGCAGGAACAGGGGAACCCATGGCAGAAGAGAGAGGCGACAGTAGTGACTTCCTTATGGAAGATATGATCCCCACATTCAAGACAGCCATCCGAGCTGTCAGGTAAATGTCTCTGCTGCTCCTCAGTGCTTGGCTTTGACTTTGAATGCTGATGCTTCAGGAAGTCACGTTACCATGTTGCTACATGTTGCTTTATTGTTGATGTTACTGCTTTTTTTAAATGCAATAGAGTAGATAATTCTAGATATATTGAAAAGCACAAGACAGGCTCCTATTTAAAGTCCTCTTTGAAAATATGCAGAAAGGAAAATGATTTTCAGCAACACTGACCATGCCATTTTTGCAAGATACTCCATAAATAAATTTATTATAAAACAATATTGTATACAATTCCTCATTAAAATATGCTACAAATATAGTATCTGGCTCAAATTAGTGACTGTAGTATTTATGTAAAAACTGGAATTTTCACTTAACAATAAACTCTGAGATGATTCAACTTTTCTTTATTCACAGTTCTATGTGTGGAATATACTTTCTAGCTGTCAACTTTTAATAGATGCTGAGGTCTCCATTTCAGCTTGTGACATGTGTCACCTCTATTTTCATATCACAAGAGATATTCCCTAGGGTTAGAAAACTCCTAGTAGGGCTTGGTAGTGTGATTAGCACATCAAGCACATGGAATTCATTCACTGATGTTCTGTAACTCCTCCATTCAGTACTTTTTACTCTCTTCTCTTGAAAAATGCCCCCATAGGAAAATACTCTGCTTTCATTGCAATTGCTTTTTATTCCAGAAGTTGTTATGTTTTGGGCCAGGGAGTCACTAGTGACATACTACAAGTCTGGAGTGCCCCACAGTTATCTTCTTGGAAAAGCTTCAAGACAGTTATAAGTGTATAAACATATAGGTATATAACTATAATATGTATTTTCCTGGTTCTTTTCCAATTGGGTGCAGGAGAACCAGTCATTAAAAATTCCAAGTTTTCTCAAGCCTGCTGAAAGCCATGTCCCACAGGCTTTGCTCCTGTTATTCATGACTGCTTCTCTCCCACTGGAAGTTTCTTCAACCCTACTTCCTCCATAGTTTTCCCTTTCTTTCCCTGATACCTGCTTGCTTTCAAACACAGACTATGCATCTGTCCTGTTTTCCAGCCCCATCTTTGTAAGACATGCTATTACTACTTTTGCTAAACTTCCTTTCCCACATCGTGTCCAAATCTAATTGATTCATGCAATCTCCCTTTAAACTCAATCATGAGCCAAGTTTTTTTTTATTTTCTTGTATAGTTTACCCAGATGCTGGATGCTAATGGAAAGTAATTCAGACAAAACCACTTAATGGGTTTTCAGGGTCATGATCAAGGAGATTTTAAATTGAAATTGCTAGCAGGGTGATTCCTATTTTTCATTTCTGCTTTTTTTAAGTATAGTTTTGCTGTTACGTATAGTTAAGACTAAAATAGACATGGATATAATTTTGAAATCTTGAAAGATTTCTAAGCAACAGAGTTAGAGTCAAAAACCCTTAAAAAGTTGTAACAGAATTATCTTTGCTAAATGAAAGTTCAAACAGATTTTGAAAAGGTTAAAAACCCTACCAACTTTGAACAAAAACCAGGTCAGAATCTTAACAGATGACAGCAGTTCCCCAATTCAGACCAATAAGAACATGGAGACTTGACTGAGAAAACAAACCCTCAGATGCCTAACCTAAGAGAGGTTAAAGAAATAAAATGCTTTTCATTCTTCACATATCTTTCTTGTCTATTTGTTTAATCTACCAAGATATAACAGTGTAAACCAATATATAAACTGAAAAGAATGGAAAAAAGAATGCCAAACAGTTTTCAAGTGCTCTGGCCAGCACTGATCCTTATTATAAGAATTCTATAATTAATTACTTATTGGTTTTATTACAAGAATTCTATAATTAATTACTTATTGGTTTTATTACAACAAGAATGTTACGCTGCTATATTTTTCAAGGACACTTCAGGCAGTTCTAACACTTTCTCTTTTCTCCACAACCTGAACTGCTGCTGACTTCTTAACTTCCATATTTCTACCTCATTAACATTTCCTATCCAAAACTTTCCCAGATGCAAAATGAAAACCAAGCTGGAAATGATTCAGCATTATCTATACTATAAATTAGCTTTATAATAGGCTGAAACATAAAAAAAGCAGCTTCAGCTTCAGAGCTTCAAAATCTCCTGTGAGCCGTGTTGTTTAAAATCAAACTCCACATATGATTTTGTAGCTTTGAACCATTTCTAGTTATGATGATAATACTGAAAAAGATATTTTGTGCATATAATTTATTTTAGCCTATTAATTATGAAAATTAAACTATTATATATTTACCAATGTGGTATGAAAATAGAGATTCTCTGCTTACTTTTTATTGCCTTGTTTTGAAATAGCATGCTCAGTTTCCAAACATCCAGAGTATTTATCAAGTATTCCATGAAACTGCAAATTATCATTATGGAATTTATAAAAGGTTAATACTTTTTCTGTTTATTATGCAGAATACTACAGTTTCGTCTCTATAAAAAAAAATTCAAGGAGACTTTGAGGCCTTATGATGTGAAGGATGTGATAGAGCAATACTCAGCAGGGCATCTTGATATGCTTTCCAGAATAAAGTATCTTCAGGCAAGGTAAGAATCCTCTGGTAAATGGGGAAAATGTATAGCTGTGCTGGCAAAAGTATAGTTGGCCTATTTGTGTACAAGGCCACCCAGAAGCTGTGTCTGTACATAGCATAGCTGATCGAGAAGAAAGCCTTTTCCCCAAAGACTAAAGGCAAGCATGCAGCTAGCAGGGGTAACCGCAGCAGAGGAAACCACAGGCTCCTATTTGGAACAAGGAAATCAGAGTGAAAAATCCTGTGAATTTTCTTGACCGTTGCCTTATTTGATTAGGGTCAAGTTTCTCCCCTTCTCCCCTTTTTACAGACGATAAATAATATCGATACAATAATATAAAAGCAAAGTTGCTTTACATGAGCTTTTCTTTGGCCTGGATTCTCTGCTGAGCTGTACCTGATGAAACATCTCATACCAGTGCACAAATACATTAGCACAGAATGTTTTACATCCCCTTCACTCAGGTGTAAACTAACCTATATGAAAAAGAAAGTGGAATTTCAGGCCATTGTGACTGTTCAGGTGCAATCTGCCCCCACAGTTGTTTCCTTGCAGATGTGGTTCACCGCCATGTGCTTTTGAGGCATGTCCACAAAAACGTGTGCTGCTTGCATCCTGAGCAATAGGCACAGGTCAAAGCTTGAGCTAGTAAGCTTGTCTGGGTTTGGGTGCCTGTGTGTGCATACGCGTGTAGCTGTATTAGTTCAGTCTCAGCACAGACTGCCCATGTTCCCTGAGCCCCTCCAGTCACTCTGAACAGCGAAATGCCACACAGACATACCCTTGATTTCTCTCAAGAATGGGCTGAGCAAGTGCAACACTTGTGGCACATTTGGACCTTATCCAGACTTACCTTGGCTTTGTAAGGCTGCTCTGGTCCTTCCATTGAACTCCATAATTTCTTACTCCAAAGTGCTTTTCCATATACTCAGCTATCTCATTTTCAAGTATGTAGTATGGCTGGTTCCTACCTCGGTATTAGTGCTCTAGAAAAGCTGCTTGCTTTAATTATTTACCGTAAAACACCATTGTTACTCTATAAAATGAGCTCTGCATCGCATGAGTTTCAGTTTTAATGCCGCAATATCTTTTTGAACTCGGGAAGATCAGGAGGGCCCATGGTGTTAGAAACCTGCACCTGTCTGTGTGGGGTCTACATGCCTTATACTGGATATCCTTCCTTTACCTTAGACTGAGGTGTGTGATTTTGGACAGCAGAGCACCTCTTATACTTGCTTGAGTCCTAGCAGCAGTAAAGGTGCCTGACAATCATGAGACCACTCACTCAGTGGTTATGGCAGAGCTTTGGAGGATGAAGAAACATCCCAGGTGAGTCAGGGCAAGGATCACAGCATAGCCTCAGCCCTGCAATGTTCAGCTCAGCAATGCCATGCCCTGGTATAAAGAATCACCAGGGGCAGAAGAACCACAAAATCCCATAGCCATTTGGCCCATATACAAAGACCTTTTTAGAAGCCTTTGAAGAAAACACATAATCCTGGCAAGCCATATGAGATTCCTCTTACAGTTAACAGAGACGTAGTCAACATAATTAATAGCCTTTATGGGACAGTTAATCCCTGCTTAAACCAGATGCCTTCATTTGATCAGTTGACTCTCCCTTACTCTCCTCCTACAGTCAGACAAAAACAGGGAGGTGAGGCCTACTCATTGTGTCTATGAATAATGAGATGCTGTTGGAGACATTGACTACTTGGCCCAGCAATGCTTGTGTGCCTAGCAAACGTCTAGCTAGCTTTGTGAGGTTTGCCTTGAGCTTTTTTTAACTTTCATTTCCAAAACTCCGTGGGGCACCATGAAGCCATGCAATGTACCTGCATGGATTACCTGGTAATACAGGTCACTGGTCTGTGGGCTGGTGCTGACTGATAACCTGGTAAGTTTTCTGTGCGTGCTGAATGAACAGAGGTTTGCTTGCACCTGAGCAGTCAGATGTGCCAAATGAAAGAATAGATTGATAAGAGTAAAAGAGTAATTAAATGTGCTGGAGCCACCCAAACAATCCTTTCGGTTATCTTCCAAATAAAAAGTCAAGCCAGATTCCTTGTGAATCTTCATTTATGGTTATATTTTTCAAGCCAAAAGAATAATTAGTAAAGACCAAAAATAATTACTGGTAATCAGGCACAATAGCAGCTAGAAAGTAGCTGGTTTATGAAGATTATCAGGAATTGCCACCTTTCACCAAATTCTGATTTTCACTATCCAGTGCAAAGCCTGATGGGTGTCTCCTGACATTTCTAGGAGCAGCTGTTATTGGGAGTTTTTTTGACAATCACACTACTTAATTCCTTTGAAAGAAATGAAGTCATGTGTTTCAAACGTCAAAGTTTGGAAACAGTGTGCTAGGTAATTATTTAACTACCATGAAATTACCAGGTAATTACAATTCAATGTATTGATTGTGGACCCAGAATAGAACAAACACGTCATGACCCTCAATATATTTCCAAATCAAAATGTGCTTCTTTTTTGAATCTTTGCTACTGTTTGCTGCAGAGATGCATAGTATTTGCTGTCATGTGTTAGCATTTGGAGATGGACTTAAGCAGTTGCACTTTTTTTTTTTCAGAGTAGATATGATTTTTACACCTGGACCTCCATCTACTCCCAAGCATAAGAAATCCCAAAAGGGAGGAGCTTTTTCTTACCCTTCACAACAGTCTCCCAGGTGAATTTTTTATGCCTACTATTTTGCACAGAGCAAAACAGAAATAAAATGTTCATTCGTACCAATAAGCATGACCTTCATTCATCCAGCCAGTACACTTTTCTAGTAATGATGCTGAGAGGATATGTTGCTACAAGATCTAGATGTGTAAATGTTGAGCCAGAAAGACACGAGCTTCCCTAAGAACAATGTATGATGGAAATCTAAAGTTAATGGCTTCTTAATTGTCTAGCTCATCTTCTCCAGTGTTTGGAAATCTGATTTTATATGAAATACATATATTTGATTACTGATGTGCTGCATTTATAACAATCGACTAGTAAACATACTTTAAAAAATCAATAAAAATCACCAATAATTTGAAGTTAAACCAGCTATTTTCCTGAAGTAGGAAAAAGTTTTGTTATAGCCCCCACCAAATGGCAAGCTCAGAGTTTTAATGATGCTTCCTTTAAACCAATGATTGGTGAGAATTACGGAAAATAAATTGCAATACCAGGTTTTTGGGTGTGAAAGTTACAGCATGTTATTGGATTGCTGCATTCCTGGTAGCAAGAATTCAATAATAAATGACATTTCTTCTGTTATTTACAACTATCAATCTGTCAATAAATACCCATGAAGAACCACACAAGACCATCAACAATCTGTCCCCAAAGCTGTTATGGTTGCTTAGAACAAAAGTAATCTTACAGAAGATAAATTAACTTGGCTCTATCTGCTTTATTCCACCCAGTGAAAAATCTAAAAAAACATGTAATTGTGAAGACAGAGACCTACATTTATGGAAGAGGCAAAGATCATTTGGGAAACAAAGCAGATTGCAAAATTTGAATGAGCCCATACCATCAGTAACCCAATGAGCAAAATCTGACATGTTTTAGTTATAATTTTCACTTTAGTAGGATATATTCACAGCTATATTTTGAATTTTGTCAGAAAGAGAACTGGACCTGTTAAAACAAAAGTTTTAGGGTATATTTGTTCTAAGTCATGTTAAAGAACAAGTCCTTAGAAAATGTTTTTCTAGACTTCGACATAGGTTATAGAAAGACATAGATTCCTTTGAGGTTGGTTTGGAACATCTTGATAAAGATTTAACTTGATAATGACCATTCGAGATCCCATGAAGTTATAGGTCAAAGTTCTTCAGTTAATCAGAGATCATCTTCTTACCTCCAGAAGTTAGTCCATCTGATGCAGTAGGGAAATTACATAGGCAGTAGGAGATTACATAAAAGAAAATTTATCCTGTGATCTACTCTAAATCTCTAGGCCAGACCATCTCTTTTCATCATTTCCAGTCTCAGTCACTTACTATTCGGCTGAAATTGAGAAAAAACCCCAAAGACTTCAGCCTTGAAATTCAGGTTCAGTCTTCAATTACACTAATTATAAAGAATTAGATTTTAAAACACATGGCCATCTATAAAACCACTATCTAGACTATCTCAACATTTTTCACAAACCTTAAATTATTCTGCTTTCATTTTGACCTTTTTGTTTGCTTTTGATTTTTCTTAATCTTTATCTTAATTTTGAACCAAAATAATTTAAAATTAAAAATACAAAATACAATTTTTTAAAAAATGCATCACATAGAATAGACTTTTGCTCCTGTTTGTATGCTAAATAACTAAATTCAGTCTTTTCTTAAATGGGGCTCCAAGGAGCTATGTGACTATAGCACCAAGCTGGTAATCCTGTTTTCTGATATGAATTACGTAGTGTGATGCAAAGAAAAATTGAACACTAATGCAGTTATTAATTCTTTATAGAAATGATCCATATGTAGCCAAAGCATCTACAGCAGATACTGAAGACCAAAGTATGATGGGCAAATTTGTTAAAGTTGAACGACAGGTATGTAATTTCATGACAATGATGGAGGCTGAGGTGCTTGTATAGAAATGATAAAGCTGACATAAATTCTGAATGAGTCTTTGGCTGATCCAGGCAGATTTATATTATTAGTGATCAAGACTCACTCAGATCTTGTACTAATATTCACAAAACTATGTTGTTAGATTTTCATGGTAGAATTTAATTAACTGGGAGGTGTGCATTTTGAAGCTTATTGAATGAATATCGTTGTATATGGCAGCAAGACCCTAACTGTGGTGTTTAGATGGGACCTTTTCATTCCCTTAAGCTCCATACTCATCAGGTTTGATGTTTTGTTGTGAGCATCACCTTCTTTTGCGGAGTCTGGCACTCAAAATGATTGCCTCCACAGGTATTTTTGGGGCCTCTTTGTGCATTCTAACCTATTGCTTAACAAGTAAAGACCTTCTGATTTTTAAAAACATAGCTAAGTAAGATGGAGGCAAGTGACATTGATTCACATTGATTCCTTTCATGGAATGAAAATGTTCAGGCACAAAGTACTATCAAAAGAGAAAGGGAATTAGTCCTGATATTCAACCTTGATGTTGTGGCGTAGTGGAATGAAGGTGGGCTAATTAGCATTGATAATATACAACTGTGGGTTGGCTTCAGGGGCGGTGGGTTGGCTGATGTAGATCAGGTGCAGGTGTGGCTGGTTAAGTGAAGGGGTTGAGCAATGAAGGGAGAGCAGCCGAGGGAGAAGAGAGAGAGGAAGACACGAGAGAGACAAAACACATGCCCTGGATGAGTTGAGATAAGGAGAAGGTAGCAGAGGGACTGGCATGAAGAGTATGCTGGTATGAGGTGGTAAAAGATCTTGTTGCGGCTTGATAGTTTGGAGAGTGCTGTGACATTGTGGGACCATTAAGAGTTAGAGAATAGGTCTGTGTGCAAAGGTAATTCCATCTGTTGCATTTTTGGTAACAGCTGGTTGCCATGTGGTACCAAGACTTTGGTCATAATGTTGTAGACTGCTGTTGGATGCTGGACTGCCAAATACCTAGCAACGCTAAGATTTTTTTTTGGCACATTTCACAGGGACAGGTTTTCTTAATTGAGGCAGTTAAAGGATAAACTGGCATCCACTGCAGTCCACCTTCCAAGGGAAAGTCATGATTGTCCTATAACTACCTTCATGACCAATAAAGATGGCAGCACACCATTGCTGGGGGCAGTGCATGTATGGACACATTGACTCTTTTGTTGAAAAACTGACTTGAGACAATATCATAACATTGGTATTTTTCAGGTTAATGACATGGGGAAGAAACTGGATTTTCTTGTTGATATGCATATGCATCATATGGAACAGCTGCAAATACAAGTTGCTGAGATAAGTCCATTGAAAGAAACTGCTTCTCCTGCAAAGGAGAGGAGAGAAGAAAACAAATATTCTGAATTAAAAACAATAATATATAAATACACTGAGCAGTGTGCTCATGAAACTCCTTACAACTTCCAGCAGGTTCCAGTCAACAAAGTCAGTCCTTATGGTTTCTCAGCACATGGTCATCCGACTCATCCACAACCTTTATCAATAGGTGGGCAAAACTCTGGCAAAGTGCAAGCCACACCTTCCTCAACTTCACATGCAGAAAGGCCAACAGTTTTGCCTATATTTACATTAATGGACTCCCAGGTTAGCTACCACTCTCAAGGAGACCTACAAAGCCCTTACTCAGATAAGGTGTCTCCAAGGCAGAGAAGGAGCTTCACAAGAGACAGTGATACGCCATTGTCCCTTCTCTCCGTCAACCATGAGGAACTTGAGCGCTCCCCAAGTGGCTTCAGTATCTCCCAAGACAGAGACGACTTCCCCTTTGGCCCCAATGGGGGATCAGCATGGATGAGAGAGAAACGCTACCTAGCAGAGGGGGAAACGGACACAGATACTGACCCTTTTACACCAAGTGGCTCCATGCCTTTGTCTTCTACAGGAGATGGGATTTCAGATTCAATATGGACCCCTTCAAATAAGCCAGTTTAAAAGTGCGTGTGGGGGCAGTCACTGGTTGACTTCTCCATGTAATGTAAGCATACTTTGTATATCTCACTTACTCTACACCCAAAGCTTACTAGTTCAAAACACCGATGGCTGCATAAGATGCATGTGATATTAGTGGTAGTCATTCTGCACCATTTCATACAATTTACTAATGCAGTTTTTTTCATGCTACCAAAACTAAGGAGCTTAGTTTTGAGCATGGTTTGCATGACTTTGCCCTATATAAATGGTACAGCTGATTTCTTCTATGATACATATCTATCTGATACTCTTCAATACAACAATGGTGAACTTATAACAGGCAAGATATGGTGGTCCTTGCTCCATTTTGTAAACAGAGCAGCAAAGTAAAAATATTCTCAGGAGCAATATCCCTTTGTGGAAACAATGTCTGAATCAATTTTCCAATATAAGTAAATCAATCTCTAACTGACCTAGCCAAGAACATCTAACATTCAAAGCAGGGAAAAAGCTGAGTCAAAGTAAATGACCTTACTGAAACGTTTTTTTGAGCTAAATGTTTCTCATGTGATCTCTTGTACAACTACCTGTGAAATACAATGTTGAAATGAAATTAAGGGTAGTACTTAAAATCTAAGCCACCTCCTGGTCATGTTATTTATTTATTTATCGTAAAGTGTAAATATAAATCCCTCAAACTACTTTGAAAATCTTCACTAGTGTTTATTAAATTGCTCAAAGCATGACTACAATGCTATTTTGTAGAAAGCCTTTTGCTAAACCCATTTGCTACTTCTGGGGCCAAATTTTTTTTTCTGTTCCAAAACTAAGTTTGTTCGCTGGAGGAAACTCCAGGTTTATATACTCTATTTCTATTGATTAAGTAAGCTGCATAATGTAACTGTGCCTCAGTTTCCCAATCTGTTAATTGGGAGTTATACTTCCATACATATACACAGGTTGTAAGGCTCAATTCACTAGTATTTGCCAAGCGCTTTGAGGTCCTTAGATGTGCCGAGTATTGCTATCCTGTTCCCTGGGAGTTCCACAATGTGGGATGCTGCCAGGTTCTGTTTCTCTCTGTTTACTGTTCCTCTTGGAAATGGACTGCTCCAAATCCATGAATGTGTGCCATATTTAGGATCAATGTATGAATAAATAAATACCATTTTTTTCACCTGTCCCTGAGCAACAGAGAGATAAGTATGCTCCCCAGGCCTCAGCCAAATATTTTTTCATAGGAACTGGAAATTGTGTTGAGGGAGACCAGAAAAACAATCCAGCCCACTGGGAACAGGGCAGAAATGAATCAAAGATCTCTCCACTACAGTGGGAATGTAGTATTTATACAGCTGATGAAACTAGCCTGTCCAGATATCCTATGCAGGATTCAGCTGGTGTCAGTCCAGATGTCCATGAAATAGCATCCATTTGATGTCAAGTTCGATGGCTATGCACTCTTTACAACTGGCAGAAAACTATTCAGTATTGTCAGTGAGCACAGGGTACAAGAACCAAGGCACACATCATAAAGCTGATGAGATTCATCTCATCTTTAACTCAATTACCTACAATGAAAAATTTCTGCCAACTTCCAGGGGAGCAGAGGGTGACTTGCTTAGATGCCAGATGATCAGAAACACCCACAGTGAGTGGGAAGGCTCTCACCTTACCCCACTGATCCAAGGTACAGCCTGTCTGCTGTGGCTCATGTGCACCTCCTGTTGAGACTGACCCCTGTCACTCCACACAATGGCTTCACCACCATGGCTACAGCACTGACCAACAAAGACACAAGGATCTGGCCCATGTAAGATGTTAGAAAGTGGGCGTTCTGTGGTGACTGCTTGTATTATACTGCAGCTGCACAACTGAGCATCCTTGGCACATCCAATCAGAGCACAAGAAAGACATACGCTTTACTGGGCTTCCCAGTATTTATTGGGCATTGCATAGTCCTGGACAGAGTGTGCTTTAGTGGAAGATACCTTGTTGGGTTTTGCCCAGCGTAGTAAATTTCAAGTTTGGTTCCTCAGTATCGCGGACATCTTGTAACAGTCATTCCATCCAGGGAGCTTCTATTCTCTTCCAGATGTAGGCTTTCATCTTCACTGTTTATTGTCTATTTAAAGAGACATCTGAAGGATTAGGATCTTCTTGCTTTGTCTGCTTCTTCAGCTAAATCATGGTACATCCTTCTGGGACAGATCTTCAGGGAGAATAGATTGCTGTGGTTACATGAGTAAATGATGCAGACCAGTTACAGCCTTTGAAGAGTGGGCTGAGTCCATGGGGCTGTTCTGAGGCCATTAACTATGATGGCATGAAGCATAATTTTGGTAATTACTTAATTGACAAAATGGCCATTGACCTGAAAGATAATCTCTGTTTTGTTTCATGGGTAGACCTGAAAAGAATAAAACCAGCTGATGAAAGTGTAATTCATTATAATCTGGCACACTGAGAAGAATTCTTTGGCCATCAGTGATTCTTGGAAATACCAGTACCTGCTGCAGGCTTTCTAATATAGTAATACATGTCTGTGGCAACTTGTAAGATTTAACCCTCACATGGCAACAGAATGAAGAAGAATGAAAACTGCTTTTAACATTGCTAGACGACTTCTGAAATTGTTGTAAGTATATACTAGACAAACCTGCTTCACTTTTCTGATATGTCAAGTGCCTGGCATCCCTACTGATTTCATTCAAGTTTGCCCCTTCCTAAAATGTTTTCTAGATCTGAGCAACCAAAATCAAGGCAACCAAAACCCAAGTGCAATCTGAAAAATTTGTTTGTGAATCTCTTTGACGGTGGCTATGCCACACAGTTCCCTGCCCAGTTCCCACTCATATTTTTCACTTCATGTTTCTAATCTCTCCCATGCCAGGTCATATAAAGGGAATCTTTTCTCAGTATCAAACCTGGCTGAAAATCAATAAATTACCTCATTATAAAGGTATGTTCATTCCAAGAGAAAATCCAAGCAAGGGCAGAGACTTGAATGAGCCTTCACCTGCACACAGAGTGCAGCCCCAGAGAAAGTGGGATTTGGGCTGCTCTGCACTGTGTACACTTAGCAGCTGAACTGCCTTCAAATTAGCATTTTCTGTGGTCTCTAAGCACCAATGAACTATATGCAGCTTGAAAACACTATGTCTGGTATTTGTAGCCAAATCCTGAAATATTTAATGATGTGCTAACTGGCCAGATAGGGTCTGCCTCTTCTTAAAAGGCATTGGTAGTAAGCTCAGCAAGACCCTCTGCAGTGGACATCTCTGGGTCCTCTGGAAGAGACCCAAGAAGAGGGTCAAGGAAGGTCTGATTAGCTTATTTTAAAGTTTATTTTTTCAAACACACTTCTTTGCATTGAGACCAATCACTGCTTCATTTAGAAGGGTGATGTGCTTCGCAGCCCTCTGCCTCCTACATCATCTGGATTAAAAACAGAGTGTGCATCTGTTCTGCTGTGTGTGCTGACAACAGATACATGTCAATATGTCACCAGCCAGGTGAGATCTGGAGACCATTCCTGATCTGGGATGTGCACACAAATTTCATCACACTCCATTTCAGGTGCAGTCCAGGGAGTGCATCAACCTTGGAACTGCAGTTTATGTGCCTGCCACAGATGCTGGACAAAACAAAATAAAGTCTCTGTGATTATAGGCCCTGGCAACATTTAAAAGGTCAGGACCTGTTTTGCAGAATAGGTTCACCACATACAAGGAATCATTATTCACAATTTCATTTGAGAGAGGCATCTGTGATACTGGTACTCCTCATACTAGGAGTGGATTTGATTTATCCCTTCTTCTATTTCTGTGTGACATCTAAGTTTAACAGCTATAAATTTTGTTTGGGTCCAATCTTCCTAGGGTCTAGACTGACACTGACACTTCGTTTACATATGATTAATGTTAAAGACAATTAACCACTGGAATGGACTCTTCGCTGACTCTTAACTCCTGCAAGGACCAAGGATTTGTTTTAGGCCTTGAGATGTTTTTCATGATCAGAACATGCGGGGCTTTCCTCTGCTCTCCTTGAAGTCAGTAAGAAACATTCTCAAGCTGACACACTGGGAGCAGGACTGGGTCCTAATCTGCCTTTATTTATGAATCCCCTTGTGAAAGACAGCATTGATGTTTTTCTTAGCTACGTTTTTATGTGGACTTTTCAGTCCCTGATGGATGACACACATCTGGAAGGTTTTGAAAAGGTAAATCTGTGTGTACATTGTATGCCTCTCTGCAGCGTTATTATCATTCCAGCTTCCTCACTTTAGATTCAAACTGAGAATATTTCATTTTTTAGATTCAAACTGAGAATATTTCATTTTTAGATTCAAACTGAGAATATTTCATTAAGGCAGATGTAAATGTTTAGTTAATATATGCAGGTCTAGAAAATGTGGTTTATGCTCCATTTAAGGAGTTGATCCTTTCAAAAAAAAATCTGGTCAGGTAATGGCAGTTGTCCTTTCCTTGGCTTTTCTTTGCACTGAATTAATCCATCTGGCTCCTATGGAAATAAAATTTAGCACCTGTAGAGATTGATTGAAAAATCCCTAAACTAACTTTGGCTACGTTTGCTCTGTTTTTATCTGTAACTTTGCTGCATTGTTACGGTTCAGAGTGGAAATAATTTTAAATTTTTATTCTTCAGATTGTGGCCCGGCAGTGCCACAGACTAATTCCCACCTGAACCCGTGCATAGTGGGGCTCCTGACTTGCGGCCTTCAGGCAAGCACCGTGGTCCAATCAGTTTGCAAGTTCACAACCTAAAGCAATCAGAAAATGCAGATTTAGGAGAAAATTCAGCCCTGCTGGGAACCCAGTTGATGCAGGGGTGTCACATCTGCTTATATAAGAACTGGATTTGTCCTGCTTAGTGCAGAGCATGTGAGAAAGAGCTGGATCTTCATTCCTTGCACCCCACAGCCCCCACCACTAAGCTTTACGTCCCTAAGAGCTGCAAGCCTGAATTTTCTACAGCACCTCATGAATTTGGTGTGATACGGCTTTTTCATGAGCCTAGCTGAATGTGGGCATTCACTTTTGAAGACCATTTTCAGGGGTGCAGAGGGAAAAGGGGCCATTTTCAAGTGTTTTCAGCTGGGCACTGTGGGAATGAAGATCCTGGGTATCACTATTGCTTCTGATTATTTAGGCTGTAAGATTTGATCCTTCCCAATTCAGCTCTTAGTAGCTTCCCTCTGAAGTTAAGTGAAGCAAAATACTGAAAGTGGGATCCTATTTCCATCCTCAAGGATACGCTGAGACTGAAGGTTACATAGCCAACTGCATTTTGTTTTCTAGTTATGGCATCTTATTATTACTAGTATTTGTGCCTTGCTCACTGAAATTTTCTCCATGCTACAAAGATGCTTTTCAGATTCTGGCTGACAAGGGAACACAACTTTTATACAAGTGGCCTTTAGTGCTCTTTATAATATTATTTATTGTAATTTTTAAACTGTATGTGTAATTTATATTCTGGCACTGTCCAATATTTGAACAACTTTAATATGTTTATTTCAATATATTATGCAAACTACTTCTTAACTGATTTTTTATGTTCTGTCTTTAAAAACTGCACCACTTATTAATAAATAGAAATTTCAACTATGATGTGGAGGAATGTATTTTCATTTCAATTGTGATAAGCTTCACACATATTCAAAGGAATGCCCAGGAATTGTGGAATTGGAATGCCAAGTTCTATCATTTTTTTCCAAAGATCAACAGTATTTTTTTAAACTAATGTACTGAAGTGTGGAATTCTGAATCTCATGGGTTCTGTTTTCCACACAGCTCTAAGACCATGCACAACACTAACATCTTCTTTATCCCCTACAGTTTTTCCGAGGCAAACACAAAGGTACTTCATATGTATTCACAACCTTTTATAGCCCATACTACCACACATTACCATTATAGATTTAGCAGTGTATCTCCCAGTTGGAATGCATAGCAATTGCGCAGCACAATTGGCAAAAAGGAAACATTGGCAAAGACCCTTTTGACTTCATCTGTGCAGAAGTGAACTCATAGCTACAAGTAGGCTTTACCTGGCTTCCACAGCTAGTTCTGTGATAATGTAACACGGAGCAGATCCCGTTATTTGTGACATCTTTTGATTTAGTGGCCATGTAACTTACATGGCTTTGATCATATGTGTGTGGGAAACTGAAAACTAGGGAAAGACACATTCATATTAGAGACATTAATGTGCTAAAACATTATGATGAAGTAGCACACAAAATATGTAAAGAACATAGTAATGGCACAAGGCTGCTCCGAATATCCTCTGCAGGGAATTTAATAGCTGGCAAGCGGGTTAGGTTGGGATTCCAGTTGCCTGAATTCTGTCCCTGGTTCTGTTGCTGCATTTCTGTGTGGTCTTGACCTCACACCTTCAGCTGTCTCTCCATCTTCCTGATGTGTAAAACCATCAGAAGGCACTGGCCTCCCAGCAGCACTGTGGGACAGTATGAACTATTTAAAATGTCTTGCCCTCCTACACAAACAGGAGAGTGTTACTGAGAAAAAGTAATAGCAAACATCTTTTCTACAAAGAGTTCTGCTTGTAGTTTTGGCTGAGGATAGCATTTTAATAGTATTAAAAATAATAATAGCAATAGTAATAATAGTAGTAGTAATGATAATAATAATATTAATGACAATAATAATATTTATACGTGTGTGTGTGTGTGTGTGTGTATATATAAGGTATGTAGTTGTTTTTTTCTCCTAGCTGCTGGTTTGAAAGTTGCCATGTTTCCTTGGAAAAGGCATGGAGTGTGCATGCACATGTGCACAACTAAATTGCTTGGCTTGGAGCATTGCAGGAGGATCGGGGTGTGTGGAAGGAGAGGGGCATTCTAACAGCCTGTCTGGCTGTGTGGGTTTGATTTCCCACAGTGACAAAAGTCACATAACAGTTCAATATCAAGTCGAAGACACTAGTTTCTGTTCTTGTTAGAGCCCTTTTGCAATGAGTGGAGGAAAATCAGCACTTTTCAGAGCATGGTCCAGTCAGTCCTATATCAGATGACCCAGACTACTTCTCTCAGATGATGCCTGTCTCTAACTGACATCTTTCCTAACGATACAGTTGAAGATGACCAGCTTGGACAAAACTGTATCTTTCAGAGTTCTAAACAAGATGAGATTAATCCCGTCTGATCAGTTCAGAGAGAAGGCTGAAGGGTAATTGTCCTGAATGAGACAGGAAGAGAGCATGTGAAACATCACCTCTTCCCAAAAAACACAGCTGGATCCAGTAAGACGTTTTTAAGGCATTCCCTGTGGCTTCATCATCATGATTGCCACCAAGGAACCAACTATGCTCAACACTTGAAATGCAACCTGAAAAAAGGTGTCTTAAATTTCTGTGGTGGGTAAAAATTTATTCAGCAGTTATTCCAGTTTCTTATCCCACTTCTATATCCTCGCAAATTGGGAATAACTACAAAAATCATCTAATACTATAGCATCCAGTTGTGGTGGTTTTGCTTTTTGTTTTGTTTTTTGTTGTTTTGGTTTTTTTACATGAATCAATTTCAATAGGATCAGTGCCAGGCTGTTACAGCCAAGTTCTATCATTTTTTTTCCAAAGATCAACAGTATTTTTTTAAACTAATGTACTGAAGTGTGGAATTCTGAATCTCATGGGTTCTGTTTTCCACACAGCTCTAAGACCATGCACAACACTAACATCTTCTTTATCCCCTACAGTTTTTCCGAGGCAAACACAAAGGTACTTCATATGTATTCACAACCTTTTATAGCCCATACTACCACACATTACCATTATAGATTTAGCAGTGTATCTCCCAGTTGGAATGCATAGCAATTGCGCAGCACAATTCTTTTGCAAAGAAAAGCAGCTAGCCACAGCCATGACATTTAAGTGAGTATTTCACAGACACAATAGCTGAACCACTCAGCTTTTGTTTCACGTGAACTGAAATATATTGCATTAAAATTTCCCCTTGGCTGTCACCCAAATACATAAGTGTGCCAAATCACTGGATTTCAGCAAGGCGCTGGGTCTGATCTTTTAAGAAATAGATTCTAAAACAGGAACAGGATGTGATACCTATCCTCAGGGAAAGCCCTACATATATCCAGGCAGTTTTCCCCTCCTGTAGGCTCTGCTTACATCTGTACAGGACTGCTAAGGTTGTGTACAATTGTCCCCTGCTTGTGCAGAGTAAGACTAAGGCTTAACAGTTCAGAAAGGGTAAGTATCAATAGATCCAGTATGGCACAAGCAACAGTGTCAGGAGTGGAAGTTTCTCTGCGTATCCTGTTTCTTCTCAGGATCTTTTGACTTTTAAGACTTTTCAGACAAAATGGTCTCTTGATTAACACGAAGCATCCTCTTGGATGACAGAGAAGGGAAGGAATCAGGAAAGCCAAGTCCCATGGCACAGAGCAGCAGGAGACCTAGACTGTCTTTAAAGAAATTTCCCTCTAAGATGATTTTTTTTTAGTCATATGGTCCTGATGACTGGTAGCCCCAGTGGGCTTAGGAGAGCACCACAGCTTTTCTCCTGCTTCCTTGAGTCAGATGCAGATGATCAGCAGAATACAGACCAGGGATCAAGAAAAAAAGGAGATGTAAGATGTGCTATGAATGTTTTGGTGAGTTTGTTAGGATCAGTTATGTGTGTGACATTATATCAGGAATAACAACACTGGATAAAACATTAAATATTTTCTAAGTTCTGGACTGCTTCAACTTCTCTGTATCTAATCAAAGCTTTATGAGTATCTAGACTGACAAATGCAGAGTGCTTGATCACTAACTGTCATCTTTGGAAGCCCTGAAGAAGCAGTGCGAGGTATTGCACAGGTCTGTAAAAATCTCATGGGATGTATATAACATGCAAAGAAAGCAAAACTATCGGGACTGCACCACAGATGAACTGGTTTTGAGATTCAGTATATTCCCTGCAGTTCCCATTTTGTTTTATAGGCAGGAAAACAGAGCTATGCAATCACTGGCACAGCAATTGTGCTCACTGTTTTTCTGGAGAAATATTTACACTGTGGATGAACATTTGGTGGCACAGCTCTGCAGAGAGATGATTGCGATGGCTTTATTCTCTTCAAGACTGTCCAATGAGTATATGTCAATAAATATGCTTTGCTCTCCCAGCCCAGGCAGCTCACCTGTCTCTGCTTTCATTTTTCTTGTCCCAACATGCCAACAAAATCGCTGAGGGATGGAGTCTACTCAGTTCTTATGCACTTAATGCATCTTCCATGGGGCAAGCAATGGCAATCTTCAGTTGATTAAATTCTGGGTGCAGAAATCTTGGCCCATTAAAAAAAAAAAAAAAAAAAAGTGTTTCTGAGAAGCATCGGCTTCCTAATTTTCCAGCTGAAGTGAGTTTCTGAGAAGGAATATGGCAAAAGCATCTCATAGTCCTTTTCCACACCAGCTGTGATAGATTCATGCCTATTGTCACTACATTTTTTTCACAATTGCCTCCTTTTTTTCTGTCTCTTTTCATTTCCTCCCTTCCTTAAGAATGTGCTTGAATTCACAAAAGTTTTACAATTTCAGACACTTTAATGAAAAATGTTCACTACTTTAAACAAATAAATATACAAAACATTCTTACTGGAAACAGTCAAACTGAATGGCTGTAGAGTTTAGTGCTCATTCTTTTCAGAAGGTTTTGTGGTGTTAGTACCAATTTTAGTTAAATATTAATGAAAAAAGATTAAAGAAAAGATGTTATGAAGGACAGGATTCATTTGCAATTCTGCATAAATCTCCTGAAATAGGAAAGAAGTTTTATGAGCTGGAACAATTAATGTTTATATATGTAAATACATATTTGAGATGCAACAGGGAGAAGTGCCGGGTCCTGCACTTGGGTCACACCAGCCCCACACAGCGCCACAGGCTGGGGCAGAGCAGCTGGGAAGCTGCCTGGTGGGAAAAGGCCCTGGGGGTGCTGGCTGACAGCCAGCTGGGCATGAGCCAGCTGTGTGCCAGGTGGCCAAGAAGGCCAGCGGCATCCTGGCTTGTATCAGAAATGGTGTGGCCAGCAGGACTAGGGCAGTGATCATCCCCCTGTGCTCAACACTGGTGAGGCCACACCTCAAATATCTTCAATTTTTGGCTCCTCACTACAGGACAGACACTGAGGTGCTGGAGCGTGTCCAGAGACAGCAACAGGAAGGGGCTGGAGCACAAGTCTGCTGGGGAGTGGCTGAGGGAACTGGGGGTGTTCAGCCTGGAGAAAAGGAGGCTGAGGGGGGACATTACTGCTCTACAGCTACCTGAAAGGGGGTTGTAGGCAGGTGGGGGTCGGTCTCTTCTTCCAGGTAACAAGTGACAGGCTGAGAGGAAATGGCCCCAAGTTGTGCCAGGGGAGGTTTAGATTGGATATTAAGAAGAAAAATTCACCAGAAGGGTTATCAAGCAGTGGAACGGGCTGCCCAGGGAAGTGATTGATTCACCATCCCTGGAGGTATTTGTGGGACATGTAGATGTGGCACTGAGGGACATGGTTTAGTGATGGACTTGGCAGTCCTGAGTTAATGGCTGAATCTGATGATCTTACAGGTCTTTTCCAACCTAAAGGATTCTATGATTTTATTTATCATTCTCCTTTCAGGAGATGAAATTTTGTTTATTCTTCAGAAAGAAAAGTAACAAAGAAACATTATTACATTTAGAGAATTGTCCTTCATGAAATTTTTGCAGAAATAAATAAAATATAAATAGAAAAAATATTGCTAACATGTGAAATGACATTCAGATTTTAAAAAAACTTTATAGAATGAGTACATTTCTTAATGAATGTAATATCTTGTAAAACTGTAACAGCAGCAGACTAAGGGAGAAGTGTTGAATTATAATCAGGCTGTTTCAGAAAAAAAATGTAATATACACAGCCAATAATTTTATAAATAAAGTTTATTACACAATTACTCAAAGGTACTTTCATGGAAGTGTTTGCCATAGTATAATCAAGTGTAACTGAAGATAAAGCCTCAGTTCTCTGAGGCAAGCTTGGATTAAGTTTGCTTGTTTGTTTGTTTTGTTGTTTTTTTTAAACAGTGCTTCACTCTCTATTGCATGTTAGCATCTGATGGGAGAGAGGCACAGCTGAATATGTGTTTTCCTACATATGAGACAGATAGGTTTGCAAGATGCTTTAGGTACTATGGGATTCCATGTGCCGCAGCCCATCCTTTAGGGCAGAGATGGTTTATACCCCAGCCAGGGAGATGGGTAGTCGTACCTGAGGACACTGGCAGACCAGGACAGAGCAGGTGGGAGGGGATGCTGGCTGCTGACTCTGGCTCAGGTCACAAGAATGTATGGCTGGAGCCCATGCTTTCAGTCAAACATATTGCAATCGCTACGTAGAAGCATGTGTCTAAAAGGTCTAAGAAAAAAGCCACAGGGAAGTATTAGTGCATCGCTTCCACACTGCTGTCAGACAACAGAGTGATAAAGCACCAACACTCAGATTTGTTTTCTCCCTCCTTTCTAGGACTTCATGCCACACTGTCCTCTCTCTTACAGACAAATCACAGGCATTTCACTTGAACGTGTGTTTATTTGAATTGCGTTAGCAGGGATTTACTCTCTATAACCTTCAGCAAATTAATGCATTTACTCAGTAAATTATATGAATTATGTGCCTATACTGTGTTACTAAGAATATGCGGAAAATGTCTTCTTTTCTTGTTCTGGATTTTGGGATACTAGTCATGGACACAGTGCTGTCACACAAAGAGACACTGGAAAAAGGAGGCACGTAAAGACTATACTCCTGAGAAAGCTACTTGCTCAGAGTGATGCTCTGAGTGAGAACACGGCATTGTCCCCAAGAGTCAAAGTTGGGGCTGAACAATAGCCCCCTCCCTGGTCACCTGAGCATTGCTCTGCAGCTGAGGAAAGTTAAAATTACAGAGTCCCAGGGTAAAATGTAGCATGAGGTAAAACCTGCTGAAAGTCTAATTATCCCCATAGCCAAACATCAAACGGTTGGCACTGATCCCAGCGCACACATTTTCCTGGCTATACCTGGTTTTGTCGGCTGTTACAGAGAGGACTTTCATCCCAGCCTTCTTGATGAGATATTGAGCAACTAGTAATTAAATCAGTAAAAGTAAGTCTTGTCAAAGAAAAGGTGTTTCCATATTCCTCAAGCTGCAGCTTTTAGTCACAAGTCACGAAAATTTTCCTTCTACCATGCCAGTAACCTCCGTATAGAATTAGATCATTTTAGATGCAATGACATCCACTGGATAATGTTTTTTCATGAAAGGCAGAATGAAAGAAAACAAAGGTAAGATTGTGCATGTGTGTGTACGCAGGTGTGTGAGCATCATATTTACCAGCTGTAACTCTGGTAAATGTGATTGCAGTTGCCTTCCAGCTTCTGAAGTTCTTGGAGAAGGCAGGATTGTAGGACAGAGAGACACAGCCCTGCTACATGCACAGCATGATCCCGTAAACACCTTCTCTGTGGGAAACCAGGACCCCCAAAACATATGACTGAAACCCAAAACCAGCAGAATTACTTTCTGGTGTTTGCCACGCTGGCAGGTTGCAGGGTTTTTTTTAGGTGTTGCAGTTTCTTTATTCTTTGGGTAACATTACAACTTTCTTTGCCTTAGCTAGTGGAAGTGCAAGTCTGGGACAATGCAATTAAACAAAGGCAAGTGACAACAGAACAAGCCTGTTGACACACTAGTTACTCAGGCAATATCTACAGTAATAAATTAAGTAGTGCTGGGGAGCCTGGCAACTCAAATGTTCATAGTATTTGTAGGGCCATGACATTGATAGGACAATCTGAGAGTGCTCCTGACCAGTAGCTCCAACCTTTCCCAAGCTGGACCATTCCCAACAGGCAGTGTGTATGCAGGCATCCTGTGCATCAAATCTGCTGGCTCCTCTTTATCCTCTCCCTTTCTAAGAGGGGTCAGAATATTTGTGTCTTGAGGCTTTGTGCAGCACACCCTAAAGCACTTTTTATTTCATAGACTGACTGTGAATCCATTTAGGTTTCCTTTTAGTAATCGCTACAAAGTTTTGAATTACTTTGCACATTGAAGTGTTCAGTGGCTTATGATAAAATTACTGAATGGATGATTATCTGCTTTTAACAGTGTTGCACCTAAAACTCACCGGTTTCAGAGGAATCACTTAAAGTCCACTGGAGTAAAAGGGAGCAGAATTTCACCCACTGTTTCCAACAGTGATCACCTCTTGGATACTACTAAACATCACTCAGCATCACCAAAATTGCTTATGTCATTGTGACCGTATCTCTCCTCCTTGCCACTTAACTAACACAATTTTCTGGTTTAACTGTAATTTTGTTCCTTTTGATTTTCTATAGCTAAGATACACTTCAGATTTCTCCGCTGGCCTCTTGACAAATGTCCCTTGTTTAAATCACACCTTGAAGAATGGCTAAAGTTTTACCAAAAGGGGCTTACCCTGGCCTACCTCTTACCATCAAAGATGGCATTGGCCTAAAGGCAGTAAGATGAGCTGTCCCTTTAAAAGGGAAAAAAATCCTTTCTACTCCACAGTTCAAGTCATTACTGCCAAAAGGAGCTTCCAATCCTCACCTGACCTGCCACAGAGCCTTTCCATGCAGGCACTTTGTGTGCTTTATGATTGTGTTACCTCAAGTTAGTCTTTCTGGGATTAGGATAACAATTTTCACAAGATTTTAAAGCAAGATTATCAAGCCTGTCTACTCGAAGTCTTTCATAAAGTGCTTATTAAGACCTGGCAATAACCTCCAGTTTTATATAGGCTCTGAAGATAATAATCTTTGCCAAAAGAAATCAGGTAAGTTGATATTAACTATTCCAAATCTCAGTGGTTTCAACATGTACTTGGAGGAAACCATTTCAACTGTGCTATTAATACTTGGTGGAAATGTAGCAAATGAGTAGTTTTCTTAAATATATATATCTTGCAATTTATTAAATCCTCATAGAAATAAATCTGAACTTAAAAAGTAGTTGTAGCAATGTAATGAAACGTGTAATTGTAACGCAGGCGTATTTTCACATTAGCATGGACTATTTCTTTAGACCTGGTGTATCATGGTCTGCTTAAAATGAGAGATGACCTTTAGACCTTTGGAACTGAATGAAAGTAAGGAAATTAATACTCAAGGACTTTCCTTTTTTATTTCTTTGTTCTCTTCTGTTCTGCTCTGTTTAGCATGAAGACACGCGAAAACTACTTGATATCTGATTGCCCTCTGTTTGTACAGGAAAAATGAAGACAATTCAAACTGCATGGTTACCTGCCACATTAAAATGAGTTCTAATGAAGCATAGTTAATAAACACATCGGTTTTAGATTGCTGCTAATCCAGAGTAACAAAGAGGGATTTCATAGGGGTCTTCATGAGTGTATAAAGAGAATCTGAACTGGATTAAAATCTCCAGTTCAGCAGTTCAGGGAATTCTGGATCAACAGTTCTAAGTAAAATGGATTCTACTGATACCATTCAGCTTAAAACAAACAAAGGAGGATTATCATACCCAGTAGAGGTGAAGGAGAATTTGTAACTAAAGGCTTGACCTTCTGCCTGTATCAGATAAATGTTTGGAAGGAAAATATTCACTGAGTGAGTTTATGGGATTTGTCTGTCAGCTCATGGACGTGTGGCACCTGTGCCTTTACTGCCTGTGAATCTCAGTATGTTTTGAAATGGAAATTGTTAGTGATTTTGAGCTGAAGTACAATGAGGGTTTTGTATCTGCAATCTGGACTTGTATTTTGGTCATCACAGTAGTGTCACTTATGTTGCGGACAAAAGATATACAGTTACAAAATAATAAAGTCTTGCACCTGATAGATAAAAATTAGATATCAGATAACCAAAGTAATGCAAACACAACATGTATCGTAAGAGTTAATATTACTAATATCCACACTGCTGAGAGTTAAAGTATTTCAAGCAGCAGTTCTAGGAATATTTGTCACAGATGGCTTTGAAATTTAATTGGACAGCATAAATGTTCAGAGGCTTAATGCTGGGAGAAGATTTTGGAAAGCATTTAAAACTTAATGCTTCAAATTTAAATCAGTTTCTACCAATTAAGGAGTAAGGGCAGTATTTCCTAGAGTAATGTTCTTTGTACTCAGATTTCTCTGCCATTTGTTTTTAAGCATCTTGTACTGGCCAGGGGACAGCACAGTGCTACATCTGGCAGTCAGGCAAAATAAGGCCTCTCACGAATGGAGGATTTTCCATTATTTTATACCAACGTTATTTAGTATTTCTTTGCTAGAAATAGGACAGGATTTGGCTTATTATGATACATCCTTCCGGGTTATGTTTGCATGTTGTCCTGGTCATTAGATGTTTTGCTTGATTGAGTCTGTAGTTTATAATCACACTTCAATTAAATGTGGGTCTTACGGCCACACAAATGCCTGCTTTAAATTCCTGCTGCAAATCAGCATCGTATGTGGAGAAAAACGTGTGTGTTGGTTAGCATGGAGGAGCAGCTCAGTGGGGAGGGCAGCAGGGAGCTACAAATTCAAGTGAGCTGGAAAGCCTCTTCCAATGTGCTTCCAAGAACAACTTTGTATCTCACTCCATTTTGTTTCTAATTTTACAGCTCTGTTTTTCTTCTTTTTTCTCTCTCCCTTAAGATGCTTTGGTAAGACAGTTCCTTCATATGCCAATCTTCTTGCCTTTTTCTCTGTCTCTTATTAATGCGCTCTCTCTAGCCCCTGCTATAGCCTGCTGCACCAAATCTTCTGTCAGATGATTTTCCCCTGTCCCACCACCATGAACAACTCTGGGCCAGTTTAAATATGTCAGGAATTAAGTTAGATCCCTGATAGGAAATTACCTACTACCTATCAACCCTTTTACTTATGAGCTTTTGTAGAACAGTTGTGTTTGCACATCAGTCTGTGAAATGCTCTTACCAAGGATTTTGGTGTTAGTCCATGTGTGATTCACTGGTGACCTAGGAGAGCCCGTGTTCCTCAAAGCAGGTCCTAGAAGTCAAGTCTCCCCACTCTGCCATGAGTGCTGACCACCAATCTGAAGGGGCAGACTGAAAATGCCTGCTTCTCCTACCTCCTAGGTCTGGTTCTCTCACTTGCCATGCAGCCAAACCCTCATGAAGGGCAGAGGTTTGGGCTTCTTTGCCAGTCTGGGCTGCGGAGACCCTCCAGCCAACCAGTCTTGTGCCGCAGGGACAGTACATGCAGGGAACGGATCACGAGCAACATGCTCAGAAGGAGGTCTGTAGCACATAAACAGCCGTCATCACGAAGCATGACTCATGGTAATGCAGATCTTGCAGAACTAAGGAGACAGTCATTTCTCATAATACAGGAATAAAAATTCATGAAGTTCTACTAAGAAAACAGCAAATTCCCACTGCTGACCTCAGTCAAAGACATAACACAACAGTCTCCCCCTAACAGGACACTTAATTGACTAGATGCACCAGCCACTATAGCCCTCTTACTCCAAAACATACATAGTTACAAACCTCCCCTTGACATGATTGCCATCCCGCAACCCCCACTGACCCAGAGCCGGCCCTCCCCAACAGCCACCTCCCTGCACCTTTGCAAAGCACTAGTTCTTCATATTCAGCATCACCAAGGAGTATCTCCATGAACTCTTCTCCATTTCATACAGCCAAACCAAAGAGGGAAAAAAATATAAAAACTGAACAGAATCCAGAGGCTTGGATTAGTTTTATATCTACCTCAGCATGGGCTACGTCACCACTGCTTCCATCACGTCAGCATGTTAGCAGGTTTTAGCTAACCTACTAGTCTCCCCTAATTACAGAGTCCACAGATCCATAGAAAAAGCTGTTACAAGACCCAGCAAGCTTCATAATACCCAGCAGTGGAAGCAGGGATAGCCTTGCCTGGATGTCAGGCCCTGTGATTGTCACGGCAGCAATACATTCATGGTCTGTAGTCTGGTTGTTGGTCAGATCCCAAATATTGTTGCAAGAGTCAAGCTTAGGATTTTTGATGCTAGACTGGTCCATGGGACACTGGACTCTGTCCATGGATAATTAGTCCAGCTCACAGAAAACTGATGGGGTACCAAGTCAGGGGAATGAGATTTGGCCAAGGCTTCCTCTCTGCCTCAGCTCTGTTCTTCTGAACATGCTGTGCAGAAACCGTGGATGTGTATAGGCTTGGGGTCGAGTAAAAAGGATTAGGCAGATGGACTGAATAGATGCGATGAACTGGCTAAGAAGCTTCTCAGACCTTTGTTTGAATAGCAGAGCTGTCACTTAAACACTTTTGACTCATCAGATGAGCAAACACAGACGTTTCAAACACAGAAATGCTTGGTATCATTTCATCGTCCCAAGGAAGAGTCTCTTTAGGACCATTAGGAACAAATCAGCTGTTTTCAGAATGTGTTAATTCTCTAGTGAACTCAATATGAGAAAGATTTTAAACATGATGATAATAGTTTGTTAATCAAACCGTATTATCTTCAAGATAATGATTTGCTGCGTACTTGCAAGATTAGCTACTCCAAGAAGATATGAAAAAAGTCTTTTGGATTTTTTTTGCGAATTTTTACAAGTTTCCTTATTTTCTGACAACTACAGAGCCTTGTGTAGTTTACAAAAAAAATGAGGGAACATGTAAAGAAGCAGGAACTTCCCTTTTTTTTTCTAACCACTAATTAAATCTTTGAAACCTGGAAAGCAGCTTATTGTCTGAAAGGCATAGCATATTAATCTCTCCCAAGCAACTAGGCAAGGCAGTACAAGACACAACTTGGTGACAATAATTAACTACCGAAATCCGAGACTAGGGATGACCAGGCAAGCAACGTTTCTGCAGAAAAGGAGCTCAGTTGTTATTTGGTCTGAAATTGAACATAGGTAATTTAATCTGGTTTCAACAGAAAAGGTTTAGACACCTGATGTGTCAGTGTCCTTTTGGGCACAGATCATCCTGCCAAAAAAGAGGGTGGTGTAGATGATCTTACCAAGTCCCACCAAAGCCACAGTTAATGTAGGACTCAAAAATCAAGTTACATACCAAATTCATGACAGCTGCATATACACAGCAAATACTGTTTATGTGATTACTGATTCTTTTCCATTTACACCACCAATCTTTTCTCTGCATCCCAGAGATCTAGTATTTCTCTCATGGTCACATTTGGGACAAGGGTTGGATAAAATTGCACCATATCCCAAACTTTAACACCACCAAAATAGTATTTCTTTCTCCTAGAGCAGCCAAACCTACTGGAAGTCAGAGTCCATAATGCAGTGGTTCTGCTGGCACGTGGTAGCGAAGATGAGCTTGGGCTTTCTGTGTCTCTTTCTGGTTTTCAACACAGGTAAGGATGATGGCTTGGTGTTCCCCAGGGAATAACCCAGGTGTCTCTTTCCCAGTTGCCCCCATAGCCCCTTTCTCACATCCATGGCAGATTTGGTTCTTTCACCCTGTGTAGGCACGGCTGATGTGCTGGACCTCCAGGGCTGATGCCATGCAGTAGGACAGACCAGATGATGGCAAAGGTCCATTCTTGGATCCCACACCATGAACCTGGAGTCAGAAAGGTTTAGATGGAAAGAGAGAAAAGGGCTAGGAGAGCTCTATAACCTAGATTGTCAGTCCAAATGTAGCTGCTACTGAGTGAGAGTTGTTAATATAGCTGACTAGCAGTGTATGAGGAGTCACAATTTACAGGCATGTACCATTTTTCCTTTATATATGTTGTCATGGTGTCATGGTTTAACCCAAGCTGGGAACTAAGTACCACACAGCTTCTCTCTCACTCCCCCACCTCAGTGGGATGGGGAGAAGAATCAGGAAAAAAAAGGTAAACCTTGTGGGTTGAGATAAGAACAGTTTATAATCAACATGATGATGATGATGATGATGATGATGATGAAAAAGAAAGAGAGATAAGAATAAAACCCAAGGAAAGAAAACAATACAATTGCCTACCACCCGCTGACCAATGCCCAGACAGTCCCTGAGCAGTGATCAGCCCCTCCTGGCCAACTCACCCCCAGTTTATACACTGAACATGAAGTTCTATGGTATGGTATATCCCTTGGGCTAGTTCAGGTCAGCTGTCCTAGCTCTGCTCCCTCCCGGCTTCTTGTGCACCTGCCTACTGGCAGAGCATGGGAAACTGAAAAGTCCTTGACTTAGAGCAAGCAATACCGAGCAACAGCTAAAACATCAGTGTCTTATCAACATTACTCTCATATAAATCCAAAACACAGCACTGTACCAGCTACTAGTAAGAAAATTAACCCCATCCCAGCCAAAACTAGGACATATATATAAAAAGAGAAAGAGAAATGTATCCAGGGATTGTCTTCTATACAAGGCATAGACTTTTGTACAAACAAGGACAAGCACCCAGGTTTCACCAGTTTAGGTATAAAGAATTATGCAGCCCCATCTCCTCTTTCTTCCCCTGCTTCCAGTCCTACAGATTTCATCTTACTGAAGAGGAAGCTGAACCCAGATTTCCTACTCCCTGGTGAGAGCTTATTAGGTTCTAATGCAGAGCAGGGCATCACCACCATTGAGGTGAGCCCGCCTCACCACCAGCTCCCAGGAAAGGATGTCTCTCTGGGGAGCTTGGATGGACTGAGAAGCTGAAGCTTCAGATGGGCCATGTGAATTTAATATTTGCTAGCACTGGCTCATTTGGGGATCCTTCTGGATTACTCTTTGGAGGCACTCAGCTCTCCACTGATATGATAGGGTACCTAGCACCAAACTCCTGTGCTTCAACTTGTCCTGCAATGCCTAAATCACTGCTCTGTACCTTGCCCTTGTTGGCCTCCAAGGGAATCCCAGGATGTGAATCCAAACTCCTGAGCCCAGCTTCAGTTCATTTCTCCTATAACACAGCTCTTGAGAACAGTACTCAATTGAATGACTGTTCTGAATAACAATCTCACAGCCTGTGCAGATTTGTGCAGATTTGGCCTGATTACGCCATGGGCCTCGCAGTCAGTATTGTGTGCAAGTCTAGTGCAGATCTCTCCAACAGGTTGTTGCTATTTTTTCCTTTTGATTCTTGAGTTAAGGGGACGAGCTCAGATATTTAATCTGCTTTCTTTCTTTAGTTAGCATCTAAATGACCCGTCAAGTCCTTTAGGACATCCTTATTTTTAGGCACTTGATGAGCTGATGTTGTGGATACTCAGTGGCCTGCTTTGCAGTGCTGATGTTCATCAACTTCTGAGCTATAATAAAGGAGAGCAGCAAAGCAATCCAGGAAGACAGCTCAACAGAGAGTTGCTTGGTATCTCAACAGGGAAAACTGTCTCTCTTCACTTCACAGCTTCATGCATAAGGAAAGAAAATAAGAAAGAGAAGCAAGTGGCAGTGCTGGCTACTGCAGGTAACAAGCAGCGTGTCAGGAGACACCGTGTGGGACTGTTAATGGGAGTGGGAGGTGGCATGCTGGGCATGGAGGTGGCAGCAGATGGACCTTTCTGCAGAGCCTGTGAGCCCCAACCACCCCTGCTGCAAGGGCTCCTCATCTGACCCAGGGCTCACTCAGGTCCTTGGCCGTTTAACCTCTGTCCTTCCAAAATCCTAAAAGCTCTTCATTCCCTTTTGTTTTCCCTTTCCTCTCTTCTACACTGTGGACAAGCCCTGGGGTGCAGCTTGGTTTCAAGCTGGTTGAAAATAATACTGATGTCATTGGAAAATTGCATTTCTCCCCAAATGAGATTTTGTTTTCGTCTTGGCTTTCTGTGCTTCCTTTTCTGTCCTGCTCTGTTTTTTCTCTCTCTGTCATGCACGCAGGCCTTCCTCCTCGCACACACACAGATACCACACTGCTCTGCTTCTGCACGACTCTGTGAGAGGGAGGCAAAGGAACATCCTTGCAAAGTTTGACTCAGGAAAAACAAATAAGCAATGCCAACAGAAAGAAAGCATGTTAAAATAAAAAATACAGCTACAGCCCATTTATTCTGTCGTAGCACTACAGCCATCAAGGTAAGTGGGAAAAAAAAGTAATGAAATCCGTATTGCCATCCCAATTCCATGTTGCATCGGGGAAGGGGAACATTTCCTAGGGCCTGCCCCCTCCGTTCGTGATCTGCAGAGCGAGCCGCCGCGCTTCTGGCAGTAAGTACCCACTGCCCGGCGCGAGGGGGCGCCAAAACGCCAGGTCGCGCCCGGCGGCCTGCTCGGCCTCTGCTGGGGGCTGCCCGGGGCCTGCCTGAGCTCTGCCCGGCCATGCTCAGCCTCTGCTGGGGCCTGCTGAGGCCTGGTGGGGCCTACCCGGGCCCTGCCTGGCCCTGCTCGGCCTCTGCTGGGAGCTGCCCGGGGCCTGCCTGAGCCCTGCCTGGCCCTGCTCGGCCTCTGCTGGGAGCTGCCCAGGGCCTGCCTGAGCCCTGCCTGGCCCTGCTGGGCCTGGGGCCCTGCTGAGGCCTGCCTGGGGCCTGCCTGAGCCCTGCCTGGCCCTGCTGGGCCTGGGGCCCTGCTGAGGCCTGCCTGGGGCCTGCCTGAGCCCTGCTCAGCCTCTGCTGGGGTCTGTTGAGGCCTACCCGGGCACTGCCTGGCCCTGCTCGGCCTCTGCTGTGGCCTGCTGAGGCCTGGTGGGGCCTGCCCGAGCCCTGCCCGAGCCCTGCCTGGCCCTGCCCGAGCCCTGCCTGGGGCCTGCCTGAGCCCTGCCTGGGGCCTGCCCGGCCCTGCTCAGCCTCTGATGGGCCTGCAGAGGCCTGCTGGGGCCTACCCGGGCCCTGCCTGGCCCTGTTTGGCCTCTGCTGTGGCCTGCCTGAGCCCTGCTCGGCCTTGCTCAGCCTCTGCTGGGGCCTGTCCAAGCCCTGCCTGAGGCCTGCCTGTCCCCGCCCGAGCCCTGCCTGGGGCCTGCCTGGCCCTGCCAGAGCCCTGCCCGGGGCCTGCCTGGCTCTGCCCGAGCCCTGCCTGGGGCCTGCCCAGCCCTGCTCAGCCTCTGCTGGGCATGCTGGGGCCTACCCGGGCCCTGCCTGGCCCTGTTTGGCCTGTGCTGTGGCCTGCCTGAGCCCTGCTTGGCCTTGCTCTGCCTCTGCTGGGGCCCTGCTGAGGCCTGCCTGGGGCCTGCCCGGGCCCTGCTTGGCCTCTGCTGGGGCCTGCTGAGGCCTGCCCGAGCCTTGCCTGAGGCCTGCCCAGCCCTGCTCAGCCTCTGCTGGGGCCTTCTGAGGCCTGCCTGGGCCCTGCTTGGGCTCTGCTGGTGGCCTGCTCAGGGGAGTAGGTGATAGGGAGCCTCACATAAATTTTGGGTACTATCGCACTGCCAGCTTTATCTTGCTGTTTTCCAGATTCCTTTCTGCACTCCTGGCATCTTTATTTCTCACCACATGTTTTCCAGTGCACTTCAATACATAATCCGCTCATTTTGTTTTTCCCATTCTGCAAGGTCTGCATATAAGTAGGGAATTCAAAACCATTTCCTTGTGCCTTCATGCAGCCAGCTGCTCAGGGACCCCTTCTTTTTCAGAGCTGCCTGCAAAGTCTGTGGATCTGGCTGCTATTAACCTGACAGAGCTGGTGAACAGTATGCTGAACACAGCGCTCAGAGGTAATGTGACAGGGCTGGGCAGGTCAGGCAGGCTGTCAGTCCAGCAGTGAATGCAATAAAGAACTAACAATGCTAGCAGGGGAAGCCATAAATGCATGCCACCTGCCTCCAGAACTGATTCTAGGAGCACATTACCCTTGTGCATTTATAATGCAGGTAGCTGTCTGCCCCAAAGAATATAGAAATCAGTATGTGTTTGTGTATAGAGACAGCATAATGGGATGCCTTTAGAAAGCACTTTATCAGTGTAGGTTCAAATTAAAAAAGAAGTAATACAAATGGTCCTTCCCTCAGTGGAAATGAGAAAGAATTGAGTCTCAGGTAGCTGTATAGTGTCAGCACCTCAGGAGTCTTTTTAGAAATTGAATGAGCAGAGTCAAAACATGGTGTTGTCATAATTTGTTCCAATTGCTAATAGCATGGACATTTGTTTCTGCAGGTACCAAAAAACCCTTCTCTTTGCTGAGTGTCACATCTTATAGCTCATTTGCCTTCCACAAAGTGTCAGTCACCATTTATAACAGTGAGTGCTTTGTTGCTTTGCTCCGTGCAGGAGCATTTTGTCTCACACAGCTTGTGCATCAAGACACTGATTTTTTTCTGTCTTTCCCTACAGTTTCTAACGTGAAAAATGTTGACCCTGGCAAGTTCCCTATGCATTACTGCTACTGTTTGAACAACATGACAAATGACTTGACAGGTGGGTACACAAGAGAAGTTGGAAATTGCATGTTCTTAAGCTGAATTACTTCCTTTGGAGCTGAAAGCTGTAGCCTAAATTCTGCAGACTTCATCCTTATAAGTAGCATCACCATACTGAGTTCAACAGCCATAACTCATGATGAGTGGCTGCTCTGAAACTTCGGGGTGACTCCATGAACTTAGTCTCAGATGGCTGTACCCAGCCAGCCAGTCTGGGGTCGAGCCATCTGTCAAGTGACCAACACGGTTTACCCAGCAGAAAGATCTCCCCTTCCTCCTCAGACTACAAAGAGCAGTGCAGGAGAGACAACCCAGCAATGTATGTACATTACCTTCTTCACTTTCACTTTTCTGAAATAACCCACAGGAGATGAACAAGGGCTTCTCTGCACCAACAGTAATTTCAGTAACTTCAATGAGTCCAACAGGAGTGAAAAACAAGGCTTTATATCTTCATAGAGCTGTTTAATGGAGTGTAAAATACTACTGGGCAAATCCTTCACCTATAATACTCACTCACACCCCTGGTCTCACAGTATTTAACATTTCAGGATGGATCTGAGCACTTGAATTCCATGGCTGGTTAATGTAAGATATCAAGAGTAGCTCAGTAGCTAGGGACCAGAACCCATTCTCTCTAAGCTTCAAGTGATGACCACACACATGAGCCACAATGGCTTTCATGGCTTTTTCTGGACCCACACATCTCACAAGCCTTATTGCATAATGACCCAGTTTGCCTTGGAGGATAATGGAGAAACTTTAATCTTTCTGTCTCAAATCCAGAACATCTTGGTGATTAGAGCATCCTCCCAAGTAGCAAAAATTCATGGCCCAGCACAGGGCTCATGCCTGTCATTCCTTAAGTGAAAACATTGAGCTGTTACTGCTAGGACCTGTTACAAAAAAGCCGTAACACCACACCACCAGTAGCCATTTTTTGAGCTGACAGCAACATCATCGGTATGTCTGAAGTAGACCTCAGAGGAGAGAATCAGATGCCTCCTGGAAGGTCCTACATGGCAGACAGGCAGTTAGTGCAGGCAAAGCCTACAGGTACAGCACTCTAAGTAGAGTTACTTTAAATTGTTCTCTTGAACAGATAGATTCCATTTAAGTTTACTTCTAGGCACATTGGTGCTATTGTGGATATCATCTTTGAAATATACTTCTGCAGAATATTCCAGTGGCTTCTGAAGTCAACTCCTGTCCAGCAGAAACATTTTGAACATTAAAATATTTTAGACATTGTCATGTACAAGTATATATCCAAAATATGATCACATATAAAAGTGATTTTGTGACTTAGCATAGATGATAGAATATGTGTTTTCAATCATAAACTTTCTGTTTTGTTGTCAGATTTTACAGCTTTACTTGTTGATATTGTTGGAAACTCCACCAGTTATCTCACAGAAATTTTCAAATCCACTTCTATTCTCTCAGGTTTGCATTTCCTTTTAACATGTATCATTGTCTTATTTGTCTGACTTACTCCTGGTATGGAAACAAACATAAAAATGTGTATAAAAGCCTGTTCCTCTTACTCAGCAGGATTTTTCTTGCAAAGCATGGATTGCAGTTGTAAATTAAGTCTCCTTAGAGGAACTAAATATATATGTAATATGTATATATATGATATAGAAACATACATGTTTCTATGAATAGCTATGTTTTGTTTGAAAGTTTGGTGAATTATTACTAAATACTGGTATTTTTGGGAATTAAAATTCCCAAAGAATAATTATTGGCTATATTATCTTAATTTTTTCCGTGTAAATATACTTGTAATTTGGAATTTAACTAGGTAGGAATATTTCCCCTAGAAATATTAGCATTTGGATTTGATGACGGTTCAAGGTTTTTGTCAGAAGTCAGATCAGAAGGAAAATATTTGGCCAGCTGCAGTAGCCACATACCGTTTCCTGGGGTTTTTTTCAACCGTTTAAGATAGTATCATATAATGAAAACTGGTAACAATGATCTGGTTTACATTTTTTTGCCTTTCAGTACCTCAGAGCAATGATTCAGATTGTATCTACATCTGTGTGATGACAGGGCAGACAGGTAGAAGTTAAAACCATTCCACCCCAAAACATTGCCATATTTATTCTCTAGAAACAAGTCATTCTTGATATTTATAAGCATTTCCATTTACAGGGAGAAATTTGTCTGACTTTTGGAAAATGCTGGAAAAGTCTCCTGTTATTAATTACACGTTTTCCAGTAACACATCTTCTGACCTGGGTAAGTACATCCTGGGGAATAAAAGGAAACAGCAGCAACAGTGAAAATCACATCCAGGTAGCACTTGCAAAGAATACTCCATCTTCATAATTTAAACATTCTTTAAATATATTATTTTATATTTTTATATTACTTATATATATACATATATTTTATTATCATTAAAATAGAATATTTTCTATTGTTATCAATGTACTGTAATATTTATATTAGAAATATAAGTAAAATTTACAAACTTTTAATTTATTAGCTACAAGGTCTTCTAGTGGAGGACCAAACAAAACTTCCTAGGATGAGAGCTTTTACAGAATTCAGCACTGACTGGGGAGGGTTTCTGGTGCTCTTAATCTAAATATGTACCTTCCTTAGCACTCAGCACAAATTACCTCCTACCTTTACATGAGTTACTTTCAGAATGGAGTTGAATATATTCAGCCAGTGTGCTGCGTGGCTCCTCCACCCCAGACTGCTTTGCCAGGTTGAGCTGCACTTCAGATGCTCACCTCTCATTGCTGCTCACCTCTCATTGCTGCTCATGACTATTTCTCATTTTCAATGCTTTTTCAATGATTAAAATTGAAATTTCTCATTTTCAGTTTTCAATTATTAAAACAGGCAAATAGATACTGAAATCAGTGGCAAGTTTACCTGTGCCGAAAGCTGTAGGATGCTTCTCTTCTGTTAAAAAAAAAAATAAATCAAGGACACTTTGCCAAAAATTACTTTAATTAGAAAAGACAACAGCTGTTGTGATTATACCAGCCTTTTTTTTTTTTTTTTCCTTTTTATCACACAATATGCAGTGGATGGTGAGTGTTCTAACTCTTGTCTTCTCATACCTCAAAGACCTAGATTCCATTTTTTCAAGTTTCATGAAATTACAGGAAGACCCAAACAAAACAGTGGATCCATCAACAGAACATGCATGGACATTTAAAAGTAAGCGGATATTGTGAGATCTAAATTTATATTCTTAACATCTTGACAAGTGGTCATGTGTTTGCTGCACAGCACTGTGATGTTGAACTATAATTACAGAGTAAGATAAAAGTTTGTCTGAAACAGCAAAATACGAGGTCAGTAGTGCACTGAATAGCAGGAGGATAGAAAAACTATTTTAAGAAGCCATTTTATTAGAAAAAGTTTTCTCAAGAGGCAGAGAAGTAAAGAAAAAATGGTTGTTGGTTTTAAACAACAAAGAAAAGATTATTTGAACTATTTGATCTCCTTTTTTATTGTAATTTTTTCTGTATTTTTCTCTATCTTTGACTGTACGTGATGTTCAGTTGTGAGTACCTGAGCATTTCATAATTTCAGTGCATTTAGGTTCACCACAGAGCTAAAAAATAGAAAAATGCTAGTCTGCCTCATTTTGAAAGCCAAAAAGCAAGGCTTCACACTTGCTCATGCATAGTAAGCCAAGAGAAATTCAGACCTTGACTTCATACCTCCTCACCACTGCAGCTGCATATCTGTACAAAGTTTCTACATGTTCCCTGGTCAGTCTGCTGTCTTTTTATAAGGTCTTTTGATTTGTTTAACCACATAACAACCTTTATTCTTTTCCAGCCCCAAATGTCATTCCTGCCACAAAATGTCGTCAGTTCTCAAATTCCAGTATCTGCCCTCCAGTATCTGCCTGCTCCCCTTCACATAGACAAGAGCTTTCATCTCTTCCCTCTGTAGTAAAGCAGTTCAGGAAATACAAAATAATTTATGTGAAGAAAAAACCCACTATTTTTCAGGAACACTTCAGTTTCTTCTTTTGTTTATGAAAGCTTGCACATTAAAATGTTCTTAGTTAGAATTTCAAACATTATTGGCACTCATTATGTTTCCATATTTAAAATGAAATCGAGAGGTAGCCTAATCACCTGCCAGGGGAAGTACTTAAGGAGTAGATGGGATTTTCAGGGTGTATTTTAGATATTATTGCTCCCCAGTGTGTTATGCTTGCTACCGCTATGAGGCATTGGCATCTACATGTTGTTGGCACCCTTCTGTCTCCTCTGCTTCTCCAGCTACCGCGATCCCTCTTGCCCAGAAAGGGGATGAAATCCCCACCACAAGGTTCCCACCATGGCCAAAGACGGTTGGAGCTAAAGGATCAGGGTTTCCATCACCACATGTGGATGCTTCCAGACCACGAGGCACAGCCAGGCCCCCTCCGACTGCTGCAGGGAGCTTGGCCCCATTGCCAGCCCTGCAGCTCAGCCCCAGTGAGTATGGCAAGGAGGACTGACACCTGCTTTATCCTGCTAGTGGTGGGGTTTGGCCAAAAGCTGAAACTGCATCTCTGAGGTGGAGGTTGGGACACCCTTCAGGGAGACCCGCTTTGCATCATTAGTGAGTCGATTTCTATATTGTAGAAGTGCTACAATCAGTTACAGGGTCCATCCAGCAGTTTCTTATGCTTTGGGGAAAAACTAAGTCTTGCTGCTCACTTCTGCTACCCACGTTTTCCCTCACAGTTTGCTCCAAGTTTGGTGAGCAGACCTGTAGGAAAGCAACGCAGAGCTGCTTCTCTTGGTCTTCACTAAACGTACCTTCTTTAAATCCTACCTTCCTCTAGCCCAGGGGTCCTCAAACTTTTTAACCAGGGGGCCAGCGCGGGGATGCAGTGGCAGGCAGCCATCTGCGGCTGCTTGGTTTCCCCCCCAACCCCGGGGGGGGAGGGGGGGGGGGGAGGGGGGTTCTGTAAATACCGGGGGCCAGATTGAGGAACCTGGGGGGCTGTATCTGGCCCATGGGCCATAGCTTGAGGACCCCTGCTCTAGCCCATGGATTTTTCAAGATCAAACAGAGTACAGCTTTTGCCCTTCCTTTTTCATCTTGACATTTTTATATGCCACTGGAAGAACTGGGTGAGGGACTTTGGCTGTTGAGCTGTCTCATATATAGCAATTCTTCTCAGTAGACAGATAAATAACAAATATCCCGAATGACACGAAGCATGTGTCTTTCTGTTCCCATAGCTGACATGTACGCATTTTGGATGCAGACAGTGTCTCCTCAAGAAACCAGTAAACTGATGCAAACAGAGCCAGGTAAGATTGATCTGCGATAGTAACAAAGTGTTGGCACATTTATGAAATAGAAAATAATATATATATAGAAATAGGTGACTGTAAAATATTTATACATCAGTGTCTGTATGTTTATTAGTGGTCTGTGACTTCAGCTTTCTGCCCCCCCCCCCCCCCCCCCCGCCTTATTCTTTCACTCAATCCTTTTTTTTTTTCTTCTTCTTTTTTTTAAATGTCAAGGCAAGTTATGTTCTTTTCCCTCCTTCAGATTTGCCTTCCTCAGTACTGTCTACACCACCCTACAGACCTGGGGTGACACTGAAACTTTACTCAGCTACCAGTAAGTAACTGCATCTCATGCAGCAAAAAAAGTTGTACGTTTGAAAGTATATCAATATGCAAAATTTCCCACACAGAAACAACATAAATATTTAATTTACCTGATACCTTATGTATGTAAAACACCCACAATGTCTAAGGTACCGCTTCCATATTTGTTTGTGAATCATACAGTGTCACATGTTCAAAATATAGATTATACTGTGGTGATAGAAGTCCGTTTGTCAACTTTAACATCGATTGGTTACTGAAGAATCTTAAAATTCATGCATTCTTTCTAAAATAAAGTGTCATATTTTAAATCTCCCTATTGGTACAAATAAAATGATTAAGTCAATCCGTGCTGCATGAAATCTCCAGAATTGCCTTAAATTTACAATACTGCAAACTTCCTTTTCAGCTAAAGAAGGATCATTATCAACTAGATTTTCAGGAAAGTTCAATTCTTCCTTTTAAGCACCAAAATAAAGAGCTAGAAATTAAGAGTTAGTATAAGATTATGTGTCACTCCTCTTAGAAGTATCATAAACTCACGTTTGCAATAAAATTATATTTACGGATATATTACAATATTACAAAGTATAGTATTTATTTATATTTATTTTTAGCGTTTCTATTTATATATAATATATATAATATAAGCATTTATATTTATATTATTTAATAAGATATTACATGTTTTGAAAATGTGGACCTGATTCAGTGCCAGGAAGGGATTTTGAACTCTGGGAGAGCCCAGCTGCGACTGTGTATGTGTCTGAGACCAGGCTGCCTCTGGAGTACAAAAGGAATAAATCTCAGCCACAAATCCCAGTCTTGGGGTCTGAAGGTGACTAGTTCAGCTCTAGGTACAAGCATCATGGGCACCTACAATTAGGTAAAACGCACTCCATCCTGTAGATATCTTTAGTACCCTTGGGGTCCTTCTACTCCCAGTCTGGTGTCTTTGCTTCCAGTGGTGTCACGGGAAACCAAGCCACTTGGCCAGCTGAGCAGCAGACAAAGTACAGCGGAAGCTGCATGTATATCACAGTTCCTTATTATATACTCCCTGTTAACCTGGTAGTTAAGGAAGTAATTTTAAGGGATACATTGGCGTGTATACTCCAGCATTGATACTGACGTGGAAAGAACGATAGAATTATGATGTTCTATTGGAGGGAAAATCCAGACTGCCTGTCCTGGGTTCCAGATAAAATTGACATACCTGTATTCCAGACTGGGACTGTGATTGTCTGCTGTTTGGTGCAGCATAATCTTTTTAGGAACAGAAATTTGGTAGCTACCACTGAGGTTGGTGTGTAAACTCCTGTAGTACATGAAGCTGGGGCAATGCCTGTGCTCAGCTCAAGACTAGAAAGGTAAAAAATGTTCCTCACTTTTCCAGAATAAGCAGGTAGCTCAGTTCCAAATTTTCCAGTTTGGCTGCTTAAAGCTGTGATGGAGCTAGGAGCTCATGGGGCACTCTGGGAAGAGGCTGTTCATGGTCCCCCTGTTGACGATGACTCTGCTGTTACCACAGATGAGTGGGAACATGAGTCTTGCTGGGTGGTGAGGACTACTGGAAGGAATTTTGGAAATCTGTCCCTCAACTGCTTGTGTTTCTGTGTGGCAGCTGTCTAAGAGAAGCATAGACACCAGGTAGTGCAAAGATAATGTATTGAACTAAACTGCAGGGGTCTTCTGTATCATTTGGACTTGATATTGTAGGGAAAACCAGAGTAGTCTAAAGAACTAAAATGCCAGTCAAATAATATGTTTGGAAATCTAGCAAATACAACAAAAAAAAATAATTATTGAAAACATGAGCAAATAAAGGCCTGAAAATTCTGAAGGAAAGCAAAGAGAAATGCTGATTGTATGGTTTGTGATGGATTAGTAGGAAACATGAAAAAATAAACTGCACCGTTCTGGTATTGTCAAAGGAAATCATGGGGTTTTGATATGGATTCCTAATAAATCTGACAAAAAGAAAACCGCTGTTTACAGGCTGTGAAAACAGGAGAGGTAAAGAAAAAAACTGAGCATCACCAGCAGGTTTTTGCACAAAGGGAAACTCTGCAGCCTTGTGGTTCTGCTTATGGAGCTGACCCAGGGCACTGGGGATACAGTCATCTCCCTGGCTCCATACAGGTAACCCTGGTGTTTTCATTTTGGGATTACCTGGAGGCTTAAAATCCAAATTCTGGTCTGGATTCCCTGGTAATCTCACCTTTTCTAATATTTTCATACTGACTTCTCTTGGCTCATTGCTGAATTCTAACACAACTTGTCTGTAAAGGGTTTGGTTGGTTTTTTTGGATGGAAAACATATTTGAGTCAGAGAGAAAGGTTCTTTCACAAATCTTCAATTTTTCTGTCACTGGGAATAATCACATAGTAGGTGGGCAGTGGTATCTTACAATTTTGGTGTCATTTGCTTTTTCCCGTGGTTTTGCTCTTGTTGCCTATTGCAGAATCCAGGACCAGGATCCTGTGCTGTCACTTTTTGTAGCTTTTGCTGTTTCTGATTGTGTTTTTCATAGTTCCTAGTCCTGTTCTGGTTGGCTGAGTTTTATGAGCATGTGTTGGGTTTCTTGTCTTTCTTTCCCTTTCTTTCTCTTTTTTCTTTTTTTTTTTCTTTTTTTCTTTTCTCTTTCTTTTTTTTTTTTTTAACTTATACTATTAGGAAAAAAGCATTTGAGAGCATATGACTCAGTGGGGCATCCATTTTCAGAAATAAATAATGTTATCAGAGTTAAAAATACTGACCGTGAAAGCCAAATTTTGACAACACCATCAAGTGATCATGCAAACACAAGTCCTGCAGAAAGGCAGTGTCAGGGAAGAGTGGGAGGAAACTGTTGCCTAGGAGGCCTAAGAACACTGCAGCAATAACCTACCTACTGAGACATGTTTTGAAGGAGAAGACTCACTAGTGCTGAGCCACAGAGCAGGTCTTGATGTAAGAGGCTTTTCAAACCATAGAGATAGGAAGCCAAATATCCTTTTTTGATCTTTCTTTCATTTTACTTCTGTTTAAAGAGCTCAAAATACCAGAGTCCTCATCTTACACCCCATGACATACATTGGTTGCATGAAGAAAATGAGCCAATGTCTTACCACGTGAATATAGTTTGACTTCTTGACACTCTGGATGGTGTGAAGAGAAGAATTTAAGATGAACTAGGTCTTATCTTGATTGGGAGCCAAGGAATATGTTATGGCAATTCTTATCTATCAAAAATTCTGCACAAAAACTAAGGTTCTCTGCATGTGTTATTTGCTTTGGGTGAGTTCAACTTAAGGATTAAATAATGGCCAGCCAACTAGAAGTTGCTGGAGTGTATGACTGGACTTGTGGTGGGCACAGTTCATGTGCCAATTGCTGTCTGGTGACTACACTATAGACCCTGGGGAACCTAGGACTGGGAACCAGCCCATTTTGAAAAGGCTGGAAACGTGGATTTCAATGTGATCAGGGAATGGAGAGTTTATCACAATGTCTATCACAAACTATGACGACAGAGGCTGTCTACATATAGGAATTGTGCATTTGAGGAAATAAATCAAACAGTGGGTTCACAAAGCAATGAAGGGCATCCATGATGCTCTGAAGGCTGAGACATTAGTCCAAGAACTCATTTCTTAAATCACAAAAGTGGATGCCAACAATAAAATATACAAGTGTGCATATTAGAGCGTGCAGGGAGGGATATTGGCAGTCTAAATCACTCACAGTAGCCGTAACATTGCTTTTCACTGGCAGCAAAATTTAATTTCAGTGTCAGAGAGATGGGATATTCAGTATAATATTGGGAAAGTCCAATTACTACCGCAAGAATTGGTCACCTATCTGGCTGTGACAGTTACACGGTAATTTTAAATAGAGCAAAGCTCTGCACAGGGAGCTGTGGTTCCTGTGTTTCTGTGCTCCTTTGACTGACTCAGTTTCTTAGGAAAGAAAATTCTTAGAAAAAGAAGTTCTGAAATAAATTCCTACTTTAATTTTTTTTAAAAAAAAATTCAATCCAAATCTTTAGGAATTTACAAATTGAATACCAAAAATACATTTCACAGTAGAAATTTATTACAGAAGAAATATAAAACATTGCTATGAAGTGCTGAGAATTTTAATTTCAACCATATGATGTAGGTATACTATCCAATGCAAATAAAATTAAATATAACATTCATTGAAAGAGAACTTCAGCATTAAATAAATATAGTATTATGTTAATGTGACATTAATTTAAAATTAAGTGATTGTCAAAAATGAAAACCAAAGCAATTTGTTTAACTTTCAGCTTTTTGATTTAACTTTTCTTTCCCACATAGATGAATCCAAATTGAAATTGCAGTCATTCAGCTTACATTTAGGTAAAGCTGAATTTCTGCTGTTAAAACGTATAGCTTGAGTAAAGCATTTAACACCTGTTAGGCAGGGTAGCGAGTACCCACTTCAGTGGAGACTTAGATTCATTGGAGGGTGGCCTTTAGTGAGTTTTTATTATTCACAGAAACTCTAACATGACCTTTCATGAGCAACTTATATGAAAACCATATTGCCGCATGCTTTGATGTTCGGTTATTAACAAGAAGAGTGTTTATTAAAGCAAGAAGTCATTAATTTTTCATTGCCATAGAGTGGAAAAAGATCAAGGTGTGTCAAATGCTAGTAAGTGGACAAAGCCTGATGACATTTATGAAAAGCTCCTAAGATTAAGAGAAATGCTGCTCCCTTTTGCCCATCTCTGACTGATCATGATACTTGTGTAGCACCTTTGACACACAGCCAGTTTTCAGAGGGGCCCCTGAGTTTGAGAGCTGCAAGTGCCTGCCTATTACTCCTCCATGGCTCCTATTACCTTCGACAAGCACTGGCAGAAGAGAAATAGTTTTGTAGCGATCTCTTTCAGGTTGGCAGAACCTTTATTTTTCTCCTGCCCGTGAATGCCATTTTATATTAAACTTTTTGTAGGCACTAGATGACTCAAGCTTATTTCAACAGAACTTCATTAGTCCAAATTTAACCTCTGTAACCTCTCCTATCATATAACATAAGATGGCCCAAAGCTATAAAGCATGTGAGACATGTGAACCTGGAAATGCAATTACACTGTCTAAGGGGATTATACTCTGCAGGTAAAGCAGTTTATCTACACACGGCCAAAGCCTCCTGCTAGTTACACAAATGGAAAAACCAGCTGACAATCACACTGCAGCCACATTCACTCTGCACATTCGGGTTCTTTCACCCCAGAGGGTGCATGTGAGGGGGACACCCACCTCATGCAAGATGTGCCGCTCTCACAGCCGGGTCCTTGGTTGTCTTCTCAGAGCCCCAGCATGGCATTTGCAGGATGTCGCTTATTTTTTGGAGTGCTGGTGTAGGGGAGAGATCCTTTTTTAAGGACTGCTGTATGCAGGGGACAACACAATGTATGCGTATGCAGCCCCCCAGGGTCAGATGTGATGCCTTGCAGGGCAAGTAGCTTCACTGCAGCAACCTAAAGTGTACCTTCACCTCTTCTTCAGAGCATGGTTATTAAATATGCAAAGGAGAGGTCATTACACACCCATTTTAGCCATGCCCCAGTAGTCTTTTAGCATATTGCCTTTTTTTTTTTTTTTCTAGAAAGTCCTTTTGATTCTGACCCATCATAAACCTAAAGGTGCAAGATCATGTGTGACAGGTAATGGCTTGGAGAAGACAAGACTATGGCAAATATTAGGTTTTTCTCTTAATATGATGAAGAAAAGGCCTGAAAAATGAAAGCAGCTTCAGTTTTCCTTACTTTTTCTCAGTTTCCCCCATTTTCATCTTGCCTTCTTTTCTCTTTCCTATAAAAGAAAGGGAGTCTGAAGAGAGATTGTATTTGACACTGAAAAACCACATAGAGGTTCAGGATTTTGTTACAAGCTGAGATCACCTATTCTGTAGTATTGCTTTTTCTGCAGTCTGGCACAGCTGCATTTGCTGGTGGGATGAAATGGTTGGTGTGCAAATGTTTATCTCTTGCTGCTGACTGCAGAAGATTCAATGAACAGAGTAAACTAGATGTTTTCCTTTTAGCTGGCTCAAGAGAGGGGAAGAGGGGGCCCGTCCCCAAGTACACCATTGCCCTGCATTTTTATGAAGTTAAAATAATAAAATGGTTGTCGCTTGAAGGAAAAAACATTGATTAACCAGCTGGCTTCTGGCAAACAATTAATAAAATGGATAAATTATTCCTATCTTCCTCTCAGTGCAGGCAAAAATTGACCTTTCTCCTCTTTTTAACTGTCAGTTTTCATGAAACCAGTAGGAATGTATTCATTGAGAGGATCTTTACCCAGTCCTAAAAACTGGGCTGAAATTAGCTGATTATTCAAATCACTAGAAGCAAGAAGGGGGAAACTGGTAAATGAGAAATGGCCAGATAGAAAGCCATAACTTCTGCATAAATCATGTTGATTTTGTTGATGCATCTTTAAAAAGTGATGGAGAGAGCAGTGAGAGTCTGTTTATTAGCTTTGTCATATTTAATCTAGAATTCAGATTTAGAGGGTGGATGTAGGGAAGCATGTGGAACTGGAAGCGAATCTTTTATTAAAGTAGCATATCCATATAGAAAATATCAAATATGTAAGTGTATAGTGCTGTTCTTTATCTTGCTCTTTTGCACTGTGGCAAACTGATGCTTCAGTGGGAACTGAACCTTCACTTAAATGGGTAACAATAAATAAATTACCTCTTAAGAGTTCCTTATATTTGTGATAAATAAAAGGAACGTGGTTTTACGTAACTAACCAGTAATGACAAATAATAAATTGAACAGAATATTTGTGCTTTCACTCAAGCAACTGCCAGGCTATGTGTTGTTTTCTTATCAATTATCTGCCTCACTCAGATTTGATTTTAAGATACCTACATGAGCTTATTAGTCTGCATGTTTCTTATAGCCCAGATAAGGCATTGCAAAAAATTTAATGGGACAAGTATTTGAACTAGTTCAGAGTTGTATTTTTTTCCTAGGGTGTCCACAGGCAACCCTCAAAGAGTCCCGTGTGACCTCGCCTCCTGTCACTCTTGTAGTGCAAAAGATCAATCCCTGTGTGATGGAGCTCTGTAGGTTTTTTCAGCTGTGTCTCTGTGTTGGTCAGAGAAGATATTCCAGAAAGGAAGCCATGAGGTAAAACTTGGCACTAGTTTCTCTCTCTCTCTCTCTCTCTGCTTAAAACTCCATCAGGCTTTTTTAAAATGACAGTTTTCAATCCCCAGTGCTTATTTTTGAGAATCCATTGTGACTGGGTGAGACCCAAATGGGTCCCCAGTGCACCAATCAATACTTGATCTGGCTTCCAGTATTCAAACTGAGTAAAGCTCAGCTGAATTTTTCCAAATATCTAATGACATCACTGAGGTCAGAATCTAGTTTTTTATTGCCATATTCAATATCAGCAGTATGATTCATACAGCTTATAAAAGAAAACAAGCTACTACTCTCCTAACTTTTAACTACATCTTTAGGTACTGTGTGGAATACTATTCCTGGTTCTTGAAAAATGCAAGTTATGTCTGTGAAAGAGTCAAAAGAGTTGCTTACTCCCACAGTAAGTATATTTTATCTTTATATCTCTACATACCTGATTATGAGGGTATAACAAAGTTTTATATATCCACAGAGTATTTGCTGTCTTTCATCAGATAGCTATTTAATCTTTAAGGGATTAAAAAAAAAAAAAAAGATTGTTTAACCTTCATGTATGTTTTTAATATTTTCCTCATAAAAACTCTTCTGATGACAGTTCTTTTGTGTTCTTCCAGCATTAAAACAAAAATGCCTAAAAAACATCTGTATGTTGGTCTAGAACGCTGAGGTATTTTACTGCAAATTGGAAGACTGGTGGTGGTTTTAGTTGTCTCTTTCATTTCCCAGTGTAAAAATCAGGATGCAACCTGTTATTTGCAAATATTTGTAACAAGACATGCTATTAACCGCATGTTAAGCTAGAAATGTGTCTTCCTCCAAGGCATTGTAAAAATAATGTGTAAAAACAGATGTATTTTATACAAGTGATGTAACCGCAATAAAAGCATTGAAAGGCTTTTAAAAATTGTGTTTCATAAAGGATATTTATATGGTTAGCTGGTGGATGCAAATAGTTTATTCTACTTTTATTTACAACTAAAATAAATTAATCAAAAGTAACAGATACAAAATAATTGGAAAAAAAACCCTGAAATACTGAAGACAACAAGGATTTTTCCTACTGTTAAACATATGCAGATTGTCCATTATTCCAAATCAAGAGTCTCCCATTACTTCAGCAACTCATCTAGTGCAGAGCTCAACCATGGAAATGTTCACACCTCTCGTATTTTCACTCTGTGATATATTTGTGTGAATTCATGAATTCACTAAGATTCATTTTCTTCCTTACATGCACCTCTTATGAATTAAAAGGAAAGAATAACTGAATAAATGGCACAGTCCTGTATTTTGCCACAGCACACTACACCACATGATGCTACTATGAACCCAAAGTACATCGTTAAACTGTTAATATTTCAAAAAAAGAAGATTATTTGCACTACAGCTGGTGTACATTGATGTTCCACTGAAGAAATATGTGTCCAAAGTAATACAAAGCCAAACAGAAAGGTGGCATCATAAATCCCTAGGGAAAGGTGGGATGCAGCAGCCCTCTTCCAAAACACATTTCACTGTGGTACCCAGTAGCATGACGGAAGCATTTTTGTCATATCAAAGAGCAGGATAGATTGGTGTATTACCAATTACAGTTGATATTGTGGAAGAAATAGAAATGCTGATATAGTTAATTTATAGATCAGAAATACTAACATGGCCGTGGTACTGCAATGCTGTGAAGGGGTCTCACTCTGCAGCACCTCTCCTCATCCAAAGCAGGATTAGTTCTGCTGTGAAGAGCTGGATGAATAACACTTTTGTGCAACTCTTGCTTTTAAATCTCACAAAACCTCCTTAAAATGTGAAGACATGATTTAAAAAGAATAATCTGTATTGTTTCTTATATTTTTATCATTAAGTCTTCTGAGAACTCAGGAAGAAGGACATGAGAACAAGAACTTAGTGGGAGAAAACAATAATTAAAGTCAGTTTGACGGGTTTTTTTTTATGTTTGAATAAATAGACAATATAAAAAATACTTTTTTAAAAGCTTCCCTTTTAAAAGATTGTGTTATTATTGTTTTAACGAATATCATCAGCTCTGCATCGTAGCGGCAATCTCCATGCTGGGAGGACACTTTTGTGTTTATAAAAAAATCATTCTGTGTTTTTCCTGCAGGAATGCAAGTCCTTGAACAGAGTGCTAACCTCTCTATACTGCGATAGGGTGTGCTTGAGCTGTGTCTGGCACTGTGGGTAGGTCACAGCCATCTCCACTCTAAGGTCTTGGAAAGGGCTGAGAGCTACTGCCCCAGCGTGTCCATGGGGAGAGAAAGTATCACATAGTTATGGGTGTCTTGTAAAAAAGGCTGAGAAGGGATTAATGGCACCTGTCCTGAACGACAACAATCACGGCTGACTTACTGTTTGGCTTTCCCAGGATAATAATGAAATTAGTGAGAAAAACTATGAAATAAGAGGAGGAATGAAAAAGCAAGGCTCAATGAAAAAAAGTGAACACATTGGCTGCCCTCAAAACCAAAAGATTTTTCCATATTCCAGGTTTTCAGTCCTGCAAAGCCTCTGTGCATGTTTGGCAGAAGTACAGAAATGATGGTGGCATATGGGCAAATGAGTGTCTCAGAGGACGCACATTTATTGTTATGCCTAGTCAAGCCCACTCGGATTTGTCAGGCTGAAAATGTTCTTCAAGGCTGTAAAAATGCAGTTCAGGCAATCCCTGGAGAATCCAACTGGAAGCACCAAAACTCACATGAAAGTGGATTTTGGTATCATTAAGGCATAATTTCTGCCATGTTTCACTCTTCTTTTAAATTTTTTTGACAGGGCTGGTTACAGAAATGGTATGACTGGACCCTGTCCTTTTCCTGGCAGCATGTCGGTACTGAATCGATAGAGAATCACAGAATCTGGTCCACCCCCTGCACAGGCAGGGCCACCTAGAGCCAGTTGCCCAGGAACATGTCTAGATGGCGGTGGAATATGTCTAGATGGTTGTGGAATATCTCCAGAGGAAAGCAGGGGAGAGACTCCACAACCTCTCTAAGCAACATGTGCCAGTGCTCAGCCACCCTCACAGTAAAAAAGTGTTTCCTGATGTTCAGGGGGAACCTCCTGTGTGTCAGTTTGTGCCCATCGCCTCTTGCCATTTCACTGGGCACCACTGAAAAAAGCCTGGTTCCATCCTCTTTGTACCCTCCCTTCAGGTATTTATAGGCACCGATGAGATCCCCCTGAGCCTTCACTAGGCTGGAGAGTCCCAGCTCTCTCAACCCCTCCTCATATGAGAGGTGCTCTAGTGCCTTAATAATTTTGTAGCCCTTTGGATTTCCTCAAGTTTGTCCGTGTCTGTCTCATACCGAGGAGCCCAGAACTGGACACAGTACACCAGATGTGGCCTCACCAGTGCTGGGTAGGGGAAGGATCCACTCCCTCAATCTGCTGGCAATCCTTTGCCTAATGCAGCCGAGGATACCTTTAGCCTTCGTTGCTGCAAGGGCACACTGCTTACTCAGGTTCAACTTGGTGTCCACTAGGACCTTTCCTGCCTAGCTGCTTTCCAGCTGGCTGCCCCCCCGCCTAGATCGGTGTATGGGCTTTTACCTCCCCAGGTGCAGGCCATTGCACTTCTGGTTGAATTTCATGAAGTTCCTGTTGGCCCATTTCTCCAGCTTGTCAAGGTCCCACTGGCTGCAGCATGACCCTCTGGTGTATCAGCAGCTCCTCCCAGTTCAGTGTCATCTGCAAACTTGCCAAGGGTACACTGTGCCCCAGCATCCAGCTCATTAAGGAAGATGTTAGGCAAGACTGGACCCAGTACTGACCGCTGGTGTACACCGCTAGTCACTGGCCTCCAATTAGGCTTTGTACCATGACCACCACCCTCTGGGCCCTGTCACTCAGCCACTTTTCAACCCTCCTCACTGGGCTCATCCAGCCCATTTACCAACAGCTTCTTTATGAGGATCTTATGGGAGACAGCATCAAGGGCCTTTCTGAAGACCGTGCAGCTCCCAGGGCCTTGGAGGAGGCAAGCCTTTTGTTCACATACTTTTACAATTCCCAACTTGTCAGATTTCTCACTCCTCCGTGTTAAAACTCAGTGGACAGTTTGCCTTTTGTTGATGGCATCTCTGAAGGGTAGCTGTGTCTGCCCCTGGCAGAAGTGATGGGGAGAAGCCTTCCCAAAGCTCAGTGACTCAGCCTTGCCCTGGATTTCAGTCAGCTTGGATCAGAGCCGCCATGGATAGATGAGAGCAGGATACTCAACCCTGAGGAATGCCAGTGTTCAAAGCTGTATACATTTTCACTCATCATTCATCACTGAACACTACCTCTTGCTAAGCTATTAAAGCCATATTCACATGCCCCAGAGATTTTGTGAGTGATTAATAACAATGAGATGGTTGTTGTTTAATTACAGCCAAGAGTATTAGGGGAAGTTACTATATGGTGAATGCACCTGCAGAACAGACTTCTCAGTATAGATCCTTTACATGGCTGGAGCTATATTACTAAGATACACTGTGGGCATAATAACTCTCAGGAATCTCATGGAAGAATTAATTAATAAATGTTGAAGTGGGATTGATAAAGGAAGTGATCACATGGGTGAGGTCTATATCCAGGTGGGTATAAATCGCTTAGTACTGACTTTGTTGAAGTCCATTTGTCCTCCATCCAACTGCTTTCGAGTAATATTCCTCAAGGTAAGCCTTTCTAGATGTACTCTGTAAAACGGGCATCAGGAAGAAGACAATGCAGAATCAGCTATTTGGGACTGGGGAGTTGTAGACTGAAGTTTAGGTAAGAGATTTGTGATAGACTATAAATATTTAGAGCTGTTAGATTTATAACCTCACTTCCTGGTGAAATATTAACAAGATCTATTAGTAGAAATGAGTGCAATATTTGACCTTAGGGGAGCAGATAATCGCAGTAGTAGATGATGCAGTAGATACGTATTTGAAAACTGATGAATAAATGTTCATTTATTTGGCTGTAAAAAATTCCCTGCCTGACTTACTTAGAAAATCATTCTTAATTTAGGGTAATCAATGACTGTAGTTCAAAACCAGTCTATTGTCTCATTTAATGCATGCTAGTGTAAGGCTTTTTGCTTCAGAATTCTGTGCACACGTTTCTGTAAGGACAAGCACACCCAGAACCTGAAGATCATCAAACAACATAGTGTAAATATATGATACATTAGATCAGTCTCAACACAGATTAAATGGTCAACTACAAAATGGGAGATATCTTTGTGATGTGAAGCAAATTATATAATGGACTGCAGATTAACTGGGTTCAATAGAAGTAATCCCAGAATGTCTTTTCATTTACAGAGTGTTTCACAATATCTGCATTTAAACATAATGTGAAGAATTGTTTAAACATCCTGTTAAATCAAGTAAGATGTGAAAATTGTTTGCAAAAGAAAAGAAACTTCAAGTACACCATTTTATTGCAAAATGGACTTTCCCTGTCTATGGTATTTCGGCAGAGCCTGTTGACTCACCTAAAGCAATACCAAAACAATTATTTGTCAGGTTTATAGAGAACATCATTGGTAAAATCTGAAGGATTAATAAGGTTCATCATTGCTTTAATATGTGCATTTAGTATGATAAGGGTAAAAACTGAATTGCATCAAGGAGAAATATGGCCAGGCTACAAAAGGGTGATTTTCTAAGCTGATGTCTCCCCATTCCCAGATTCAAGAGATAACATTCTGCCTAATATTTCACTTAATTCACCAGGCATACCGGTCTGCTGTGTGACTTTTTCTTTTCTCTGGATTAAATAAAAAATGATTCTATTCCTGCTGGTGTCTATGTCGATGGTGTTACACAGTGGTAAGTGGCAATATATTTTTATGATTATTTGACATTTATACCTAAATAATACTTTAAGTATGTGCATTTGGAAACAATCATTTAGAAGCGTGCTTTCTGTCCCCTCAAACCTAGTTATTCAATGCCCAAATGGATTTACATAAGTTTATCTGTGGAGTACTTATATTTTTATCAGGACTTGTAGTGAAACAAGAAACATTTAGTGGGCTTAAAAATATTACCAAAAAATTGTGACTTCCCTTCTGCCAGCATTTGGTCATTATTTAAGTCCTTTGGACTCTAAAATAGTTACAAGTTACATGGAAAGAGATTCTACTCGTTAAATAGAAGTGTATTGTCTAAATTTTCCAAGCCGTTCAGTGCATCCTGAAACATAACTCATGTTCAGCTAATGCTCCTCCTTCAAATTTTACTAATAGTCTTGGAGTTATTTTCATATAACTCCTTAGATACTATTATAGCGAGCGAATGAGCTTCCAGCGACAGGCATAGGCAAACATTCCAAATTTCTTCAGTCCTTGCACCATGTAAGAATGTCATTAAGAGTAGCAGTGTGCAGGTAAAGACGCCTGAAAGTCTAACACCGTTTCTGGTCCCTCCATGGGGTTATTTCCCAAGGAAAAAGGAAGCTGAGCATCTTGGCATAGACAAAACTCTGCGCTGACCTACTTCAACTTCACCAGTTGCCTCTCTTCTAAGGTGGCGTGTGCATTAGAAGTTGGTACAGCAGCAGGTCTAACACAAAACACATGGGCTAAAATACATTGATGAAGCTGAACCTGAAGACTCCTACTATACGAATAGAAATTAGCAAGAACATAAGCACTTCCCACTGCAGTGACAGAGAATACCAAAATAACTACACTGTTTATTTAAAAAAAATAAAGGGGTATTTAGTCCCCAGGTGTAAAGAGGATTGTATATATTGATAATATCTGGTGCACTCAGAAGTATCTGCACACTCAGAAATTTTTCTGACATAACATTTGAAGGATATTTCCTCTCAAACCTCCAAAGCCTGTGCCACAGTTTCATATGCTTTTCCCCCAGCTATGCACAATCTGAGCACAAAGATTTAAAATGTTACCATTTTTAGGCTTGGAGAGAATTATTGATTAATATTTTTGTGGGATCTATTCTGCTGATCTCTGCTTTGGCTGAAGCAAATATCCATGCATGAACTAGCATCTCTGTGAGGAGCTAATGTGATTTACCTTGAATAAATCAAATAGGTAGGGTTTGCTGCACCCTGGATTTTCGCTGCACAATCAAGGTTTCCACTCCCTGAAGACTGTAACTGTGTTCATGCCCTATGTTATGGCATTTTAATTAGCCGCAGTTGCCAAAAAAAAAAAACCCACAAAAAACAAACAACAAAACCAAAATAACTGGAGGTGCACTGATGGTTTTTTAATGGGCTTTTTTGAAATAACACTTCAGAAAAGTGTTGTCGGAGTGGCAGCATCACAGACACAGTCCAGAAACATTTTTACATGTATCTGAATGTTGAAAGACATTCTGCGGATAAGGCATACTACTGGAAAGCCCAAGAGCAGATGTATCACACAAGTCTCCTCAGGACATATGCCAAGTCATTTAGCAGGTTTCAGAGAAAGGCGAGAGAAGCTGACCTCCCCAGGGGCTTCTGAGGTTTGAAGGACTGATTTTTGTAGTGCAATTTTCACTGGCTCTACAGGGAATGATGTAGGACCAATAGCCCCAAAAGACATGGTAGCAAAAGAACAGAGAATAATTCATCCAGAAAGCATTGTCTCTTTGTTCCTGCCCCCCAATTTAAACAAAATTAAGTGATCTTGTTAGCAAACAGTGGTTCATTGATCTTGACTCAGTGACAATTAGAAATACAGTTCTTTGTAATGAAAGGATTGTAAGAGCCAAAGGTTTACCAAGCTGCTGACCCTGTGGGAGAGATTTTTCTCCATGGGAGCTTCAAACATTTATGTATTAATTGGGTGTGTGCAAATTAAATTTTCTGAGAAGAACTAAGAGCAACTGAAGGATGCTGGAGCAATCACAACTTCCAGCAGTTCTGTAACGTGGCTTCATCAGTATGCTCCTCAGTGTCATTTCAACTCAATGGGATTTTCATGTTTTCCAAAATTTTGCTGAAAAGTCTAAATGATCAAGGGCTATTCATCAACAGACACTGTGTTTGAGCCATGGTGTTATGCAGCCTGTCAAAATCTGGCTCTAGATGCACTTGATGATAGAACATGCCTTGGGGGAGAGATGTTTGTCATTGCAGAGCAGATATAGGTGTTAAGCCAGAAAATAAGGGGCAGTTTTTCTTTAGCAAGGATGTGATTGAATGCATAGCATGCAGTGCTGTTAATTTTGCAAGGTACACCATGATTTTGCTTGAATCTTAATTCCTCGTGACCATCAAGCTTTCAACAGACTTGTTTCAGTTCTGTGAAAAGGCCAGCATTTATTGGGAGACCTTTTCTGGTTTGTGGAAAACAGTCAGTTCCCTTCAGACCTTGCTGCGATGAAGGACACTTCTGACTGATTGCTGTTCATCTGAAAGATTTTTGTTGTAAGCAAGACTTTCAGGGAAAGAATAACTTCAGAGGAAGCACCTCTCCTTGCCTCCTTCAATCTCATATCCATATTCTGCCCCTAAAGTTGAGAAATTAATTGCTGGAGGCTTATGACTGTTACCATGATCATCTTGTTCACTACAGAAAAGTTGTAGACATCCTGAGAAGGCACTTATTTACAATCTAAAAAAGTTCTATTCTTTCCTAACCCTTTGCTAAACAGAGAGTTAAGCCTTGTATCAAAAGAACCCACTACTCTGCTTTACTCTCTTACACCTACATTTATTGCAGGAAAATGCAACAGAATAGCAAGATAATTGTCAACTCTTTCCCACAATCTTTCAGATTCAGATTCTGAATTCTTTTCAGATTCAGAGAAAATGGACAGCTTTCCTAATGCCAGTTATTCTGAGTTATTTCTAGATGCTTGAGCTCATAAATGCCCTTGACTTATGACCTTTAAAAAAAAAAAGAAAAAGAGAAAGATGAAATATAAATAAATCCAAATTTCTAAAATCTCTTTTAAAATCATGCAGAAGATAAGAACAAGGAGAAATATAAATGGGAAGGGAGAAAATAAGTATTAGGTTTCACCCTAATTCAGGTAATGGCAAACAGTAAAAAGATAAATGTCTAGAAAATATACAACAGCATCCTCACAAGGAAAAGTAGATAATTAAGTTAAGGAAGAAATAGTGATAGGAAGAGAGGCAATAAGGCAACAGGCAATAAGGAATCAGAAAACTCAAACCTCTTGACTTCAAATAACCTGCTTCAAATAAGAGCACAGGGTTACAGAGTAGAAACGTTCTGGACAATGAAAGTATCGGGCAACTAAAACAATTTTATAGAATTCTACTGATACATCCCAGTAAGTGCTACTGTTCAGAAGAGCACAGGAGTACAAGGGTTAGCACATCCTCACTAGCAATACCTCGGTTTAACAGAGGACTGATTTTTAAGCTGAAGTCAATGTGACTTACCAGTACGCTTCTGGGTTTTTCTGTGTGCGGATGGAGTATTTCATGGCTTTAATAAGTCAGCTTGCTCGTGTAGGGTGGTATTCAAAATGCCTGCAGAGTACATGTCACAATGAAGTATATGTTGTTGGTTCGTTGCTTTTATTTATTTATCTGTTTAAACATCTTTTCTCCTCAAATTTGTTTGCTGAGGTAGGTGGGCAAGAATTGGAGCCACCAGCGTTCCTGCCAGAGCTTCTTAACGCACCTGAAAGAATTTCGAGTAAGAATGGTTTAAGCTTTACTTTCCACAGTATTGCATGGCAGTGGGGAATCACTTGTACTCCAGAAGCATTGCAGGGAAGTGTGCTGTTAGCAAATAGCTAGTAACTCTTATCTCAGGGGCAGTCTGGGGTCAGTTCTTGTCGTGTATTTTTTTTAAAAGAAATGTGGTTTGTTTATTTTTTTATTTAGACAATGCCACATTCTTCAATGGAGTCTTTCAAAATGTGGGAAGTGTTGCATTGTTTTTTGGTAAGTATGTGTTCCAGCTGCACGTGAGCACCAAACAGAAATCCCATGGAGTTTCCTTTTATATACACGGAAAACAAACAGGGATTTTTGAGGCTGTAGATTTCCCCAGAGAATATTATCATACTAAATACTGCTGAGTGTCAAGGATTGCTCAGCATCCCTGTGTTATTGCCTTGTTCAGGCTCTGTGTTGACGTCAGTGTCACCCATGTGTGACCCACTCCTGGCTCACCCCTATTTACCGTGAATTTTTTAATGGCTGTTCTCTTTCCAGACTGCCTGGGTTCTCACTTCACGTGGTTACAGTCCATCTTCACTAACTTCCCTGCCCTGCTCAACTTTGTGAACAAAATGAAGTGTGTTACTGGCTTTTGTCCCAGGGATTTTGAAGACTATGGTTGCTCTTGCCGGTTTGAGATGGAAGGGCTCCCTGTGGATGAAGTTGACGAGTAAGTCTTATCCAGATGTCCCTGACTGTCAGTGCCCTCGTGCTCTGATACCTGAAGCATAACACTTGCCTAAACGATTTAACAACAATTGTAAAAAATCAGATTTATTCAGAGGGTAAGTCCCACACCGTCCTGCCCTATTGAATCTAGTGATCCCTCACTTGCAACCTCAATAGCTGATATGACCTACAAAAGATAACTTCAGCCCTGCCCTGTGTTATTCCTACCTGCTGGTGAGCACTATCTTTTTGCTGGGCCAACACCCCATACCAGTTGCCTTACAGCATGGCTTGGAAACAGATGAAGTCGAGGTGGTTATAATCTACAGCATGTAATGATCCACGTGCTTCTTTTTTTTCTCCTAGTTCAGACTGTCTCTTTATTTTCCCACACTTTGATGCAGAGAAATATTCCCAGCCTACAGATAAAAGCAGAGTACCCCACACCTGCATGTAATTCCACCAGTGCAAGCCTGGTGGTGCAGCTGGTTTAAACTGGTTGCAAAGAGTGGCCACTAATGCAACAGAGTAAATAAACACTATATCCATGTCCTTGACATACATTTACCCAGGGGCCTCTAAATTCGGAACAGACCTTTGTGAACAAAATGTAATTTTGTTGTACTGGGGAATTGTGTCTTGCACTTAAATCGGTTCCTAAAACTGGAGGACCTTTTAATAAGGTGGCTGGGAGAGCAGTTTAGTGGGTTTACAGTCTTATCAAAGTGGTGGTATTGGAACCTGTGTAATACACCAGCAATGTAAGCTCATAGTGGATTATAATGAAAGCGTTGGCATATGAGGGAGGTTAAGCATCAATATAATCAGGTTACAGCGAAGTATGACTTCAAGTGGCAGTTAGGAGGTTCAGTAGATTACCTGTGTACACGTTGAGGTTGTAAGACACTGGAGCATCCAGGCACAGAGATCACTGTAGCTCAATGGCTTCTCCTAGTACCATGCACCAGGAGCAAAACCATCCAAACTCCATTCTGTGCTTTGGAGTGATACTGCCCCAGACCCTGACTAGGCTAGTGAGAAAAAAAGTAACCTCAGACCAGGACAATCAAATGGTTGTTCACTTATGCCAGCAGGAGATGTGAAAAGAAATTCAAAGAGAATCAAGATCCATCATGTCTAAACAGAAAAAAAAAAAAGTTTTTCCAGCAATGTATCAATTCCCTGAGTGAAGACAGCAATGGCTCAAAAAGGGCTAATGCCTATAGCTAAATGGAAATTAATCCATCCACTTTGCAGCATGGGTTGGGAAAATGAAGATCTAACCCTGCTACCGGAAAAAAAGCCATGAGACTTCTTATGAAAGGTTTTCTGAACAATCCTGGTGACGTGCTAAAACGAGAGCTCAAGTCAGTTCAATGGATTGATACCCAAAAAGCTGAGCACCTGGGCTTTTGCTTCACTCAGCTTCATTTTAATGCAGAGCAGCATAAATACAGAAACAGCAGAAGGGTCTATCAGCAGTTTTTTTCCTGAGAAACGTCCACAGAATCAGTTTGTGTTTACAAATTGGTTAGCAGCCCTGCGGTGATATTTCCTTAGCAGCATGGCAACCTCACTGCAGTTTGGAGTAAATGGAGACTGATTATTGTTTTGCCACTGACACAGATATGCCCTTGGTTCAAGAAAGTCCCCAAACAGGTGGCTGCTACGTGTCTTTCTCAGACACAGTTCCCACAGCATTGCAATTGTTTTGTGAACTTTATTTCTTAGAAATTAGTTTTTCAAACCTTGGATTTTGTCACTGCCATGTCTCTTCCATTAAAAAAAAGGGCTGAGCATCACACTGTAGGTTTTTAAGGCACTGGAAAATGTTTGTGCCCATAAGCCCGACCTTTTCCCACAGTAGCTAAGTGTCATATTTACATTAGGAGCCTAGTCTACCTCCATAGTCCATGGGGAAAGAGAAGCATGCCCAGAGAACAATCTATGCCTTACAATCCCTGCTCACGCAGGGAAGGCAAATAAATTTTCAGGTTAACTGTTGCAGTAAGTGTTGATGCAATTGTGATGCTCTAAACAAAGAAGAACTGCAGGGAGTTTGTATCAGACCAATTGTGCAGTTAGAGGAGCTTTCAGGTGCTGACACCTCACTAGACCTCAGGCAGAGACAGGAATGGGTCTTGACATGTTTCATCAGCTGTGTGTTTAAAACCCTGTTCCTGATGCAGATTACAAACTTAAGCCTCGCCTCTGAAACAAGGCGCAGTAGCATCTGTGGTGGGGAGGAACCTTCAGGGCCTCTCTGCTGAATGCCATGCACGCTCGCTTGTGTTCAATGCACTCCTGCAGTCTCCTAGACCAGGTCACAGCAGGGAGAAAAGCCGCTAACAAGCAGCAGAGACACTGGCGTGCAGGAAATTGGACTCTGAAACTTCATTGGCTGGGATGACGCTATTCATGAGCTCTGATCCGCTGCTGGCAACCTGAGCAAACCTCATCGCTGATGCCTTTCACCAAAGTCAAAAGTCTGATCATGGTTAGGACTTGGATTGCTTCCCTGGTTGTGAGGACAAATTCAAAGGTGTAATAATTACTTATTAATATAGTAAGTGATTAAATATTAAATGCTTCCTAAATATAGGAAGTGAGAAAAGTGAATGTGTAGCCTAGAAGGGAGCCTGCAAGGGGCAGGTGTTTGCTCCCTGCTCTGATCAGCGCAGGAGTGCTTCTGTCTGCCGGTGGGTTCCGAGCATATGCAGGGCCATGGGTGGTGTGTGATAACACATTCACCGCGTCTTTAACAAAATGCCACATGCACTTAACTAAAGTTAACTCCTTACATCGTCATCTTCCTGGCAGCAGGTGCTGGCTTTGAGCGTTAACATTGTCTTTGCATTCAGCAAGGTCAAGACCAATGGCAATTCAATAACAGACCCATGTTCTGAGTCCATTTCTTTGAAATGAGGATATTTCAGTCTAAATCTAACAGCAAGTGCCTGCTTAAGCTATATAACAATTTTATATGAGGTAAATGATGATTGAGTATTTTACCGGCGTTTCATTTATAGCTGATGTCAGTGCACAGAGATGCTCCTATAATACAGAAGCAGATGACTTGTCTGTTCAAGAAGAGCTGAAGAGAAGAGAATATTGATGAAGAGCTTATTGTTTCAGTTGACTTTCCATTGCTATTCACAGCTAAAGTGGTCATGCAGGCATTGGAGGTTTGCATGACAGCTGGGGTGTAGGAAAACGCAAGGCTTCTAACAGACTTTGTTGTGTGGTGGTAGGAGAAAAATGCTTTACCCCAGTGAGAGAAAAATAGTTTGTACCCCCTTCCCATGGCTAAATGGTGCATTTTTATTCTGATTGTTGCATAGAAGAGAAAGTACAAGAAACAGAGGGTAACTCTGCCTGTATTTATATGGTCTCAGTGAGACACAGGGATTCACAAGGCATTGCAGAGACATTAACCCTCCATGACTGCCAGGTTCTGTGTAGTTCCCCAAATCTGCAGTGAGAAAGCTGGTGGCAGGACTAGATCTGAGGCCTCTAGAGCAGAGCTGAGGGGGACTTTTTGGCAGCAAGCTGACAGTGCTGTGGGTGGATATTTGGGCAGTGGTAGTGGATTTCTCATTTAAACTGCCTGTAGAGTCCTTGTTAGAACTCAGGTACCACCGCAGGACAGACATGGATGTGCAGTCTCCCACAGCACGCAGACCTGCTCCCACCACCAAGTTTTGCATCCAGCTGTACTTATCCCACTAGACTGACTCAGGGAAAAGCAGTATTCAGCCTTTTTTGTGTCAAGGGACCTCAATGAGGACCCCTTTTTCTCCTTTGGCATCTTTGGCATTCTTGTGTAAGAGCAAGTTGAAAGCATTGCAGCCTGATCTTGAACTGAAACTGAATTGGTGAACTCTGTGTTATTTCATTAAGATGCTGCTTCCAGCACCGCAAATGCTATGAGGAAGCAATGGAGATGGAGTGCACATGGGACCCATCAAAGATTTCTACAGATGCTGTCAGTTGCTCTACTGAAAACCTGACCTGTGGTAAGACTAACCTATCACAAGAGCTTAATATTGGAGCCTCACCATGACTAAGAAGTTCATTCTGGTCTATCTACCAAAAGCCATATGTAAATTAAGCAGAAACTATCTCCATCTATGGATTTTTAAGGGATTAAGTGTTCTGCTTAGGGGTGAATGGAAATAGGAATATGTAGAGGAATGAAGCTGGGTTAATTAGCATTGATAATATACAACTGTGGGCTGGCCTCAGGGGCGGTGGGTTGGCCGATATAGATAAGGTGCAGCTGTGGCTGGTTAAGTGAAGGGGTTGAGAGCCGAGGAAGAGAGAGCAGCCGAGGAAGAGAGAGCAGCCGAGGAAGAGAACACACACCCCCTGGGTGAGGTAAGACAAGGAGAAAGTGGTGGAGGCACTCTATGAGGAGTGTGCTGGTATGAGATGGTAAAAAGACCTTGTTGCAGCTTGATAGTTTGGAGGGTGCTGTGACAAGAATACACAGAGGCATCAACACTCAACTAGGCAGGAAAACTGAATTCAAATAATTAGAAACTCACCAGGGCTCCTGTAACAGGCAGCCTCTTGCTGAGGTTTCACTGACTGCAGGACCATGAAGCATCACTTGAGGTGTCTCTACACATCAGAAATGCAGCAGATGCTGGGGACACACTGTGAAAAGTTCCCTTCTGAAGCTCGAAGGCCTGATTTTTGTATACTTTGAGGGATCAAATTCTTTGTTCACAGTGTTGTGTACACTCCTCAGCTACAACCAAAGAGGGCAGGGGCCATGCTGTTGTAATAGGAGCTACTCCAGGCAATACTGGTACAGTCCTGGCAAGTGTGGAGTGGGGCTTTTTGATGCCTAATCATTTTTAATAGAATTTTTCTGCAAGTATTGGCTTTCAGACTGTATGATAGAACATGATTATGGGATACTAGCAAAGAGGAGCAGAATCCCAAAACTAATACCTTTTCAGTTTGACTCAGATTGTTGCTTAAACAATTTCCCTTTCTTGTTTCAAATTAAAAACATTTTTGCTATTTAGGCCAATGTATAAAGATCCAAGAGCATTAAACGTGAATAGTACTTTTTTAGCTCTTTCTATAATCAGATAACATTTTGTTCAAAGCAAAGAAAGGGGGGGGCAGGGGGAGAATAGTCCCCATTAAAAATACAAAACATGAGTATGACAGCTATGGAAAGTCAATGCTTTTTGAAACTCTGGAAGGTAGAAGCTTTTGAAATGGTAAGATGGTATTTCCTGGGAAACTGTTTCATATCCTTTATAAGAAGGAAATCACAGCTTGCATGAAAGGCTTGGGTAGTGGACTGTGATTTCATGAGGTTTGGAGTTTTTTAGACATGTTTTAATGAAGTCTGTGAAATGTCAAAGCTGGTACCAGCTAGATTAAGTTTTCCATGGAAAAACTAGAGGTAGCCAAGTACTGCTCTGTAGTCCTCGATACTCTGTAGAAAAAACAACACAAGCAAGAAGTCTATCACCAGCCATGCCAGGTTGGCGTTTCAGAAACTGGATTGGACTATGAAACTTGACTGTGTTTAACATGAAGCAGCACAGTATCAATAGGTTTGCACTGATGATTATAGACACAGTTCTTGCAGAGATGAAGAAGCAGGACACAGAAAAGATTTTTCAGTAGTACCTTGTTTGGATTTTTGTTTTCTTTCCAGAGTCTGGGGATCCCTGTGAACAGTTTCTCTGCAACTGTGACAAAGATGCCATTGAATGCTTTGTGAATGCGCATATTAACTCTTCCTTGAATGGGCTGGACGTCTCTTTCTGTCCGTCTCTGGTTACAGGTAATAATAAGGATCACATTGACTGCCTCCTCCTGCCAGTTTTTCCACTGGCATCAAATTAGACCCAACAAGAATGAAGCAGCAGCTGGGTGCTTTCCTGCAATAAATCTGGCAGTCTGTCCTGTTCTCAGTTTCATGTGTCCTTTCCATTTACAGCTACTCAAGTGAATACCAAGCGAGAAGAAGAAGGTAGACTAATTGCTGTCCTGGAGCAAGTCCAGGAGAGGTTACTGAGCTGGTGAGGGGGCTGGAGCACATGATGAAAGAGGAGGTGGCTCAGGGGAGATGTTTTTCCTGTCCTCGCTACCTAGTGGGGTTTGTAGAGAAGATGGAGCCAGACTCTTCCTGGAGGTGCACAGGCTGCAACAGGGAAATTCCTGTTAGATATGAATTAAAAAAAAAAATAATAATTGCGGGAAGCTGCTGCCAACCTTGTGAGGCTTCTGCCAACCTGACTGAATGGGTGATCCTTGGGAGGATTAGTGACCCCACGGAGGTCACTAGCAGCAATGTCAAACTGCCAAAATATTGCTAGCTCAAATCCTCACTTCAATCATGCAAACACTAACTGGAAAAGCAAAAATAGACCTACTCCGCTCTGTTACTCGGTTTCCATCTTGGAAGGAGAAATCCTCTCTGAAGCTGAAGGGGGTATTTATCTCCATTGTCATACACTGATCTCTGCTCTGTAGCTGAAATTACAGCCTTGCAAGGCTGAATACCTGTCCTGTGGGAACAGGGCTGGATTAAAAACTTAATTCATATGGATTGCAATCAGAGCATGGCAGCGGGAGGACCTTTGAACTCCCAAGCTGAGACACGTGAAAAAGCAATGCTAGTTTTTCTAATCCTTTGGCTTGTATTCACACATCCCAGTGCTAAGGACAGATATACACATCTATACCATGTGCCGGATGCATGCATCCCCTTGTGAACAGGTCAAGGGAGAAGAAAATGCCAGGGAAAGTTTGCACCAAAGCCAGAAAATTGTTTAATGTAAGCCAGTAATCTCTAACTGGGATCAGATGGCTCTAATATAAAGTATGGCAGTTCCAACGCATCACAAAGAAAGGGGAAATTGTTAGGTGCTAACAGGAAAATCATGCAGGTTTTACCACTGCTGATAAAGGTAGATTCAATTTTAGCTCGCTGAATACCTCTGCTAATTTTAGGCTCCTGATTGTATTAATGGGAAAAAAAATCCTTTGAATGAAACATTTTTATCTAGTGTTCACTCATGTTATTATCTTCCTGTGTAGCTGTTCTGTCCAGCTGAGACTTTGAAAAAGAAATAATAACTCTGACAAATTTCTAGGAAAAAGATTTTGGTAGATTCTTTATTACAGAGAAAAGATTGAATGAAATTGAGATGTATTTCCCTAAATCTTTGCTTTAATAGGAATAAATTCAATGAACTCCTGATTTTTACTATTCAGATTAAAGAGTGACAAACCCCTTTCCTGCCCTTCAGTCTATGAGAGAGCTTTCTTTTTTTCAGAAACAACCAGCAAGAGAGAGCTGACGACACTTCATATGGAGGGTATGTCCTTATCTCTGTAATTCTTTGACTGGAGTGTATTAAATTGAGACCAGTTTATACACAGAAAAATAACCTGAGTATTTCAGAAGCTATGAATTCCTTTCTGAGAAGCAAAGATGTTTTAGCAAGATGTCAAAATATTAAAGGAAGAGAAAAAAAGCCTAATAAATCAAAGCACCATTTTTGTGACAAGCAGTTACTCGGGTGCATGGGAAAATTTCAGCCAAATAACTCCTCTGTCTGAGAAGGAATTCAGAAGAGAACATTGAATCTCATTTAGAAATACTATAAAGAGAAACACACTAAAAGCAAATTAAAAATATTTTCAGATGGATCCTTTTCTATTTGCATGCACATTTAAGGCCGTGCTTCAACAAGATTCCTAGCCAAGTACCTGGATTTAAACATCTAAGTTTTTTGCTAAAATTTTAATTCTTATATTGATCCTTTCACTATAGGCCATGCATTTAAGTACCTGCTGAAATGGGGATTTAAAGAATGCTGATTGCTAGCCAATTTCTCTTGTTTAGGTTGAAACTCTTTGTGATAGAGACTGAGGGATTTTTGGTTTATTGTACTGTATGTTGCTGAGCAGAATTTAGTATCAGTAGTGAATAAATATACTAAGGCTTTATAGGCTTTTATACCTTTTGCATATTAAGGCTTTAATACTGCTGCCGTAATTATCAATAATTAGGTTTGCTCTTTCTGTATTTATGTCATGTAATAACAGCATAAAAAGCACAATAATAATCCTATTTAGAAGTAAGTTCCATTCTCATGACTCTGGTCATGTTACACCAAGATCCAGTCTAATGAGCATTCTAAGCCATAACTCTCTGCAGTAGGAATGTTTGTATTTTTGCAGAGTTCCTTCATCATGGGACTGACGAAACACAAGCTGCAACTGCATCCGTGGAAGAAGGTTTGCAAGTTACAGTGCAAGAAGCACTGGTTTCAGTTCCCAAAAGCTGAAAGAGTAAAATAGAAGAACAAGCTGCTTGCTTTCCTTCTGCCCTTCTAAAAGGGCTGATACAAAAGTAGATAGAATGGTTTGGTGATGAAATTCAAGACTGAATGAGAAGGTGCAATTTTTCAATTTGTGCATGTAATGTGCTTAACCAGTAAGTTTCCCAAGGGCTGAGAAAGAGCACTCTACAACAAAACCCAGGCCTTTTTTCCCCTGGGAACACAGGTTGCAGCAGGTGAGCTGTTTGGCAGAGGTGTCCTGTGTGGGTGCCAGCCACTGGGCCCATAGCCAATTGCATAGTTCTTGTCTTTAAAGAGATGTTTAATTATACAAGATCAAGCAGTAGCATAAGGAAAGATTGAGCACGGTTTATTGCAAAAAAAGCCAGCAGTGTGGTGGTTTATTCACTTGCGAAGCAGAGGTCCAGGTTGAAGTCCCTCTCATTCTGGTGCCTCTTCAGTGAGTTCCTAAACCATGAGACCAAGTGGTTCTTCTGACAAGCTTCATTTTTGTCCTGCTACAATCAATGGTTATCTTGTTCAGGAAGAATGCTTGTAAAATCACATCGCTGTGGGATAAGAAAACTATTCTCTTCCTACATGCGTGGTGGGCACAAGACATGAGGCCATGGACAAAAGTCATCCAAGGCCCTGGGTGGCTCTGGGAGGGCACACATAGTAAGTGAAGGCCAAGTCATACAGTAGTGAAATAGAGAAGGGGACCAGTCTTGGACCACCCGTTGTCCAATGCAGCCAATGCACCCTTGTAATGTGGCCCCATGACAAGCAAAGCCATTGTGTCACGTACGGAGACCCCATGTCTGCCAAGCACACAAGCAATGTGCATGGGATGATGGGATGGGTGCAACCAAGCCACCACCCAACTCGGAGAAACATGGGAGTCATTTTGTGGGAGTGGAGAGAGGTAGAAAGTTGCACTTTTTGAGACATCAAGAACCTGGTTTCAAGCTGTAGTGTCCTCCTCTGTGTTTCTCAAATTGAGCCATTGCCGTAAGTGGGAATCTGGAATAATGAAAAATCATATGGATGTTTTTCTTTCTTTTTTTTTTTTTTTTAGGAAACAAAGATTCAGACTTTAACAGTTTTTTGAAAAAAATTTAAAAATGTGCTATGGGCACAAGGGTACCTACCTGAAAAGGCTTTATGCCAAGTTAAGTGCTGGCTGTTTCTTCATACCTCTCCTGTATTACTAAGGAGGTCTTTTACCAGCTGTTTCTTGTTCTTGCCTAACAACAGCTCCAATATTCGTTCATGTTTTTCTGGCTGCTTCTGGGAGGCTTGGTAACACTAAACTGAGAATGCCTGAAGGAGTGAGTGCACCTGTACTTGCACATCTGTAGCATCTTCTGCTTCCTGAAAAAACGATTACTTGTGCATGGTTCATCATAAGTCTCAAAATATTGCCAAGGGATAAAAATCTGTATTAGAAATTTTAGAAAGCTGACAACATACCACAGATAACACAGCTAGTCAGACTTTGAAGGAGACATTTGGAGAAACCCTTACCATTTAACTAGTTGTTTCCCCATTTTAGCCCAAAGGAGCTTCGCCATTGACAGCTGTGGAAACTGCATTAAACCAAAGCTAAGTGCTACTCAGAAGCTCATTCAAAGGCAAAGACATTCTTCTTCACATCACAAGATCCTAACAACACCCAAAAAGATGCAGAGACAATTTTTTTCATAATTTGATGGCTGTTTATAATTTACAAAAATGTAGCTGACAAATGAATATCATTTTGTCATGCAAAGAAGTATGTTAGAGGTTAGGGAAGTATTTGGCCTTGTAGCTGCTCATCCATACTTGACTTCCAATGCAAGCACAAGGTGTTCAGGAGAAATGTGGCACCCTTCCGTGGGCAATAGTGGGATTCTGGACCTAATCCTCTTCAGTGTATTTGTCTGTCAGATGGATTTAATATTGAGTTTGCCACTTCAGTCACAATTATGCTGCTGCTTTGTTAGCGTAAAGCGCATTATTTGAACACAGCAATGAGAATATCAGGATCACTTTGTCTACAACAATCAGTGAACTGCTGAGAAAAAAAATATACATTAAATGCCTGGGTCTTCCTGCTTTGCTGAAAAAGTTCTTCTCAGCAGCTTAACTTTTCATAAGAGTCTGTGCTGGCAACTTAATTTCCGAGTTTCTATTTTCTGTCTTCATCAGTGATTTCTTTTGAGCCCAGTGAGATGGTCCTGGGGGCTTCCAAAGCCAGAGGTAAGAGACTGATCATATTTTTGTTGATGAATCAGGCACTCTCAACTCCAGATGAAAACTGATTTTGGTTTATGAAGTACTGTGGTGTCACAGCCAAAAATTTGCAGCACAGGATTTCTGGAGATTAATTCTAGTTCTTCTGACTGACCTGCACATCCTTCAGCAAACTGCTCCATTTCTCCCAGTTACCCTCCTTATAAAACAAGTCAAATCATGATATTTATTTAAGCCTTGTGATGTCTTCAGTTAAAGTCACTCCAGAAATGCCTTGCAGAAATACAGCTGGTAGGTCACTACCATGATGCCTCTGGTTTTTGTACAGTTACCACAAGGGACCGCAGAGGTACAGCTCCTGCTCCCTCCGTCCTCTTGATAAAAGGTCAGTGACTCTCAGCTTTCCTTTTGTGTTGACACAGCAATACTTCATCTAAAAGCATCACAGTTAAAATTCCATGCGTGGTGACAACAGGGCTGCCAGAGAATCAAATTTAGATCAGGTCAGAGAGCAGATACACAACCAAGAAAACCAGACTGAGAAGGATTAGCTGTTCACGGCCTCCAGCCACTCATTTGCACTCCGCATCCAGGTATTTGTGAAAATATCTTCATGTAAGGTTTTCTGATATAATAGTTGGTCCTTTAAATTACATTCATAGCCTTTGCTGCCAGAAGGCTTCACTTTGATTTTGCTGCCTCCTTTATTGTATAGAATTTCACAGAATTCTTTCCCACTCTAAAACCTATTCCAGCTTTTGCACTTGTTAGTGCTTTGAGCACAGCCATACCAGTAGCTACAGCTAGAAGTGGAGCACCTTGGTAGACCTGGAAGTTTTCAGCAGCCTCTTTTACGTAGAAAGAATTGTTCAGGTAGACTGAAATACACCAGAAAAAACATCAAGGAACGCTGAATATGGAGAGTAGAAAGCAGTCATTTTTTGACTCTGATCACACTGTCTGAACAGTATCCCTGTCTCCAGCCCTAACACAGATGTTTGGCACTGCTGTACCAAGCATTGGTCAAAATTACCAAGTTTTTTGTTCTCCTCTGTTAAGCTGAATGGATCAGAAAATCTGTGTGTTGTGTTGCAGATCTGCATGGCTCCAGGAAGATTATTTGTAATATCTGTTCTCAGCTAAGCGCAGAATTTCCCAAACTCCAGTTTTATTTTCTACAGCTAGCAGGAATCACTTTCATTTCAACACATCGCTGTCAAGCAAAGTGGCATAAAATGCGCACCTTGCTGAGCTATTAAAACTAGCGTGTTGCTATTGATCCCTTTCTGCAGCCTTTCATGGGCTTCATTGCATTCTTAGCAGTACTTCCATTTTTTAGTCTATTCTCTTATCCTATGGCAGGTTATTTTCAAGACATACTAAAGCCAGAACATCAGAGGGACAAATTTAATGAATTGGGAGTTTAATCCATCTAATAGATTCAGACAAGGAACTCAAAAGGAAAGGCTTTGAACATGTGGAAACACGTGCTCCCTAGTATTTTCAAAATTTTTTGTTTGTGAAATGCCACGTTCTTCATATTGACATTTAGGAAAAAAATGAAACCATTTGATTTCCATTTGATGTGTTTTCTTTTACAAGTTAGCTTATATAAAAAAAGGCTAAAAAAGAAGGATGATGTTAAGTAATGCCCTAATTAAACAAAACGTTCCTGCTCAACAATAAAGCTTCAGATAATCTAAAAACAAATACCCACTTAATTTTTGGGATAAAGAGTCTCCTTAAAGTTATGCTTCTATTCAACCTCAACTTATTTTCCCCTTGATATTTCCTTGTGGTTACAAGATAGTAAATCCTTCAGCTGCCCAGCTCTGCATCCGTCAAATCATTTTCTGCCTTCACCAATGCTGCTCTCAGTTTTGGTACTCTCATGTGAACTGACACCTTTTTTAAGCCCTTTACTCACAAAATGACATCTCATAACATCTCACCTGTGCTTCATCTCTCAGTGTGGCCATATTATTTTCAGCAACTGGCACAGCTCTTTACCTCAGTATGCAACATATAAAATTGAAAAAAATAATCAGCAGTTAAACTGGTCCTATTTAACCAGTGTCTTTTCATCTGAAAGGCAAGAGATGTGAATACTCTTTGCTTTTCCAGTTCTCATCTTGAATGTTTTTTCTCTATGACCATCAATTCACACAAGTTCTGCCTGAGGATATTGCTCTGACCAGCTATCTAAAATGAAAATCTTGCTGTTTATTTGTCATGTCTTCTTCTGCTTTCCTCTTCCTGCTTATTCAGAAGAGGATGGATTTATGGAAGCTGTGGTCCCAGCGGAAGAGATAACCACCTCCCCAGCCTCATTCTCAGGAGATATTAACTCAATGCAAGTCAAAATTGTCCCCACCGAGAAGATTCCTGCAGGCACATCTGCAGGGACAAAAGAAAAAGGCAAGTAAAGACTGAATCTAATTTACAGCAATCCCCTACTCCTGTTCACAGCTATCTGAGAACTCAGCATTTCTCATAGATATGCAGAATAACAATATTTTCTCCCTAAATCTGGATAGATTACATAGAATATAGGGTGCACAACGCTGAGTGCACTGGAAATGGCAGTCCACTGTCAAACACTGACCAGGAAAGCTTAACCATTAATGAACAGTCTGCCAACTATGAATTAAACAAATGTTAGAAGACTGCCAATTGATTATGGTTCAGAACATGCACTTTTGGGCACGTTAGTGAAATGAGAGTTTATTCTACCTTTGCAAGTCTAATCTATGCATATGTCCTCTCCAGAGACAAGCCCTGCCATGGCTGGCCAGAGCACAGCTTCTTCTGGAATAGCTCCAGAACTGGTACTGTCTGACAGGGGACCTGATGAACCTGCAGGAAAAGGTAAATGAAGTATTTTTTTCACAGTTACATCTCACGGAATGTTCAGCTACCTATGTATTAAAATGTAGGTGTATATTAAATATAGAGATTATAGTTATTCTAAACGAGTTAGACAAGCCCATGTGTATTGGTATTTATAATAACAGCAGGAGATGCAGTCACCTGCAAAAGCTTCCAACAGTTCAATACCTTCCACCAATGTGCTATCATTAACACTTACAGAAACTATTTATGATTAGCTTGTACATAAATTTTTCATTCAGTGCAGGGTCTAAAATGAGCTCAGTGAATGTTTCCCCTTGCTTTTGTTTTTAGGCAGCAATTTAATCATGTATTTGAGTTAACTTTATTTTACAAGCAGCAGAAGCAGTAACAGGAACTTCCCCTGCTCCTCACAGACCTCTTGCCAAATTCTTGCTGGAGTTGGCTTTTTTCTCACCATTTCTGATTTTGTTCCAACTCCTGCTCAGAGTTCACAGGGATCCCAAGACATTTCAGACCTGTCACTGCTGTAAATCCACACTCATGGACTGTCCTATCCATCTTGTTAGGCTTCCCAATGGAGAGAAGCAATCCCAGAACTGGAAAAGAGCAGACATGAAGAATCAACCCAGCCTTTCATCAAACTGGAAAATCTCATCGTAAAATACCAGCTTTTGGAAAGCGCCTATCAGTGCATGAACCTGGGGTTCGTTCTTAGTGAACTGAGTAGGCAAAGATCCAAGCAGGCACATGGGCAGAATTTCCTACTCAGGGAAGTAATCCAGGGTTGTCCTTGGAAGAAACAGGGAGAGTCAGTCTAGGGATGCAAAAAAGAAGATGGATTACTTATGGGGGCAAGGAGGATGCACAGGGAACAGCAGCCCTCCTTCTCTCTCCTACTATCCAATCATTAGCCCCTTCAGGTCCTTTCCTTGGTAAAGTCCCAAAAGATGACTCCCTGACTTCTTTTTTTCTTAATATGGAACACAGTTTGCTCTCAAGGAAGCCACAGAGGCATTAGGGTTGGGACAAGGAGATGTCAAAACCTCGTTAAGCACAGCAACCATCACAACAGATCACTCCTGCATTTGGGCTGGGGGCATCACAGCTCAAATTGAACTATATTTCAATTTTTTAAAAAAATAAGTTTATTGTTTCCTCCAGCACTACAAAGTCATAGCCCAGCTATCACTATGCAAGCACAAGAAGTTAGGAGTCTATTTTCTGAATTCTCCAGGACAGAAGCTACTGAATAGTGAGCTAGGTTTGAATATTTTAGAAGGAAAATGTAACTATGAAGGATTAGAAAGGATTGCAAAGTACTCTCATTGCAATCCAATTTGGCTTGTAATTTATATCTTCATAGGGATCTCTCTCCCCTTTAAATATTTTCCCCCTTCTGCTGTCTTTCTCAGTAGCATTCTAAGAGCCACAGTTCATGGACTGGAACAATAATTTACAAATAGTAAAATGTTGTCTTTAAAAGTTTCTGATAGCTCTGAAAATAATTCTATCATCACAAGAGAGCTCCCAAACAGTGGAAACATGATGTGTCAAATAACATTTTTTGCTTTATAGTATGTGAGCGATTAACCTTTCTGCAAGAGAGAGGAAATGGCAGAGTGAAGAGGGAGCTGCCCCAGCTAGGAGAAATGCTGTTCTGTTTGACTGAGCGATGCCCAGAGGAATTTGAGTCTTATGGTTGCTACTGTGGCCAAGAAGGAAGAGGTTATCCTGCTGATGCACTGGACAGGTGGGGGCTCTTCTATGATCTGTCATTAACTGTGGGTATTATTGGGGTGCCTGTGGAGCAACAAGGATCAGAATACTTTTTGTTGGGCCTTATGTAGCTACGTACCAGTAGGCAGACTGCATTCGGGGGGTGTGGGGGGTGTGTGGGGGAAATCTCCACTTACATACTTGAAATACTCCATTGTCACCAAGACACATTCTGTTATTGCATCAATGATATGGAGAGGACTTACTAACTCAAAATAAGAAATGAGAATGATGGGAGGTAGGTAGAGCGGAAGGAAGAGTATGTCAAAAGACATGAGGATATAAGGGTTGCCGTGAAACTTGGCTAAGAGGTGGTTTGGAAAGTGATTTATGAAGCAAGAGTTAACACACACCCGTGCCGCACTGTCCTTTAGAACAAAGTAGGGCTGGAGTGAAGCATGGCCCAAGCTGCAGCCAAGAGCCCTGCCATGGCTGAGTGTCACAGCATGGCATGGGTGACAAAGAGGAAGAATTCTGGAGTAATGCAGAGAATTCAACCAAAGCAAAGAAATCTCCTCTGAGAGCATCATATTTACAATGAAAAATCTCTCCCTGTGTGGAAGTTCATAGTAGTTGGGGCCACATCAGGTCTAAGGACAGCACTGACATACAGCACACACCATTTTCCTACACTTGCACACAAGTAAGACTGCTTGAGTATGACAGACTAGATGAAGGCTAGTCAAGGCTCAGGCTCTCACACAATTTTCACATTTTCAGCCAACAATATTTAAACACTTGAAGACGCTTCTCACAGCAGATTAGGTCACAGTCACAATTGTAATTATATGTCTTCAGATGAAAAAAAAAACAAACAACAAACCCAAACCCTAAAAACCTACAGTGTTGTTAAGGGTGGGAGACCAAAAGAATTAGGAAGGAGGCAGTGAAAGTAGGAACAGGTATAGGAGGAAAGTAGGAATGATTTGGGTTGGTTTTCTTCTTCTTTATGAAAAAGATTTTTCCATGATAGGAAAACTAAAAAAAAAAAGTTTAGGAAAACTAAAATTTCTCAGTTTTAATGGGCATTGAAAATAGAGATAAAATAATTGCAAGTACTCTGTGATGCAGGAAGAGTAAGTAATTTTCATTTACATCTGGTATTTATTTTAGCTGCTGCTTCTCTCATCACTGTTGTATGGAACAAATTAAGAAGCTTGGATGTCATGCAGAAAGCAGTTCAAGATCTGAAGTTGTATGCTTTGATCATAAGCCAAAATGTAAGTTTGTATTAGAGGAAATTTTTCGTGTCCTGGCGACAGCGTATCAAAGCATTACAGACTGAATGCCACCATGCCTGTGAGCTTCTAGAGCCGAGTATAGACCATAGAAAGAAAAATCTGGCTTACAAAATGTTAGCTATGTTTACTATAAACCCAAGCTTTTTTCCTAGTTGAGATAAAGGTTATTATACCATGTGACCAGGTCAGGCTAGAGAAAACTACATTCATACATTTTATGCTTGGAGACAGAAGTCAGCTGTCGGTGTCTTTACATTCACAAATTCAACTAAAGCCAGTCAGACTGTCAGCTGCCCAGCCCCTTGGCAGCAGGCTTCTATTTAGATGACTAAAGGTGAATTTGGAGACTAAAATTCAAGGCAGATTTGAAAATTTTATTTTCAAAAGCTCATCTCTCCATGGCAAATCATACGTTGACTAATTGCAACTGCTTTCACACATTAATTCTAAAACTTCTTTTTAAGGTATTGGTTGGAGCATGTGTGAGAAACTACTATGTGCTTGCGCTAAGACAGCAGCTGAGTGCATGGCTTCTGCCTTCTTCAATGAAAGCCTTAAGTTTCCACACAGGCAAGAATGCCAAGAAGAGAAAGTCTTATGTCACAGTGACCCTTATGAAAGACCTTCAACAGGCACAGAAATAGGCACCGGGATTTCCAGCTCCGAGGAGAGCAGCGAGGAGGAAGGTCCACTGTGGACTGTATTAAGAAGAGCAAAGAGAGACACACACGGTCCCATTGGAAACTCCAGAACCGCGCAGCATGAAGGCAGATAACCAACCACCGCCAGGCGCTTGAGAAACGGCACAGAGACTCTCCCAGCCAGCCCTTGCCTACCTTACTCTTTCTTAGCACTCTACAGGCTGCCTTATGCTTGCCAGCGCACAAACGACATAATCCTAGACTAGGTATTACATGTTAGGCTGTGTAACTCCTTACCGTAGTGAAGCTGGCACTATAGACCATCTATTTAGGTCAGATATTACCTTAAATACTTATTTGACGGTATTCTGTATTATTTCATTCCATTTCTATGTAAAAACTGTTCTGATCAAAGACTGATTTTTGCTAACTGTAGTCAGTTCAGGCTGAATCTTGCTGATGATGGCTAAGTATTTCAGGTTTTTAATTAAACCAATCTGCAACTGCTCCAACTCAGTTTGCAGACATTCTTCCTTTACTGAGCTTAGCAGGAAACACCCAGAAGAAAAGCTAAGGTAATTACATGAAAATGAGTTCCTTCTTCCCTTCCTATCCAATTTTCAGCCTGCAGTTTCTGCTGCTCAGTCAGATCATGACAGCAGAAGGCATGGTCCTTGCCCCAAAGCTGTGTACTACGCACGGTTACCTCCAGTTCTGAGAGATTTCAAGATGTTAAAGGGAATAAATGTAAAAGTTTTGCTTCCTGGGCTCAATTAAAACTAATGTGTTCCAAAGCATGTAATGTAAAGCTGGAGTAATGCTTTTTGCCTTTTACTGAGCCCAGATTTGTTTGCTCCCCCTTCCCCCATCCCACCCCAAATTCACCACCCATAAGATTTACCAGTTATCAGACAACACAGTTTAAAAGGGTATGTACATCTTTCTTCATGGTAAGGTGCTAATTTAGACTACGGTTTGATCATAAAATATTGGACAAGTAATAAAATTACTAGAACTTGGCTACTAATAACAAAGCTAAACAACAGCAATCCCAGCTTGGGTCAAAATCACTAGCAACCTTGTTACTTTGATATGAAGGATGCACTAAAAGATACAATCTTTGTAGGTCTTTCTCATTAGATTTCAGTTGTAAAGCACACAACAGCGCAAATATACAGCTTAAACACAGGTGGTGACCTGCCCAAAATGACATATAATGTCTTATTCAATGGGATTACTGATATTTCCATATTTTCTCTGGGCACGTATCTGCAAAATCAAAACTACTAATAAGATACTTCCTCTGTAAGCGCATTAACTGTAAAAGTGAAGGTTTGAATTCTTTACCAGAAGCAATCATATAATTTTAACTTGGTTGGCCATTCATGCGTTGACCTGCCATAATTGACTTCGTGTTGTGTTTGCACCACTTGTGACGTCTTCTAAAAAAGTTAGATCAGTGATTCCCACTCTTTTATTCAGTTCCTTTGTCTTATACTCTTCAGCTGCATCCTTGATGCAGTTGTGCTGTATCTCACTAGGAAGCAGCAACAGCACCTCACTCTCACCAGCAGCTTCCCCAGTGCTGAACACCGAGAGAAACACAAGCCCCACAACTCCCTCACCACCACCACCACCACCACCTTCAGGTTCAGAGTTTGGGTTCAGTTCTGCATTATGTCCCAGCGTAACTTCCCAGGCATCTCAGAAATGAGAACCAGAAATCAAGACAAGATAGTTTTCCTTCCCACTTGAGGTGTCTTCAGATGTTAACTACCATGACAGAATGCAACAGCTCAGGTACCACATTACCTGACACACTTGGGTTCCAAGTTGTATGATTCTGAGCCTGCAAACCTACGGTAGGATGAAAAAACTCAATGTGGCCCAACAATGTGCACTCGCAGCCCAGAAAGCCAACCGTGTCCTGGGCTGCATCAAAAGAAGCGTGGCCAACAGGTTGAGGGAGATGACTCTGCCCCTCTATTCTGCTCTGATGAGACAACCCCCCCACCCCTGGAGTACTGCATCCAGCTCTGGGGTCCTCAGCATGGGGAAGACATGGACCTATTGGAGCGAGTCCAGAGGAGGGCCATGAAAATCATCAGAGGGCTGAAGCACCTCTCCTGTGAGGAAAGACTGGGAGAGTTGGGGTTGCTCAGCCCGGAGAAGAGAAGGCTCCAGGGAGACCTCAAAGCAGCCTTTCAAAACTTAAAGGGGCCTTATAAGAAAAACGGGGACAGACTTTTCAGTAGGGCCTGTAGCAGCAGGACAGATCAGGCATTGAAGAGGTCCCTGCTCATTGCCAGGGGGTTGGACTAAACGACCTTTAAAGGTCCTTTCCAGCACAAACCATTCTATGATTCACTAAGGCTTTTTAGAACAAAACCCATTGCTACAAACTTTCTAGTGATTGAGCTGCTCTGAAAGGTCTGGATTTCTTCTCTATAATCTTCCACAGCCTTGAACCCTGTCACAGAAGCATTCCTTTCAGATCAATGACCGTATCCTAATGCTGGATAGGAAACACTACCCATGTTCTTCCAAATCATGAAGCAGTCAACTAAATTGTATCATTTGATCTCCTTGTGCAAACTGAAAGTTGTGAGAACAGCAGGTGAAAATGCCAGTGAATGTGCTCGGATGAGCAGTTGTTTGTATTCTATAAACCACGGGTCCTCAAACTTTCTAACCAGGGGGCCGGCGCGTGGATGCAGCGGCAGGCAGCCATCGGCGGCTGCTTGGTTCCCCCCCCAACCCCCGGCGGGGGGGTCTGTAAATAACCAGGGGCAGGATTGAGGACCCTGGGGGGCCGTATCCAGCCCGCGGTCCGTAGTTTGAGGACTATTTTTCCTACATTAGAACTGCAAAGGATTCGGGCAGTGCAGGAAAAAAAATAAAAAGCAGCACACACACCAGAAAAACCAACCCCAAGATAAAAAACCAAAAAGGTATTTAGCCACATGAATCTCACTGCCTACGGCGGCTACACCCTTAGCACTAGTGAAAAAACCCCAAACTGAACAAAAAGGTTTTCTTTAAGGCAAGGCAGACAGGACAGTTAGGTGATGTGAGAAATTCTATCTGCAGACAAGACTTTAATTAACACCCACCCCACCCCCATTATGCTGTATAGAAAGAAGGCACTCCAGTACTTAAGCAAAATACTACAATTCTGCAAAATGCCCATCTTTGTCCAGTGCCGACAACGAGATCTGCATCGCACTGGTATGTTTACTTGTTTCAGAATTGGAATTTTATCAGCCTTTTATCATAGTGATGAAAAACTATTTTATATTTCACAGCATTTATAAATAAAAATGATAATCAAAGGGCAGCTCGATAATTAGCTGAAATTAATTAGCCAGAAAAACTGGCCTTTAAACAAGTGAATTAAGTGCATTGCTGCTTAACAGCAATACAAGCTTCTTTGTCTGATTGACAGTAGCAGTGCTGCTGCTCTGAAGCCTACACTTAAAGTACACAGTTAAGAGAACAAACCCAGCCCTTTCGCTAATTATTAGAAACTAGTATTACATTCGTGGTTATGCAAGTAACGCATGCATATATTCACTCAGAGATGCTGAGCTTTCTGATTGCAGAGATAGAGACGGATCATTTGAATTGCTCAAGTGACAGAGAAATTACAATATAAATATGCTGTCATTCAGGCAATGTTGTCATTACTTCCTTCGGGCTTTTTTCCAGTATCTCTCTTATTTCAGGAAGAATTTAACAGCAAAGTTGTTCTGTAATTAGTACCACATGAATTGTGTTCATAAAGAGAAGTCTTAAATAATCTAGCTATGATTAGCTAGATTCATTCATCCTCTGAAATCAGTGCTGAAAGAATAAAAAAATGGTGAGCAGATCAAGATGACAAATTTTGCACAGCTTTTTTTTTTCCTCCTCTTTTTCCTCTCATTAACTTCACACTGTATTTTTCAAAGATTTGGGGCATAGCTGGCCAAAACCTAGTTAGTTTCCTCAAAGCAAACAAACAACTAATTTATTAAATACTAATCTAAAAAGATTTCCTACTTCATTACATACTAATTTACTTTCAACTTTTTAAGCACTTATTCTTTGACTGTAAAGTGGTAAAAGTATTAAAGATTTGGGAACATGATTTCATAAACAACTTGATATAATTTAAAATGACACGAACTCTGAAAACCAGCACTATTCAGGTGTAGTGGTCATCTTGATCACAGTATCATTAAAATGTCACTGCTTACATGAGTAAAGTCGTTCAAATAAAGACAACATTGTGAAGAAGAAAAGACTTTCAGACAGAAACTCTCCCAGTACCCAGAAAGTAGCTTTTAACAGATCACCTTTGGTTTGTCTTACAGCTGCAGTGGCTGCCACTTCTGTCCCTCCTTGCCTGGTCTCATGTGGTAGGGTGCCAGAATCACTTATTCACCTTTACACCTTCTCTTTAGCTATGATTTAAAATAACCTTGCCAGCGTGGCTACTCTTTTTCTCCCCGCATTGTTCTGAGGTATCCATCATCAAAATCTTGCTCAGACCAACGTGAGCAACAAAAAAAGGTTGCTGTTAAGAGCAACCTCAAGTGATCAGGTTCCGAGATCCATGATAAGTCACAGATCACAGAAAGAAGATGCTTACCCTCTAATATTTCCTAAATATACAGAAAGTTTTAATTAATGCCTGCAAAAATTAAGAACAGTGGAGCAAGGAAAAAAAAGACAATATAATCCTCTATATAGTAGAATGTATCACATGTGAGCGAAAAAGGTCCCAGCTTCCTCAAAATAGAAAAAAAAAAAACCCACTGTTCTTCCCTCAGGGTGCATACTATTAAAACCATTTAAATGTCCAGAGACACTGCAGAGTCTCCTTCTGTGGAGCCTCCTTCTCTGGAGACATTCAAAACCTGCCTGGACACGACTCTGTGCAGCCTGCTCTAGGTGAACCTGCTTCAGCAGCGGGTTGGGCTAGACGATCTCCAGAGGGCCCTTCCAATGCTGACCAGTCTGTGAAATAAATGCATGTTATCCAAAAAAAAAAAAAAAAAAAAAGTAACAAACAACAGAACACTCAGCCCCACTAGATGGCATCACTGAAAAAGCTGCCTGTGGGTGAGCTGTGTATCGATCTTCGCACACACCGACAACTTTATTCATCGATACTACAAACTCAGTATGTCTGCTGACCAGGAGGCAGGCCTGAAAAGCACAGCTTATATGTCTTCTTGAAGCTTCTTTGCTATGAGGAAGTGATTTTTGAATTGTTGCATTCTCAAATTTTGGTGCTTTTAGTAATAGTAATAGTTTAATCATAAATAAAAGTAGTAGTTTAATAATGCTGCGATGCAATGACATTTGCGGGGGGGGGGGAAGGTGTGTAAAATTAGGTCTATATTACATGCAAAAAAATGTCACTGACATTTTAATTGTAAGCAATAAAAATTAACCGACACCTCAGAAATATTAATTTTAAATTTTAATTTATTTTATTGCTTAAATATAGATTGCACAGTGTGTTCTTACATTTATTGAAAATGGTTCATTACGTACAGTACAGAATATATGACCATCAGAACAACAGACAGATTAGCCCTACTCTGATTTTGGACAACAGGCTATTTCTATCTTTTGAAATTAACAAGGATTTAATTTACTTTAATGTGACCCACTATCAAAAGCTATAATTTTTCAAATGACATAATGGGAAAGAGAACCCAAAGCAAAAGCTGGAATACATTTAAAGGGCTGGATACTGATTTATAAACATTGTGACAGCACTCAATGTGTTGCAGATAACACAGGACCAGTATGCAGATGGAGCTTTTAAGTTCTGCAACTTGTCTCAAGAACATGTAAGTGAAACAAAGCAACTTTATACTGTACAATGGCATTCTTAATCCATTTGGTTTCTTTCTTTAGCTACATATAACAATAGCTACCAAAACAGTACATTTTACAGTCACTCCTATCTCCCAGCTCTCTAGAAAGGCCCGAGTGAAGCAATTATCAACTTACAGACTCCCTGAACTTCCAGAAAGGAAGAAATTAAATATCATGTGAACACAGTGTGTTACAAGCTCTTCATTCCCTGCACAATACCTGCACAACACCTGCATTTCCCAAACAAACTTCGTTTGAACATTGAAAACATGGAAACCTACTATTAGCATAAATGAAAAAATACTTCATAAACAGAAAACAAAATGCTGAATCTAGTTATTTTCACATGCAGCATTCATGCAACAGAATTTAATCACAGAAACAATCCTGTATTTACAGCACAGTCTCCATACTGCAAGAGTGTAAACAGAAGTACATTCTTTCTTAGACTCCTCATTTTCTTTTTGTACAAAAGTGCAGTGTTATTCTTAAAAAATTACAGTGGATAAGTGTTTTACATTGTATCCCTAGGTTAAATTTACGATTTAAAAAATTACACTCTTTATATAGGCCAAAAAACTATTATGTCTTACCTTAAAAAAAAAAAAAAAAAAAAGAAAAAGTGAAAACTAAAAGCTAGAGTCCTATTTATGTGTAGACTGTGGTCTGATCAGGCTGATAACGCTGCAGCAGTAAAAATCACAACGGAATGCTGTAGATAAGGGGCTGTTTCGTCATCCACTAACAGCTGTGATTGCACTGTTAAACTGAAAAGAAGGTCTCAATTACCTTTTGAGTTTTGTGAATGCTTTCTGAAAGTCTCAGCATGTTATCTCATAGGTTTAAGTAGCTGATATTATGTCACATCAGGCTTTTAAAAGTAGTCCAGTGGAATACTGTACTACAGTTCAAAAAAATTAAAATCCTTTTTACAGTGGGCTTGCAAATGCTCAAACCAGCTAATTAGCTGGTCTGATAACCAGATTCACATCTTAGAATTATGCAGTCAAAGATTATTTTAGGCTGGAACTTCTGAAGGTCATCAAAACCAAGCTCCTGCTCAAAGCAGGGCTAAGAGATTGTTAGATCACTTTATTCACGGCCTGATTGCTGTTGATGGAAACTGCTGGCTAACTTAAATGTTTTACATTTATTACACATATTTGAGAACATTCATTCATGTTTGTGTTGCTTCAGTCAGATTCAGAGAGATTAAGGGACTTCAAATGTACTATTCATGGCATCAACAAAAGCTGGTTTTTTTGTCTGCAGAATTTAATGAGTCATAAAGCTAGTTTTGACAACTCTTATCAAGATGTCAGTGATTTGCCATATCAGTTTTACTTCACTTATATTTGAATATATACTCAGATACATAAACCTATGAAAGTTACCATATTTTCCTTATTTCTAGAAAGGTTTGAGAAATGAAACAAAAACGAACACAGAGATGCATCTCTAAAAATGCTTTTGCTTGACAAGATATATAATGAGTTCTGGTCTTTAAATGGTTTCATCCGGTTTTCTTTCAATTTCTAAAATATCATTAAAAAGCTGTATTAAACTACAGAGAAATACCTCAGAGAATATATTTGTAATTTCTGTATTTATGATTTAAAATGCCCTCAGTTTATTTTCTGCTATACTAAATATATCTCTCGTGTATTTATACTAAAGCAGACAGTAAAATACTACTGCATTTTCAAAAGTACAGTTGTAAACCATACACCTTAAGACATGAAAAATATTGCACAATTCAGTGCTTCGAGAGGAGATTTCTCCTCTCTTAGGCAAAGCAGTTAACTTTTAGCAAGAAACACATGACATACACTGGGTGTATACACCTATGTGATGCATCAAAAAAATACTTAAGAAGTGTCCATTAATTCATTTACTGTACTTGAACACATGTAAGGTATTGGTTTTTTCCATATAGTCCAAAATAAACAAGTTGACTAGCTATGACAGCATGAACAAAAGGGAGCTAAGTTAGTGCTCCACTGGTTCCATTTAACGAGATGAAGCAAGCCAAAAGCATTCTATTTGGATATATAGTTGAGATGGAGAGGAGGAAGAAAACACCAAACAAACAAAACCAGAAACAAACCAAACCAAACCCAATTCAGCTTCAACACGTTCTTTAGTTACAATGCCTCAAATAAAGGAATTTACAGAAATACAATATCCTAGAGTAACTGAAATATTCACCTATATGGCAAGACAAGTTTTAAATCTGACTTTTAGATGTACTCAAATATGAAAATGAATAAACATGATCTATGAAAAAACCTAACTACAAATCTGTATTACAGAAGAAAAAAACTCAAGACCATCTCATGAGTTTGGCTAGAGTAACTTGTATTTGGCTCACGTCCATCATTATTTTAAAGTTAGCTTAGATGAAATAAACAATAAAATTTGAAAACTCATCTTGTTCTTTCTATTGTACTCTACTCTAAATAATGTCCAGCAGACTTCAGAAGACACTTAATACACACAAAGATCTGGAAACTTCATCTCATAGACTGGAACAGATTGGTAATGAGCATGTCCAGCAGTAATGGTCATCGTTCCTGAGGGGCTAGGTGGAGGACTGTGTGAGAAGAACAATCAATATATATAATTTATAATTATAGACTGCTTTCTTTTTTGTAATGTTATACACTAATAGCTGATAAACAAGAGTAAACTACCAACCCCCAATCATATTTTATCCTATTCCTGAAATTCTAATGAAATTATCATGCCTTGGGTTTTATTTTTTGTACTTTGATCTAAACCATCAACTTCGCTGATGTTACAGAGCTATGAAAATGTATTTTATTACTAACAAATACTATTTATGCTGCACAAAGGATGTTCACAGCTGTCTATAATAACGTCATGCACTATTTTGGGTGTTCAATATCTACATACTTTCTCAAACAGATACAGCAATGGTAAAACAACAGCATTCTTCAGTACTACCAGTATACATAGAAATACTGTAAGTATACTATGACATGTTTTCTGGATATTCTCCACTACCAAAAAGATTCAAAACACCCCCATGAAAATCAAAGTGACTGTTTTAGATGAAGACTACTTTTTTTTCAGCGCGCTGGTTTTAGCTGGGGTAGAGTTCATTTTCTCCATAGTAGCTGGTATGTGGCTGTGCTTTGGATTTGTGATCAGAACAGTGTGGATAACACAGGAATGTTTTTGTTATTGCTGAGCAGCGCTTACACAGAGGCAAGGGCTTTTCTGCTCCTCACCCCACCACACCAGCAAATAGGCTGGGAGGGGCACAAGAAGCTGGGAGGGGACACAGCCAGGACAGCTGACCCCAACTGACCAAAGGGATATTCCATACCATACGACATCACGCTCAGCAATAATAGCTTTAAGCGAAGAAGTAGGAAGCAGGGGACATCTGGAGTTACAGCATTTGTCTTGCAAAGTAACCGTTATGTGTGATGGAGCCCTGCTTCCTGGCAGTGGCTGAACATCTGCCTGACGATGGGCAGTAGTGAAGGAATTCCTTGTTTTCTTGCGCGTGCTGCTTTTTCTGTACCTATTAAACTGTTTTTATCTCAACCCATGAGTTTTCTCACTTTTACCCTTTCAATTCTCTTCCCCATCCCACTGAAGGGGAGTGAGTCAGTGGCTGTGTGGGGATGAATTGCCTACCAGGGTTAAACAACAACATTCATATAAAACAATTCTTTCCTGCCTATTACATGTTTTTAAGAGCACTATGACACGACCCATCTGAAAGCAGTCACAATTAACTTTATAACTAATTTTTCATTTATTATATTCTTCTTGCATAAAGCCTTACCGAATGGTGAGTTCCAGTATCTGTGCAAGTCTATCATGGAGCAAGTTTGCCTAGGGGAAAAATAAAATGAAATAGCAAATTATTAACTGCTATATATTGAACCGCTAAAAGGAATGAGCAAGGCCACACTCAGTGAGCATGTTCCACAACACCACATGGCAAATCTAGGCAGCATTTCTTGTCTTGATTTCTTTTTACACTGCTGCAAGGATTCTGAACCCTGAAGAGGGATGTGAGTTTGCTTAACAAACCTGAAATACATTTAAATTATTCAAAATATATAAAGAGCTAAATACTGCTCCAGTTATTCCAGAATGAAAAAAGAATGGACTGTGAATCTAGATTTCAAAGATAGCAAGGAAAACATTAAGATGAAGAGTGTACAAGACTTCCATTCCTTTTCAAATGGTCTAGGAACAACCAAAAGCACACTTTAAATAACTGGAGTCTCCAAACACTGATATAATAGTGGACACAACAACTGAGGACAAAGATCTGAACTTCTTCAGAAGTAACAGCAGCAGCGACATGATAATATAAATCACCTTTAGCCAGCACATCCCCTTTAATGCTTATACAAGTATCTTCAATGCTGTATAACATTTTTCAGAAACTCACTTTGGTTTCACATTGTGCTGCGATTTCTTCAAATGGTGCTTTTTGAAACTTTTCAATCACAAGACGCCTTTTCTCTTTTTCTTGTTCTTCAAGTCCATTGTTATCTTAAAGTTTAAAAAAAAAAACCAAAAAACAAACGTAATCTTTGCCTATCAAGTACAAGTGATATAAACCTTCAAATGTGCACTGAAGAAGCATACACAGTATTTGAAGTGATGCAACCATATGCAAGCAAGCTGTCATCTGTCATTGCTTCTACAGAAAAATGCAGATACAATTCCAGGGAGCTGGTGTGAGGACCCCTTTCTTGCTATGTGCTTTAACTACAAGTACATTCAGGTTTCCTTTTGCTTTATCATCTGGACTCAAGACTGCACTTCTCAGTCACTGCAAACAAGTTCAACAGAAAAGAACGGAGTATCTTCCCTCCCAGTATCATGAAGATAGGTGGGCAGAATTTTCTATTAGAATTTGGGAAAAGTGAGTTCAACCTCCATAGGCTGCGTGAAGCTACAACCAGCTGGAACTTTCCAGCATGTAATGAATTTAAGGAAAACTGTCAAATTTATTTACTGAAAATGTCAGTGCCTATTGTTTAAAACATTAAAGTCTATTCCATATTTTGGACAAGATTTTGGTGGACCGAACAGCATTTATTAGTAATTAGTGATATGAAAGAAGGAACAATGATAATTCTCAGTTCTGGTAACTAGGTCGCTTGTCATAAAAATATTCTTTTTAAAAAAGTAAGTGTTTTTGAAGTCCGCAATGTGTACCTTACAATCTGTTTTCTGAATGCACTGAAAACCTGAAAGTCTTGGTATGCAAAAAATACCTAAGTTGTTTTATAAATAATTACTCAATGGAACTTGAAAATCTCACATTATTTATAGCTTGGACTATAAGGGCAAATTTAATAGATGACAGCCATTTCCAGATGCTTGTCATTCAGTCACACTAGCTTCAGAAACTGAATTCACTAAAATTATCAAGATATCATTTCAGAAATTTAGAAATACATAGCTGGTTTTAAATAAATTTACTAACTGAATAAACCTAAACGTAGTATTTTAATTGTTATTCTGACCATATCTTTTTCTGTAGCAATTTCACAGTAAGCTAGAACTATGCTGCATAAAAACTGTAATAAATCTTACCAATTGCTTTCTTCAAAGCTTCAAAGGTGATTTCTTCAGTATTATCAACCTAAACACAAAGAAACAAAGCCCCTTAAAACCTCACATGTAACATATAAGCTTCTAAAAAATAAGGAATGTGATAAATACAGAAGGCCAAAACAGCCACAGCATTTTCTGCCTTACAAGTTTCTAATAGCTTTATCTGGAGGTTCTATTACAGCTGACAGATCACTAATTCATGTTTTTAAGCCACTGCAATTAGTGAGGAAATTGTTATCAAACAAGATCAAGAAAAACTTTCCAAGTTCTAGCCAAGACAGTCTATGGCAACAATACTTTGGAAAAGGACTTAATTTTGGCAGAACAGTCCTTTGGGTCAGGAATATGCTGCGGTGTTTCTATAGTTAAGCGTCAGTACTGGTTCTTGGACAGCTCTTGTGAATAAGAGCAACTGCTTCCTGAGACTAGCTGAGCTACCAGCAATGTGGTACTAAAAGAAGAGATGGTAGCAAAGGGTAGAGTGGAAATTTATTACTGCTTTAGGCTAACTTCATACCAGTACGGGCTCCCAATAATTTGGTGCTTATGCCATAAACGTTGGAGCTAAAAGGCTCTTCTTAACAAGCTCTATTTGATGCACTGAGAAAATCTGTTCATTTAGCAATATGAATATCCATTTGTTGCTGCAGATGTACTTCATTAGGAATTGCTTGGGGCTGCAAAATTACCAAAGATGCACGAACATTTTCTCTGAAGAGCTCCAGCTCATGGATCTTTTGAGTTTCAATTCTTTGTAGACCTAGAGTTTCTGTATCATTAAGTATATTTACAGTGAAACCACTGTGATAGTAGTAGGGGGAGAACGCTTAGGTGGCAGAACAGTGTTCACTTGAATATACCATGGTTTCTTGCCTTGGACTGCCTTACTTTAATCCTTCAAAACTAACTACATGTAAACTGCCAGCACTTTTATTTTTCCTTATAAACACTAATTGTTTAGAATGGTCTAATATGATTTAAGATAAAAGATCTGTAAGGTAGCAAAAAGTTATTTTACCCTATTCAGAAGACTCTAAACTCCTTCAGTTTTTCAATTCATTGATTTGACCTATAGTAAATGGAAAAGCCAGAAGTAACTGTTTCCTTTTTACATCGGTGATGTTCCAGGAGATGGAGCTGTAAATGATACTTTTCTAACAGATTTTACCACATTAGCATTGTATTCTCTACCTCTGAATATATAAAAGGTTAACAAAGACACAGCAAAACACCCTTTATGCCAAATATTTGTGGATGTGGCTAGAGATAGAGTATTCAGGTTTTGAAATAATCACCTTTTACACAATTCATATTTGGGAAATATTACTTGTTTATGGCAGCCTTTCAGATTTCTAATTAACAACCATAGTACTTGCCGATATTAGCCAGCATTTTACTTTGTTATTAATATCAGAAGACCTAGCTACTTTTACAAGTGTTTTCATCTTATAAATGGTGGTAACTATGGAATAAACCATCTTCCTGAACAGGATTCACTAGCAGACTTGCCACAACAAAAAAACGTTTGATTGCATGTACAAAAGAATTTCATTTGTATTGTATACAGTAACAGATATTTTATGAATAAACAGTCTTCTACCTCAGACAGTGTACCAATGATACCATACATCATTAATCCTAAAACTTCCATTAAGTGGTTTATCCTTGCAATCATAAAGCCTCATGGTCCTTTGGATAATGTTATACTTACTAATCTACATAGGAATAAAACAAGATATAATATACTTGAAGTTTTTTCTTTTTTCCTCCTCTTGAGTTACATCCAGTTTATCACCTTATGTGGCAGGTGGCCAAAAATGCACATTACGAAGGCACAAGATTAGCCAAAATTACAGAGCACCATTATTGAAGTGGTTGAGTCACCATCCCTGGAGGTATTTAAAAGACATATAGATGTGGCACTTGGGGACATGGTTTAGTGGTGGACTGGGTAGTGCTGAGTTAACAGTTGGATTCAGTGATCTTAAGGGCAACGAGAAGTTCATTCTTGACTATCTACCAGTTTTTCAGTTGTTCATGATATAGGTATCAAAGGGCAGTTAGTTAATTGGAAAGTACTGGTTTTCCCTTTGCATTGTAAACAAACATTGCAAAGCAACTAAAGGAGGAATGCTTCATTTCATGCATTTCTGATCAATAAAATTCTTGTTTATAAGAAAGATAAACAGTAATTCATTATCCAAGACATTGTACCACATTAAACTGAGAACTCATGCAAAGATTTTGATTTATCTACAACTGCTGTATCATCTTCAAAAAATGTCCATAGATCAATGCTTAACACATCAGCATAATCACCTAAATCTGAAGTGGAAACTTCTATAATTTAACTCTACTTTCATGAGAGATGTTCAATATCATACATGTAACACATTATTTTAATATGTAATACATAATACAATAACATATAGTAAAAGATTTTTAAAAAGGATACTAATTGCAAACACCCCCATTCCTATTTGGAGCCTTTACTTCCTTCAGAAAGCTAAAAATTGTGATAATCTGGCTTTTTTTCAAACAGCTTTTCTTCTTTCTTCTTAACTTGTGTCTAGTTTATCTCTATGCTTGCTAAAGCATGACAGCAAATGAACACAAAATACCATCTGAGGTATCATCAGCACAAAGCAGAAAGAAAAAATAACAGTGATGCAAAACCTAAATCACTTCTGTCCATAAGTTCTAAAATGAAACTTGCTCCTTTGCAATAGCTTAATATTGCATTTTTAACTAACATTCACCTTGACTCTATCCACACATTGTTTCATATCCCTAGCTGGTTTGTGCTTGAAGATGGCAAAGGTAGGTTTCTTTTGCAGGTCCAAACGCCTCAATTTCAACAGCTAATCTCCATCACAGCCAGGAGAAATCTGGTTAATAAGAATCAGCAGAATCTTGAAAAAGATTCAGCAGAAATAGAAATTTATTTTAAGACATACTTCAAATGAAGTGTCATAAGATGTGGGATCATTTAACTTATAATGCAGTCTTCCTAAGGGGTAATCAGCATCAGCTCCTGTACACTACATATGAACTTTTTATTGCTACCTTATTCTTCCTGTGACTATGAAGCACTGTGTGCTAAACTGTTTTGGTCTATGTATGTAGCCTGCCCAGCCTTTACCTGCCACCCTCAAAGACAGCAGGTGTCCCACTATTCTTCTATCTGTCAGCCCCATGCTGATGAAAAAGATGCTCAAGATACTTCAGATGATGCAGATATACAGATGCAGGACTCCATTTGATCCCTCAAAATCCAAAGAAAATATTTCAGGATATTTACTCACAAAATATTAGTTGTTCAGCATAGATATGTATTACTACCATATTCTGCAGCACTATCTGTAAAAACTATAACAACAAAATGTTTTTTACAGCAAGATCACATTTCTACAAACACAGGAGTAAAAAAAAATAAATCAAAATAACAAAACAATTTATATTGCTAAAACAATTAGATACAAGACTTTCTGGGAAAACTTCATTTGCATCCCCCCCTCCCCTGAATATACTGCTTTAAAATATTCCACCATTTTCATACCTTATCCTCTGTGTTATTGCCAGGCAGAATATCCACCTGAATAGATACTGTGTCCACAATGCTCTTCCTCCTAGAGAGTCTGTCCTCATCTAGAAGAAAAACAACTTATCTCACTTTTGTATAACAGTTGAAACACGATCAATCAAATTTCTACGCATCAGATGCTGATTTGTTTCTATATGCCTATCTAACCAAAGATCATGTATTTTATCATTTGGACTGTTGTGAAAAGTTACCAGTTACTGATCTGAGTTACTAAATATGAAGGAAAATAACCTTTTTGTTGTCCCTTCCCCCTCTGATCCCAGACCTTGCCAACTTTCCCTTAGAACACCAGATTTTTTTAAAAAAAAAATATGAGATCTTATCAAATGCCTAATAAATGACATAGCACATGATGATATATTGCTGCAGAGTAATTTACAAATATTTTTTTCATTGTGAAAATGAAATATTAAGATCTTAATCTGAAGGTATTCTGAAACAGAAAAGGGCTTCTTAGAAGCTGCCTCATTGACAGAAGAAATGAAGATTTCTGAATGAAATGAACAGCACTCCTTCCTTGTTCTTGTTACTATAAGCACCATATTCAGTCAGAAGTCTAAAAATCTACTTGGAAGAAAAATTTCCGTTTCTAACTTCCTAAAAACATTTTAGCAAGTCCAGCTGGCCTCTTCAGAGTAAGACCAACTGTGCTAATACTAAAAGGAGCACAACAATTTCATTAATGCATAAGCAGATCATCATCAAATGATCCATCAGTTGATGGATTTTCCTTTTGTGATTGCATTCCCGAGACAAACACACCAATAAAATTTTCTCATTTCTGACATTTAATCCATTAACAAAATATTAAAAAAAAAAATCAGTAAAAATACATTTACAGACATGTCATGAGGATCCTCTGACAAATGGAGACTTGAGTGGCCTGACTTCTGTGTATCTCATTTACAAAACCATGAATTGTGATGGCACATTTCATATTTTAGCTGAGATCAAGACTTTTAGACCTGGCCATTATTTTCTGATGACTTGAACTGCACAGTTAGAAGCACCTACAGGCACCTGATACTAAGATAAGGGGAGCAACTGTAAACCACCCCCCACCCCCTCGCAAGGTAATTTATGCTGGTTCTTCTGCAGCCTTTGTTTAAACTGCTTCTAGCGAAGCCCTTTTGCAGTGCAAATATTGAGTATGAACAAACAGGATTCATTCCAGCAGAGCTGAACATACTCAGCTTTTGAAAATCAAGAAATAACTTTCACAAGTCACATAAACAAAATGCCATTTTAAGATCAAGAGGCAGTGACAGAACAAGATTAGTGAAAAAACACCTGAATTCTAGCTATCTTTGCCAGGTTCTCAGAGACCCGGAAGCATTTGAAGTGGCATTTTGAAGGATTTACTTAATTTTTAATCCCTGATGGCTCACTGGTACACGACCCAGTACACACAGTCTGAGGAAAGCACCTTATCCCTCAAGAGTAAACACAAGACAAAACTACATCTTTGCTGCCATCTTGCTGCTCTCTCTGCAATCGACATGCAAACACCAGAAGATACATTTCTGGGACTACTTTGGATAGAATTAATTTTTGCAGTGGATGCCTCACTCTACTTGCCTAATAAAAATGCCCATTTGTCTCTAATTTCAATGTATTAAGTGAGTAAAAATTTGTGAAAATTGCCATTTTTTCTGTTGTATGATGTAAAGGCCATCTCCACACACACAAAGGAGCCCAGTGGCACCAGGGCAGTGGCGGAGCCCTAATAACCACTGCCCTGTCCCCTGCCAGGGCTGTCCCAGGCACCCACCCATAGGGCAGTGGGAGCAGCTCTCTGGGTCACCTCACTGACTGTGGCGGTATCGGTGACTGGGGTACCGAACACATTGTGGGATGCAGGGGAACAGCATCTTGGGATTGCGTAAGGCTCAGTAAGGGATGTTTAGGGGAGGAAGCAAGGGTGGGGAAAAGGAGGACTGAGATGGTTTGAGAAGGAGCAAGCAAGGAAAATACTGGGTGAAGGCATCAGTCCCATGTAAACCAGTTACTGATCGGTACCTGCATCTGGCCCTGCTCTGAGCATCACCAGCACAGCCTGCCCCATCTTCTGATTGAATTCCATTTCTCTTTTCCTGGGGGAGGGACTCTATTCTTTGTGCAGGTGTGCACATGGGGGTCTGAGCGCAGCACCTGGAGTCAGACCACAGGTCAGAAGGCCTGTGTGTCTGGAGCAAGTGATAGTGCACAGTATCAATGTGTGATCACGAGGGAATATCAAGCGGGACCAGCAGGTGAGTGGGTCAAGTGGCCTGGGAGCAAGGGGTGTCTGTGTGTGTCTGGCGCTCTGTGTCTCTGAGGGGGAGGCACCTGGAGCAACCAGGAGGCTCAGGCCAACTGTCCGAAAGACCATGGAGCCTGGGGGGTTTATTGAGACCCACATGTACACACATGTCTGCGCTTCTACGCACAGCTGGGATCTGTATCAGCAGCTGGACTGGGGCTGTGGGCCGTGGGGACTCACATATTCAGGTGCCAGTGACTGGGGAGACTGCGAACCAGGAGACAGCTGGTGAGCAGTATGTAAGCCCAGCTGCTGGTGGGATGCACACAGAACATATGCATGTATACCTGTGCCACTAACAGGCCTTCATCCTGAAAAGCCAGCCAATAAGATGAATCATCATTCTGTGAACAGCTGAGAGCTCCTTCCAACTTTTTACCAAGTTCTTGCAACGTCACTCAGAGGTAATTAGCACTACCACAAAAATGATACCTACAGCCCTACTACCTGCTCTGAAAAAGAAAATCAGAATATAATGTAGAATCCCAAATCAAGAGTAAACACAAAGACAAACCTTGCAGCTGGTAACACTGCTACAGGTATATCAAGGAGATAAAAAAAAAAAGCAGAAGGAACACAAAATACACTAAGTACAACACAATTTCTGGCTTAAAGATCTTCTAAAAACATATTGTCTTTTTGACTGTGCACATCCTATACAGACACACTACAGCTAGCAGGAGAGCAGGCTGACTACAGCTCAGTTTTACCTTTTGACTTGTGTCTGCACTTATGAGGTTTTTTGCCTGATGAAAATAGAGCTAAATAAAAAAAATTATACATGTATAGACAAAAAAATTATTAAATGTGCATTTAAATTATCAGCTTCCCCCCTCCCCAAATAAGGAAGAGAACAAGGTACAGGAAGTTGCAGATATTAATGTCATTCAAACTGATAAGAAGTCCCAAAACCTAAAACAAAGACAGGATGATGATTTTATGTCTATAAGTCATTGTTAAGCATTATATCATTGATATTCACAAATGCTAGAAATAATTAAGATAAAAGCTTTACTGGCTTTCTGGGTTCAACCATAACTTTCACAGGAATATAGAAAAGTTGGATCCATCTTTTACTGAAATTAAATAGTATGTTTTGAGCACTATAGCATTATAATACTAGCAATGAAACATTTCACTTAAGTAAAAAATGAAAAGTTCAAGAATTCCAAGATACTCACTTTGATCTTGATTTAGTTAAATCAAAACCTTGGAAGTTCTATTCCACAGGATCAGAGATTAATGATCTTAATTAGACATGATAACAGACATGGAACCTGTTTTGATTACAGCTCTTTACAAAAAGATTACAAAAGAACTAGAATAATCTGATTCACATATGCTGAGATTTAGTGTTAAATATGGCCATTTCTCATCACCTGAAAAGGCAGTTAATCACATATTTGCAGTTAAACTCACTTAACCTTGATATCAGAACTTGCATTATCTTCCTCTGTAGAAATGCATTTTAATCAAATTACCCATGAAAACCCTAGCAAGGTCATTTGAGTACAAATAAACCTCAGTTTCTAGAGGAGGCTTAACAGAAACTTTACGCTAGGCTCTTTTTCTCGTTCACTCAGTAAAAATTTGAAAACATTTCCTTACTTGCTACCTACCTCTTCTGCCAATACTAAAATGTAACATTAACTATTTTTCTGGACGCTAGAAGAAATAATCCGTCAAGTATAGCAACATTTTCCTTTTTTAGAAGACAACAACCAGCAACAGAAAACACAACACACTGCAGTTGTGTCAGAATATATCGCTAGTTTGCCTGCTAGCACTTGGGACAAAACCACATCTGCTGTTCTGGAGAACTCATTCCCTCCCATAGCAGCTATCCAAAAAAGCTTATTCAAGAGCAGGCAGCAATGTCTCTGAATCATACTGTAAGTGTGATAGATCTGGTATTCACTGTCCATATGTACTATGTTTCTTTCTATGTGTGTGCTACAAAACATAGGAATCACATTTTCCTGCTAGGTCCTTCTATTTCACAAAAAGGTCATGTTTCAGACAGGGATGCCCCATCATCTATTACAACAGCAACCAGTTACGTACACAGAAAAACAACACATGGTTAATAAAAAAATTCTTCAGAAAATGTTTTTCAGCCCATTTTTCTCAATTGGCTGTTGAAAATATATTAAAACCTGAAAACACACAGTGCCACATACCAGCTAGTCATTCACACACTATGCTTGCATCCCAGGTAGCACAAACTCTCACAAATCTTCCTCAGGCTATTTTCATTGTGTTACCTGACATTAAGCTAGCATAGGTATCTAATGGAGGAAGACATAAAATTCTTGATTAAATCAACATCTGCTCATCAGGAATTTTACAAAAGCCATAACTCAAGTCAGCACAAAGCCATATGGCAGAAGGATGGAATATGTTCCAATCCAGTCTTTACATAAAAAGGATAAACTATGTCAACTTGTGTAATCCTTCCTTACCTTCTAACCAAGTTAATACTGAGTGAGGAACAGTAATCATCACTACTATCTTCTTAGGTATTCTTTCAAAAGCAAAGACTTTAACAAAGAAGTGGGTTCAAGAACTTTCTGCCCCACCTCCTGAATTTAAGGAAAAAATAATCTTAAAGGGCACAGTGTTGAAACTTCTTAGCAATAATACAGCTGCTAATGAGGGGGGAAAAAAAACATCTTGGAAAACGAAATTACACTTAGGATTAAGTTTTGTTGCCAAGTAGGCACATTACATTTCATTGGCACACAACACTTTAAGAAAGCATTCTTAGTAACTGCTACTTAGTAGTCTTGCCACTAATCACCACTCACCTGTTACCTGGGGTACATATGGAACTGACAATCTTTCCACGCTGTATCCACTGCCTCCTAATGATTCTGCAATCTTGTTTGTCAGGAAAAATAAATTTTTTTCATCCTTCTCTAAGGATTTTGGAAGACTGTGAAAATATATATTTGAAGTTATTATCTACCAACAGATATTTGCTCATTACGCAAAGTACTTTTCCAGTGTATGCAAGCAACCAAAAAGGGTCAATGGCAATGATTTGATGGAAATAAAAATTGCTTAGTTTTTTAGGAATAAATATACAGCCCCGAATTGCTCCATTTAATACCTCTGTAACAGTTTAAATTATCTTAACGTTTCTTGGTTATCAGTATGTTCCTCACCTATTCTGCACATCTTGAAAGAATATGGTCTCTACATAGAAAAACCTGCAGAGTAATAGTATTTCCCATTTGCCAGCAACGTGCCATTTCATCAAAAAAGATTAAGGGTATCCTGGGCTGTACCAGGAGTACTGCCAGCAGGTTGAGGGAGGAGATCCTTCCCCTCACCACTGATAAGACCGTACCTGGAGTACTGTGTGAAGTGCTGGGCTCCCCACAACAGTAGAGACAAGAGTTCAACAACGAGTCACTAAGGTAGATTAAGGGACTGGAGCATCTCTCCAATGAAGAAAGACTGAGAGAGCTGGGATGGTTCAGCATGGAGAAGAGAAGGTGGATCTTATCAATGTATACAACTACCTTAAGGGAGTGAGGATGGAAAGACAATAGTCAGGCTCTTTTCAGTGGTGCCCAGTGACAGGACGAGAAGCAACAGGCACAAACTGAAACACAGAAGGTTCTGCTTGAACATCAGGAAACACTTTTTTACTGTGAGAGTGACCAAGCACTGGCACAGGTCGCCCAGGGAAGTTGTGGAGTCTCCATCCTTGGAGATATTTCAAAGCCATCTGGATGTGGTCCTGGGCAGCCTGCTCCAGGTGACCCTACTTGAGCAGCAGCATTGGACCAGGTGATCTCCAGAGGTCCCTTCCAACCTCACCCATTCTGTGATTCAGTGAAAATGCATTTTGCTGTGTTAGCACTTACACCAAGCATCATACTGGGCGGATGTAAATGCCTCTCACTACAGTAAAAAAAGTCTGAAAAACATATTTTTTTCCATATATGCTTTTAATGCTTGGTTTTCTTCTGCCTATTCTGTACGCTATTAATCCTCTAAATTATTTTTCACATATGCAATGTATTTCAGTAATGTGTGATTTTTAATGGTAAAATAGGTACTTCACTGTTCCTTATTTCACATTCTATATGTACTTACTTGCATTTGTCCTTGAAAATTGTTTCTGGCAGAAAATAAGATGCTTCCAAACTTCTAGTTTCGATGACCTGAAAAAAAACCCAAGACAAACAGCAGAAATGGAGTAGTTCCATAGCTGTTTTCTCCAATGACTAAATTGCCTAAAGAGGTTTTACTGTAGCAGATTACCAACCCTTCACTAACATCTACCTCAGCAGAAATTAGGCCTTTAGAATTTATTTTAACCAGAGAAAGATTGTGGCACTCACCCTTTAGACTAAAAATCTAGTTCTCAGGTCTTGTGCATGTCAGTACTGTTACCAAAACCAGGGAGGTTGTAAAGTCTTATACCAGATGGGGATTTAGCCCATTATATATGGTACCATAAACAAAATACAAATGCTATACCCTGAGAGAAGAATATTCTGTGCATAATTTTTAGAGTCTGCAAGTAATGCCATTGGAGACTGAAGACAAAGAGCAATGTTTGTGGACACAAGTACAGGAGATCAACACCACAAGCAATTACTTGACAAGTTATTTACCCATTTTACAGTAGGATATGTACTGTTCTAAACTGACTTAAATGACTTAATTATGTGTTACCTTGCTGACATGCTGACAAAAAGCAGGAACTGCAATCATCTGACTCAGAAAGTTTAAATATGCTGCAACCAATGCCATTACACCACAACGATTGAACATTGGCAGATTATCCTCATTGATGATGGCAATGTCCTGAAATATAAAGGATAGCATCATACTTTTCAAGTTAACAGGCTGTCCTGAATATATGAAAGTTGAAATTATTGTTAGTAACACTAGCTGACATATGATGACTATCTGGTATTAGTTAGCATTTCATACCTCTTATCTTAAAATCCTAATCTTTTAGCTCACTCCTGAATTACATCTATATATTGATCCAGAGTTAAAAGAACTTGAAGGATTCAACCCCCATGAAGAGAAATAAATCTACTCAACTCAAACCTCTGTTTCTCAGAGAGTACAGGTTAATGACTGTAAAGTCTCTTGTCCTTACCACCTGCTGATCCTAACTTTTTAAAGGAAAATTAGAAATTAGAAACAGTAGTTTAATAATAAAAAACACTCTTGTGAGTCACAGATACATAGTACCATAAAGGGAATTATTTAATGCTTATTAGCATTTCTATGTTTATTCAGATTGTATTATTTTTGCTCTAGTAAAACTCACAATGTCATTTTCATCAAGTAAGGATTTGGTTCAGTGACATGTTAAAACTGAGGATGCACTCTGCGTTTCAGAGGTTTCATAATGCAGGTGCACACTAGGGAATAAGGTTAATGACAGCAAGTGAACTGGGGATACAGGACAACTTCAAATTTCTATGGCACATACTAGCACAATTTTTTTTGGAATGCTTTAATTTCAACACAGATAAATCTACTAAGTTACACTGTTTCACTGAGTACTGTATGCAAGTATGAAATAATGTTTGATCCTGTAAAGGAAATGTAAAGGAATAAAGGCTGTCAATACATTCATACAATTTTACCCCAAAGTAAGATTAAATAGCCTGTTTCAACAAATATTTCCAATCGATCAATTAACAAAAAGCTTTCTCCCAAAGTGAGGACAACCCACACAATGTATATGGAATACTGATTCATGATCACAGGTTGTAAGAAAACCTTGTCAATTTGTTAAATAATATCAGTCATTCTAGGGAATATTTCAACAAATATCACTTCTCCTATATTTCCTGAAGAGAACACGCTGTAGAAGTTTGTAACAAATCTGATTAGTTGAAGCTTCCCTATTAATAGTGGCAAGAACAAAGTACACTTCCTTAATGGATTGATCAAATTCAAACTGAATTATGTGAATTCCAATCTGAAGATCAATATACAAACAAAAAAAAAGTTATCCACATCTCCAATTAAAAATTCAAATTATCCCTCAATGAATGCAACACTGATTTAGACTCATACCTGCAAAGCAATAGCTAATCGAATGAGATCAATAACCACTTCTTCATTGGCTAGTTCAATTGTGGTAAGAGCTAGAGATGTAAACAGTAGCTCAAAGTTTTTTTGGACATTGTCTTCTTCTTTACAGCCTAAGTAGATGTGTCTGTACAACTGCTGACCATGCTATAAAAGACAAAAAAGGGAAAATGAGTACTAAAATCACAGAATACTTTAGGTTAGAAAGGCTATTTAAAGGTCCTCTATTCCTATCCCTACTCCAGGCAGGGCCAACTTTGATGTTATTTTAGATAAAGAATTAATAAAAAAGGATAAAATAAAATACATGTATATACATATACACACAAAAAAGTACGATTAATCAAGACTACTATAACAACAGCTTCTGTATAAATACAGTACTATTTAATGTAGAACTATACAGGTGGGGAATATACAGAGAACTGCATGTGAATATTGCACTGCGTGTCAGACATTGGCATTCATTTCCTATTGAAATATTCAGAAATAAATCTGCCCATTTATGAAAAGGAGGGGGGAAAAAGAAGATCTTGAAACATCCACAAGAACATTCAAGTAACTGAAGAGCTTTCAAGGGTTATCCTTGTGAAGATATCACTTTTATTCACTAAGCAAGTCTCCTTGAATAGCAAACTAAGAAAAAATTCTTCTAGAGGATGTTTCAGAAGATGAGTAGGGCTCTCTAATGTACATAGAGGCCTCCACTAACTGTAGTGATGAACGCTGATTATCTAATGAAGGACCCTCAAATTAAAAGTGACTTTCCCTTCCTTGTAACACTGTGCCTAACCAATCTTCGTAAAGAAACTATTATCTTAACACAAAAAAACCCCAAAACAAACAAACAAAAACCCCAAAACAAAAGAAACCACAGAAAGGCAGGATAAGCAGCAGGTTTTGCATGCAACAACCCAGTACCACTCCAGCATTCTTAGTCTGTAGAGGATACAGGTCTGTATCAGTTGACCCAGTTGATTTTCAAGATCTAAGGACTGATGCTTTATCTCTGGAAGAAGTAGATCAGCTCCAGAAGGAGAAAACTCGTTTTTAACACCTGCTTTTCAAGCAGGACATATACACGTAAGAAATAATAAAGATGGCATTGTTTATTTTATTACTTCTAAAATCAAATATATAGATGTTCAAATATATGTTTTATTTACAAAAGTGGGAAACCAAGCTACTAGCAAAGCACAGAAGCCATTATGAAATAAGCATTGTAAGAGTTTGCTATTTAAAGACAAGGCATATTTGGAAAATAAAGGCATATTTGGAAAATAAAAGTAATGAAATTATTCATCTCACTGATAAAGAATTAAACTTGCACATGAAAATAGATTAATACATGGATCTTCTCAACACACAGTATCTTCCCAGAAGATGGCAAAATGCAAGAATTGCCAATGTTGAAGTAATCTTTACGTTTGCATAATTCTAGTATTAACCAAAACAGGTGTAAATTTACTACAAGGAGTATTAACTGTACTAATTTAGCAAGAACATTTATCTTGCAATATTACTTTAAAGTTGCACAACTCTAGTTTGCATGTTATTACATATGTAGTATTTTTGCCTCTGGACAACTTAAAGTGCAATTATTCTGTTTTATAATTAGAATATTAAATTAAGTTAGCACTCTGAAGACAATTTTTTTTATTTCACAGCTAACAGGAAGCAAAGTAGCATGGGATAGCTGGAAGAAGTCAATATATTTTCTCAGCTAACAGTGATATATGTTCTAGCCTGCTTTAGAGGTGACTTCAGTAATTTGTATTTTTTTGTTTACAAACCTATCTACACACATAAACCACAGTCAAGAATGACAGACCACACTAAATAACTGTAAGTATATTTCCCACAAAGAAAATAAGGTGTTTACTATAAAGAATTTCACCCTACATTATCATCATCTAAAAAAAAAAACCACCTGTTTTTCTTTAGAACCAAACATACTCAAAAGTCAACTGGCATAATGTCCTGTAAAAACAAACTTGTAAGGAGATGCATTTTTTCTTCAAAGTTAAATTTCTTTAATCTCTTTACCTAAAAGGTAAGACACAAGTCCCTGTACAAAGGCTTTTTTAAAAAGATTTATAAATAAAAATTAATCTGAAAATACAACAAAATAAAAGCTATACAAACGAGAAACTACTACCAAGCATAAATAAAATGCTGCATAGGGATCTAACTATAGGGAAGGTTTTTTTCAAAATAATGGTTTAGATATACACTGTTCTAATTTCATACATGCAAAAATTTTCACTGAAGATATAAATGAAAATTTCATTCCACAGAACCACCTCTCAAGTCTAGGGCACCTCAACAGTGAAGTCACTCTAATTTGAATTAAAGTTGCTCGACAGTGATCTTTGCAACCTGTTGCACAAACAGAGTTATAGAAGAAAAGCAAATCAACTGATTCAGTTATTGTGGCACTGTGCTCCCCCCCCCATCCCGACCTAACAACGAACAACTGTATTTGGCCCAAAGTGGATTTGGGAGCTTGACTCCAGCAGCATGCCTATCCCACAAAACAGGTAATGGATGTGGTCTAACAAATAACTGAGGGACACCCGGGCTGAGGTGGGGGCCTCACAGCCTGCTGTCCAGGAAGGCTCCCACACATCTCTAACTGTGAATCTGTACCACAGGTCGGTCTGTACAGAATCCTCCCTGCTCCAGCACACCCTGCTGACCTTCCAGAACTGATACCTCCTTAAGGGCCAGTCAGCACACAATAATTGACTTAGTCCCATCTCACCATGAGTATAAAATCTGGCACTGTAGACTTTTTTTTAAGGACAAGAACTCAAACTACCGGGTCAGGGTCAACGGGCCTGGACCTCTCCTCACCAAGAAGGGATGTCTCTTTACTAAGATTTGTGCCTTTGACTACATCAGATGTCACCTGGGACAATACTGTTAACAGAAGTGCTGAACTCTTAACTCCAGGTCGATTTTTGCAGGAAGTGCTTTTATAAGCAGCAATGCTGAACTTGTCATATCTGTCACCTTAGGAAAGCATCAATTTTTTTCAACTTTGTGAAACTGTTTCAGTGAAAGGCCTTAAACTGGGCTCTGACAGGCAAATATTGACTCTGATGAGTGGCTCCACATATAAATCCTTTTGACTTAAAACAGTTGACAGTCTGAGACTAGGATGATCTAGCCGCACCTAGACTACTCTCTGAGAAGGAGTTTAGAAAGCAATGGGATACCTTCCAAACCTTGTGACTCAACAGGAGGGCTGCCTCCCCCACAACCCCACTGACTCAAACTAATTTAACAGTTACTTTATCTTCTTTCCAGATAGGAAAGTTCACTTTTTCATCCTATTACCTTTTTCATGAAGCTCACGTCTTGCCTTGAAATTTTGTCTCGTTTTATCTTTAGATCAGAAACATCTGGTATTATTCTACAAAGGAAACAAAAACGTTGTTTTAGCAAAAAGTAGCTGCGGAAGAGGATGTGAAATACATGAACTATTCAACCAAATCTTTAAGTAATTTCCATTTTAATTATATCAATGTTTAACAATGACATTCACATTTCATTTGAAGAAGGAGAAACATACACAGAATTATGACAATCACTTTTTTTTTTCTCTCTACATAAAATACCATATTCTGTCTTCCGGTTAAACTAGCCGATATTGGCAATGGTCATTTAAGGTATCATGCACTGAGGCTTACCTGTAAAGCTCCTGCCATCAATAAATGATGCTGAGCACTGTGCATTTATCAGAACAGTACATTAACATTTCAAATGAGGAAAAAAATTTAAAAACCAACAGTACTTATCAATTCAGATATTAAATTAGAATTTCAAGTAGGCCAAAGCAAAGAGAAAGAACTACCGTATCCCTCTGAGCTTTGCTCTGTTGTCATGCCGATCAATGAGATTATGCAATATTTCCAAGACCAGCTGCCTTAGCTCAGAGTCTTCCATGAGTGAAGGAGACAATAATGGGTCCAGAAATGGGGGAGGAAGTGCATTAGTTATCATCGTTGCTTTGTATCCTGAAGTCACCTGTTCATTGTTGGAAGTAAAATTAGTGTGTGTCATTATTGCATTGTAAGAATTACTTGCAGCTGTCACTCACCTTTTAGTGGGCTTGCTTTGGCACCTGAAAGGTGGATTCATACTCTAGTATTGTATTAGTTTTGAAAATTCCTAAACTCACTATGAATTTGGAAAGACTTTTATACTCATGTTCAAATGAACTCCCTCATCTGTTTTGAAGTGGTACTTCTCAGGAACCTTCTTCTACCAACACACCCGAAAGAAAAAACAAATTGAAATTCTTTCAAAAAATGACCTATGAAAAGTTGCAGGGCATAAAATGAAGATGGTAATAATTCCAAGAGATTTTTCTATTTCAGGGTCCGAGCTGCTCATACATGGTACCAAGTATGTTCATGTGAAGAAAAAAAGATAAATCAGGGCTTTTATGTACAACTTGAACATTCATGGATATTACTTTATTGCAAAAAAGCAAGCAGCAAACATAATTTTCTTAAAAATCTGTTACCATGGTGTTTGGTTTTTTTTTTTTTTTTTTTTTTTTTAACCTAATACTACCTTGACTTGCCTCATTCAATGACCTTTATTTAAAGCAAGCTCTGTAGGTACATAAGGAAAAGTTAACTTCTGACAATTTAAACATTAATTTGCTAAAAATTTACAGCAGTCAGAAATGTTTAGAATTTACTGTCTCTTAAATGGAGGTTACCAGAATTTTACAATCTCAAAACCAAAACAGAATTCAGAAAAACTGACAAGCATAAACTGTTGAGGATGACAAAGCAAAATTATTCAAAATTTAATTATTAAAAAAGCAATCATATTTTTATCTAAGACTTTACATAATAATTATATCTTCATTATACATATCTCAAACCATTACAGCTTTTACAAGTGAACTGTGTTGTGCTGTTTTTTGCTGGGACAGTGTTACTCTTCCTCATAGTGGCTGGTATGTGACTGTGTTTCGGACTTGTGCTGGAAACAGTGCTGACAACACAGGGATGTTTTCCTTATTGCCAAGCAGTGCTTACACAGCGCCAAGGGCTTTTCTGCTTCCACCCCACAAGCAAGGAGGCTGAGGGTCTGGGGGTGAGCAAGAAGTTGGGAGGGGACACAGCCAGGACAGCTGACCCCAACAGACCCAAAGGATATCCCAGATCACATGACATCATGCTCAGCAAGGGCTGCTGTTGCCCAGGGACTGGCCGGGTATCAGTTGGCTGGTGGTGACCAAATGGGTTGTGGGCAGCATTTTTTATGTTGTGTGGGTGGGCGTTGTGTTTGATTTTGTTTTATTTACCACTAATTTTTCTTTTTCTCCCCGCCCCCCCCCCCCCCCCCCGCCTTGTTTCCCTTTTTCACTTATTAATCTGTTTTAATCTCAACCCACTTTTCTCAGTTGTACCCTTTCAATTCTCTTCTCCATCCCACTGTGGAAGAGTGAGCAAGTGACTGGATGGTGCCTTACTGCCTGCTGGGGTTAAACCACACTGTGTGAGCAAGTGCTATTCCTATAGCATAACTCAACAGGCTGAAAGGAAGCTAGCTGGCAGAGGATACATGAAGGTATTTAATCAATCATTTTGAAAATGGAAAATTACTAATATTACAAACAGTAAGATTGCAAATAGAAGTGCATGCTTTCAATGAAGTGCCAGATTTTAATTGCATATACCACATTGTCTGCCTGTGTGTATGCATGACAACAGGCTAATTATATTGTGAAGTATTATGCTTTTGTAAAGAATACGTGATGTGCAATGCTCCATTCCGTACACAGAACAGGCAGGGTTTAGTAGTTTCTAGTTCTTTATTATGTGTGTAGACTAAGCCTTATATGCCACAACAAAAGCTTTGCTCTGAACACAAACCCTTCCCACATTTTTTCCATGATATTTATCAATGTCTGAGTAATTCATTAAGCAGCAAAACATTCACTTTCACATCTTTGTGCCATAATGGGATTTTTACTTCCATATTCTGAGAGGATCAAAAGCAAAAATCACTATCAAAAATGTTAAATTCATTCCACATGCATAATTTGAATCCCTTAAAGCATATTTAAGACTGTGCAGCACCCTGAATAATTAGAACAATTCCTACCAACTTCAATGGAAATTTTTAAGATTGGTGAGATGACTATTGTCAGGAAAAGTTTATGCATAGCTGAGTCTACCTTTAATGAAGGCAATGTGCAAAATGACCCCCTGAGGTCCCTTCTAACGTGTTTTCTCTCCTTAAATTGCAACTGTCAATACTCAGGTCTTCTGCAAGCCAGAATCTAGAATTCCATATTCTGACAAAGAAAGAACAGTTTTAACTGATTTGCCTAACACCACACAACAATTTCATGTCAGAGCAGGGACAGAAATTCATTTTCCAGGAAGGCACTCTTCTGCTTTAGTCATGAAATCATTCTTCACGCTATTTCCCCTACTTCAGTCACTAATTTTTGGTTTCTGCAACAAAACAGGCCAGAATTCTACAGGCAAGGGCCTCCTTTACTACCAACTTCTGATTTGTACCATCAGGATGTATTTCCAGAAAAACTCCTTGAAGGCTCACAGTTGAAAAATGTACTGGTGATAGAATATTTAACCATACCTTACAATAAACTTGAGAAATACTAGGAAGGAAAGAACAATGGTGCCTGAAGCTTTAAGGGCTTTGAAGTAGGCATCCATTCCTACAGTTTTAAAATATTACCCATTTTGACTAATTACAGGTTTCCTGGTGTCAAGAGACAAAAGTGATTTCACTTCAATGTTGCCAACATTGCTGGCAGAACTAGTCAACTCAACCTCTTGATGATGTTCTTTTGGATCTGCAGATCCATTTATAACTGGTAAAGTGCTCTAAGAGATGAATAAATATTTCTTGAACTTCTTGTAATGTTAAGTTGGGAAAACACTGTCACAATTTTATGCAGTAGAACTGCGGATCTAAGTAATATGAAGGTATGTTTAATTTCATAATGCAGAGTTGTAATACTGTACTTATATGTATAAATATATAAAGTGAAGCATTTATAACGTAGTATACTGAACACAGAAGGCTTACCATAAGTAGAGATCTCAGCAACATGATTTGAATCCTCCTAGTTCCCAAATCCCTACAATTGGAAAAAAGTTGAAAATTAGTTTCTTTGCATATTTTCAAAATATTATTCTACTTCAAACGTCATTCTAACACCTCCATTTTTGACAAGGGAATACAGCAGTCTTGGAAGGGATGCTAGCCGACCACAAATAAGGGGCAAATCTCTCTAAACGAGGTGCAATAACTAAATGTTTTTGAACAAGACATTTAAAGGAAGGCTTAAAAATCAAAGGCACATACAATTAAAAAATACAGTAAGTGATATATGGGAAGTTGATCTAAATCTTCGTGTTTCATTCCAAAACCTCTTTGTATCTTGAACTCTTCAACTGCTACATGCTTGACTTAATTTTCACAAGCATCAGCGCTCAGCATTTCTTCTGAATTAAATTTGAGTCTTTTTAAGAAACCAGAACACTTCTTGTTTAAATCAGACCCCAAAACTTTGAGACTAGGAAAAAGTTATCTGCAAAATCAATAGGAAAAACTGAAAGAACCCTCAGTTTTCAGATCACAGGAAGGAACACAGAACACCACTTAACCTTTCTTCATCTGTTCTCATTTCCATCTGCTGGTACAAAAAGAGGTTAAATACCTATTGGTATATAGTCACATATGCACTGTTCTTGCAAGATCTTACAAGATAAAAGTGCACTTGGAATAAATTGGCCCATTCAAAGAGACTCTTTCAAGAAAGTTAAAAAGGTACAAACCCTTTTGTCTACCAAACAGTATAAGGAAAGAGCAAGCCTCTTCACAAAAGTTATCCCTTACATAACAGTGGAAATTTCCACCTTCACAGGCTATAATCCTGGCTATATTCCGTTGGCAGTATCATTCATGTCTCTTGTGTAACGGAGACCAAATTTTCAGGCAGGTAACACAAGACTGTATCAGCAGTCAGAAAGCCTGCTTTATTTGGAATGACATACACACATCATACTAACATACTACTCAGTCCCATAGTTACATAAAATCCCATGAAGGAAAACTGTATAGTTAAAAAAACAAACAAAAAACCCTACACCAGCTGGTAATCCAAATAAATCCAAATCCAAAGGGATTAGTATTTTCAAATACCACTTTAACACGTGACAACTGCCTGGCACAGACAGATTCCTGTCTTCCATGGAACAGTGTCCTGTACTGCAGGGACCCAATACTCTATGAAAAGCTACCAAGCAGCCAGGAGAATGACAATGACTTCCTACTGAAGACAGCAGGTGATCGGACATAGGCGGCACAAAGTATCCATGCATACCTGCAAGGAATAGCTGCAACCTTCCCACTGACTTTCCCCATACCGAGAAAAATGAGTCATTAATCATAATTATTCATGTTACAGGGAAAAACATTACTTTGGTGCATGGCTGCTTTTTCATTATGGGTTTATTACAGAAATCTGCCCACCTATATCGTTTTCCTATTTCTACACAAACAGGGAAAATCTAAACCAAAACAAATTCACTGGAATTTCTGTGGTTGATTTCTTAATCTGAAGTCATCTTGTATAGAATTAAGAAAACGCAAAAAACATTAGTAAATTATGCACCTACTTGAAGAAATGTAGTCACAGTTCAATTTCCCTCACTCACAAAATACACATATAAGTAGTTATGGAATTAACCACCATTAAGTGGATAATTTTAGAAATGTTTGTACAGATGTGGAGAGAAAAAATGTTGTAGTGCAAAAAAATAAACTGCATTCCAATTGCTATTTTCTACCGGTAATGTGTTTGGCAACTGCTTTCATTTGTTGACACTGTGCAAATCTCTATTCTGCACAGTATTTAATACAGACCTTAATGAGTGAGAATTTGAATTTCACTTTTCCTAATGCTTTTCACTTCTTATCAGCATTCTAAAATCTAAATTTTTAATTAGAAATTAAAAAACGCAGGATATACAAACCCAAGGTGACTGGTATCCAGTGATTGTGTAGTTGTCCCCAAAACAGGTACTTTCCCCATAATGAACATCATAATCTCTGATCTCTGGTAATCTGGGAGATTGCTTCCAAAAAATCCTAAATAAAAGTTGAAGGAAATTACAGAAGGAAAGAGATATAGGGCCCTTCCCTTTCTAAGAAAAGCCTTATGAATACAAGGAATGTATTAACAAGGTCAAAATAGATGAAGTATAAACCCATGATTTGTTTTAGGGTGTAATACTCACATTTCAAGCATTGGAACAGGCTGTCCAGGGAAGTGGTTGAGTCACCATCACTGGGGGTATTTAAAAGACATGTAGCTGTGGCACTTAGGGACATGGTTTAGTGGTAGCCTTGGCAGTGCTAGACTCTATGACATTGAAGGTCTTTTCCAACCAAAACAACTCTATGATTGTATGTTCATTTCTGCTGAATGGCTTGACAGTGTCTTTTCATGACACTCACTTTCTTCTTTGAATCCTGAAACTTTCTAATTTTATCTTCCTTTAAATATATAATTTAAAATTAAGTATGTGACATCTGTTAACTTGTAACTAGTGAGGCATTGGAAGTTCTTCTAATAGAAAAACAGTGTTGTTACTTTTGTCTGTTCTGAAGTCATCATTAAATATTACAGGTCTGCAAACAGGAATCTCAGACATATTTACTTAAGAGACTACCGTGCTGAGCAGCTCTAGTGCCAGCACAGTTGCAGCAGAACAAACACTCCAGCACAGTGCACAGGGCTTTCCAAAAGTGGGGGAACCTTAGGGGAGTGGAGAGACTCACCAGAAGCCTACAGTTGGTGCCACAGCAGCTGAGGAGATCTGGGCAGGGCCAGGAGCAACAGCAGGCAAGCGCCTTTATCTATAAAAGAAGCCCCTGGGGAGCACTAGTGACCAGGAGCAGCATGGCAGCTGGCATGCAAGGAGGGTGCTGTAGCTCTGCCAGCTCAACCAGGGAGCAATGTTATCCACCTGGCAGAAAGCCGCAGCCTCTAAGCTCTGCACCCACCATGACGGATGCAGCCACCCAGACAGAGCTGCGGTGGGAACGCGCAGCCACCCAGGTGCCGGGCTGCGCTCCTGTGGGAGATGTGCCCGGGGAGGGGAACTGCTCCGATTAGTGACAGAGCTCCAGGGGAGGCGAGTAGGCTGAGGAGTGTTGGAAGAGTGCAAGAGAGAGAGAGAGAGAGGCTACTGGAACGGCACCCTACCTTCCCTGGGACAGGCCAGTCAGCCCACAGGATGCATTATGGAGGATTCCCTACCCTCTCTCCACCCGGCAGAACACGGTGACTTAAGGAACTGGGGGCCATGGTGACAAGTTCCTGCCTGGTGCAGCAGGAAGTACTAATGCGCACAGCATGAAGAATAAACAAGAGGAGCTAGAAGCTTTGGCCTAGTCCCAGAGGTACATCATCGTTGGCATAAACAAAATTTGGTGGGATGTCCTATGCCTGGTGTGCTGCGATGGACCGTTATAGGCTCTTCAGGAGGTATAGGCAGGGCAAGTGAGGAGGGGGGCTGCCACTGTATACAAGAGAGAGGCTGGATTCTATAGTGCTCACAGATGGTGATGACACGGTTGGGAGCCTCTGGGTAAGGGTGAAGGTGAAAGCAAATAAAGTAGATGTTGCTGCGGAAGACTGGTATCGATCACCAAGCCAGGATGACAGGAACAGTAAATTGTTCTACAAGGAATTGGGGGATTTCTGTAGATCAACTGCCCTTGTCTTTATGGGTGATTTTAACTTCTCAGACAATACTGTACAGCGGACACAAAACAGAAAATTTCTGAAGCACGTTGAAGATAAGTTGGTGCAGATACTAAGGAAGCTGGCTGGGAAAGGTACCCTCTTTAGATCTGTTGTTTGTAAACAGAGGTGATTGGTGGCTGTCTCCACCATAGTCACCACGAAGTAGCTGAGTTTCAAATCATTGGCAATAGCAGAAAAACTGCCGACAAAACTTCAACCCTGAATATGGGGTCAGCAGCCTTTGGGCTGCTGAAGGAGCTAGTTAGTAAGGTCCCCTGGGTATCTGCTTTTGAAGGTATTAGGGTCCATGAATACTGGTCACTTTTTAAGAGCCATCTCTTAAGAGTGCAGAAGCAAGCCATTCCAAAGTGTTGGAAGTCAAGCAAGCAGGGCAGAAAACCAGATTGGCTGAGGCAGGGATCTTCTTCTATAATTAGGTGGAAAAGGAAAGTGTATGGATATTGGAAGCAAGGACAGGAGACACAGACCACAGAGAAGCTGCTTGACACAGTAAGGAGAAAATTTGTGTGGCCAAAGCTCAATTAAGTTTAAGCTGGCCAGCACTGTTGAGGACAACAAAATCAGCTTTTTAAAATATGTTAACAGCAAAAGGAGGATCAGAGATAACATTGGTCTGTTGCTTGATGAGGTTGGTCACCTCACAAGTAAGGTCATAGGCAAACCAGAGAAGTTTAATGTCTTTTCCACCTCTGTCTAACACTGATGATGATGGGACCCCTGGAGCCCTGTGTTGGAAGACCATGACTGGGGGGGGTGGGGTGGGTGATAAACCCCCAGCTGACCCTGAACTTGTTTAAGACTTGCTGCTCCAGCTGGATGAACCTAAGTCTCAGGGGCCCGATGGGATTTAGCTCAGGTTCCAATGTCATTGCAGAACCTCTCTCCATTATTTTTCAAAGGTCTTGGGAGTCCAGGGACCTCTCTGGACTGAAAGCCGGCAAATGTTGTCCCAGTTTTCAAGATGGGTAAGAAGGAAGACCCTGGTCATTACAGGTCTGTCGGTCTCACTTCAGTGCCTGATTACAGAGAAGGCTGTTTCGGGAGTTAACGAAAAAAACGTCAGACAACATAGTCATTGGTCATAGCCAGTGAAGGTTCACAAGTAGAAGGTCCTACTTAGCCAACTCAATTTTCTTTTTTGACAAGATCACCCATCTAGTTGACCAAGAGAAGCCAGTAGATGTGGTGGTTTTAGATTTTAGCAAAGCTTTTGATACTATCTCTCACAGTATCCTTCTGGACAAAGTGTCCAGCACACAGCTAAACAAGTCCATAATACACTGAGTGAGCAACTGGCAGAGGAGTCAGTCTCAAAAACTTTTGGTAAATTGGTTACATCAGGCTGGCGCCGGTCACCAGTGGTGTTTCCCAGGGCTCAGTTTTAGGGCCAGTGCTCTTCAATGTTTTTATAAATGACCTGGACACAGGAATCTAACGTACATTAAGTACATTTCTTGACAATACTTGAACTAGGAGGAGCTGTGAACTCCCTTGAGGGTAGAGAGGCCTTACAGAGAGATCTGCATTGACTACAGAGCTGGGCAACCGTATGAAATTTAGTAAGAGCAAGTGCTGGATTCTCATCTAGGATGCGGTAATCCTGGTTCTGTATACAAACCGGGGGACAAGGGCCTCGAAATCAGCCCTGTGGGAAGAGATCTGGGGGTTTGAGTTGATGGCAAGTTGAATACGAGTCAACAGTGAGCCCTGGCAGCCAAAAGGGTAAACTGTATCCTGGGGTGCATGAAGCACAGCACAGTGAGCTGGTCAAGGGAGGTGACTGTCCCACTCTACACTGCACTGGTGCAGCCCCCCCCCCAAGTATGGTGTGCAGTTTTAGGTGCCTCAATATAAGAGGGACAAACTATTAGAGCATATCTACAGGAGGGCAATGAAGACGGTTAAAGGCCTCTAGTACAAGACTTCTGAGGAGCACCTGAGGTCACTTGGTTTGTCCAGCCTGGAGAACAGAAGGCTGAGGGGTGACCTCATGGCAGTCTACAACTTCCTCAAAGGGGGCAGATACTGATCTCCTCTTTTTGGTGACCAGCAACAGGACATGAAGAAATAGAATGAAGCTGCATCACAGGAAGTTCAGATTGGACATTAGGAAAAGGTTCTTCGCTGAGAGGTTGGTCAGTCTCTGGAACAGTCTCCCCAGGGAAGTGGTCAAGCACCAAGCCTTTCAAGAGTTCAAAGAGTGTCTGAGTGATGCTTTTAGTCATATGGTTTAGTTTTAGGTAGTGCTGTGAGGAGTAGGGAGCTGGGACTTGATCATTATGAGTCCCTTCCAACTTGAGATATTCCATTCTATTGCTATGCAATAGTACAAAAATGTAACTTTGATAGAAGCTTTACTTTCAAAGGTTGGGTTCTGGGGTTTGGGTGATTTTTTATTTTTTTTTGGGGGGGGGGATAGTTGTTTAACATCTTAACTTGGGAGTTTTATTGTCATGGTGAGAAATAATCTACTACGTATTTGCTACTTCTTTAGAAAGCTTTAAGCCATAAGCAATGGTACAGATAAATGTTGTTCACTAATGTAAGTTACATTCCCCCTTGTTCTGTAAGTAGAGGAATACACTTCATAAATGCACTGCATTTGTCACTACCATAAAGAGAAAATTTGAAAAAAGGGGATAGGGTATTTCAATGAAATAATTTACACAAGTTGTTGCTCATTTTCAGCATCATACTGAAAAGTACTGAAGTTGTGGTAGCACAACTGGCCATCAGGTGTCATTGTTGCTACTGTGTTTAACATTGGTTTCTACAAATTTCCAAGTAGTACCTACTGAAACATACTACTGCATATGATGGCAATATGATTTTCATAAAAGGACTAACAGTAGTTCTGTACTAGAAGGTACAGAATGATGTCTGTATTTCAAGGGCCATATAATAATATAAACAACAAATTTATTGTAAGTTCACCAGCATTTTCAATTTTAATTAAGCTATTTGACTATCTTCTCAGTTAACAATTAAAAGAACAGTCTTTCAAAGTCAAGTAAAGTGAGCCTGATTTATTTAGAGGCAAGCACAAGCAGAGATACCACATTTGCCACAATTCCTTTTTGCTTCAAGCCGTTTTAATACTATCTGATTAAGGAAGAAGGAGAAGGGGAGGAATTTTAAATGAGCCTATATTACTACCATTACTCACCAATTGTTTGAATAATAGCATTCTGAACAATCCTCTCATCACTCTCCTTGGAGCTTGTGCTGAAAGTGGCACTCCCTGCTGAACTACGCCTGTCACCCAGCTCAAAGTCAACACTGATGCGCAAGTGCTTCAACAAGGTGTTAAAAACCTCCAGAACTGTTGGGCCTGGAAACAACACACAACAAGGACTGCACATCTCAAAGGGAAAGATGCCATAAGAAAAGGAAAACTAACATTTTCAATCCCTTTTCAGAATAAATCAGATTAAGCTGAAAAGAACAAGTGAAATTCACTGTTCAAGGGATAAACTTTTGAAGTGTGCCTATACCTTGATATTTTAGAAATTAATTTGGAATCAGGAAATGCAATCAGTTAAGCGTAATCCATTACTATCGAGTTGTACTGGGTCTGGCTGGGATGGAGTTAACTTTCTTCCCAGCAGCCTGGGTGGTGCTGTGCTTTGGATCTGTGACTAGAACAGTGTTGACAACACACCAGTGTTTTGGCTGTTGCTGAACAGTGCTAGCAAGTGTCAAGGCTTTTTCTTTTTCCCACTCTGTCCCTACAGATTAGGCTGGGGTGTGCAAGAACCTGGGAGGAGACACCGACTGGGCCAGCTGACCCAAACTGACCAAAGGACTATTCTATAAGATATAACATAATGCTCAGCAATAAAAACTCAAGGAAAGGAGGAAGAAGTGGAGGACATTTGCCTTCCCAAATAACCTTTATGCATGCTGAGGCCCTGCTTTCCAGGAAGCAGCTAAACATCTGCCTGTCAACAGGAAGTTCTGAATAAATTCCTTTGCTTTCCTTGTGCATGCAGGTTTTGCTCCACACATTAAATTGTCTTTATCTTGATCCATGAGACTTCTCACCTTCCTTCTACCTTCTCCCTGTCCTGTGGAAGAGGGGAATGAGCAAAAGCTGTTGGCCAGAGTCAACCCGCCATGCAAGTTTTGCATAGAAAATATGAGTGGTCGCTGAAATTAAGCATCAACAATGGGTTAAACTGCAGGTACTTGCACCTGAATTTCAGTTATTTGAAAACCTGCTACTAAAATCTAGTTATATATATATATTTATAACAATGAATGAGCTCTTTTAATAACATAGTAAAAGACTTCACAAGTCTGTGTATGCAAGTGGGTTTTGTATAAAGAGAAAGGACAGGTTCAGATTCAAACTAATGAAGCAATGCAATTAGTTTCAGCAGTAGACCAAAAGAAAACAGCAGAGCACATCTGTGTACACATCTTCATAACTACTTGTACTTCAAGGAACTATGCTACCCTACATGACATAATTCACCTTATTTCAGCTGCTTCACTGTTACTAAAATTTCTCAAAGATCATTCTACTCGACTCCCATATTACCACTCATCTCACAGTAGCTGCACCACAAAGCAACAGTGCTCTTGTTTGTAGAGTCACACAAGGTTCTAAGGCTTTGTGACTTCCTACCAAACAGGAATTCCTGCCTTCTACAAGGCTGTAAAAACACATCTACTAATTTTTTCAATGTAAAGAACTATAAAACAGTCAAATGGCCAAGTAAGTAAATTTGAATAATTGTAAACCAAGTAAGATTTCAAGTGTTTTATCAGCACAGAGGAGAAAAAACTAATAAATCAAACCTTCTCAAAATATATGCTTTAATTCAGTCTGAAAACAAGGCAAAACTGAGCACCACTCTTCAGATCTATTCTTTGACTTGATGCCTTTTATTTAAGATGACTTACCTATTGATCCTTTAGCTGCTATTGCAACTGCTTCCAAAAGAACCTGAATAATGCCAGCACGAACTCGTGGCGAGTCCCTTTTGCGAACATCAAGGTGCCCAAGAATTTCTTGTATTACATGATGGGAATATTGTGCCTATTAAAAAAAAAAAGAACAAAAAAAACCAGGAAGAAAAGCTTAATCTGTGACTTTAAGAAGAATAAACTCTTACACCATGAAGTGTCAGTCATTACCATGTTCCTATTCTGCAACATTCTTACTTATAAATTAATGTAAATTTCAATCAATTCATTATTAGATACAAATTTTTAAAAAAACACCATGACAGATGAAGCCACCCGGGTCCATCCAGCCCCATATACAAAAGCTCACAGTATTAAAATATCCAGGAACATTTACAAGAACAGAGGAAGCATGAAGTGGTACTTCATTCAGCTAACTGCAGTTCAAGGAATTTAGTTGGTCTTACAAAAAAGCGCCATTGATATAAATGCTGAGAAAACTCACCTTTCTTCCACAAACCTGGAATTTTAAGACTTTATCTTTTGGGCGTCTGCTCTTGACGCAATCCAAGAACCAGACTTTGACCATGTTTACAACAGAGGTTGCCCACTAGTAAAAACCAATTAGCACAACACAGTTCCACATGAAGTTGGTTTCTTGGGTTGTAAAAGCAGTACAGCTGTATTGGCATCGAGAAATTATGAACTTAAGAGAGATCTATTTAAGTAGCACAATGTCAGATCAGTAGGGCTATCCTGCTCCTTGTTCTGGAGCTTGCTGGAGGAACTCTGCCACTACCTTCCACTGAGAATACCTTAGTATCTTTTTTCCCTCATACAAATGTATAGTAATTACAAGTAAATCAGATAACACAAACCACAATTAGGTTATTATTTGAAAAGCTTAAAGGATAAGGCTAAGGAGTTTGGATTCTTTGACTTCATCTGTCTATTACTACCATGGCGAGGTAAGCACTTAGACCCCTCTCATGTGCTTGAAACGTTTTATGCGAGGAAAAAAAACCCTCGAGAAAATCCTACCTGTATAGAATACATGATGATTTTGAAGCAGGAAACAGCAAATTCATTGGGATCCCATAGTCTGTGATGGTCTAAATGCCTGTAACCAAAAATTAAGGGAACTCAAATAATGACATTCCACAGATACAATAAACGGCATCTTATACTCAAAATTCACCTCAAAGGGATTATTTCCTTACAGAAAGCTTCCAAACAATGACTTACTAACTAGGTAAGAAAATCAGAACTTTAGCAAAGCCTTTGTTTCCAAGGTTTAGGATGTGATCTCAAAACATTTGGCTGGAACAGAAAGTCCTGACCTTCTAGTTCCAGAATTTAAGGAACGTAGTCATATCAAAGATACACAGTTAAGAATATACCATTTCCATACAAAGTGCATACATAAAAATGGCTGTGACATTATATGCTTATTTAGATGAAAAAGATATACTGAAGAGGATGGTTGTAATACCTTGCCAAACTTCCACTCTAAATAAGATAAATCACTTGTTTTGAATCAGGAGCTACAAAATAATTATGTCTGAATGTTACATTCAGAATAGAGACTCTAAGGAGTATCTTCATTTTGACAGTAGTTTAATGAATAATATATATGGAAAACAAAGAAGAGCTACTCTTTGTGTATATAATCCTTTATCACTCTGAAGCATTTCAACACTTTCTGTAAGAAATATCAAAACAGAATCAGAAGAATGCATGCATCAATTTCTCCTTAAATGGGATAGGAACCATGGATGAAAAACTGTCAGTTTCAAGCAAAGACAATAAATTTGGCTTAAGCACTATGCTGAATGCCATGAACAGGGCACACACAAAATTTTCCACAAAGGAGATCCGAGTACCTGGAAAAGCATGACAAAAATAAATGCATTTTCAAATCTCTAAGATTGAAAAACGTAATTTTGGATGCCTTTTAATTGGTATGACTTAGGTTAAAAAAACCAAAACCCAAAACCCACACAGAAACCCACCAAGCAACAAAAAAAAATCACCCCAAAACCCACAAAGAAATCTTACAGAAACTGAATTTAGATAGTATCCAAATACGTACCTCAGCTACAGAATCACTACTGGACTGCCCTTTCTCAAAGAACGTAGTAAACATACAAAGATGCTTTAAATAACAAACTTGAAAACACACAAGTGAAAAGTCAGTACTCTGAACACAGGAGGACTGACTGGATGCTTTAACCTACTTTGCCTAGAACCTGGAGGTCTCAATTAACTCACTGGCCAGCTGCTACCAGCCTAGTGACCTAGCTGAGTACACAGGTCTCCTTCAAGATTGATTAAACCAGCTGGCATAAAGCTACCCTCTCCTGTGCCCTGAATTATGATGCAGCCTATTGCAGAGCTTAAAATTTTGACACTTACATACTCTAATAGAAATCCCTACAGGAAAGAATTTCAGGAAATTTAAAGGTGTTTTTCTGCCAAGATAACAGCAAATTTACACTACTAAATATCAAACTGGACTACCTGTTGAGGATAGCTGCCTTTCTTGTCCACATTCCAAACACACAGGTATATTTAATCCTGCCTTCAGGTAGAAAGACAGACAAAATTACCTCTATAAATCTTTCAAGGCTTATCAGTTCATGATTTATTTATTCATGTCTTCTTTCTCCCTAATATCACTCCAGCACAGTCCATCATTTCTTGTACATGATAGCTTATTTTAGCTAACTTATTTTCTTTTTGTCTCATCAAATACAAAAAAAATCATGCTCTCCACTATCTTCTCCCAATTAGAACTGATCCTTTAATCTGTCAGAGTAGCATGTGTTCTCTGTTACCCTTGACAGTTCCTCTTTATCTGCCCCAAAGATCCATTTAGGCAGATTATGGTCAACAATCACATATCAGGATTTTTTAAAAAAACCTTTCCTCCCAAAACAAGACATAGTTTTCTTTTTCCAGAAAGGCTAGGTATTAGCTGCTTCTGGTAGCTGAACTGATGGAAAGACAGCAGGGGGAAGATGACAGCCTAGGTTAACGTTTTGTGTAATAGCTCCATGGACAGCATACTTTGCACAGTGGTACTTTCCTCCTAAGAAAAGGAGTATTAGATTACTGTAGGTGATATATTTTACTTGTCATAATGCAGGCAGTGTATTCAATGTAGTTTTGTTTTTGTAAAAGACTGTAAATGGTATTTTCACCATGGCACATTTAGTTTCTTTAAAATCAAGTCACAACTTGCCTGTTGTTTTTTCCAATTATATTTCTTTTAATAAAGAATATCTAAGTAAGATTGCAAAACATTCTATTGCTGGATTAATAAATGCCAAACTCTGCCTTTCATTAAGATCTGCTGTATATACATAGTAAATGTGCACAATTAGGTTTCTCAAATTAAAAGGAACAGCAGAACCAATGCTGCAAATTACTACTCTATGGAGCGAGAGCCACTAACGGTCCCTGGATTTGCTCACATTGTCACACATGCAAGCAATCCTTTACAGTACAAAACAATAAATTGATACTGATGATTGGAAAGCAGAAACAAAACATATATGGGAATATAAAATCTTCTCATGTATCATGTTTGCTGATACATGTCTTTTGATAATCAAATCAATACACCAGTCTTTTGATAATCAAAACACTTGCACAGATGATGTAATAACTCACAAGAATGGAAATATAGCAAGATGAATAAGGCGTAACTTGTTATACTTGGGAAGTTGTTTATATACGCTAGACTCCTGTATCCCTCTGGACTTGCCTGATCTATTCACCACTGAAAACTCATGCTAAGAAATCTAAATAGCTTGTGACTGCTGACATGAAGTAAAAATAAATCATAGCATATATTAATATAAATTTTTTTACTTTCATTAAGCACTTTTCCAGATTGATCTGTCAGTTTTCATTAAAAATGAGAATTTGAGAGTTTCTACCTGCTACATGTCGACACTTAAAACCATGGAGACTTTCTGCCAAAGACAAGGAGAATTAAGGTCAATCCAAACCCACATCAGAAGACCAACTTTAGATTTCAACTGTCATCATTATAGTTAAATCCCTCAATCAGTGAACGTACTCGGCCTCATGATCCAAGAAGCACTATTCTCTCAGTTTTGCACAAGGAGTGATACAGCATTGACCGATACACCAATGCCATATGACTAAGCCTTCAAGTGGGGAACTGAACCTGCATCTTCAGTGTTAGCACTGTAATAAGCGGCCTTATCTTTACTTCCAGAGCTTGCTTAAAAGCTGTGAAATTGTTGAATAATGTTAGGAGATCCTCTTTTCTAATCAAGTATACATAAACTAAGTCAGGTTTTTCAACCAGATAAAGTGCAATGGATTCACTGTCTCAAACTTTCTTTCTAACATTTCTGCCCATTCACAAAGTGAGGCTGATTAGAGCGAGCACTCACTTTTTGCTCAGGAAAATCAGTTTGGAAATTGCATTTTTTGCATCTCTTGTTCTTCAGAAATATTAAACATTTCCAGTAGTTCTTTATAAAAAGATAAATTTATCTGGCAATTCTTCCTTAAAATGGAACACAAAAAAGGTGACCACAAAGACTCTCTATTCATAGAAGAGATGGTATATTCTGAGCAACTGGTCATTATCTAATGACTTCAGCTCACAAATGCAGCATGTGGCACCACTGGGATGCCCAAAGACTCAAGTGGTTCCTTATGATCATAGCAACCAAGAAAAGAAACTAGGCTGGAAATAGCACTTTGAATACATAAAGCTTTGGCTCTACCACAGGCAGGTGTGACACCACCTCAAATCCCAAACCAAGCACTAATTCTAATCTAGAGAATCTGGAATTATTTGCGGAAAATTTCCCTGATACTGAAATCATTCAAAAGACTGAAGTAACTGCATATGCTGATGAAGTTTTGAGATAAGCCTGTAAAAGGAACTGAAAAGCGGTAAGAAAGCACTGCAATAGTTCCAAATAGTCCATACAGACTGTTTAGTACCTAAACATTCACTCTAGTGGCAGGTATTTCGGAGGAATATATTTTTTTTTGTTAAGTAAAACACTCAACTTTGCAACAGTTAAACTCCTATCAGATCTGTATAATAGGTATACTTGGAAAGTAACATAACAGCACAACTCTTTGTATTTAATGGTTTTGGGTGAAAAAACAAGGGGCTACAGTATTTTCTGCCCTCAGTATCTACCCCACCTTATTTTTGCATTTTTGTTCTTACTTCACAGTGGTAACTTGAAAATGGCTTTTGGTAACTTGAGTGTCTTTCAGTGTATGAATAGAATACTTAAGTCTTTGTGGGAAGCATGAGGCCATCTAAACCAAGATATTCCCATAGCCGGTGGGTATCTTGAAAATCTACAATAAGGAGCAAGCAGCTCTCCTCATCAACAGCAAAAGCCCGGGTTTAAAAGTAGTATTACCAAGTCTAAAGCTTCCTGCAAAGATTTGTCCTGAAAACATGTCTAATTTCTAGACAATAGCAGAGGTGAAAGAAGCATATTTAAGTTATCTCAATGCTTGTAGCTTTTTTTCACATCACATTTTTTTAAGGAAGCAAGTGGGGCAATGCAGAGAACTGAAAAATGCTGCTCATGGTTGTTTATACACCAGCTATAATTTGTACTGCGTACATTTGTACATAATGTGCACACAGTGTGCACACCTGCCATTCACTAATAAATGAGCTGTAAAAAGATATTCCTCACAGAATACCAAAACGGGTCTTGGAAGAAAACTGCAAGAAAATAGAATTCTTAACTTTATGTATTAATCTGGGCAGAGTATTCATTTGTGCTACTTGCATTTTATTTAGCTTGTCTCTACTGACTGCAACAGTCATCTATGGGACATTAATATCTTGAATAAACAGTTTCACGCTCAAAAGAAAGACTAGCTGAGGCAATAACCCATGCAAATCATTATATTACACTTCTAAACCCCAATAAAATGGAACACATTTCTCAATAACTATCTTCAAGTTAACAGAAAGGCAACAAAGAGGTGAGATTAAAAGAGATGCAATTTTTTGAAGAAACATGAATGGAATCCTTTGGGTTGTAAAGAGCAAGGAATTTAATGCAAGACAGCTGGATAATGAAATAAAAAAAAAATATAATTCCCTTAAGATAAGACCTTTCCATGAATTTTCAACTTACGCGAAAACTGGTCTGACAGCATTATTCATATTTCCATACGTTGCTCGTCCTAGTAGCTCCCTGAAACAATTCTCAGCTAGCAGAGCAGGGTTTTCCTCTTTCTCTCCTCCTGTAGGAGAGGATGGAGGGCCGGTTCTGCTGAAATAAGACAAAAATACATTTATTTTACTACTGATTAATATTCATCTTCCTTACTGTACTCAGCCTTGGTTCTTCAACATTCATCAGTCATACTCTCGATCTTCTAGGCCAGGGGTCCTCAAACTTTTTAACCAGTGGGCCAGCGTGCGGATGAAGTGGCAGGCAGTCATCTGCGGCTGCTTGGCTTCTCCCCCAACCCCTGGCGGGGGGTTCTGTAAATACTGGGGGCCAGATTGAGGACCCTGGGGGGCCGTATCCAGCCCGCAGGCTGCAGTTTGAGGACCCCTGATCTAGGCAATATTGGTATCTCAAATATGCATCAACCCAGAATTCTGAAAAAAATATTTTATTCTTTTATAGCAGTACTACAGGTCACCATTTGCTCACTCAGTACTGACCACTGTATTAGTGAATATTTACATGACAAAAGCAATGGCTGTTAACATTGATTTAACTTAATACCCACTCCATTTTGACAAATTACTACCCATTGCTAACAATGAATGAAAGCTACGAAACCATGCAAAAAGTTAGGCAGAATCTTAGTCATTTTGTTCAGACTAATGATCTCATTCACCTGCCCATTACTGAATCCACCCTGTGTGGGTGAGTATTAAATAAAACTCCAATAGTTATGCAGAAACAGATGGCTTGTGACTTCAAAAGAAGTCTGACTGAACTAATTAGAACATTATCACCCACATAGAAGGTGAGCAACTTCTACACTATCTGGTTAGAGGTAACTAACTGATTGTCTCCCAACATTACTATGGAGAGCATTGTATGGGGTGCCCAGGTGCTGGTTGTGAGGCTGTGGGGTAGCTTCTGCAGGACGTGTGTGTGTGTGTGTGTGCGCACGTGCATACGCATGTGCTCAGTTTGGCTTTCAGCCAGGGCTAATCAACCACAAGGACTGCAAAGTTAAGCATAGTACCTATTATAATGTCTGCATCAGTACACACAAACCTCGCATTTTAACCTTATTATAATATAATCCTTTGTCAAGTTGGTTTTTTGTCCTATAGTATTCTATGATACTGCTGGGCAACTGGACTCCCATATTTATCACATAGTATGTTACAAATAACTTGGGGGGGGAACCCTAATAAACTCCTTTCAGATTTGCAAATATATTTTTAAGACATAGATATTGATATTAATTTCCCCATACCATATTTACAAAGGTGGTCCCTGTTGAAGAAGGACTCTTCTTTCACTAAAGGCATTACTCAGAAACACCAACTGATTTCTTCAGTCAGAAAATAGTAACAGTGAAAACATACACTGTTAAACCTTGTATCAGATAAAGACACCATTAGGAGTGTTAAACTGCCTAAGTTTTGCTTAATTGCCTAAGCTACTACTTCTTCAGTTGCTAAAATATCCCAATGAATGACTTAAACTAAAATGAATATTATTTTATAGTAAGAAGGAATTAAAATCAGCATTTAAATATCAGCTTCATTTCATATGGAAATGTTAACTTATGAGTTAATATATCTTTCAGTGCAAAGCAAGGCTTTAATGTTTCATCCTCATCACAGCAGCAATGACCAATCTTTTGTAAAATTCAAATACTGGCATTTTCATTTCTTTCTTTTCTCTCTCTGACTAGGAATTAGACTATTTAAAATCAACATGGTACAAAAAGGAAGCAAGAGTACTGAATTAAAGACTGAATTCAGATACAAGAGAACTACAGAAACTCCACACTATTTTGGACAACCTAAAAGCTGCTCAAGCCCAAATTCTATCACCAAGTTTTGAAGGGAATAGCCTGTTCCTCACCTTGGCATAACTCAAATCAGCACCTGCACTGTGAACAGTGAAGGGCAGAGCCTTTCCTGAAGAGTTTCCAGTTCTCATTTTTGATGCAGGTCTTGGTAATGTTTTTTGGTTCATATTTTGGGTTGTGGGTTTTTGTTTGGTTTTCTTCCTTTGCCCGAAGTTACCTCCTTAGAGCAAATTAAAGGCATTTGAAATTTATTTCTGAAGTGCTTCACACATCATACCATTAAGCTGTTACTAGTATTTCATGTAAATTGAGCACTTGACAGGTGGAAGACTGAGAAAGAAAGAAAACTGTTTCTTCTAAGGTATCAAGAAGTACTGTTCCTACAGGTGTCAAGTATTTTTTTTGCACAAAAAACAGAAACTTAAGTGAGAATTCATTCACCTACATTAACATTATGCATGTATGCATTAGGAGACTTTAAGACTGCAGAAATCAGTACACTAAAACGGTAAACATACTTTCAGTTCTGCAGAACAAGCTTGTGCGTTAAATATGTTTTTAAAAGTGTTCACGAAGAGCATCAACTTTAATTAATGTTCACTCTTCAGCACCATAAAACCATAGCTTTAGAGCATTATAAAAAGTCAAATACTGAAATGCCAGAGTTAAATGGACACATTAGCATCATAGTTGTAGTATCTTCTGACAGCAAGAGATCTTCTAGTGTTTCAAGACTACTACAGTCTTAAAAGTTCCAATATAAAAATCCTGTTGCCTCTGGTAACACCAGTGTCTCAGAAGTTACCATAAAATCTGATAAGTTAGCAATGTTAATAATAAAAAAGCCCCAGGCACCCTGTTAGATAAGTAAAGAGAAATAGTTTTATAAATGCACAATGATTAGAATTCTAAAAGGCATGACAATTTGTATATAATCCACCATGAGTACCACTAAACTGCAGCTTTACTCAGCTGCTGTGCCCCTCAATCTCCCCATTTTTTTCCCTGTACTGCCTAGATTGATGTAGGCAGATGGGCATCCTTCTCAGTGCAGAGAAGGTATAAAAGACAGTGCAGTTCTGTCATTCTCATTGCCTTTTTGACAGATTCCCTAGAACACAGCAGCATTAAAGGTGGGTGTTGGAGGGCAGGGGAAAGCAAGCAGAACACACAAGAGTTCGTCTATCTGGAAGAATTCTAGTTAAATGTAGTAAAAATAAGTTATGTTTTAAGTGTTTGTATATGCAATCCTACAAGAAGGTGACTTCTCAGCATTGCTAGGAATCTCATTTTAGAATAGGTTAAAGAAAGAAATTGCAATTCAGTCTTACTAGTCTAAAATATTAGTCTTAGATCGCATCAGAATGTTCAAAATTATTTCTCATAGGATAGGAATGTAGGAATATGTCTGTAGGAATCACATTTTTATTTTGAACTTTAATAGTACCTACCTCCAAGTATTCCTCATTACGTATTTCTCAGCGTTATCAGATGAAAAACAATGAACACAAAACTATTCTTTTAATGTTTTAGTTTTAAAGGAAAGCTTTGTACAGCCCCTCAAGTTTCTAAATTCAAATCAGCAACTCATTACTTATTTTGTTTCACTGACTTGGTTTTTAAGCAGAGGTTACAAAACCTCTGACAAATCCAACTGCAACACTGCAGTTGGATTTGCATCCTCTGCATCCAGACTTTCTGTACTACCTCAAGCCCAGAGGAGTGAAGCATGAAATGCATTTTGCAATGAAATGGGCAAGAAGCACTCCCTTTAGCTGTTCTACCAGCTTTCTGGTGGGTAATCTGTATCAGAAAAAGTGGCAACAAGGAATGGAAGGAGGGACATTTTGAGGTACAGTAGTTTCCACAGCAAACATCTAATCACAGGCTTAAACTGGCTCAGAGCAATTTTAAAACCACAAAACCAGGACTGGCCAAAAAATATGATGGGGCAGACGAAGACTTAACCACTACTTTTGAGCAGAGCAGCCACAGGAAAGTTTGACTGTGACTCACTCACTCTGAGAAAGAAATATATTCTGATCTACCTCTAAAACAGAATTTATATGAACACTATAGATCCATTAGAAGGATTTGAAGTCAAGTCCACAAATGCTCGATGTCCTTCTGCCTTAAATAAGGCTTTCACATTTAGCTTTGCAGTTATCACGAGGAGTATGTTACAAACTAAGTGAATTTCCAATTTCATACATCCCCTTCCCATTTTAGAGATGCATGTAAATTGACATACATGATCAACTCTTCTGAATTTTCTTCCAGAAACTTGAAGGAGATAGGCAGAGTCTTTCAGGCAATGCCTTATACTATACTGAAGTACACATGACAATTACTTTGTCATACAGAATCATAGTGAAGTACAGCTTAAGAAAAAACCCAATCTGATTTTTAGAATATGTTACACTTGCAGATTTGTCTGATAGTCACATAACTAGAATGTGCATTCAGATATATGGATAAATAATGACATCCACAATTACAATTATCTTTTAAAAATGTTGTTTAAATATTAATTTCTTTACTCCAAAAAATTGTCTCATCTGACATGTACTCAGAAGAATCTTAAATTAAGCTAGTAAGGTTCTACAAGTAAAAATTACACTGATCTTTAAGGTATGCTTTACCTATGTGTACTTCAGCTTTAACTAAAAATGGTTATTTTCTATGGACTTTAGTTGAGGGTATTTTCTGGAACTTCTGCTCTTTCTCAAATAATGCTTTGATTCCATCTGCCAGAACAATATGCTTCTTACTCCTACTCTTCAATATGCCTCTGTTTGTGCTCCGCAAATATGAAGTCACATATAAAACAAGATGAGAAATTTTCTATAACATCATTTAAGGCCAGCAGATCAACAATTTATAAATACTGTTTTCAGCTTTTCTCTCATATGCGCTTCACACAAAGCCCCTACTTGCCTCTTGGAAAGTCATTAGTCTTTTTTTCTGGTGAATGTGCATTATAGAAAAAGTTTCAAGCAGCCAGTTCAGATATTTAATTAACAGTTTCTTTGTGACAGATTTGTTTTTCTACCACCACTACTGCATTGCTCAACAAACGGTAAAAATTCTTTCAGTACATATAAACTGATCTTCTTTAAGTGGTTGATCCAAATCCTATTTCAGTCAGTTTTTCCATCAGTAGTTTAATTTTGCTACATAAAGGACAGCATATGCTTGAGGGCACTGTAAAAAGTAGCAAAGGAAAGAGCTCACCTACATCTAGAAGCTCTGCAAGAGCAAGCAAAAGCTAACTAGGCTCTCGTTCAAACAGCAGTTTCAGAAACCTTTGTTTCTTATTGAGATCACTCTTCAGATGTAACATGTGAGAGAATATTTCTGCTCATACTGTGTGGGCCCTCAGTTATATGCAGTGAATAGATAAAGCATGGACAGATAGACAATGAGTGATTTTAGTAATTTAGTCTGAAATTTTGCCTTGGAGAAGGGACAGGTACTAGCAGTCAGAAATAAGTGAAGACAAATAAGGGTGAGGAATGGAAAAAACCACCCCCAAAATCCAACAAACCAAAAGAGAATCCTGTCAGATTTAGCAACAGCATCATGTGGAAGCATGAGAAGCGTGTTGTTATGGGAAGGCTGCTGAGCCTACTTACCAAGCAAGTTTTAAAGCAGCTAGAGTTGGGCGTGAAACAAACATTTAACCTTGTTTGCACAGCTGAAGTTGGTTTTAAGGAAGTTTCCCAGTTCTAGCAATAAAGACTTTTTATACCTACATAGTGCTTAGCCACAAATAAAGACACGGACCAGAAAAAGCGACTTTTCAACTGCAAGGTGACTGGCATATCCTCAACATCAGTTATCACAGAGATCTTTTCTGAAGGCATACCTGGCAGGTAATATGCCCAAGAGTCATTGAAAGCAAAAAAAGAGAAGGGTGTCTACATATAAATAGATTTTAAGTTCTCAGTTTAAGTACTGTTGCAGACAGGACAGACACTTGTTACTAATTGCTAAATGGGAATTAAACCCTCAATTTTTAACAAACAACTAGCAAAATCATTTGAGTCACCTAAAAGCCTGTGCACTTACTAATCTCTGCATCTGATGTTACAAAACACAGATTTTACAATTTTTAAGAAGTCTAAACATGATTATACAATTTTTGGAGCAATTTTTAGGCCAATAAAATCTAGAACAAGTGAAATGAAGGTGGTTGAAAAGACTCCAAGGCAAGAAACATTAAAGACAGATAAGCAGAGCTGTTTCAAGGAGACTTAGCTAATAAATGTCCGCAGTTGTTTCCACTAAAGGGAAGAAAAAGGTATATACCATAAAAAACAAGCATAAAGATTGCTTAAAAAAAACATTCCGGTGACCAGGAATATCAATACCTGTCAATATCTTCTATTTTCTGCATATTAAACAGCAATGATGGTACTATCTTGTCCATGTGTTGAGGTTCCCATATAGTTGCTCGAAGTTCATCATTAACTGTTTTTCGAACCACTCCCTGAATGCCCCTGATTCCAGCAATTCGTATCCTAAGGAAGGGAAAAAAGGAATTACTGAAAAGGAGAAACACAGCACCTCACAGTATGGTCCTCTACCTTTTGGGCAGTAGTAATTATGTAGTATGGAATCCCATTACATTCTCACAAATAGTAATTTGGAAATCTGGCCAATTCGTTAAGTTTGCCCATATTGTTTTTAAATGCCCTTAAAACTCATAATGAAGCTGACAAAACAACTGAACAGATGATCTGTAAGGATAGTGTTGACACTGATCAATGAATACTCAAAACTGTGTACGCCACTTCCAACAGAAGTCACATGGGTAAAACCCCACCAACTCCACATGATTTACTACCCATTAGTTGAAACTGTGTGCAATCTCAACCTACTCCAGTGCTGAAGAAAAATATTGTGAAGTTACCATAGTAGAGCTGAAGCAGTATCATAACAAATCTTTAAAGATTTGTGCAAGATTCACAAGATTTAAAGCAAAGGATAATTCTATCAACCAAAGTGTGACACACAAAAGGAACCATCACTCTTAAGCTAAAACTGTTTGAATGAAATTGAGAACTAATCAACAATAATAAACCCATAAAAATAAAAAATTAATGTACGTTCTAAAAAAGACTTAGTCTAGCTGTTAGCTATTGTCATTATTTTGTTAAACAAATAGTTTGCAGGAGGACCTGTGCAATGAAACAAATGGCAAAATATTATTTTTTGAAGTGGTAATACCAAATTAGTTGTTATAATAAATGGCAGGAATAGAATTTTACTTACTGAAAACAAGTAGAAGAAAGGGTGGTAGAGCCATCAAGAGAAATAAACACAAGCCTCTCTAAACTATTTCTATTAAAATCTATCCCTCATTTTTTAAATCTTAATTTCAGTATGGACAACACATAACTATATTTTGTTCAGTCAAGTTCGCTAAATTAAAACGTCTGCTAGATGAACTAGCCAAACTCTATAATTAATATTTTTGGTTAGAATTCAATTTGTAAAAGCTTAGATCTGTAGCCTCCTGTTTTTCAGCTATTTCTGAACAAAGCCATGTGCCTTCCAATATGGATACAATACCATTGTAGAACTTTCAGGACAGTTTTAACAGGATTAAATACAAAACAGGGAAAAGAGTGATGCACAAACAGCTAGAAAAGCACTTGGTATTACTGCACTAAAACTGCAGTGCAGTATTCCAACATTAAGTTTTCAATATAAGGATCTAAGAATGACTTTTAAGAAACAGGGCTTCCAAACTTCCATCACTGAAACATTTTTTTTCTTTTTAATTATTAGTTCTTAAGGTAATCAAGTTTTGCTGATATTTGGCTTCAGATACATTCAATACTAGCACTTAATTCCCCTGCTGAAAGGGAAATCTTACTTAACAGGTGATATTCAGTTTCAGACTCTGAAGCCTAAATGACCTGACTATGTGTGCAGAAGATGTTCAAGCTCCCATTCAAGCCAGTCAGTTCAGTGGAACCTCAAGCTATGCAGGTGAACAGTGACTCCAGATGGTCTTTAGCATCAGCTGAATCACACCCTAGCCCCATCAACTGCATTGACTACTTGTGATATCTGCATTTAGAATTGTAACCTGTAGTCATAGCTTCTCTGTTTTGTTGAATTACCTGTGCCTACAGCAAATCTGTTATGACAACTCCAAGAATGATTGCTGTTCACAAACATCTCTTTCAAAAGCGATGCATTTAAACTATCTAGGATGATGTGGAAGAAGTTGCATTTCTATGCATTTGGTTAACCCGATTAAAAAAATTGATTCGCATGGGGAAAAAAGGCTACACTTTTGTTTAATGGAGCGCCACTAGCACTAATTTTACATTCTTACTATTGTATAGGAGGTTGAAAAATGATGATTAAAGAACTGAGGATGGAGTAGCATCAAATTCCAGCACATACAGGAGAGGTTTCATTCCGCTAAAGAATAAAAGGTATTAAAGCAGAGATTACATTTAAATCAAGGTCATATACAGTCTTATGTCACTAGGATGAAATTCCTCCTTGTCTAAGGGTACATCAACATTGCAGACTGAAGCACAGGTAATGGTGCAGGCTGACAATTTGAAGAGCAAAAGATTAACACAATTCTCTTGCTCCTACAGCAATCAGTTTCGAGGTATTTTACTTTGAGGCATCCTTGTGAGTGGTAGATCATACTTGATAGATGAAATCAGGGATGTACTGATTTCTTAATTCATTCCATGTTCTAGTTCATTATTAATATAACCACCCATTAGCAAGGGGCAATGAAGGCAAAAGTACTACTAAAAATCCTGACCTGAGCTTCGTATCCTAACCTCTTACGAAATGTTTTATGGTAAGTAGTTTAACATGTCTGTTTTAATTTCACTAAGCCCAGAAAGGCAAAATCTTAAAAAGCTCATTAAAACATGAATACAATTTGCAACCATCAGCTTCAGGTAAATAAGACTGTACCTGGCAGAAGCCTAAGTTATGAGTTAATTCCATGACACAATGGCTTCACTAGTGACACCTGCTTAAGAAGTTTCCATGCCATTTGCCTTTTGGTCCCCAAGTACAATCCAGTTCTTCCCCAAACAATTTTACAGGGTCATCCTGTAAAACCATTCACTGGAATAAATGTTCCTAAGGAAAATGGGTGGGGGCAAGGGAAAAGTATGGGAGAAGCAGGCAAACTTAATCCTTACGCTTTCAGAGACAAAGTTTACAGCAGAACCGTATGCAGCAGCAATAGGGCACACTAGTAAGATGGCAGCAAATTACAGAAAATAAGGAGGAATGACTTTTTGGGGTTTTGTTGGGTTTTTTTCTCCTAACCAATGTACAGAGTATTCATCTTTTTTGAAAATACAGTTCACAGATTTTTGAAACTGCAAACTTTAAGAAAAGTCCTTATGCATTGCAGCTAACGTAACAACAGTACACCCAAAGGGTTGCGTAAGTGTTCAGCACGTGGATTTTTTTACAGTTGACTAAACAATTTAATGCATAGAAATAGAAAAGATGAGTACAACAGAGATGCAAATAATCTAAGCTGAAAAGCTTTCAGTTTTCTAAAATGCTCAGGAGTGGAACACGCACTACCGCTGCAGGTACAGAATCCCGCTAGGGGGAGCCGAAGTTAAACAAACCTGTGGTACTTACATAATCATGTGAAAAATCTGTAATACTAATTCATGAAGGCATTTCAGTTTCATACACAGTATCGTACTGCAGACATCTAAGAAAATTCAGTTCTAATGAGTAATTCTCAAACAGCAGACTCAAAATATGCTTTTGCTATTCATATAAGTAGCCCCATTAATTTCTCAAATGAGTTATGCAACTTGCACACATTTAAAGTAGTAAGTAGTGCCTTTCTGGAGAAAATCCATGCAATCTGGCAGGCGTTATTCAGGTAAAATTCCACTTAAGTATTCTAGGAGTTCTAGACATGTAGGATTTGTAATATTCAGTGCTGTTTTAAACATCAAGACTTTCATTTTCTTCCTATGGAATAACCTATTCCACTAAATGTCATAATACAAGCTGTATTACAGACTGTATTAACGTGTTAAGACCGTTTTCTGTAATGCATACAGAATGACACTTACTCAGTTTGTATTTCTGGATCATGGTCACATGAATGACACATGGCACTGAATCGAGACACAAAGAAGTCATAGCGTCTGTGGTAAGAAGGTGTGTCTTCTTCAATGTTGGCAAATTTGACAAACTGGAAAATGAAATACATTAAAAAAAGCTTTTGATACCAATTTCCCCCAAAAGAATAATGAATACTAAGCTTCATTTAGAAAGTAACATAAAATATTGCATAGGAGAAAATCCAGATTTGACAATACTCAAGTATTTAACTTCAGAGAAGAAAAAGTTAAATTGGAGACTTTTCTTTTTAAAGCCTTTCCACTAGAACTTCATTTAGACCATTATGAAAGGGTACAACTGCATGAAATACAACATACTATGCAATATAGTGAATGTCATTAATTCATAGAATATTAAGAGTCATTTAGGTCAGAAAAGACCCTACGCATCATTGGGTCCAACTGTTAACCTACCACTACCAAGTCCACCACTAAACTATGTCCCTACCTGCCACATCTACACACCTTTTAAATACCTCCAGGGATGGTGACTCACGTACTTCCCTGGACAGCCTGTTCCAATGCTCAACAAACCTTTCGGTGAAGAAATTTCTCCTAATATCTATTCTAAACCTCCCCTGGCACAACTTGAGACCATTTCCTATTCTCCTATTGCTTCTTACTTGGGAGGAGACTGACCCCCACCTTGCTACAGCCTCCTTTCAGGTAGTTGCAGAGAGCAGCCCAAGCAATCAAAGGGTACACTCTCACTAGCAGGTTAACTAGCAACATCCTGACTTACCAAAATTCAAAGCGAATAAACTTGGAGGCATTCTGTCAATTCTGCCTATCTTTACAAAAGGGAAAAAAGAAGGAGTCATAGAATTATACCCAGTCAACTTAAATTCCATTCGCAGAGACACACTGAAAAAAAAAAGTTCCAATTTGCAAACATCTACAACACAACAAAGGGGTAAATACAGTCAACATGTATTTGTCAAGAACAAATCACATCAACACAGCCTAAATTATTCCTGTGACAAGGAAATAGATTTTGTGAATCCAGACCAAGCAGAATCTGTCATATTTTTTCAGTGATGCTGTTGACAAAAAAACCACAAAAAATTCTCAAACGGGAGCTAGAAAAACACTGTCAAAAGAACATTCCTCATAAGATAGATGCAAAAGTGTTTGGAAAAAATACTGAAACACTTGTAAATCATCAAACTACAATAACACACCAAATGAACTTCTGAAGGGGCCTGTCTGGAATACAGTAGGTGTGTGAGTTTCACTGCAGACTTAGATAAGAGAGTGAGCTCATCAAATTTGCAAAGAACACTAAGCTGACCAGAGCTGTAGGCACATTTGATGCCCAATTCTTGAGAACCTGAAAAATCACAGCTGCAATTTATGAATGGCAAGCGCAACGTACCATTTTAAGACATCTGTACAAATACAATCCAGACACAGCTGAATGCAGAAAAGCAATCTGGGGTTATAATGAATTGCACATTCAACAGAAGTCAATGCCGTTATAATGGCATGAAAAAGAAAATATATCGTGATACATCTGTATTACCCATGACACCTATATGGAAATTTTGGTCATCTAGTTGGCATTAATAAGTTCCGAGATGAAGTACTGCATCCAGTTGAAGCATCACAGCTGAAGATGGTGATTAACTGGTACAGTCCTGCAGTTATTCAAGGGATGAACAAAGCTTTATATTAACACCTGTTAATAAAAACTAAAAGACATTAAATTATCTGGTCTAGAGCTGCCTAAAAATATTTATCTTACAATATACAGAAGACAGCTATAAAAGGAGAAAAGAAATAAATAGTTTTCTTTGTTCAGTAGTAATAGGAAAAGCAATAATGGCCTTACACAGAAGCAATGGTCCCCTAAGTTAGACATTTTAAAAACCCTCTTCTAAAGCAAGATGACTGCCTAAAGACCTTTTGGACTCTACAACACTGACAGTTTTAAGAACAGGCTATAGAGGGAAGAAAAAAGGGAAATGAAAGGTGTCAGGAAAGGTTGGGTATAGTGCTGGTTTTGCCCTGAAGCAGAGAAGTGCCCCATTAATATCCCTCTGCTTTTTCACACCCCAGTATTCTTCATACCAATTGCTAAGCACAGGCTGAGGTACTTCTTGTATACTTTGCGATGCAGAACCTGCTTTTATCAGCACAATACCCATAAACATTTAGACAAGCCCAAAGCACTTCAGCATAACCTACACCATATTGATTTGTGGAGGTTTTGAGGTAGTTTTCAAACTGAAAGTAAAAACTTTATTTCAGGAAAAAAACACACTACTTTTTACTGTTTTTTCTAGTCCTTTTTCTGTTCTATCTAGAACACATCCCTTTCAACTGCGCCAGCAGTTCACACATGGAAAGCTACAGGCGTAGCTGAGAACGATACAGTTTGTAAAATCATATTCTCAGCCAATACTGAAAACGGAGCAAAATTGTATAGTACTAGTCCATTTTAAGTGTCCTTCAGCAAAGAATATTCTGTATAGTCTGGTGATAAGAAAGTGACATACTGTAAAAAAAATTCTGTTTAGTCTATTACCACAGTTTGAAAGACAATCCACAAACAGCAACCATACTTCTTTTCCATACAGTGAGTTACAAGAACGTTCATTCCCCTCCCATGAGATCCTGGAAAATGCTTTAAATGTCTTATATCTCGCTGGTTTGTTTCATGGAGTCGTTAATTACAAAACAGAAATAGGTTTTCTGAAGCTTTTTGAGGACAGGAACCTAATTAGTCCCTACAATACAGGATAAAGTGCAGAGTTTGTTTTTTTTAAAAAAAACAACAAAACATCCACACACACACAACAAAAAAAAACCCACCCCAAAATCAATATGATCTTAGTAGTTTCCAGACATCCAAGTATTCAAGGCTACAATTGTTTCACCTAGCAAACTTCCATATAAGCATGTAAAAAAATAGAAGCAAAATGATTAAAGAACAAAGAACACTATGGGAGCAGCCATGAGAATATTAACCCATTTACCATCTAGTATTAGCATCTTAGTATTATCTATAATACAAAATTATTTGATTGACAAGATCTTCCAACATGAAAACTTAATAGAACTCTAATAACTGTTTTGTCAGAAGAAAGATTTATTGTACCAAGACATTGCTTTGTAAGAATAAATAATTAATTTAGGCCAAGAAAAGTGTCAGGGACTCTCTCATGCTGGACATTTCTCCTGCACCACAACGTAGCTTCATAGCAGGGAAGCAAGTAATCAACTCAGAAGTTCTACCTCTCAAAATGGTGCACACAGTTAAATGTCCAGAAAAGGCAATTTTTTTTTAATTTCCTCATGTGCCTAACAAAACAATTTCACCCACTGCACATAAAGCGTTTCTGAAACATATTCCAGGATTAGCATTCAGATGACTGAACATTTAGGCCACAGGGAAGCTGTGTGCTAACACTTCTGACATGTACTGCAAGTATACAGTTCCATTTCATTACAGAAATTTTAAGTTTTTACAGTACATGTTAGCCTACGCTTTCTCCTTGCTTAGCAGTGGTGGTATTAAGCCATTATTGTTGTTAAATAAAGAATATTTTACTCCTAAGCACCTCAGATATTTTCAAGTATACTTCAAATATAAAAATTATTCAACGTAAAAAAGGACAAAACTTATGAAAGTCCAAGTACTTGCCTAAGGTATACTTACAAACTTTTTACAGATATAAACATGTCATTCAGTTATAGTAAATGTTTGAATCTCACACTGGTAATTTATGGAACTTTTGTCAGTACAAGCATCCTCTATATTTGTAAAATACAGAAGGTACAAAAGGTACAAAAAGGTACTTACATTGGTAATATTTCATTTCCAATAATTTTGAAACCAATAAAATTCAATCAGTATAAAAACATATAAATCTAACACAAAATAAAGAAGGTACATATTATCTATTCAGAAGATGTTTGTTCCAGACTGAGTCAAGAAAGTTGGATCATATTACAAGGGAGAGAGAGAGATTGTGTGAGTCCTGTAAGTAGATCATGCAAGTTCTCAAATTAAATTCTTAAGGACATAATTTCTTGTACATATATATAAGAAATGCTGTCTTATCACTCTTATGTAGCAAGTACAGTAGGAGAAAAATCGTAACTTTTAATGGACTCTGAATGGCTTTAAAGAAGGTCAGGTTTTTGCAGCAATTCAAGAACAAGCAATCAACATGCATCACATCTAAGTTTGAGTTACATTATTTAAAGTAGCTTCCTGTAAAAACAGCAGGCTGGATCTGAGCAGCATGGGCTTTTATATTTGAGCTCCACAGTCTGTCTTTTACAGCCTGCATTTTCTCAGTTTTCAGACCAGGGAAAGGAGGTGCTGATGACTAAGAGTTACCATCTTTTATAGACAAAGCTACTGTATTTCATTATTAGGAAACTACCACATAGGAAGACATGATATCCTATAAGCATAAGACTTATAAACTACACAGTACCATAAAGATGGTGAAGGGTCTAGAGAACAAGTCTTATGAGGAACAGCTGAGGGAATTGGGGCTGATTAGCCTGGAGAAAAGGAGGCTCAGGGAAGACCTTATCTCTGTCTACAGCTACCTGCATGGAGGCTGTAGGCAGCTAGGGCGGCAGTCTCTTTCCCAGGTAACAAGGGACAGGAGAATAGGAAAGTTGTTCCGGGGGAGGCTTAGATTGGATATTAGGAAAAATTTCTTCACCAAAAGATTTGTCAAGCTTGGAATAGGCTGCCCAGGGAAGTGCTTGAGTCACCATCCCTGGAGGCATTTATGAGACATGTAGATGTGGCACTTTGGGACACGGTTTAGTGGTGGACTTGGCAGTGCTAGGTTAATGGTTAGACTCGATCTTAAAGGTCTTTTCCAATCTAAACAATTCTATGAATTAATGAGAAGTGTGTGAATGTATATATGGACTTTGCAAAAAAAAAAAAAAAAAAAAAGAAAAAGAGCAATGTCAGCTTTTCTAAATAGAAAAGTTTCTGACATTGGATTGATACATTAACTGCACAAACAGTATTAAAATTATCATAATACATAATAAAATAAGGTTCTCAGCAACAGAAATTAGTGATTTAGTTTAGTTATTAATAGTTAAGGTCACCTGACACTTTTCTTCGAGTTTTACCTGAATGGGATGAATAGTTTCACATTCTACTTCATGCAACTTGTATGAAAATTATCCTGACTGCCACGTGTGCAGTTGTGTAACAGTCAGCAATGGTATGTTAGCCTACAGGGCCATATTAGTGTGGCTATGAAACTGCAAGACCAGAAACTGTAAGCATGAGGTGGAGGAAGCAATATTTAACTGTAAATGACCCTAAAAGGACTGGCTAATGTGATGTACTCAGTATCACTCAAATTCTAGTAGATGCAGGCATAGAATTTAGAAGATAGTTTTATAACCAACAGGATAAGAAAGAGTGCTCTGTATAATTCTGTCTTTCTGTAGCTTTAAGTGCTATATAAAAAAAAGATCAAGTGGGGAACCTGGAGATAAAATAGTTGCGTTGTATATTAAATCACTACTAGCACATAATTCTGTATTGGTACATGGAATGAAAGAAGCATCTTGTAACAAAGATAAGTTTCCATCACATGCTTCCAGATTAGCATGCTGCAGACAAGCAAAAGTAGTACTCTGCTGGGAATGTTAATTCTGACATTCCTTACTTTCACAGCCTTGACATTTTATACTATTTTTACATTTACATGCACTTCAATTCTGCCAAAACCAACTGCTTTTATAAGCCAACACTAACAAATATAAAAATCTTGTTGTAATATCAGGCAATGACCGGTCAACTTTCCACTTGGGGGTACTGCTTGTCTTCTTGTGCTGCCGATGACAACCAGCAATAGCAGTTACTTAATCATGCACAGGAAGCCCAGCACTGTCACTGATGGCATCATTATTTCACTGCTCCTAAGACAACATTGCCCTTCTAAAATGAAGCACCCCATCAACTAAAGAAAGCATTTGTGGAAATAATTGAAAATGTGGTGATACTGGATTCCACATTTATCTGCTGTTTTGCAGATGAAAAAACCCACAGTATTTCACTGCCAAAAATACAAGAATAATTCTCCCTGTCAGCATCCCAGATTAGCTCAAAATGTTTTTTATTCAACTGGGTTTTGTCAACATAATTTAAAATGAAAGTTTTACTAAATTATGCACCCCATTGGTGTTGATCAGCTGCTTATTAAAGAAATTTTCTGGAGCATCTCCAAATAAAAATGACAGAAAGTTTGATATTTTTTAAAAAAATCATCATCTCTTGTCCAAAAAATTTCTGAACAGAATTTCAAAGATTTTAAAGCCTTTCACCCCTAGACAGGAAGAACAAGCTTAATTAATTAATTCATTCTATCCTAGTAATAACCACTATGTATCTAAGTAATACATTTAATTATTTGTAGATGAGAGATAAGATGTTTTACATGGTCTTCCAAGTTACTGAAATTCTGCAAAATGGTTAGAGAGAAATTCAGTATTGCCATAAGTTTTTAAGTAAAAGTTTATTGCAGTCAGCCTTCAGTTTCTGTAATACTTAAGCCAAGGAAATCTTACTTTCTCCCCCCACATTTTTCCAGTTTTCTCACCACCATATGCTATCCTAGCACGTTGTTAATAAAAATATCTTCCATGATAGAAAAAACTATTTTGAACTTCATAGACACTGCCAATTTGAAACGTGGCCTACATTAAAAAGAAAAGTAAAAAACTATTGAACATATCCACTACTGAATTCACCAGTTTTCAAGTATCTGCCTATATAAGTAGATTTAAAATTATGTTATAAAAAAAAAAAAATCATTGCTGCTGTAGCAAATAAGTGAACTTAAATTACAAATGCAACATATAAAAAAAAGTCATAGGAATTAATTATATGTATCCTGATGATCAGGCATAAAAGTATATAAATTAAAAGCAAACAATTATCTAAAATGGTAATCTTCAGGTTTGGTTTTTAGAAATAAATTAAAAAATGAAATTTAATTTCAAAATGAAATGGCTGAATGAAACTTTCATTTTTTTGTAAGATACAGAGCACCAAGTAGAATTACTTCTGCATTTAAAAGCAGATATTGGGAAGTCAGGGAAAGAAACCTGAAAAACAGTGGGAGCTTCCAGATGTTTCCAAGACTTTAAACTAAGTCATTCAGTAAAGATTTGTTTCATTTGAAACCCTGACTTCTGAGCAATCACAAGAGTCCCCACAGCTGAAGCAAAATCTGTTTGTGAGGCTGCAAAAAAAAGCCTACAACATAAAACAGACAGTTGAATCTCACTCAAAAGACATCACTGCCTTTGTATCCCAGTTAAGCTTTGAAAGTCAGCTTTTGGGATAGAAAATAATCAAGATCTACTTATGGACACAATCATATTCCATATCTTTCTAAGTCTAAGCGGACTACAAATTTCTTTTGGCCTGAAATTGAGTTTAACCTAAAAGTATTACGGAAACTTTCCCAACAAGTTTAGAGACATTTACTTCACATGCAATTTATTCTTCTTTCCCAGACAATACCAGTTTCCACTCCAAAGGGGTACTATCAGAAGAACTAAAGCACATGGAACATTATACAGTCACTTTACCATCTCTACTCCTCTGGGGTTTTTGCTTGTTTGTTTATTTTTTTCCTTCAGGAGGAGAGGAAAAGCTATTAAAGGCTAAATGTGATGGCAGACTTTCTCCGTGTCTAACAAAATTTATTTAAGAACACAGTAGGTCAGTGATCTTGGTAACAGACAAGCTGTCAGTGCCAATACACTTTGTTCCTTTGGAGTCAACACAAAAAGACTCTATCTTTTCTCTTCATTGACTACAGAAGGCACCTAGGGAAATTAGCATAATTAGGTTAAAATTAGCTTTTGGAATACTGTTGGAAGAGCCATACATATTCACTCCCTTCACAGAATCTGACATCTTATTTAGGAAAATATAATTATTTTTGGCTACTGAGTTTTACAACAGACAAACACAAATTATCTCCTAATTTAGGAAGTCCATTAATCTGCTTTGCTTATGGAAGACTTCATTAGGAACTGACAGGGACATCAAACAGATTACTGTAAGGTGGAGTTCTGTTCAATAACATTCATTTGGAAGTGACGTGTGTCCTGTACATCAAAGTGGAGGGTGGCAGTAACCATTTGCCACCAAGGATTTTAAACAACTGGGAAAAAATACACATCTTGCTATTTTGCAGCCCAGGAAATAAGTTCCAAAGCTATTTCCCTAAGAGGTCTCCCCCAGACTTTATTATACAAACAAATCAAAAGAAGCAGGATAGTCTGGCTCAAATATATTAAGGTAAATAAACATCATAATTCATAGAATATATTTAATTTTTTTTTTACACATATATATACATATCTCATTACTCTCTGTAAAGCTGTCCTGTTAGTTTGGGGCACAAGGGAACACTACTCCCCAACATCAGAACAAGAACTCTGCATTCTACTGTAACAAGAAATTCTACTCAGGAACAGCAGCACTCTACTATACCCTCCTCTCTCCCTGAACTGCAACTCCATTTAATTCCATCAGCCAGGAATCAGGCCCAAAGGAAAGCCGAACAGTTTTACAGAATCCACATGCAGCTAACAATGGCAGTATACACAAAAAGCAAGCATTACTTCTTTACTCATGTAAAACCAACCACTCTCAAGTGAAAACAGTCCACATCACAATCCTGGAATTTAAGAGATTCCTATTGCATGCACAAGCTGGGAAACACAATGGCTGAAGGGAAATATGGCAGAACCATAACACAGATTGCACCCATCACTCTATTTGGAAAACTGCATCTCCAAATCTTCATTTTGACACTTCTAGTTATGTCCTCCAAGCATGGATCCCAATCCTGAAATATTTAAGCTAGTAAAATGGTGAGGTTGTTAATACTGAAAGCTTTTGACTTCTGGCTACTTTTCAGCTAACAGGAATCTTTCTGTGTAGTGTCAATGCTGCGGAGAAGGATGTTGAATCCTTCCTCTCACACCATCGCTCTCGTCGCTGGACGGCAAACAAACACTGTCTTAACTATACAATGGCTCCAAGAGGTCTGTTTAAAGATTCAAAATATGAACTCACAGAACGGCTTTGCTGTTCCTTCCAGAAGTTCTTTCTGCAGGGGACAAGCCCAGACATCAAAAAAACTTGAGACTGAAAGGAAACAGTTTTTCTGCCTCCAGCCACTATCTGCTCTGTGTTTAGACCCAAATGGTGTATACCCTGTCACATACAGAATCTTCTCAACTCATGTTAACTGGCAGATCCTTTGTAACTTCTGAAACTACTTTTCCACAGCAAATAAAGATTTATTATGATTTGATTTAGTATCCGAGTTTACTCACAGAATTAGTTCCAAGAACTTGAAGCTTTGGTTCGCCCGATTCCAGAAGCTTGGCCACCATATGAAGAAAACTTTCCACGAATGGTTTTATGCTTTGAGAATGGCAAGCCATTAGGAGTTGGTCCAATGCCTCCATGGCAATTAAAACATACCTGAAAATTAATCAGAATCACATAAAGACATGCTACATTTTATGATTATCTTAATCAGTTTAGGTACTTATTACTATAAAAATTAGAAAAGAAAGAATGGAAGGCATATATTTCCCACTGTCTAAAAATTAAAGTTATTGGTATTTCTTACATTCATGTTCTTTCTTTTTTTGGGGGGGAGGCGGGAGAAGAGTGTGTAATTGAGTGGTTTTAGAAGGGATGTCATAATACTTGATAACATAATAAATACAGTTCAATTTTCTTTCCTAGCATATTTTATTTTCAATCATAAATCCCAGCTTTCTAGTCTACAGATGCTCTGTCTATCCAAATCCCAGTACGGAAAGCCAGCAACTTATCCATGCTCCTCTACGGTTAGACAATATGCTAAGTAAATGAAAAAGATAGTAAAGAAAGCAGTGACCAAAATTGATCACCCTAAAGAATGGCCATTTACCCATTCTATGAAGTTATAAAAATAGCTTTTGACATATTGAAGGCTAAAAACAATGGCCTGTGATGGACGTTGCCTTTTTTTTTTTTCCAATTCCTGCTACTTCTTTGACTCAATATTTTCTTACTCCATTTCCACTTTAAAATCTTCTTCCTCTTTTGACTCAACATTCTTTCAAATTTCTAGCTCAAATAGGACTAAAGAGTATGACAGAGTTTTAAAGTTTCCATTTAAATACAATTTAGCCAAAAGGTCTAAAAAGAAAGATATCCCCACTTCCCAATACCCTGAATGCCATTCAAGGATGTATTGGGTTTACACGGTAAGGTTTTGGTAGCAAGGGAGCTGCAGGAGCGGCTTCTGTGAGAAGACACCAGGAGCTGCGCCCCAGGTCAGAAAGAACCAGTGCCTAGATGGACCGACCCACCACTGCCCAAAACAGAGGCCCTCACTGACACTGGTAGCACATGAAGAACCCTGGAGGAGCAGCTATCCACGCTGCAGACCACGTAGGACCACATACTGGACCAGATGGATGTGCCCTGAAGGAAGCAGCAGCCAATGGAAAGGCCCCACTGGAGCAGGCTCCTGGCAGGAGCTGTGGCCCTGTGGGGAGAAGCCCATGCAGGAACAGCTTTTCTGGCAAGACCTGTGATCTACAGGGGATGTCCTGCTGCAGCAGTCCATTCCCAAAGGACCGCACCCCATGGAAAGGACCCACACTGCAGCAGTCCTTGAAGGACTTCTCCTGTGGGAGGGACACAATGCTGGAGCAGGGGAAGTGTGAGGAGGAAGGAATGACAGAGACAAGATGTTATGAGTGGACCACAACCCCCATTCCCCATCCCTGTGTGCTGCTCCAGCGGAGGAGGTAGAGGATTCAGGAGTGAAGTCAAGTCTGGGAAGAAAGAGGGCTGGAGGGAAAGTGCTTTTAGCTGTTTTTATTTCTCGCTATCCTACTCTACAATTAATTGGCAATAAATTAATCTTCCCCAAATTGAGTCATTTTTGCCCATGATTGTGGTTGCTGAGTGATCTCCCTGCCCTTATCTCTTGACCCATGAGCTTTTCATCTGATTTTCTCCCCCACCTGGTTGAAGAGGAAGGGCAAAAGAGTGGCTGGGTGGGCACCTGGCAGCCAGACAAGGCTAACTCACCACAAAGGGACTGGGTCTGTCTTGCCTTCTAAACTTGATTAGAACAACCATGACGAAATACTGCTACATGTTGGCATCCATATATAATTCTGTGGCTTATTTCCTTACCCATAGCGATGTCTGACCACATCTCTGCTCAGTCTCTCTGCTAGGTAAGCACCAATGCGATCCAGCTTTTCTGGTGCAGAAACTGCATAGAAAGTCAGCTTCTCCATATCAGCCTTAACAAGGCCATCCTAAAAACAGCCATGCAAAATATAAAATAAAAAATTCACAGCATGTATAAAGATTTTGAAGTCTTTTTCCTTTTGTCTACTCAACATTTAAAGATCTGAGCCATACAGATAGGTATAAGATACTGAAAGAAAACCCAAACCCCAAAATCCACAAATTTTGTGCAAAATTACTAGCTAAGTTCTGAAACCAGCAACATAAAATTCAGTAAAATATCTTTTAAAGAAATGAAGCAATTGTCTGAACTGTCTTCCCCAATGTTTTGGGCAGAGGGCCGGGTATTCCAAAAGAAAGTATTTAGAACAGGTGACACACCTTACTAAGACACGCTTTTTCCCTACTGGTACAATGTAATTTTTTTCTTTTCCCACTCCCCCCAGAAATGTGTATTTGATGCTCAATTTTGACACTATATACAAACAAGACTGTAATTTAAATACTTTAGACTGTAGTTTAAATATTTTATTTCTTCAGTATCACATCTTGGACAAGGCTGACATACAGGGTACCTGAAACCTAATTGTTACAACAAGATAAAAGATTTACATATTAGTTCCAACATGAAAAATCTGATATGGATCTCCTCAGGTGAGGTTATAATTAAACAATCTGGTAAGAAGGATAAGTCTTTTTTTTTTTTTTTTCCTAGAAGTTCAGCAGAAATTATCTGTTTCAAATAAATTATTTTGAAGCTTTTAACACACTCAGTTAGTGGATTTCATCAAGCAAGTCTTATAGTTTAGAAAAGGTCTGTAACTTAATGAAACATCATGGACTGGCTCATGTCCTGCACTGAGCCACAGAACATAAACAAAAGCAGAGACGAAGGAGTGCCAGCTCAGAGTTACTGAGTGAGATTAAAGCTGTAAGCCTACAACTGTAGCAATTCTGAGTGTTTCTACACCTGTACCAAATAAGTAGATTAAAACAAATAGATCTATAAAACCGTATTCTTCCATGCTTTCAACATACTGTATACACAGAAACCACTTCCTTTAAAAGCCAGTAACTAAAACTTATAAATGGTAAATAGCACTCAGTAACAACACAGTTTAAAGAAAAGCCCATGTCCTTTGTAAGATAGAAGCCAAACATTATACAAATGCTGACTGTTCTGCTTACTTTTACTGTAACACAAGACAACAAATTCTGGTAACACATTTAAAAAAAATACTGCAGCAGAAACATAAACTCTTGATCAGTCTGAACCGTCACCATTATATAGGCGTTACTAAATGGTAACAAAGTGATTTTCACAGAGCTTAAGAGCAAAGCTTTAATATAGCTCCAAGACTGTTCCAGTGAATAGAAAAAACTCTGTATGAATAACTGGAGAAATTAAAAATCAACAACAACAAAAAAATCTGTTGCACCACAACAGTCCACCAGAACTATAGAAACTTACAGTCAATGCATCAAGAGCTAGAAAATAAAAATCTTGTAGAAAACCAGAAATTGTTGACATCTGCAACTATAATAAAACAAGTGCCTATGGCTCTAAGCAATTATGAAGTTGTATTACCTCTGCTGCAGAATACCCTGTTTAATTAAATCTCTGTTCCTCTGAATGAAACTTACTAATTTTTCTTTTCAATATGCACAGCCCTGCTTTGAAAAGGGAATTAGACCAGATGATCTGTAGAGATCCACTTCCAGCTAAATTATTCTGCTACCTGCTTTTAAAGCTATCAAGTGCTAAAGCAGAATTTTCCATAAAATCTTAAAATAGAAAAGAAAAAAAATTGCTAAAGCATTAGTTACTATTAGAATTTTTCAAATGCCAATCCCTTAAAATTTTAAAATCATCACTCACTTTTGGATCTTCAGGAAATATGTTATCTACCAGACGCTTGTAGCGAGGTCGCAAAGCAGCACAGCAACAGCACACTCCTGCAGAGAGATTTACCCAACAGCATTTAGAATTAAGTTTTAGGAACTCCAGTATTTTCATTTGAAGCAAACAGTTGACAAGCAAGGAGGAAAAAGATAGTGAATTCAGCTGCTTGTTACTAGCAGCATAAAGCAAAATGAAGGTAACTGAAAATGACTGACAAGTCAAGTAAGCAGAACTACTGTTATAACGTAACACATGACAAAATATGCAAGCATCTTGGGCACTAGAAATGCACCTCTCATCCAGCCACACTCAAAAACATGTAGAAAAATCAAGACATTTAAAACTTTAGTATTAATAAAACCCAGGGTACTTCACGTGCTGTTTTATCTTCATTCTGAACAATCATTTCAAGACGTATCTATACATGCATTATGTTCACTCTTCTACCGAAAAAGTCAACTGCAAAATCTTCTGTTTTACAGGCACCCATGTAAAGCAACATAAACCACATTATACTAAACAAGCTCTCCCTTCCTTCTCCCACTATTCTACTAGGCATTGGACAAGAGACTGTCACTTGAAATAGAGAAAAGAATTTTCCTCATTTCTACTCTACTACTAATACCATACTCATACAAAGATAATCAGAACCATACATGTAACTTGCATTTTTGTTCATTTAAAGAGTCATACTGCCTGGTCTAAAAAGATAGAAACCTACAAAGTATGGTTTGATTTTCCTAGCACTCAGGACTGCTAAAACTTTAGAGGAATTCCAGTTTATACCAAAAAATAGCACCCGAAACTAAAACTCAGCACACAAAGAAAATAAAAAAGTTTCTAGATATCAGTCCAACTGTTTTTAAGTACAGATTTATTCCCAAGGAATTTAAATGTTTTGACAAATGAGTTTTTACATGTTTCAGTGGACATATTATTAGAGTAACTCACAGGTTAGGTCTCAGATCAACATTAAAGCAGCTCTGATGTACAAGAGCCACTATGTAGAAAATAGTAAACTGAATAATAATATTCAGTATGCATGCAGATCAGTGGCTTTCTGGTCTTTCAAATCTCAATACATAGAGCATTCAGAGTAACTAAATATCTTACAAACACTGTATTAAAAGTATTCATTTATGTACTCCAAAAAATCCTAAAACACTCTGCTAAAAATAGTAAAAGCTGCAGCAGCTTTTATTGTTAATCAAAACAGGGAAAAGAATAAAGGGTATCTTGCCAGTGACTTTGATGATCGCAATTTATCTGCAAATTTCTCAGGCTGTGAAGAAGTATTAGACAAATATATCAGGATTTGTATTTCTTAAGATATAACCTGAGTTGGTTTTAATCATATTTATCAGAACATCTGGGAGATTCAAGACAAAGACTTCCCCTGCTGTACTTGTTTTTATTACAAGACGGTACACGAGCACATTCTCCCTCCATTCCACCTGTTTTCTGACACTACTTGTCTTTTGGACAAAAAAATTGATTCTGCTCATAGTCTGACAACTTAATTCTTGCAATTTATTTAATCAAAAACAATTATTGAATAGAGTATGATTTTAAAATCACACTTTAAGTTCTCAGTGGTCTTTTAGCTCAGTTCATTAGAGACATATCACCAATAAGAGGAACACAGACATACAACTTCAATATGTAACTATGAAAACAGAAACATTCAAGGAATAAACAACTGTAAATACTAAGAATTTTTGTGTGAAACAGTAATTTGTTACTACTGTCAAGTTCTTCATATGACTCCTGTTGACATCCCCTACTCACAGAGGTCTAACCAATGTAAAAATCTATGTTTACATAAAAGGTGCAGGTACAAAGTAGCTAAAATCAAAGCTATTTTGTATGTCTTGGGAAAACATAGGTATCAAGAGGTTAAAAACCTACTTGATTTAAAACTGAAGTAATTTAGACACTTGTACAAAAATATTCTTTAGAGAGCAACATTGTGTAACTTTTTAAAAGTAAATAAAATCATAGTAAGAAAGGAGTACTTCATTAGTGTCTAGTATAGCACTCAGGATTGAGACACTCAAGACAAACCATCAAAACCCAAGAAAACAAGACCTAATATTGTGAAATGTTTCTTCAGTTATGTACGCAGCTCTGTACCTGGCTCAACACTCTTTGTACTTGTGTCTTCCTACTTGATTTTCAACCTTCTGGACCTCTAACACTGGTCCAAAGTAAACAGTATATTTGATTACTACTAAGTACACAAAGTATTCTTACAATAACTGCAGTAAATTATTTTGCTACAGCTATCACATACTAAGAGTAAAAAATATGTAAAATATTATAGGCAAGACAGAGGCAAGTAAAATACTTTTAGAGTTAGTTTCTGTTTCTTTAAGTGATAGAAGAAAAAAATCCTTGCAAAGAACCATTTAGATCTTCAAACACTGTTTTAGAACCATGTTAATTACATAAATTCAACCTAAACCCTGGATACAGTTGCTCCTTTGAGAAGGATAAAAGAATATCAGGTAACAGCACCAATTCATCCAGGCAGCCTCACCAGATGGTTTCAGTTAATGGAAACTCAGTATCATTCAAATACTGCTCTTCAAACATAAGGCACACAGTGAATTTTGACATTAAAAAAAAAAGCCTAACAATAAGTACATTGCGTAAGATTCAAAAATTTTCTCTTCTCCCCATCCTGGATTTTCAGTAGTATCTTTGCATTGCTATGTACTTCATTACAGCACAGTTTATATGGAAAAGAAAAAAAAAAAAAAGAAAAAACCCCAAACATACCAAACTTTTCAAAGAATTCTCTTATCATCAAAATACAAAAATAAAATTAATGTGTATGTTAATGTAATTAAAATAATTTCCTAAATTAAACAGAATATTCAAGTATCAGACAGCAAGAGTTAATCTGTTAAAGCTTTCAGCCATCAAAGATATTTTAAGTAGAGAAATTTAAGTAGAACACTGTCAGAAAAAAACCCCAAACTGACAGGCTCTCCAAAGAACACAGAAAAAAAGAAAACCAAAAGCAAAACCCAAACAATTAACAGCCACAAGACAGGTTGTGGAAAAAACTACAGATCATTGCTCAGTGTTTTGATATAACCAGGAAAGATAAATAAAAACATAGGAATAGCATTTTTATTAAAAATATAAATATTGAAAACACCACACAAAAATCAAGTCTTAACAACAAACATTAGAAATAGATCAGACTTAAAAAACCAAACCAAAATCAAGGAACATATCACTATATAGACCAGAAAAGATGAATGTTGTAAAAGATGGTTAAAAGCTGAGCAATTGAAAACAGATACATTCTTGGATACAAACCTAACCCAGATAAAAGCTGATCCAAATAAATACATTCAATTCAGAGAAACAACCTGTTTTGCAGGTCTAAAGAATGCAGTCACTAAGCCAGGTAAAAAATAACTTGTTCCATTTTGTGCAGATTTATCGACCAAAAACCCAACGACAATTCCCTTTCAGTGTCAGGCAAAATTTCCAGTTTAATGGTTTCCCCATGAAGACATCTTCATGTCATTTTATACAAGAAAATATAAAGGTTAAAGCAGTATCTACAGAGAAGTACATACTGTTAACATGTCAATCAAGGTAAAAGGTTTAAAATCCTTATTATTTATTTCTCCAATAGCGGAACTTTATAAGTTTAAACATGTATATTCTCTTTTGCTAAAATCATCCTGTAATCTGCATTTTATACATCAAGACCATGCATATTTACCAGCTGTACACGTACTTCTTTTTACACACATTTATTCTACACAATAGCAGTAAGAAGAAACAGTTCACATTATCAGAAAATGGTAATTTCACCTACCCAAACACATACATGGTCTTGGTTCAAAAGCAGAATTATAATCATAGGCTTTTTCTTGCTCAACAGTTGGAACTTGAACATACTGCCTCATCCTGGATATGATTTCACTCCCCAGGTACTCTATCCTATTTCAGAAATTTGCTCTCTCACACTAGCACAGAAGCAGTTCCTTCGCATGAGGGCTCTGCAATACTGTACGCTTATCTGATTAGCTCTGTGACATCTACATAAAGCTACCAAACACGTGAAAAACTTCAGTATCAAATTCTGTTAACAAGGCCAGGCACAAGAAAAAAGCATAAAAAGATACATTGTCAACATGGGGTCACAGCTCAAGGAATGAAACTGCTCGGAGTCAATTTCATTACTTCAACTTCCTCTGAACCACAGTTCATTATTTCTGTGACCAGAAGAAAAAAAATCAGTATGGTTTCAGAAAAAACTGTGCTCAGTCAGCTGCCATATATCACCATAGAGTTATAAATATTTTAGCAAAACATTCTCACTTGATCTTACTGAAGAACAGCCAGAAAAAAAATTGCTTAGTGCAAGCTGCTGACCAAAAAGGCTTTTTAAACAGAAGGGATTCGCCCTCCTAAGATTAGAGAAGCACTTTGAAAATTATTAGATTAATGAAATTAACATTATCTCTACTAATACTTCAGGATTTAAGAAGCAAGGATCACAGAATTTAAATCTTCAACATCCTAACTCACAAGGATTGTGACATATCAGGTAGAAATTATTTTCAGTTAAGCAATTCTCAAGTTACTTTCTAGCTTCTCATTACTTCTCATCACTTCTCATCATTTTATTGTTCTGCTTCCTGCATTACATCCAGTTGGGTAACACAAATACAGGGGTTTCATATCTATATTTTTATAAGCCCTGGAAATTAAAAGGCACTGTTTTTAATAAAATTCACAACTAATAATTTCCACTAAATAACAAATACCACACCAATTCTAAACTTAAGAGACCAGGGCTAATAAACTAGCATTCACTGCAAATAAATTCAGAGAAAACACCGAGCTGCTCAGAAACTGTCACCACATAGTTTACTAAAGAAACCCTATGGTGCAAATTAGAAAAATACACATTACAAGAAAGTTTTATGTCAAATGAGTTTGCCTGATTATTAACTGCTACTTCTTAGTCATACAAAACTACAGAAAAAAAACCACCTTCAAGCTGACTTTAAGCATAAATCACCAAGTTCTGCCCACCAAGTTTAAAACTTCCAGATTATTTTCCTCTTCATCAGAAACTAGCAAAACAGGAAACAAGTGGATTGCATTACTTATCTAATGCTAGAATGTCTTCCAAAAATTTGTAATGCTGTCTAATATTGTTGTCAACTGTTTGCAGAACATTAACGACCTGAACCAAGATTCCACGTTCACTCACTAAATATTTTTGTTACATCCCAAGCTTGGATCTGATAGTCCATATCTTTATTGTCTGTCTTCCAGGATTTTTAAAACAATCTTGTTCTATCAAAAAAATTAATTAATACAAAAGTTTGAATCTACAGATAAACACATTTTTTGCTAATATCAAGAAACAATATTAAAATTGCATTTGGTTGCTCAATGTACTTGAATATAACTGTAAAAATTGAGTACTTCACTTTTACATGTTAAACTTTCATTTTACTTATTTTTCTATATCTGAGATGAGGAATGTAAACAAAGAGAAATTTATTTCAAATACCCAAAGTGCATAAAATAATACCCAGTTAGTTTTGAACTGTTAATATCAGCTGATGCATTAATTCAGAACTAAAACTATTTTCAAGGGCATTCCTCTTCCACTATGAAAAACACATCAAATGTTTTAGAACAGGTAAATTATTCTGGCCATATAAGGGAGTTAATTAAAAATATTCTTCAACCTGCTATAAAAAGAACAACTGCTGTAAGGACACACTCATCAGCCACTGCAATGTCCCTGTAATGCACTCCCAGAGAGAACAGAGGGCTCTCATCACTTAGGATGAAGTCCCATCCTCCAGATAAGCCTCTCCTCCACCTCTCACCCTACTGCTACATGACTTCTGAACAGCTGGGTTTTAGCCTCCACCAAAACGCAGCAAAGAAAATGTCCAACATGCAGATGAAATTTCTGTCTTGACAACACAATATTCATCTTGACATGAACTTCTGAGCCCTAAGACAGCAAAAGCTATGTAACAGCTAACATGGAAAATTCCATCCACTACCTAAGTCTGGCAATTTTACATTTATTTTCAAAATTATTTTGGTGCTCAATTTGAAACAAATGAAAAAAACAAACAACTTTATCCCTATAACTTAATTCTTACAGTGAAGCTGTAATAATTCTCGTGTCATAGGACTTTAAGGTATGTTCTTCTATATTTGAATCAACATGGAGATGCAGAGCATGTTACAGTGGAAAGCATGCAAAAATAATCTGAATATAAACTTTTTGTAAAAAGGAGGAATGACAATGCATGTCAAGCTACATGAAGTAGGGGCGGGGGGAGGGGAACCAAGGCTTACCACTAAGCTTCTTCAATGAAGTATTCTTTTCAGAACCAGTAGCAATTATCCCCAGGGAAGGTATTATCTTTGGGATGGTGCCTTTTGAAGGCCTCTAATCCATTAAAAGGAAGTTCTTCATTACATCAAGTTCTCTGGTTGCATTCTTTTTCACAAGTTCCACCGCCTGCAGTGTTTCCATACTGTCTCTTCTTCCTTGCACCTTTGTTGTTCTCACATAGCAACTTTGTTTTACTTGCTCACTTCTGTTCTCTTCAACACCACCTCCTCCTTTCCTACTCTGAGACAGTAAACAGCACTATTTTTAATACAGCATTAAGAATATCTAAAATTAATCTGGTTCCAGTGAAAGAAGTTCTACGGCTTATGAATTTTGCTTCTTAGTTCTTGTCCTTACTTATCTTCCTATTAAGCCGGCTATAACAAGGTCATTTACTTCTCATCACTAAAGCAATACAAAAAGGAAATTTTGTCACTCCAATTTCAGAAGACACTTGGAAAGACACATCTCCGTAAATCTCCCTGACCCCTCTCCATCACAGCTGGCACTGATAACCTGTTCATGGTAAAAAAAAAAATGGGGTAAACTCCAACTTCCATTCCTGCTTTCAATACTGGATTCACAGTCAGTAAATGAATTCTAGGTGATAAACCCAGAGGAGAGAAAAAATAAAAAAAAAAAGAGAGAGGTTTTGTGTCATAATACTCCTGTTTCTAAATAAATACTGATTTCATAGCAAGGTGTTTCAAGATGGGGACATGAGCAAACTACTGGACTAAAGAAGAAGGGGAGGGAAAAGGAGGCTCATAGTGTTTTGCGTAATCTCTGAAGTACATGAACTGGCATTATTCTTCCATCCAGACAAGCAGTAGAGCATGGAGCAGGTTTATAACAAACACTGACAGAATAACCACTATACTTAAGGCCTCACCCAGTAACACACTGAGCCAGAAGGATATTGTTTACCTACTATTTAATTCAGAATGAAAAAGTAAGGAAGGATTGACATTATCACAGCAGCTCCCTACTCCCACTGCTTAACAGGAATACTTTCATCTGTCCCACCTTGTCCAAATGCCTGGCTCCTCCCAAGATCAGTAGGTACAGGTGAACAGAATCTCCCCAGTACACTGATGACCCTGGCATAGAAGTAAGCTCCCAGTACCAGACAGTCTATTTTGTTCAAAGCCTGGCTTCACCTTGACCCCAAACTATTCTCTAACCTAGATAAACAATTTTCAGAATACTGCATCCTTGAACACCTCACAGCTGCAGGTGACAGGTAAGCATGCTGTAACCTTTGTAGGCAAAGGCCGACAAACTTGCTTTACTGAGGAAGGGGGCTGCAACATTTGCACTTCCCCTACCACCTCGTTCCCACTTTGTTGAAGGTAGGGAACAACACGTATCATGGAAGATTGTCCTACACAAGATGCTGCAGCACTTCAGGATTGAGATGGACACTGTGCTTGAAGGAAATACACTATGGAAGGCATGGCTGAAAGGTAATAGAACAAATACCACACGGCTGATCTCCAGGGAGGCCAGAGGTCAGTAACAAGCAGCTCTTGAGGGGTGCCAGGGGCAAAACTATTCCAAAAGGGTCACTGTTTCCCTCTGGAGCTTTCAAA